>NC_091981.1:281554714-282190200 GCF_044704955.1 Pristiophorus japonicus | reverse complement strand
GCTGCTGCGCGTCTGCGTCAGCCCTCCTTTACTCGGCCGCACGTCTCGCGTCGCTGCGTGTTCGCGCCGCTGCGCGTCCGCGTCGGCCCTACCTTTCGAGTTGCTGCGTGATTTAAATTCAATCAGTGCCTAGACGGGCCAAGTGATATACGAGGTCGACGTCACACCTGACTTGAACACCTATCCTCTATTTAATTCCCCATAAGCCTTACTTAATTCCCTGTGAGCCTAATTTTCTAAATTTGATTTCTTATGAGCCTTATTTAATTTCTTTTAGTCTCCAAATTTCCCTATCCTTTCGCGTCACTGCGCAGTTTAAATTCAATCAGTGCCTAGACGGGCCAAGTGATCTACAAGGTTGACGTCACACCTGAATTGAACACTTATTTCTAAATTTAGAAGGTATTCGCCAGATTGTTATGGATCTCGTTCAGACACTACCCGAGAACCAGCGAGTGGCTAAACTTTTCTCAGACTTTTGAAACCGGGGGAAACTGGAACAGTATTGAAATCATACTCACTCCAGTGGCCACTTTCCCCTTGTCTAGTCCAAGGCTAGTCTGGCTCTTAATTCGCAAGTTTTCGGCAGTCGTCCGTTGAGATCCCACTTCTGACACCAAATGTAAATGTAGATTCTTTTCTCTCAATCTGGTTCAGTAAAATTACTGAGTCGAATACCTATTGTGCTTTAAACAATGCAGTCTTTATTTTACCGGCCGGCAAGACTTATCAGACAGAAGATATACTCTCTCGATAGAGCGTACACACTCCCTACGGATAAGTGAAGTTACATCGTAAAGCGACAACAGTTATACATTTTTGAAAATAGATAACAAAATACAATTAGATTGACATTCTAACTCAGCCACTCATTAGTCAATCTATATGGGATGTTTTTACAAAAGCTCAAATATTGCCTCTGAATGTTACAATTTAGTGGTGTGACTACTAACTGAGACCTTGCAATTCTGCAGATTTATCCATATATTAATTTCATGTTACAATTTATATTGTTGGCAGGATTAGTAACTTAAAACCTTGAGAAAGCTTGTTAATTGTGCTGATGTTGTATTATTTGCAATCTGACATTCTCTTAGTTATTTTTCCATGGCTTATACATATTCATATATCCAATTCACTTTACTGCCTTTTAATTCCATATATCCCGTTCATATATCCACATTTTCACCGAGGCGTACAAAAGCATAGGCCTTGCACTAAACATCCGTAAGATAAAGGTCCTCCACCCAGTTGACCCCGCCACACAGCACTGCCCCCCGCCGCCAGTCATCAAAATCCACAGCACGGCCATTGTCCATACCTCAGGAGCTTACTATCAGCAAGGGCAGACATCGATGACAAGATCCAACACCACCTCCACTACACCATCGCAGCCGTCGGTCGCCTTCGAATGAGAGCGTTCGAACACCAGGACCTCAAATCTGGCACCAAGCTTGTTATGTATGCAACACTATGTAACCAGCATTCTACCGCCACCAGAGCGCGTATCTGTTGGAGTCCCAAGGGATCCCACCATCCCTTGGGAGCACTGTGTGTGTGTGTGTGTGTGTGTGTATATATATATATATAAGCAGGCCTCCCATGCTGTACCAGTACTCTGGAGTTAGAATAAAGAGACTGTCACACTTACTCACGTCTACAGTATTCAGTCACATTGCTTTATTCGAGACACAACAAAGCTTATGGTCTACAGGGCTGTAGTGATACCCGCCCTACTATATGGCTGAGACGTGGACCATATACAGTAGACAACTCAAAGCACTGAAGAGATACCACCAACGCTGCCTCTGCAAGATCCTGCAAATCCATTGGGAGGATGGACGTACTACCGTCCGTGTTCTCGATCAGGCCAACATGCCAAGCATCGAAGCACTGACCACACTTGACCAGCTCCGTTGGGCGGGCCACATCGTCTGCATGCCCGACACGAGATTCACGAAGCAAGCGCTCTATTTGGGACTCCTACACGGCAGGCGAGCCCTCGGTGGGCAGAAGAAACGTTACAAGGACACCCTCAAAGCCTCCTTGATAAAGTGCAACATCCCCACCGGCACCTGGGAATCCGTGGCCCAAGACTGCCCGAAGTGGAGAAAGAGCATCCAAGAGGGTGCTGAGCACCTCGAGTCTTGTCGCCGAGAGCAGGCGGAGGACAAACGCAGGCAGCGGAAGGAGCGTGCGGCAAACTAGACTCCCCACCCACCCTTTCCTTCAACGACTGTCCCAGCTATGACAGAGACTTTAATTCTCATATTGGACTGTACAGTCACCTGAGAACACACTTTTGCAGTGGAAGCAAGTCTTCCTCGATTTCGAGGGACTGGCTATGATGATGATGATGACATTACAACTGCATCATGTGCTGTACTGCGCTCTACATTACAAGTGCACCATGTGACAGAAACATAGAAAATAGGTGCAGGAGTAGGCCATTCGGCCCTTCGAGCCTGCACCACCATTCAATAAGATCATGGCTGATCATTCACCTCAGTACCCCTTTCCTGCTTTCTCTCCATATCCCTTGATCCCTTTAGCAGGGCCATAACTAACTCCCTTTTGAATATATCTAACGAACTGGCATCAACAACTCTCTACAGTAGAGGTTTCCACAGGTTAACAACTCTTGAGTGAAGAAGTTTCTCCTCATCTTGGTCCTAAATGGCTCACCCCTTATCCTTAGTCTGTGACCCCTGGTTCTGGACTTCCCCAACATCGGGAGCATTCTTCCTGCATCTAACCTGTCCAGTCCAGTCAGAATTTTATGTGTTTCTATGAGATCCCCTCTCATTCTTCTAAACTCCTGTGAATACAGGCCCAGTCGATCCAGTCTCTCCTCATACGCCAGTCCCGGCATCCCGGGAATCAGTTTGGTGAACCTTCGCTGCACTCCCTCAATAGCAAGAACGTCCTTCCTCAGATTAAGAGACCAAAACTGATCACAATATTCCAGGTGAAGCCTCACCAAGGCCCTGTACAACTGCATTTAGACAGCCCTGCTCCTATACTCAAATCCCCTAGCTATGAAGGCCAATATGCCATTTGCCGCCTTCACCGCCTGCTGTACCTTCATGCCAACTTTCAATGACTGATGTACAATGACAATGACACCCAGATCTCATTGCACCTCCTATTTTCCTAATCTGCCGCCATTCAGATAATATTCTGCCTTCATATTTTTGCCACCAAAATGGATAACCTCACATTTATCCACATTATACTGCATCTGCCATGCATTTGCCCACTCACCTAACCTGTCCAAGTCACTCTGCAGCCTCTTAGCATCCTCCTCACAGCTCACACCGCCACGCAGCTTCGTGTCATCTGCAAACCTGGAGATATTACACTCAATTCTTTCATCTAAATCATTGATGTATATAGCTGGGGTCCCAGAACTGAGCCCTGCGGCACCCCACTAGTCACTGCCTGCCATTCCGAAAAGGACCCGTTTATGCTCTCTCTGCTTCCTGACTGCCAACCAGTTCTCTATCCACGTCAGTACATTATCCCCAATACCATGTGCTTTAATTTTGCACACCAATCTCTTGTGTGGGACCTTGTCAAAAGCCTTTTGAAAGTCTAAATACACCACATCCACTGGTTCTTCCTTGTCCACTCTATTAGTTAAATCCTCAAAAAATTCTAGAAGATTTGTCAAGCATGATTTCCCTTTCATAAATCCATGCTGACTTGGACCGATCCTGTCACTTCTTTCCAAATGCGCTGCTATTTCATCTTTAATAATTGATTCCAACATTTTCCCCACTACTCGTGTCCGGCTAACTGGCCCATAATTCCCCGTTTTCTTTCTCCCTCCTTTTTTAAAAAGTGGTGTTACATTAACTACTCTCCAGTCCATAGGAACTGATCCAGAGTTGATAGACCTGTTGTAAAATGATCATCACTGCATCCACTATTTCTAGGGCCACTTCCTTAAGTACTCTGAGATGCAGACTATCAGGCCCTGGGGATTTATCAGCCTTCAATGCTATCAATTTCCCGAACACAATTTCCTGACTAATAAGGATTTCCTTTGGTTCCTCCTTCTCGCTGGACTCTCGGTCTCCTAGTATTTCTGGAAGGTTACATGTGTCTTCCTTCGTGAAGTCAGAACCAAAGTATTTGTTCAATTGGTCTGCCATTTCTTTGTTCCCCATTATAAATTCACCTGATTCTGACTGCAAGGGACCTACGTTTGTCTTCACTAATCTTTTTCTCTTCACATATCGATAGAAGCTTTTGCAGTCAGTTTTTATGTTGCCAGCAAGCTTCCTCTCATACTCTATTTTTCCCCTTCTAATTAAACCCTTTGCCCACCTCTGCTGAATTTTAAATTTCTCCCAGTCCTCCGGTTTGCTGTTTTTTCTGGCCAATTTATATGCCTCTTCCCTGGATTTAATACTATCCCTAATTTCCCTTGTTAGCCACGGTTGAGCCACCTTCCCTGTTTTATTTTTACTCCAGACAGGGATGTCCAATTGTTGAAGGTCATCCATACGATCTTTAAATGTTTTCCATTGCATATGCACCATCAACTCTTTAAGTATCATTCGCCAGTCTATTCTAGCCAATTCACGTCTCATACCATCAAAGTTACCTTTCCTTAAGTTCAGGACCCTAGTCTCTGAATTAACTGTGTCACTCTCCATCTTAATTAAGAATTCTCCCATATTATGGTCAATCTTCTCTAAGGAGCCTCGCACAACAAGATTGCTAATTAGTCCTTTCTCAATACACATCATCCAGTCTAGGATGGCCAGCACTCTAGTTGGTTCCTCAACATAATTGGTCTAGAAAACCATCCCTAATACACTCCAGGAAATCCTGCTCCACTGTATTGCTACCAGTTAGGTTAGCCCAATCTATTTGTAGATTAAAGTCGCCCATGATTTCTTGTTTAATGCTGTCCCCAACCTCACTACTACTGTTTGGTTGTCTGTTCACAACTCCCACTAGTGTTTTCTGCCCTTTGGTATTCCGCAGCTCTACCCATACAGATTCCACATCATCCAAGCTAATGTCCTTCCTTACTATTGTGTTAATTTCCTCTTTAACCAGCAACGCTACCCCACCTCCTTTTCCTTTTTGTCCATCCTTCCTGAATGTTGAATACCCCTGGATGTTGAGTTCCCAGCCTTGGTTACGCTGGAGCCATGTCTCCGTAATCCCAATTATATCATATTCGTTAATAGCTGCCTACGCAGTTAATTCGTCCACCTTATTACGAATACTCCTCGCACTGAGGCACAAAGCCTTCAGACTTGACTTTTTAACACACTTTGTCCCTTTTAGAATTTTGCTGTAATGTGGCCTTTTTTGATTTTTGCCTTGGGTTTCTCTGCCCTCCACTTTTACCTTTCTTTCTATCTTTTGCTTCTGCCCCCATTTTTTTTCCCTCTGTCTCCCTGCATAGGTTCCCATCCCCTTGCCATATTAGTTTAACCCCTCCCCAACAGCATTAGCAAACACTCCCCCTTGGACATTGGTTCCAGTCCTGCCCAGGTGCAGACTGTCCGGTTTGTACTGGTCCCACCTCCCCAAGAACCGGTTCCAATGTCCCAGGAATTTGAATCCCTCCCTGCTGCACCACTCGTCAAGCCACATATTCATGTTGGCTATCCTGCCATTCCTTCTTTAACTAGCATGTGGCACTGGTAGCAATCCTGAGATTACTACCTTTTGAGGTCCTACGCTTTAATTTAACTCCCAGCTCCCTAAACTCAGCTTGTAGGTCCTCATCCTGTTTTTTACCTATATCCTTGGTACCTATATGTACCACGACAGCTGACTGAACACCCTTCCCCTCCAGAATGTCCTGCAGCCTCTCTGAGACATCCTTGACACTTGCACCGGGGAGGCAACATACCATTCTGAAGTCTCGATTGCGGCCGCAGAAACGCCTATCTATTCCCCTTACAATAGAATCCCCTATCACTATAGCTCTCCCACTCTTTTTCCTGCCCTCCTGTGCAGCAGAGCCACCCATGGTGCCATTTCTTGGCTGCTGCTGCCTTCCCCTGATGAGTCATGTCCCCAACCAGTACCCAAAACGGTTTATCTGTTTTCGAGGGAGGTGACCACGACCCCTGCACTATCTTCCACTGCTCTTCCTGATGGTCACCCATTCCTTATCTGCCTGTGTAACCTTTACCTGCGGTATGACCAGCTCACTAAACGTGCTATTCGCGACATCCTCAGTATCGCGGAGGCTCGAGTGAATCCATGCGCAGCTCCAGTGCCGCAATGTGGTCTGTCAGGAGCTGCAGCAGGATACACTTCCTTCACATGTAGTCGTCAGGGACACTGGAAGCACCAGCTGTGGCTCAGTGGCTAGCACACTCGCCTCTGAGTCAGAAGGTTGTGAGTTCAAGTCCCACTCCAGGAACTGGAGCACAAAAAGAATCTAAGCTGACACTGCAGTGCAGTGCTGAGGGAGTGCTACGCTGTTGGAGATGCTGTCTTTTCAGAATATTATCTGAATGGCGGCAGATTAGGAAAAGGGGGGTGGTGCAATGAGACCTGGGTGTCCTGGTTCATAAGTCATTGAAAGTTGGCATACAGGTACAGCAGGCGGTGAAGGCAAATGGTATGTTGGCTTTCATAGCTAGGGGATTTGAGTATAGGAGCAGGGAGGTCTTACTGCAGTTGTACAGGGCCTTGGTGAGGCCTCACCTGGAATATTGTGTTCAGTTTTGGTCTCCTAATCTGAGGAAGGACGTTCTTGCTATTGAGGGAGTGCAGCGAAGGTTCACCAGACTGATTCCCGGGATGGCTGGACTGACATATGAGGAGAGACTGGATCAACTGGGCCTTTATACATTGGAGTTTAGAAGTATGAGAGGGGATCTCATAGAAACATACAAGATGGGACGGGACAGGTTAGATGCGGGTAGAATGTTCCCGATGTTGGGGAAGTCCAGAACCAGGGGACATAGTCTTCGGATAAGGGGTAGGCCATTTAGGACTGAGATGAGGAGAAGCTTCTTCACTCAGAGTTGTTAACCTGTGGAATTCTCTGCCGCAGAGAGTTGTTGATGCCAGTTCATTGGATATGTTCAAGAGGGAGTTAGATATGGCCCTTACGGCTAAAGGGTTCAAGGGGTATGGAGAGAAAACAGGAAAGGGTTACTGAGGGAATGATCAGCCATGGTCTTATTGAATGGTGGTGCAGGCTCGAAGGGCCGAATGGCCTACTCCTGCACCTATTTTCTATGTTTCTATCCCTGACTTCCCACATAGCACAGGAGGAGCATGACACGGGTCTGTGCTCTCCTGCCATAACTTAACCCTTAAATTACTTAATTTGGCAACAATGACAAGGTTTCTTGCTGCTAAGAACAAGAAAAAAGATAAAGAAAAAGAAAACTACTCACTACTCACCAATCACTTACCCTCTTGGCTGTGACATCACACTTCAATTAATTTTTACTTCACTCTTACTTTTGACCCTGTTGCTGCCACTTCCCTCACAGGTCCGCCCGCTCCCGCTGCTGCTCACGACTAGCTCGGTCTGGGCCTCGAGTCTCAGGCTTTATTGCCATACAATGATGTACTGTTCCATACTAAAATAAATAGAAGACTTTTTTTTTACATTCATTCTCAGGATGTGGACATCGCTGGCTAGTCCATGATAAGGCCAATTGTGCATGGGATCTAAAGGGAATGGGCTTAATGATCCAGATATGTTTTTCTTGTTCAATACTGTCTTAAACTACTGAGTATTAATACAGTTCAGCTCATTATAAGCTCAGGTCAACTATCATTAGGAGTTAGGAGTCACCATTGACTTGAACATAAACATTTGACTAACACAGCAAAGTAGCACTTACTCCACAGCTTGGATATCACAAGTTAGCTTCATTTTTAGCAAATCTGTCTCTCAACTTCACCAAATGTTATTGCTTGCCAACACAAATATTAGAATTTAGTAGATTCCTTGTGCTGCTATCATGCTTATAGAAAACATAGAAAATAGGTGCAGGAGCAGGCCATTCAGCCCTTCTAGCCTGCACCGCCATTCAATGAGTTCATGGCTGAACATGAAACTTCAGTACCCCCTTCCTGCTTTCTCGCCATAACCCTTGATCCCCCGAGTAGTAAGGACTTCATCTAACTCCCTTTTGAATATATTTAGTGAATTGGCCTCAACTACTTTCTGTGGTAGAGAATTCCACAGGTTCACCACTCTCTGGGTGAAGAAGTTTCTCCTCATCTCGGTCCTAAATGGCTTACCCCTTATCCTCAGACTGTGACCCCTGGTTCTGGACTTCCCCAACATTGGGAACATTCTTTCTGCATCTAACCTGTCTAAACCCGTCAGAATTTTAAACGTTTCTATGAGGTCCCCTCTCATTCTTCTGAACTCCAGTGAATACATGATCTAAGGACATGGGTATATAATCATTCCTAGGACAAATAAAGAATCATAAATGAACAGTTGTCCACATAGCATACTTTTGGTATTAAAAGATGAGAGGATTTACTTACTGTGAAGCCAGTCAGAGTTCACCATCACACCCTGTTATTTTTTTGCTTGTGTTTCCAGATGGAAGTTTTACCAGACTTGCAAAACTGTAGAATTGCAGTACTATAAAGCAATATTGTGTTGGTCTTGAAATGTCTTGGAGGAAAATTAAAGCACTCTTGTTGGCTAAATACACAAGACAAACCACAAGCTAAGCTGATGATTGTCACAGGAGCTATTTAAGTGCTGATAAACTCCATAGTTAGTGCTGTAGTAGGACAGAACTCCAACCACATTCAGTGAGAGTGCAATAAAATATACATTATTAGTTGCAGTGGTCCCAGCTAGCTACTTGGGCAGACTTTTCATTGTCTTCTTTGTGTCAGCAAGGGTTATAAAAACTGCCCTAACAGTCCTTAATGAACATTTATTGGTATATATGGTTACTAGCAGACAAGGAAAGCTGCAGGATGGCAGATTCCTCATGAGTTCCAATTTGCCAAAACTAGAATCTTGGTGAGTTGCTTTTATTTTTTTGAAGTGTTCTGTGTTGAGACAACAGACCTGAGCCGAGGCAGGCATGTGGGGTGCAACACTTGGCTTCAGTGCCCCCTTGCTTGAAAGAGGGGGAAAATCAACCAGAGTCCATGCTCTGGATCACTATCCAGTCACCCTGCTGGAAAATTCCTGTACAGCAGCATCATGTGAGGACAGATTAGGTGCAGGGAAGTTGCACCTCTGTGTTCTGCTTGCTCCATCCTTATAGTCACATAGCCTACTAAAATTTGTTGTCTAGAGTTACAAATGACAACTTGGGCAATGTTATTAATAAGTTACCAGTGTCCTTGAAACCATACCCAGTGTGCGTCGGTGCCTTCAAGGTGAGTTATTCAGGCTCCTCGGACCAGGATATGGATGATGCGCTCCCTCTGGCTCGCAGCATTCCTGGCCCCAGACCTGTCACTCTGCCAGTGCCTCCACACATGGCCTCGCCCGAGCCAAGTCAGACTGAACCTTCCCAAGAGGGTGTTGACCTTCCAGGCCCAAAGCTGCTCGAGGGCGTCTAAAAGGACATCTGCAGCTTCCACACAGGGAACACAGCAGCCTTCCCAGACCCATGAGGCAGCCATGTTGTCGCCGAGGAGGCGGAGCAGGGAGAGCGAGGCGGCCTACAAAAGGCCCAGGAGTCTGGAGGCTCGGGAGTTCGAGCGTCGTCGAGGAGGCGGAACGGGGAGATCGAGGCAGTCTACAAAAGGCCCAGGAGTCGGGAGGCTCGGGAGTTCGAGCGTCGTCGTGGAGGCCAGCTGGTGCAGCTGCAGCAGGGGGGCAAAAAGTAGTAGAAAGAAATCGAAAGGTGACGTCACAGCCAAGGGAGTAAGTGATTGGCTGTTGATTGGTGAGTAGTTTTTCTTTTTCTTTTCTATATCAGTAATTAACATTTAGCCTTATTGTTGCCAATTTAAGTTAATCTAAGGGTTAAGACATGGCAGGAGAGCTCAGAACACGTGTTATGCTCCTCCTGTACTATGTGGGAAGTCAGGGACGCTTCCGGTGTCCCTCACGACGACGTGTGCAGGAAGTGTATCCATCTGCAGCTCCTGACGGACCGCATTGCGGCACTGGAGCTGCGGGTGGATTCACTCTGGAGCATGCACGATGCTGAGAATGACGTGAATAACACGTTTAGCGCGTTAGTCTCACCGCAGGTAAAGGGTACACAGCCAGATAGTAAATGGGTAACTAACAGGAAGAGCAGTGGAAGGAAAGTAGTGCAGGGGTCCCCTGCAGTCATCCCCCTGCAAAACAGATACACCACTTTAGGTACTGTTGAGCGGGATGACTCATCAGGGGAGGGCAGCAGCAGCCAAGTTCATGGCACCATGGGTGGCTGTGTTGAACAGGAGGGCAGGAAAAAGAGTGGGAGAGCTATAGTGATAGGGGATTCGATTGTAAGGGGAATAGATAGACGTTTCTGCGGCCGCAACCGAGACTCCAGGATGGTATGTTGCCTCCTGGTGCAAGGATCAAGGATGTCTCGGAGCGGGTGCAGAACATTCTGAAAAGGGAGGGTGAACGGCCAGTTGTTGTGGTGCGCATAGGTACCAACGATATAGTAAAATACAAAATGAGGTCCTATGAGACGAATTGAGGGAGCTAGGAGCTAAATTAAAAAGTAGGACCTCAAAAGTAGTAATCTCAGGATTGCTACCAGTGCCACGTGCTAGTCAGAGTAGGAATCGCAGGATAGCTCAGATGAATACATGGCTTGAGGAGTAGTGCAAAAGGGAGGGATTCAAATTCCTGGGACATTGGAACCGGTTCTGGGGGAGGTGAGACCAATACAAACCGGACGGTCTGCACCTGGGCAGGACTGGAACCAATGTCCAAGGGGGAGTGTTTGCTAGTGCTGTTGGGGAGGAGTTAAACTAACATGGCAGGGGGATGGGAACCTATCCAGGGAGACAGAGGGAAATAAAATGGAGTCAGAAGCAAAAGATAGAAAGGAGAATAGTAAAAGTGGAGGACAGAGAAACCCAAGGCAAAAAACAAAAAGGGCCACATTACAGCAAAATTCTAAAGGGGCAAAGTGTGTTAAAAAGGCAAGCCTGAAGGCTCTGTGCCTCAATGCAACGAGTATTCGGAATAAGGTGGACAAATTAACTGCGCAGACAGCAGTTAACGGATATCATGTAATTGGCATCACGGAGACATGACTCCAGGGTGACCAAGGCTGGGAACTCAACATCTAGGGGTAGAGAGGAAAAGGAGGCGGGGTGGCGTTGCTGGTTAAAGAGGAAATTAATGCAATAGTAAGGAAGGACATTAGCCTGGATGATGTGGAATCGGTATGGGTGGATCTGTGGAATACCAAAGGGCAGAAAACGCTAGTGGGAATTGTGTACAGACCACCAAACAGTAGTAGTGAGGTTGGGGACAGCATCAAACAAGAAATAAAGGATGTGTGCAATAAAGGTACAGCAGTTATCATGGGATCATGGGCGACTTTAATCTACATATTGATTGATTGGGCTAACCAAACTGGTAGTAATGCAGTGGAGTAGGATTTCCTGGAGTGTATTAGGGATGGTTTTCTCGACCAATATGTCGAGGAACCAACGAGAGAGCTGGCCATCCTAGACTGGGTGATGTGTAATGAGAAGGGACTAATTAACAATCTTGTTGTGCGAGGCCCCTTGGGGAAGAGTGACCATTATGTGGTAGAATTTCTTATTAAGATGGAGAGTGACAGTTAATTCGGAAACTAGGGTCCTGAACCTAAGGAAAGGTAACTTCGACGGTATGAGGCGTGAATTGGCTAGAATAGACTGGCAAAGGATACTTAAAGGGTTGACGGTGGATAAGCAATGGCAAACATTTAAAGATCACATGGATGAACTTCAGCAATTTTACATCCCTGCCTGGAGTAAAAATAAAACTGGGAAGGTGGCTCAACCGTGGCTAACAAGAGAAATTAAGGATAGTGTTAAAACCAAGGAAGAGGCATATAAATTGTCTAGAAAAAGTAACAAAGCTGAGGACTGGGAGAAATTTAAAATTCAACAGAGGAGGACTAAGGGTTTAATTAAGAGGGGGAAAATAGAGTACGAGAGGAAGCTTGCAGGGAACATAAAAACTGACTGCAAAAGTTTCTATAAACATGTGAAGAGAAAAAGATTAGTGAAGTCAAATGTAGGACCCTTGCAGTCGGATTCAGGTGAATTTATAATGGGGAACAAAGAAATGGCAGACCAATTGAACAAATACTTTGTTTCTGTCTTCACGAAGGAAGACACGAATAACCTTCCGAATGTACTAGAGGACAGTGGGTCTAGTGAGAAGGAGGAACTGAAGGATATACTTATTAGGCGGGAAATTGATAGGATTGAAGGCTGATAAATCCCCGGGGCCTGATAGTCTGCATCCCAGAGTACTTAAGGAAGTGGCCCTAGAAATAGTGGATGCATTGGTGATCATTTTCCAACAGTCTATCGACTCTGGATCAGTTCCTATAAACTGGAGGGTAGCTAATGTAACACCACGTTTTAAAAATGAGAGAGAAAACAGGTAATTATAGACCGGTTAGCCTGACATCAGTAGTGTTGGAATCAATCATTAAGGATGAAATAGCAGTGCATTTGGAAAGCAGTGACAGGATCGGTCCAAGTCAGCATGGATTTATGAAAGGGAAATCATGCTTGACGAATCTTCTGGAATTTTTTGAGGATGTAACTAGCAGAGTGGACAAGGGAGAACCAGTGGATGTGGTGTATTTGGACTTGCAAAAGGCTTTTGACAAGGTCCCACACAAGAGATTGGTGTGCAAAGTCAAAGTGCATGGTATTGGGAGTAATGTACTGACGTGGATAGCGAACTGGTTGGCAGACAGGAAGCAGAGAGTCGAGATAAACGGGTTCTTTTCAGAATGGCAGGCAGTGACTAGTGGAGAGCCGCAGGGCTCGGTGTTGGAATCCCAGCTCTTTACAATATACATTAACGATTTGGATGAAGGAATTGAGTGTAATATTTTCAAGTTTGCAGATGACACTAAACTGGGTGGCGGTGTAAGCTTTGAGGGGGACGCTAAGAGGCTGCAGGGTGACTTGGACAGGTTAGTTGACAGGGCAAATGCATGGCAGATGCAGTATAATGTGGATAAATGTGAGGTTATCCATTTTGGGGGCAAAAACACGAAGTCAGAATATTATCTGAATGGCGGCAGATTAGGAAAAGGGGAGGTGCAACGAGACCTGGGTGTCATGGTTCATCAGTCATTGAAGGTTGGCATGCAGGTACAACAGGCGGTGAAGAAGGCAAATGGTATGTTGGCCTTCATAGCTAGGGGATTTGAGTATAGGAGCAGGGAAGTTTTACTGCAGTTGTACAGGGCCTTAGTGAGGCCTCACCTGGAATATTGTGTTCAGTTTTGGTCTCCTAATCTGAGGAAGGACGTTCTTGCTATTGAGGGAGTGCAGCGAAGGTTCACCAGACTAATTCCAGGGATGGCTGGACTGTCATATGAGGAGAGACTGGATCAACTGGGCCTTTATGGAGTTAAGAAGGATGAGAGGGAATCTCATAGAAACGTATAAGATTCTGACGGGACTGGACAGGTTAGATGCAGGAAGAATGTTCCCGATGTTGGGGAAGTCCAGAACCAGGGGACACAGTCTTAGGATAAGGGGTCGGCTATTTAGGACTGAGATGAGGAGAAACCTTTTCACTCAGAGAGGTGTTAACCTGTGGAATTCCCTGCCGCAGAGAGTTGTTGATGCCAGTTCATTGGATATATTCAAGAGGGAGTTAGATATGGCCCTTACGGCTAAGGGGATCAAGGGGTATAGAGAGAAAGCAGGAAAGGGGTACTGAGGGAATGATCAGCCATGATCTTATTGAATGGCGGTGCAGGCGCGAAGGGCCGAATGACCTACTCCTGCACCTATTTTCTATGTTTCTATGCCACAGGGGAGACACTGAGGCGAAGTCGCAGGTTAGGCACGCATAAGATCATCATAGGCAGTCCCTCGAAGTCGAGGATGACTTGCTTCACTCTAAAAGTGAGTTCTCGGGTGGCTGAACAGTCCAATGCGGGACCTACAGTCTATGTCACAGGTGGGCCAGACAGTGGTTGAAGGAAAGGGTGACTGGGGAGTCTCGGTTGCCGCACGCTTCTTCTGCTGTTTGTGTTTAGTTTTGGCATGCTCTCGGCGAAGAGACTCAAGGTGCTCAGCGTCCTCCCAGATGCACTTCCTCCACTTTGGGCCGGGGATTCCCAGGTGCCGGTAGGGATGTTTCACTTAATCAAGGAGGCTTTGAGGGTGTTCTTGAAATGTTTCCTCTGCCCACCTGGAGCTCGCTTGCCGTGTTGAGGCTCCGAGAAGAGCACTTGCTTAGGGGAGTCTCGTGTTGGGCATGCGGACGATGTGGCCCACCCAATGGAGCTGATCGAGCATAGTCAGTGCTTCAGTGCTGGGGATGTTGGCCTGAGCGAGAACATTGACTTCGGTGGGTCTGTCCTCCCAATGGATTATTTGCAGGATCTTGCGGAGGCAGCATTGGTGGTACTTCTCCAGTGCTTTTGAGGTGTCTTCTGGAAATAGTCCATGTCTGTGAGCCATATTGGAGGATGGGTATCACTACTGCCCTGTAGATCATAAGCTTGATGCCAGATTTGAGGTCCTGGTCTTCAAAAAAAACACTTCCTCAGGCACACTGAAGGCAGTGTTGGACATCGTCATCGATATCTGCCCTTGCTGACAGTAGGCTCCCGAGGTATGGAAAATGGTCCACGTTGTCCAAGGCCTCACCATGGATTTTGATAACCAGGGGCAGTGCTGTGTGGCGGGGTCAGGTTGGTGAGGACCTTTGTTTTATGGATGTTTAGTGTAAGGTTCATGCTTTCGTATGCCTCAGTGAAGGTGTTGACGACGGCTTAGAGTTTGGCCTCCCGAGTGTGCGCAGATGCAAACATTGTCTGCGTACTGTAGTTTGATGACAGGGGATGGGACGACCTTGGATCTAGCCTGGAGGCGGCAGAGGTTGAACAGATTTCCATTTGTTACCGCTCGGAATTCTGAGCTGGGGCGACGGTTCCAGTCTGATCCTCTGCAATGCGATTTCAGTTTCCTCTGTGAATCTCGGGATCTCTCTCTCTCGTTTTTTTTCCCCCTCTTTTTCTCTCTTCCTATTTCTCTCTCCCTCCCAATCAAATTTTCTCATTCTGTTTCTCATTCCCTTTCCTTACTTCTATCTCTCTTTCCTTTCTCTCTTGCTCCCTTTCCTCTCTCACCCCCTCTCTTTCTCTTTCCCCCTCTCACCCCCTCCCTCTCTTTCCCAGTTGGGCTGAATCGCCTGTTTCTGTGCTGTAAATTCCAAGTAAAAAAAAATGGTGTGGCCGGGGGAAACTTTTAAAATCACTGCAATCACTTTCCAGAAAGAAGCAACTAGTTTTGATCTTGTACACATACCAGCAGGTCTCATTTGGCTAAAGGTCACCAGCTCTAACTGACAATGACCTTTGATTACACTATAAGGACTAGTCCTAAACTGGAACCCAGGTAGGCTTTGTTGTGAATGATCTAAATTGGATGAATTCACCCTATCTGAATAACAAATCCCTGCCTGCAAGCTGCAGCAGCTTTTGTGATTTTTGTAATGATCTAAAAATATAGACCTAATAATTCGATCGCACCCAAAAATGGACATGCAGGGTGCCGGTCTCACGATTCATACGCATGTTTGCCGGGTCCCAGCTAGCACCTGAAATTGGTGCTGGGACCTCATTAAAATGATTCTTGCGTACAGCAAGCGCTACCCGCGCTATTCATTGTCCGCATGCATGTTTTTGGGGCGTGACCCGAAATCAGGCATCTCTGACACCACTTAAAAGACAGCCAGTTAAAAGGGGAAGTTTCCAAAGAAAGACATGGCTGGAAGAAGCACAGACAGGGCACCCAAGTTTTCTGATGCTGCTTTGGAGGCCCCAGTACAGGCGGCGGACAGCAGGAGGAAGCTCCTGTTTCCCCATCCTGCAGGTGGCAGAATTTTCTCCAGGAAACATCTTCACCACCAATGTGAAGTGATCAATGCCAGGAGTTTAGCTCCAAGGACATGACTACGCTGCTAGAACAAGTTAACTGACCTCAGCAGAATTGTCAATGTATGAATAATGCTCCCTTAATCTTTGCACACACCTCCTTCAGCCGCAATACTTGCAATACCCACCTTCGCTGCTTCTCTTCACTCTCTTACAATCACGATACCATACTTCACTACACCTTCTCATACTTACCCACTCTGCACTTCCTACTCTCGCCATTCCTCACTTCCTCACATCTTTCATATGGCATACCAGCTATTCGATCATGTCCAGTACATTCACAAGGATATCTTCTTTCTTCCAGGACTAGCTCGCGCACAACTTCAGAAAGGAGACTTCCAGCGGAGGAGGCCAAGCTCACCTGAACACCCTCTTCCCCTATCGAAGAAAGCGTGCTAGCCATCACAGGCCAGGGCAGCATCATTGCTGCGGCAACTGGCAGGATTTCTTCACAACTTATGCTCTTTTTGCCTCCTTACTTCAATTCACCCTGGACATACAAAGTACGCACATGAAAAACTGCAGATGCTTTTACCAGCCGCTTCTTTCTTTGCTAACCCTCGTCCGTCTCTCTTATTTCTGCTGAAGATGTGGAGATACTTCTGCCACTTCAGGAAGAGGAGGCCTATCTTCCTGAAGATGCACAGTCACTCAATCTTACCCTCGCGAGCACCAGCTCAGAGACTGGCACCACGTGTGGCCTAGAGACACGCATGGTGCAGTTCTTCATATGGTGGATCTGTGCACATGTGTGCAGGAGCGAGGCCACAGGGTCAGCTCGCCAGAGGGTGAGATTGCATAGTAGGTCTGCTGCGGGAGATTCCGATGCTGATTTTGAGAGCCTAGCCTACCGAAGAGGGCTAATGGGCATACACAGGAAATTTCTAGGTACACTGAGCAGCATACTAGCGAACTTGTGCCCACTGTAAGTCTCGATTATGTGCTCAAGTCAGTAGTTTCATTTGATTCCACAACTATATGAACCAGAGGAGATAGTGCTACCATTGACCCAAACTGACACTTGCAACAACATTTGAGTAGAGCGATGAATGATAGGAGTGGGATTTATGACCAAAAGAGTGCTAACAAATTAGTTCTAACAAATGGCTCTGTAGAGTTGTATTTTTATTTTTTAGGAGTGAGGTACATTAGAATGCGCTACATTTTAAACCAAAATAACTGCAACTGACTCCAAATGAATGGTTCCAAACTTCCCCAACCCTTTTTCAGGCGCACTCACACGAGATGCGCAACTTTGTGCGCTCAAAACGGCGCCAAAAAACTTACTCACGATTCTGACCGCTCTGCTGTGTGTCCCGGGTCCTGGAGCGGCGTTTCTCATGGAGTGGGGAGGGGGGGGTTGCGGAGCTAAAGCCCTCCGCTGAAAACAGTGCCGGCAACTGTGCACATGCGCAATGGAGTCTGCGCACATGCGCAGTAGCTCCTCGCCTCTCCAGCGCAACCTGCAGGCTGTGAACGGGACCCGATGCTTGCCACCACTATCCCTGGCCGAAGGGATGACCCAATGTTCGTCGCCCCTATCCCTGGCTGAATGGTCTCCCGCACCAGCTGGGGATCTCACCCCCCACCCCTTACCGATGCTGCTGTGGATCTTTTTTTCTCTTTCCCCCCCCCCCCCCCCCCCTCACGATGCCGCATTCAGCCTCTCTTCCCCCCACAACCCCCCGTTCATAGAAGCCGCGTTCAGCCTAGCCTCCTGGTGTGCGTCTTGCCGCCCCTGTCCCAGGCCAAATGGCCTCCCGCACAGTGCGGCTGCTACTGAGTTTAGTTGAAGGTAGGATTTACTTCAGTTCTTTATTCGTTAATTGAATTATTTACTTCAGTTCTTTATTTTTTTTTGAATGCTTATTACTTTTTGTGCTGTGTTTAGTGTTTTGTAAGTCTTGGTGCTTTAGTTGCAGGTCATCTCCGCTTCCTTCTATTTTTTATTTGTTAATTAATTGCTTATTACTTTTTGGGCTTTGTTTAGTGTTTTGTAAGTCTTGGTTCAGGTCCTCTTGTTAATTCCCGGATTCTTTTACCTCAATCTGGTTCAGTAAAATTACTGAGTCGAATACCTCTTGTGCTTTGAACAAAGCAGTCTTTATTACCAGCCAGTAAGACCTATCAGACAGAAGATATACTCTCTGGATAGAGCGTACACACTCCCTACGGATAGGTGAAGTTACATCGTAAAGCGTTAACAGTTATACAGTTTTGAAATCAGATAACAAAATACAAATGGATTGACAGTCTAACTCAGCCACTCATTAGTCAATCTATATGAGATGTTCTTCTTGAAAGCTCAAGTATTGCCTCTAAATGTTTCAATCTAATGGTGTGACTATTAACTGAGACCTTGCAATTCTGCAGATGTATTTCATGTTACAATTATATATTATTGGCAGGATTAGTGACTTGAAACCTTGAGACAGACTGTTAGCTATGCTGATGTTGCACTATTTGCAATCTGACATTCTCCCAGCTATTCTTCCATGGCTTATACATTTTCATATATCCCGTTTACTTTACTGTCCTTAATTCCATATATTCCGTTCAGATATCCACATCCCCCCTTTTATCATTCTATGATAACATTTAGGATCATTCTATGAGTATTGCATTGTTGAGTAGTTCTCTAGTTTGTTGGATCATAACCCGGGAACCCTTGACCACAAGAGGGTCTGCTAACCTTGTCATTACTTTACAGCAGAGGTTAAGGCAACCAACAATCAAACAGCAGGTAATTATTATGATGAGAACAATTGCCCCATGTATTAGATAGGATCTCCAAGATCCAACCAGAAACCAATCAAACCTGCTAAGTTCTTTTGGTGGTGTGGATAACTTTTTCACCTCCCTCCTTATGTGATCGGCAAGGTGGGTTATGTTTTCTGAACTATCAGGAATGTAAGTGCAACATTCAGATCCTATCAGGGCACACGTTCCCCCTTTCTCAGCTAACAGGTAATCGAGGGCCATTCGGTTTTGTAATGCTACGGTCCTTATCGCTACCATTTCAGCTGTGATGCCCTCCAGAGCCTCAGCAGTGCGGTTAGCTACCTGTTCCAATATCGTTTCTTTGAATCCATCTAACAGTCTCAGTTAGAGTCAGGGGAACGGTGCGCAAAGGAATTCCCCCTTTGGAATGTATAGGGATATGTGAACACACCCAGCATCTAGTGAAGTGCCCTTTTTCCGCATAAACGTAAGACATATACAAAAAGGTGTTTACATGGAGCTCTCGCCTTTGTCTTCCTTCCCGTGCGCCAAAACTGTCATATCAACACTATTATGCAGACAGTGGCATACAGACACAGTCTCATCTTATAAATAGTCCAATTATTTAGCTGATAAAAAGAGTTCTGTTTTCCCGTTTCCCTTCTTCAGGTCTCCGTCAGTGTATTTGGCTGTCTGACAGGTAAGAGTTCAAACTGATCCTCCTTCAACTGCCTTGTTCAGCTATAGGGAGGAGGAGATCTGGAACAGAAACAGGAATTAGACTAACCAGCAAGATTTGTTTAAATGGTGATGAGCTTGCAGTGGTGCAGGTGAACCCAGGCACTTTTCCCCTCAACCTTGGCTGCAGTGGGGGTAGTGAGTGACACCTAAAAAGTTCCCTCCCATTGTGGCTCTAATCCCTTCCGAATCCATACTTCCCTGGTGCCACGAGGGACAATTCGGGTAAAACTGGGAGGTCGAGGTGAGCATCTTGAACCTGGTTGTGAACTAGTCACAGAGCCTGAGTCAGAGAAAGAACATAGGTGGTCATCAGTCTAGCTGAGATCTCATATCTAGGAACAATTTCCCTCATTAACACCTTAACAACAGTCTGAGTCTATTGTCCAGGTTAGGGTAGGCTTCAATCCATCTGCTAAACACATCTACTATTACTAACACATATCTGTAACACTGAACTTTTTGCAACTCAATGTAGTTCAACTGAAATGTCTCAAAGGGACCTTCGGGTAGGGGCGTTTTACCCCAATCACAGGGGACTCCCTTCCCTGGATTATGTTGCTGGCCAACCAGGCAACGACTACTGATGTTCTGGGTGAGCACCTGGAGTCTAGGGTGCCACCAAGTAGCCAAAAGCGTATCACTTGTTGCCCTTGCTCCACAATGAGTAGCAAAATGCAGACATTCTATAACCCATGAGGCCAACTCGTCAGACATGCAAGTCTGTTCCGCGGGAGTGGTCCAGAGTTTAGAAACATTGTCATAAGTACATGCATAATATTTCCACAACAGTTTATCTTTTTCAGGAGCGTCCTCCTGTGCTTTTATAACATCTTGGATGGTTGGCATTGGTTTTTCCGAGGCTAACTTATCCTTCGCAGGATTTTTAGTCTGACTCATAATTTTGGGCACTACCATCTGTTGGTCACGAGAGGCCTGTTTGGCCTCTTGATCAGGACAACGATTCCCTATATCAACCAGAGAATTTCCGGTAGTATGGGCGGTACATTTGACAATGGCAATGCGTTTGGGGAACATGAGGGCTTGCAACAAATCAGATACTAACTGTTTGAGATATCTCATTCCCCTGTGAGGTTAGGAATCCCCTATTTTTCCATAATTGTCCGAAATCATAGGCCACCCCAAAGGCATACCTAGAGTCGGTATAGATATTGACTTTGAGATCTTTGGCCAAGATACAGGCTCGGGTGAGGGCGAATAGTTCAGCTTGTTGAGCAGAATAGGCGGTTTCAAAGCAGCAGATTCCAAGACCTGATTCTCCTAGTTTACTATGGCGTATCCTGAGATTCGTGTATCTTCTATATTAATAGAAGTACTTCCGTCAACATACATAAACAATCATGACTGGGTTCTTCCTCATCTTGGGGTGGCTCAGTAAGAATACAGTCTGGATCTTCCATTGGTACAACAACTAAATCTTCCCTGACTGATGTAGCCTCTTAAATTAAAGATAAGCAATCATGACTGGGTTCTTCCTCATCTTGGGGTGGCTCAGTAAGGAAACAGGCCGGATTAATTGCAGTACAGTGCCGAAAGGTTAGTTTAGGATTGCCTGTGATTTCAGTGGGTTCTGTCGGATAGAGGGCCAGTCCACATTGCCCTGCACTGGGATCTCAATTAATGGGAGTATAACCCACTTCGGAGGGGTCCTCTGCCCACACATGAGGATCCACATAGTCAGGTATGTCCGAGCCAGTATGATGCTGTAGAGTCGCTAAGACCTTCTCGGGGTCCCCATGAAATTGGACTGTTCGGCCATGTTTTACGATTTGCACATCCCGGCTGGTAGGGTCAGCCTCATCTATGGCCTTGCGTACCATAACTCCCAAATCTTTAGCATGGTGAGGGGCTAATACTTCACGAGCAATATGCGGTGCCATTGTTAGGGGCTGTTTCCACAGATTCTTATCCACTTCCACAAAATCTGCCTCTCTTTCCAGTCCAGTCACTCTAGCCCTTAATAGAATTCCCTTCACTTCCCCTTCGTGATCCTGATAAAAGTTCTGCAGGTCCTGATTCTTTCCACTGGGATCGTATGCTAGGGTCACGTGACAGGGTGCCTGCGGCAGGTCCAGAGACCACCACTGAGGGGTTCTAGTGGTATAATACTGCCGTTTAAGGGTTTCCTGTTTTACAATAATCTCCATACTCCAAATGCAACTGGAATTTGCAAAGGAGGTCTCTAGCCATCAAGTTACAGTCCAGATTAGTTGTGATAACAACTCGATGTTCCACCGATTCTTCCTGGTAACCCATTTTAACCGGTTCTGACACTGGGAATGTCGAGATTTGTCCCAGGAATCCTGAAAGTTCCTGTGTTTCAGTAGAGGCAGGGAGTTTAAGCTTTGATTGTACAGAAGACATGAAGGCTCCCGTATCTATCAAAAAGGGTTGCCACTCATTCAGAATGGGTTGTCGTCCGGGGAGGATCCCTGCACAATCAAGCTGCGTAGTCAATCGGGGGACAATTGACCAAAGGAGTTGTTTCTGGGAGAAGTTAGTGTAAGATCCTCCTCTCCCCCCCCTTGCCCCCCTCCTCTTCCTCCTCTTCCTTTTCCATGCTGACGGTAGGGGCAATTTTTATTCCAATGTCCTTCCTGCCCACAATTAAAACAGTCAATTCCTCTTACCCAGTCCCGGCCTCTTCCCATACCATGCCGGGGACAATAGGGAGGTTTATTAGCAGGGCTCGGGCCGTTTGGTTGTTTAGTATAACCGTATCCTTGCTTATCCATCCAATCCTGTATGCAACACTACGGTTCTATTGATCCTTCCTCCCGAGATGGCTCTTCCTTTCTAGTCACGAATTCAGTCTTGACCCGGGTTGGGGGCGCACCTCCCCCCTCCCCTTTCTTTTCCTGCCAATAATATCTAACTGCCCTTTCCATCTGTCCGGATAGCGTGAGCAATTAAATAGTTGTTTGAAGATCACAGACATCTATAGAGAGGTGGTCTGCAGCTTGTTGTGCATCAGGGTTTGGCATTGGTCTGACAGGGAATCGGTGTCGGGACTTTGGGATCTTGGAAATCATTTCTAGGCCGGAGGATGTTTCAGAGCTGTCTGACTGCTTGACAGTTCTGCGTCTCGATCGGCGGGGGTGTTTGCTATGTCTTTCACAACTTGGACTGGTAGGTTGACTAGAAGATTTACGGGACTGTTTGTGATGTTGAGATATAGTTCTGCCCTTTCGAGTGTGAGATCTGGTCCTTTCGGCTATATTGCCTGTGAACTGGGGATCCGAATCGCTATCAGAGGATGAGGAGTCAGTTTGGGTTTGTTGCTTTGGTGATATGTGGTTGTTCCTAACTCTTTTTACCGGAGTGTTAGGTGGAGGGTGTTGGGAAGAGGACTGGAGCAAGAGGCCAGGGGGTGCGGGAGGCGCCGTTGGGCGCTGAGTCAGTGGCCACTCATCAATTTCATCATCAGCCTCGGTTAACACAAAGCCAGCCATTTTAACTTGTAGTTGATCAATACCTTTCTCAGAGGTCCCAGAGGATCTCTTAGCAAGTTTCTCGTGCGCACATTCTCTTTTTTTTTAAGACGTCTACAGTTTTAACATGTGTTCCCTCTGTCAATGCAAGTCCTAATTTAATAGCATTTGTTTGCCAACTCGATAGAAGTGATGCATCTTTTAATTTCTGACAATAATGTCGCCAGGTTGCAATTAAATTTTTATCCCCTTTTCCTCGTCCCCTTCTCCAAATTAATCCCTGTGCTTTTTTTTTTGCTACCTCTACGCTTCTAGTGTCACTTAGAGGCCACTGGTCATCCCCTAATAATTTGTTCAGGGCTCCTGATAATTTTCTAAAGTCTTCAGCTCTTTCAGGGAATTTCTCACATAGCTTTTGTAGCGGATTATCCGCATCCGTGGTTTTATCTAACTGATTACCCATTTTCACACTGCCCCTCGTATTACTGTGTCGCTACGCGTTCGTGTCGTCATGCAATTTAAACAAATTTAAAAATAGACACAGACTTTACAGAAACTAACACTGACTTTAACTAACTCCAAATAACCAAACTTTACTAATGCTAACACTTACCCGTGTCGCAGCGCGGTTCGCGTCGCCGCGCGATTTCAATACTAAACTACCACGTCGCCTCGCAGTTCACGTCGCCGCGCAATCCGCGTTGCCTCGCAGTTCACGTCGCCGCGCAATCCGCGTCGACCCGTGGCTCACGTCGCCGCGCGAGTTAAGATACTTTAAACTTTAAAAGATAAACAAGGACTTCTAACACTTACCCGCGTCGCCGCGCGGTTTGCGTCGCCGCGCGATTTACAAAATAGACAAAGACTTCTAACACTTACCCGCGTCGCCGCGCGATTTCAATACTTAAAACTTTACTTAAAACTCTAAACACTTAAGACTTACAAAGACTTACTGCCATTAGCACTGACTTTCGCGATTCGCGTTGCTGCGCCTCTGCGTCACTGCGCGTCTACGTCACTGCGCATTGACGTCACTGCGCGTTCGCTTCACTGCGTGTTTACGTCACTCCACGTTCGCTTCGGCCCTTCTCCTCTCGGCCGCGTGCTCGCGCCGCTGCGTGTCTCGCGTTGTTTGTGCGTCTGCACCGCTGCGCGTTCGCGTTGGCCCTACCTTCCGAGTTGCTGCGGGGTTTTTTTTTAAATTCAATCAGAGCCTAGACGGGCCAAGTGATATACAAGGTCCCTTCGTCGTACCTGAGTTGAACACCTATCCTCTATTTAAATCCCCATTTTATTCCCTGTGAGCCTAATTTTCTAATTTTGATTTCTTATGAGCCTCAATTAATTTCTTTCAGTCTCCAAATTTCCCTATCCTTTCGCGTTACTGCGCAGTTTAAATTCAATCAGTCAATGAAAGCCCTAATTTAATGGAGTTTTTCTGCCAATTGGACAGGAGTGATTTTATTTTTTTTTACTGCAGTGGAATTTTTTCCATAATTTAAAATCTCAGAACAATTTTTTTTTTTAGCACCTATTTAGTACGTTACTTTTTTTTGTATAACTAGAGAGAAGTCTGGCACGTAGGCTGTGGACTGCTTTTCGTTATCTCAATTGTTCCAGCCTCAAGGTCGTGTTATTTAATATAATTTTTTTTTTTAAATCCTTTTGAATCCATCTCAGTTGTTTTGCTGTGCCTTCTCTGAATGTTTTCTTTCAACAAGTTTTTCTTTTTTTTTTAACCACCGGGACCATGTAATTTTTTTTTAACAAACCTATCCTTTGGGCATTTCCTGGCTCCGTAACTTATCATCCGAATATACGTAATTCAATAAGGTTCACACTCTTAAACTTCCCACATACAGGACAACACTACGAAGGGTTAAAACAAACTTTCATTCTGTTTGAGATAAAACAAACCACAACTCCCAGGCTTTTTTTTTACAGTAAAAGTCACAGAAGCATTTCTCATTTAAACAGACATTCACAAGAGTCTCTTTTCTTTCCTATTAATTTTTTTTGGATCCATGATTGATCATTTATCCCTATCTAGCTCTAACTATCTTTCCAAGTCGCCGCTTGGTTTGCGTCATCGCGCAATTTCCCTATCTCTATCCCTATTCTAAGTTTGAAAGGTATTCACCAGATTGTCCTGGATCTCGTTCAGACACTACCTGAGAACCAGCGAGTGGCTAAACTTTCCTCAGACTTTTGAAACCGGGGGAAACTGGAGCAGTATTGAAATCATACTCACTCCAGTGGCCATTTTCCCCTCGTCTCGTCCAAGGCTAGTCTGGCTCTTAATTCGCAAGTTTTCGGCAGTCGTCCGTTGAGATCCCACTTCTGACACCAAATGTTAATTCCCGGATTCTTTTACCTCAATCTGGTTCAGTAAAATTACTGAGTCGAATACCTCTTGTGCTTTGAACAAAGCAGTCTTTATTACCAGCCAGTAAGACCTATCAGACAGAAGATATACTCTCTGGATAGAGCGTACACACTCCCTACGGATAGGTGAAGTTACATCGTAAAGCGTTAACAGTTATACAGTTTTGAAATCAGATAACAAAATACAAATGGATTGACAGTCTAACTCAGCCACTCATTAGTCAATCTATATGAGATGTTCTTCTTGAAAGCTCAAGTATTGCCTCTAAATGTTTCAATCTAATGGTGTGACTATTAACTGAGACCTTGCAATTCTGCAGATGTATTTCATGTTACAATTATATATTATTGGCAGGATTAGTGACTTGAAACCTTGAGACAGACTGTTAGCTATGCTGATGTTGCACTATTTGCAATCTGACATTCTCCCAGCTATTCTTCCATGGCTTATACATTTTCATATATCCCGTTTACTTTACTGTCCTTAATTCCATATATTCCGTTCAGATATCCACACTCTCAGCTTCCTTTATATTTTTTATTTGTTATTGAATGCTTATTTTTGTGCTTTGTAAGTTTTGATGCTTTACAATGTACATAACTCTCCGCGAGGGCTGTGGCCACATAAGCTGGCCTAAGTTAGTTTGGAGCAACTATTAGCTGTCCAAAGTGGCTTAAATGACCAAAACGGCTGGTAACGCCCCCTTTTGGGAAAAAAAATTAAATAAAAAAAATCCTAACTAACTCACTTACACTGGCGCAAATTAAATGTGCAGAATGGGGATTTTTAAGATACTCCAGAAAAATCAAGTTGCTCCAAAAAAAAAGGGAGCAATTCCTGGGCAAATTTGGGCCCAATGAGAGGTGAACGACCTGATTTTATTGGCTTGGGAGAATAGATCCAAGTGGTAAATTTTATTCATTTTACAAGAGTACAAAGAGTGCTCTGAAGCAGTAGGTTTATGTTTAATGTACACTGTTTTTCATGGTATGCTATTGGAATAGGGCCAAGCAAAAAGAGCTCTTGTGAAAATGCAACAGCTTTAGAGCGTTCAACTTAGACATTTTATTGATGGATGGCTATTCATAGTTTTGGATTGTGATATGAAATCTATGCCCAGTCTTCAGGACAGAAACAACAGAAATTACTCCCAATGTTGGACACTGGAAAAAGTTCCTAACACTAGTCCTGCTATTCAACACATAGCTCTCTTGGATTTACCACAATCCAATTTTAGACAATCTGGTGTTTTTATTAGCTGAGTACGCACCCACTACAATTTAGAGAGGACCTTGAAATAGGTTGCCCTTTGCAGGAACAGGCAGGAACCTTTGTATGCAGAGAGTGTTCTATGACTATCTGTGACACCTCAATGTTAGTTAACACTAATACCAATGTTGATCTTTAAATGGATGCTGTTCTTTGGTGGGTGGACGGACTGGAGCATATGCTCAACATGACTGCATAATAATGAAACAAATGGCTGATGGATAAGTGCCGTGGAATCTTTTACAACCACCTGAGATGGCAGACGGGGCCTCAATTTATTGTCTCATCCATAAGACCGCACCTCCCAACAGTGCAGCACTTCCTCAGTGATGCACTGTAGTGTTAGCCTAGATTATGCACTCAAGTCACTGGAGTGGGGCTTGAACCCACAACCTTCTGACACCGAGACGAGCATGCTGCCACTGGACCACAGCTGAAACCTAAAGACTGCAGGGGAAAGGAAAATTGGATGGATGTATTTAGTGGCTGATCTACCACCCATTTTGTACCCCCCACCAGAGTTGAATTTTAACTCTATTATGTTGTACAGATTATACAAATGGAGGCACTTCTGATCAACTCGGCTACTTGCAAATTATTATTTTTTTTAACTTCCATTTATTGAGGCTGGGCGTACTGAATCTTTCCTTTGCGGACAAATGGGTTGAGAAATGAAGCCTGATCAGTTCAAGAACACTTGAATGTGCAGGCACTGCGCCACACATTCTTCAATCTTTTCCATGTGGTTTCAGTCTAAATTGATCTTCTAGTCTCAGTAATGCCTTAGGTTAGCACTAATGATGTAGAACAAATTAATTAGCAGTCAACCGAACTACAATGGGTCTTTATCTTTGATAGCATACTGCCCCGTATTTTATGGTCAGCGGCGAAGGAAAGGCGCTTGCCGTTCATCACGTTGACAGCTGCCCACAGACTTTTCGCGGGCTTTTAAGCAGCAACTTAACGTTCCGAGAGATCCTTTTCAGCAGGGCACCCTCTACAAGGGATCTGTGGCGTGCTTGAGCAGGGCAAGCAAACAGCATGTCTCAACCAATCAGATTGAAGAATCCTCACTGAGACACGAAGGGCGAAAAATTCAGTTTGATAGCACCCACCCCACGAGGGGTGCTAAAGTGTTAGCGCCAGAGAGCGTCGACAGTAGTGCCACTCGGCAACTTCACTGTGCAGTTACCGGCGGCGCTGAGGAGTATCGCCCGGGAGCGTTGCGCCGGTGTGCAGCACCCCCGGTAGTGACAGGGAAGCAAACCTTGGTTTGCTCAAGACCCGCGGTGACCTCGCCAGAGAAAGCCTGGCGTGCAGAGCTGCCCCGGGGCACTAAGGGAAGGCATGACTGCATCAAGTAAGTGTGATTAATTTTTTTTGTTGTGATTTAACTTTTTATTTAGGGTGAGTAATGTATAGGGAATGTTTTTTGCGAATTTTGGTCTGATTTTTTTTTTTGCAGGGAAGCCTCTCTTGGAGCGCTACGAAGCCAGCTCTTTAGTGCGGGATCTTCAGTTGCGCACCCAGCCTAGCGAACGCTTTCCTTAGCGCTCCACTCCACTCTCGGGCTACTGAAACGGAATTTTGCTAGGCCCGGCGCTAAAAATCTTCCGTCACTAATTTAGCGCCCGGGCGATATCAGCGCCATAGGAACCCTCCAACTGAATTTCTAGTTCTGCAGAGTATAAACCAATTATAAATAAGTTAGAATATTTAATCCATTGTAAAATCATATACAAAATGCAAAATAAAGCAAGGGAAAGAAAGATGGGATTGAGAGAAAGATGGGTTTGAGAGAGTGATAAAGAGATCGAGAAAGTAAAAGAAAAGAAATATTTTTTAAATCTCCAACACTAAATTCTAAAGGAATGAGTTGTAAAATTAAATTTTCAATGCTGGAGCGATTGTTTGCGGTAAATATGACTTAAAAATTAATTTACACTTGAATGGACAAGACCTAACCTTTCATAAGAAATAGGAACAGGAGTAGGCCACCTGGCCCCTCGAGCCTGCTCTACCATTTAATAAGATCATGGCTGATCTGATCATGGACTCAGCTCCACTTCCCTGCCCTCTCCCCATAACCCTTTATTCCCTTATCGCTTAAAAATCTGTCTATCTCTGCCTTAAATATATTCAATGACCCAACCTGCACAGCTCTCTGGGGCAGAGAATTCCACAAATTTACAACCCTCTGAGAAGAAATTCCTCCTCATCTCAGTTCTAAATGGACGGCCCCTTATTCTGAGACTATGTCCCCTAGTTGTAGTTTTCCCTGAGTGGAAATATCCTCTCCGCATCCACCTTGTCGAGCCCCCTCATTATCTGTATGTTTCGAGAAGATCCCCTCTCATTCTTCTGAACTCCAATGTGTATAGGCCCAACCTACTCAACCTAGCCTCATAAGTCAACTCCCTCATCTCCGGAATCAACCTAGTGAACCTTCTCTGAAAAGCCTCCAATGCAAGTATAACTTTCCTTAAATATGGAGACCAAAACTGTATGCCGTACTCTAGGTGTGGCCTCACCAATACCCTCTACAGTTGTAGCAGGATTTCTCTGCTTTTATACTCTATCCCCCTTGCAATAAAGGCCAACATTCCATTTGCCTTCCTGATTACTTGCTGTACCTGCATACTAACTTGTTGTGCTTCATGCACAAGGACCCACAGGTTCCTCTGTATTGCAATTTTTCTCCATTTAAACTATAATTTGCTTTTCTATTTTTTCTGCCAAAGTGAATAACCTCACATTTTCCCACATTATACTCCATCTGCCAAATTTTTGCCTACTCACTTAGCCTGTCTATATCCCTTTGCAGATTTTTTGTGTCCTCCTCACAATTTGCTTTCTCACCCAGCTTTGTATCATCAGCAAACTTGGCTACATTACATTTGGTCTCTTCATCCAAGTCATTAATATAGATTGTAAATGGTTGAGGCCCCAGCACCGATCCCTACGGCACCCCACTAGTCACTGTTTGCCATCTAGAAAATGACCCATTTATCCCGACTTACTGTTAGTTAGCCAATCCTCTATCCATGCTAATATATTACCCCCAACCCCGTGAACTTTTATCTTGTGCAGTAACCTTTTATGTGGCACCTTATCAAATGCCTTCCGGATATCCAAATACACCACATCCAATGGTTCCCCCTTATCCACGCTGCTCGTTACATCCTCAAAGAACTCCAGCAAATTTTTCAAACATGATTTCCCTTTCATAAAACCAAGCTGACTCTGCTTGATTGATTTATGCTTTTCCAAATGTCCCGCTACTGGGTACTGCTTTCTTAATAATGGACTCCAGCATTTTCCCGACAACAGATGTTAGGCTAACTGGTCAATAGTTTTCTGCTTTTTGTCTGCCTCCTTTTTTAAATAGGAGCGTTACATTTGCGGTTTTCCAATCCGCTGGGACCGCCCCAGAATCCAGGGAATTTTGGTAGATTACAACCAATGCATCCACTTTCCTGCCGTGTTTAGTGGGTAAGTACTGCAACTTCACACTCTTACATGGATTTCAATGCCGAATTTATAGGCGAGGTACCAGTGTAGCACAGCCTGTAGAGGAGCATGATAACTTGGACAGCAACTTCCGGATTTCCGCACTTAACTGCGTATGTGCAGATTCCGGAAGTTGCTGTCCGATTTATTCCATAATAATGGTGATCAGTGAATTGGCCCGGATTTTGATACTATATGTATTTTGTTTTCACCTGAGAAACCTACATCAAGGACCATTGCCAACAGTTCATGACTTACCTAGGCTGTAATAGTAGCACAAATGTAAGCCTACAAACCCGAAAACAATCCATGTCAAGCAGTCGATCAGTGAGCCTCCTAATTAGAAATCTCGGAGTATAACCATTGCTCTGTCTCTTACTTGGTCTTCCACTTGCTACCATCCATCTAGATACAATTCGCTTTCAGCAGTCTGTTATTTTTCTCAGGGTATATAAAGGTACATTTTTCCAGTTGTATACTCTAGTCGAGGAGTATTACCTACTTGGAGTGGATATTGGGAAATCGCGCACTGAGCCCATACTTTTCTCAGATCCTCGCCAGGAGTATACGTTCCTGTAAAGGCACACACCCACTTTTGTACCCCACTTTCCCTCCCTCGCATGTTTCCTATAGCAGCCACACCCTGGGTGTTGAGAATAAATAAGAAGTTGATGATTTAGAGAACAGTTCAGTGTTGATTGAGAATGAGCGAACTGTTGGAGTAAAATTATATAACTTGTGCATTAAGAAAACAAACCATAGAAGACTTTGTGTTAACGTGTAACATCTCATTAGTTCTTTTTCCTGATAGACTAACAGAATTTGCAAATGTCTGGGAAAATACTAGGCACTCAGTTTAAATAGGCTCAAGCAGGATTTGTGGAATCGTCTGACACTAAATTTATGGCTGTGTAGATTGTAACTTAACAGTCAATCACGTGCACTTCGCTGTGGAAAGCTGCTGAACAGCTTGAATTTCAGTTCTTTGTTTTTAATTCCATCCTGGTGGGCCATAATTACACCAGACCATAATATAAAATTAAACATTTTCCAGGGGGAATACACCCTCTTTTAAGAATACACATATTCGTACAAGCTGGAGTGGAACCACTTGCAATGAGTACGTACAATTTTAAGTTTGATGCTGATGCCTCCTGAATATTATTAGAACTTTCCTTGTTTTTATTGAATAATAATCCTTTTTCTCCCCTTCCCTCCTTTCATGGAAACATTGGGGCCAATTTTCATCTTGCTGTTGACCTGTTTTGGGGATGAAACAGGATGGTAGTGAAACAAACATTGTAAAAGAGAATATGATGCCAGCTGCCCAACGTCTTCACACCCACTGCAATTTTAGAGGAGACTTTGAAATAGACTGTGCAAATCATAGAATCACAGAAATTAACAATACGGAAGGAGGCCATTTCGGCCCATCGTGTCCACGCCGGCCGACAAACAGCTAACCAGCCTAATCCCATTTTCCAGCTCTTGGTCTAAAGCCTTGTCAGTTACAGCACTCCAAGTGCATATCCAGGTACTTTATAAATATGGTGAAGGTTTCTGCCTCTACCACCCTTTCAGGCAGTGAGTTCCAGATCCTCACGACCGTCTGGGTGAAAACATTTTCCCTCAAATCCCCTCTAAACCTCCCACCAATTATTTTAAATCTATGCCCCCTGGTTGTTGATCCCACTGCTAAGGGAACTAGATCCTTCCTATCCACTCTATCAAGGCCCCTCATAATTTTATACACCTCAGTAATATATGCCTCAAAACAACCAAAGCAGGCAGGAACCTTATTATATTTAAATTGGGTCCTATGACATATTTAGGACCTCGATGCAATTTTGGTGGTGTCATCATAGGCGGTCCCTCAAAACGAGGATGACTTGCTTCCATGCCAAAAATGGATGAGTTCACAGGTATTTTAATGAAGGACCCGAACTACATCCTCAAGGGTGGAAGATGCCTGTGCGTGGATTTTTTTAACGTGTGGTGGCCGTTGCACACCAGCCACCACATGGGCTTGACAGAGCTAGGTCTTGGTCCAGGATTACCCAAGACGACTGGAGACCAGCTCTGCTACACGGACCTAGTGCGCACACATATCGCAGTGTGGGCTGGCCCATGCTACCCCTGGGCCCCTAACACTTTGTAGAGATTATGGCCTGAAATTTAATGGGGAGGCAGGTTGTGAGCAGCAGGAGGGGGCGGGGAGGGGGTTCCGAAGCAGGAGAACGGGTTTCCCGCAGGCCCTGCCAAATTTAACAGCTTTGGTGTGTATATAGAATGGATAGGGTAAGATTTTTTTCAATTATTTTTGACTGGTGCGTGAATACTCCTTCTGGCCGCACAAACATTGTCCTATCCACAGCCTGGCCCTCCCCCAGTATCGCTTGCCCCCACCCAGGGTGTCCCTGTGGAAGTGCTGCCAGATTTCCTTCCCATCTCCCCGACTCTCATAATACGATCGGGCAAATTATTGTCCAAATATCCTTCCCCCACCCACCCTACCTGTTGCAGGGTTACAGACCTAGAGCTGGTAATTGGGATTAGACCGGATAACCTTTTGTTGTCCGGCGTAGATATAATGGTAAGTACTGCAGAGAATCGAATACAGCCAGGGTGATTGCCTGGATGAGTCAGAGAGGAATTTTCCCAGATTTTTTTTTCTCCCTAAAGTGGCCTGGGTTTTTAATCTGGTTTTTGTCTCTCCCAGGAGTTCACATGGCTCCGGTTGGGGTGGAGTGTAGAATATTTCAGCATAAGGGGTATCGCAGTTGTCTGAGGTGGACTGGTTGGGATGGGTGCTCTTTGCCTTTCCTTCATTGTTCATGGGTTTATATGTAACCTTCAGGGCTGCTGACCGAGGGCCGGGCGGGTCTTTGTCGTCCGAAATGGTCTCCTTCTGCACTGCAAATTTCTGTTATTGTCCAATTAGTGCTGGCATCCTGCTAATTTTAATATAATGAGGTGATTTTTTTTTCTCTGGAGAAGATCATTAAAGTTGTTGTGATGAAGAAAGGGGATGATTTAGAGGTGAGCACAAGATTCTTAATCATTCTTCTTTCATATCAGAAGCCAGTCAAGCGTGGCGAGGACAGGGGTGTGGGGATGCGACCTGCATCTATCGGCAGATCCACATACACCCTTAATAACTTTATTAATGTCTTTGTAACAGTTGACTCAATAAAACTCAACAAAGGAAATACATTTATCATGAAATTCAGCATCTTGTAGAACTGAGTCGTCATCATTATAGGCAGTCCCTCGAAGCAAGGATGACTTGCTTCCACGCCAAAAAGGGATGAGTTCACAGGTGTTTCAATGAAGGACCTAATATTTCAGATCCCGAAGTACATCTTGGAGGGCGGAACATGCCTGTGCGTGGATTTTTTTAACGTGTGGTGGCCGTTGCACACCAGCCACCACACGGGCTTGACAGAGCTAGGTCTTGGTCCAGTGGCAAGGATTACCCAAGACGAACTGGAGACCAGCTCTGCTGCACGAACCGAGCATACACACACATCGCTGTGTGGGCTGGCCCGTGCTCCCCTGGGCCCTCGTCTCTTCTGGGCCCCAGACTCGCGCCTCTCCTGGGCCCCGGTCACTTCCCTCTATAAACTCTTGCTGCTCCTTCGCCCCTCCTGCCCGCACTGCAATCAGCGACCTGACTTCGCAGCCGTCTCTCTCCTGCAGCAGCTCGCGCTGCTCCCTGCAGAGGTATGCCGCCTCACGCTGCTCCCTCCAATGGCCCCGGCCTGCTGATGGTCTTGCAGGCCGGGACCGCGCCGATTTCTGGGCCGGACACTGAGTACAGTGTCAGTGCAAGGACATAACTTATCCAAATTTGGATGGTGACATTAAATTGGATATAAACAGCATTGCATGATTGAGTCTCAAGTAAGATCATGTCTGTCAATATAATTAAAAGTTTTGCACCTGTACGACAAATGAACGTAGAGTCCCAACTGGTTTTTCAATTGGTCGGTGTTAACTTTGTTATATTATAGGTCACATGCTTAGTAGTGACTAATCTGATTACAATACTGCTGTCCGATTAAAGGTGTAAAGGTAAAATATTTTACTTGGAGATCAGATCCTCACTAACATGCATAACTACTGAAAGTAGTGTGCTTCTGCTGAGACAGGTGGTGGTTTCTAAATTTTATTCCACGTTGGTGGAACAGCTGTTTCCACCGGGCTGGTTTTCCGGAGATGAATACTGAATGTGTCTTTTTCATTGTTACTTGTGCACATACGTTCCAAATCAGTTTATCCCTTGAGTTATAAATTAGTTATATTTAAAATCAAATTGGAAGAAGTGGGTTAGAAACTGGCCCTTCACCTCTGTGACTTAATTTAAATTCAGGCCCAGACTGATGTAATGACTGATGTCTCTTTTATCTCTGTTGGGTGTAAGAATTTGGCATAAAACGGGTTTGGACAATTTCAACTCATTTCCGAGCATGTTTTCGCATAGGATTTCCCAAATTGTGCATTAATTGACAGTAAAATCTCAATCCTAGGCCACATAATTATTGCTGTGACAATAGGAGAATCATCTTTAGTTCCCCGGACTCGAAGATGATTTGCTTCCATGCTAAAATGAGTTCTAAGGTGACTGATGAAACCAATGTGGGATCTTCAGTCTCTGGGAACATGGCTGGGGTGCTTGATTTGTCATACGCTCCTTCCGATGTTTGTACTTGGCTTCTGCGTACTACCGGCGAAGAGACTCAAAGTATTCGTCGGCTTCTCTGATGCTTCTCCTCCACTTTGAGTGGTCTTAGGCCAGGGATTCCCAAAAGGCGGTGGGGATGTTACATATTTTTCAAGGAGGCTTTGAGGGTGTCCTTGGAGCGTTTTCTCTGCCCTCCTGGGACTCGCTTGCCATGACGGAGCTCGGAGTAGAATGCTTGCTTCGGGAATCTTGTGTCAGGCATGCGGACAATGTGGCCTGACCATCGGAGCTGATTTAGCGCGATCAATGCTTCGATGCTGGTCTGCGAGAGAACATTGGCATTAGTGCGCCTATCCTGCCAATGAACTTGCAGGATTTTGCGGAGGCAGCGTAGGTGGTACTTCTCCACTGCTTTGAGGTGCCTACTGTACATAGTCCATATATCCGAAGCATATAGGAGGGCAGGTGTCACTACTGCTCTGTCGACCATGAGCTTGGTACCGGGTTTGAGATCCTGGTCTTCGAACACTCTCTTCCTCAGGCGGCCGAAATCTGCACTGGCACACTGAAGGCGGTGTTGGACTTCGTTATCGATGTCTGTCCTTGCTGATAGCAGGCTCCCAAGGTATGGGAAGTGGTCCATGTTGCAATAGGAGATGCTGTCCTAATGTTGGTGTTGAAGACATTGTTATGGCAGTTACAAGTAGTTTTTCTCTACCATAACTCGATTTGAGTGCCCAAAATGGAAAGTGTTTCATTCTCCGGCACTAACATTCTTCACCTGGATGAGCACACAATTTGCACTAGAAAAGAAAAATTGTAGATTAATTGTAATTTTTAGGGATATAAATTTGAATTAAAATAAATCTTCAATTTCTGCATGTTTTGATTCTTTGCAGCTGGTTTGGGTCTTGAGTACTTTGCACTGAAATTCAAAACCCATACAATGCTGTTTATCTTATAAATATTAAAACATTTTTCCGGGAATAGAATCCTGAGAACAAATGGATTCAGATCAACATCTGAGAGCATTATCTTTGAAAACACACACATTATTCCAGACTGCTCCTATTGATAAATTACAACAAAATGTAAATACAGGATTAACCTCCCTTATCCGAACCCTCGGGACCTGGCCTGTTCTGGATAAGGGATTTTTCCGGACGAGGGGTGGTCACATTAAATTGGATGGTACAGGTACTGATCAAGGAACTGGCTGGCTTGGGGCTGGGAGTATGGCAGAGAGATCATGGGGAGATGGAGCGGTGGTTCGCGGGGTTAGGCCAGCGATTGCGGGAGTTGGCATCGAGGAAGAACTTCAATTTGTTCATGTCGGAGTTCTGCGCATGCGCCACCCGGTGGCCAGGAATGGTTCTGGACGAGGGGTGGTTCTGGATAAGGGAGGTTCAACCTGTAATTTATTTTTCCATCCAATTTTTCCCACTTGTCTCTCCTGATGGCACTTAATCAAGCTGCGATGGGTGCTGGCATTGCACCAATACCTCAGTCGTTGCCACTCTACCAATGACATAGGTAAAAAAAGGGATGAGTTCCTACGAAATGAATTTAAGGAGCTAGGAGCTAAATTAAAAAGTAGGACCTCAAAAGTAGTAATCTCGGGATTGCTACCAGTGCCACGTGCTAGTCAGAGTAGGAATCGCAGGATAGCTCAGATGAATACGTGGCTTGAGCAATGGTGCAGCAGGGAGGGATTCAAATTCCTGGGGCATTGGAACCGGTTCTGGGGGAGGTGGGACCAGTACAATCCGGACGGTCTGCACCTGGGCAGAATCGGAACCAATGTCCTCGGGGGAGTGTTTGCTAGTGCTGTTGGGGAGGAGTTAAACTAATATGGCAGGGGGATGGGAACCAATGCAGGGAGATAGAGGGAAACAAAAAGGAGGCAAAAACAAAAGACAGAAAGGAGATGAGGAAAAGTGGAGGGCAGAGAAACCCAAGGCAAAGAACAAAAAGGGCCATTGTACAGCAATGTACGAGGCGGGAGTCGAGAGAGGCAGCGGCCGATAAAAGGCTCAGCAGTCCGGGGAGCGTCGAGAGAGGCAGCGGCCTATAAAAGGCTCAGCAGTCCGGGGAGCGTCGAGAGAGGCGGGAGTCGAGAGAGGCGTAGCGGTGCAGCTCCAGCTGGGAGAGAAGGCAAAAAAGTAGAAGGAAATCAAAAGGTGACGTCACAGCCAACGTGGTAAGTGATTGGCTGCTGATTGGTGAGTAGTTTTTCTTTTTCTTTATTAGTCAGTAACTTTTAACATTGTTGTCGGCAATTTAAGTGTATCTAAGGGTTAAGTCATGGCAGGACAGCTCGGTCACGTGATATGCTCCTCCTGTACCATGTGGGAACACGGGGACAACACCAGTGTCCCTGACGACTACATGTGCGGGAAGTGTGTCCACCTCCGGCTACTGACGGTCCGCGTTGCGGAGTTGGAGCTGAAGGTGGATTCACTCTGGAGCATCCACGATGCTGAGAATGACGTGAGTATCACGTGTAGCGAGTTGGTCTTACTGCAGGAGAAGGGTCCACAGCCAGCGAGGGAATGGAAGACCAGCAGGAAGAGTAGTGCAAGGAAGGTAGTGCAGGGGTCCCCTGTGGTCATCCCCCTGCAAAACAGATACACCGCTTTGAGTACTGTTGAGGGGGATGACTCATCAGGGGAGGGCAGCAGCAGCCAAGTTCATGGCACCGTGGCTGGCTCTGTTGCACAGGAGGGCAGGAAAAAGAGTGGAAGAGCGATAGTGATAGGGGATTCAATTGTAAGGGGAATAGATAGGCGTTTCTGCGGCCGCAACCGAGACTCCAGGATGGTATGTTGCCTCCCTGGCGCAAGGGTCAAGGATGTCTCGGAGCGGGTGGAGGACATTCTAAAAAGGGAGGGAGAACAGCCAGTTGTCGTGGTGCACGTTGGTACCAATGACATAGGTAAAAAAAGGGATGAGTTCCTACGAAATGAATTTAAGGAGCTAGGAGCTAAATTAAAAAGTAGGACCTCAAAAGTAGTAATCTCGGGATTGCTACCAGTGCCACGTGCTAGTCAGAGTAGGAATCGCAGGATAGCTCAGATGAATACGTGGCTTGAGCAATGGTGCAGCAGGGAGGGATTCAAATTCCTGGGGCATTGGAACCGGTTCTGGGGGAGGTGGGACCAGTACGATCCGGACGGTCTGCACCTGGGCAGAATCGGAACCAATGTCCTCGGGGGAGTGTTTGCTAGTGCTGTTGGGGAGGAGTTAAACTAATATGGCAGGGGGATGGGAACCAATGCAGGGAGATAGAGGGAAACAAAAAGGAGGCAAAAACAAAAGACAGAAAGCAGATGAGGAAAAGTGGAGGGCAGAGAAACCCAAGGCAAAGAACAAAAAGGGCCATTGTACAGCAAAATTCTAAAAGGACAGAGGGTGTTAAAAAAACAAGCCTAAAGGCTTTGTGTCTTAATGCAAGGAGTATCCGCAATAAGGTGGATGAATTAACTGTGCAAATAGATGTTAACAAATATGATGTGATTGGGATTACGGAGACGTGGCTCCAGGATGAGCAGGGCTGGGAACTCAACATCCAGGGGTATTCAACATTCAGGAAGGATAGAATAAAAGGAAAAGGAGGTGGGGTAGCATTGCTGGTTAAGGAGGAGATTAAGGCAATAGTTAGGAAGGACATTAGCTTGGATGATGTGGAATCTATATGGGTAGAGCTGCAGAACACCAAAGGGCAAAAAACGTTAGTGGGAGTTGTGTACAGACCTCCAAACAGTAGTAGTGATGTTGGGGAGGGCATCAAACAGGAAATTAGGGGTGCGTGCAATAAAGGTGCAGCAGTTATAATGGGTGACTTTAATATGCACATAGATTGGGCTAACCAAACTGGAAGCAATACGGTGGAGGAGGATTTTCTGGAGTGCATAAGGGATGGTTTTTTAGACCAATATGTCGAGGAACCAACTAGGGGGGAGGCCATCTTAGACTGGGTGTTATGTAATGAGAAAGGATTAATTAGCAATCTCGTTGTGCGAGGCCCCTTGGGGAAGAGTGACCATAATATGGTGGAATTCTGCATTAGGATGGAGAATGAAACAGTTAATTCAGAGACCATGGTCCAGAACTTAAAGAAGGCTAACTTTGAAGGTATGAGGCGTGAATTGGCTGAGATGGATTGGCGAATGATACTTGAGGGGTTGACTGTGGATGGGCAATGGCAGACATTTAGAGACCGCATGGATGAACTACAACAATTGTACATTCCTGTCTGGCATAGAAATAAAAAAGGGAAGGTGGCTCAACCGTGGCTATCAAGGGAAATCAGGGATAGTATTAAAGCCAAGGAAGTGGCATACAAATTGGCCAGAAATAGCAGCGAACCTGGGGACTGGGAGAAATTTAGAACTCAGCAGAGGAGGACAAAGGGTTTGATTAGGGCAGGGAAAATGGAGTATGAGAAGAAGCTTGCAGGGAACATTAAGACGGATTGCAAAAGTTTCTATAGATATGTAAAGAGAAAAAGGTTAGTAAAGACAAATGTAGGTCCCCTGCAGTCAGAATCAGGGGAAGTCATAACGGGGAACAAAGAAATGGCGGACCAATTGAACAAGTACTTTGGTTCGGTATTCACGAAGGAGGACACGAACAACCTTCCGGTTATAAAAGGGGTCGGGGGGTCTAGTAAGGAGGAGGAACTGAGGGAAATCCTTATTAGCCGGGAAATTGTGTTGGGGAAATTGATGGGATTGAAGGCCGATAAATCCCCAGGGCCTGATGGACTGCATCCCAGAGTACTTAAGGAGGTGGCCTTGGAAATAGTGGATGCGTTGACAGTCATTTTCCAACATTCCATTGACTCTGGATCAGTTCCTATGGAGTGGAGGGTAGCCAATGTAACCCCACTTTTTAAAAAAGGAGGGAGAGAGAAAACAGGGAATTATAGACCGGTCAGCCTGACATCGGTAGTGGGTAAAATGATGGAATCAATTATTAAGGATGTCATAGCAGTGCATTTGGAAAGAGGTGACATGATAGGTCCAAGTCAGCATGGATTTGTGAAAGGGAAATCATGCTTGACAAATCTTCTGGAATTTTTTGAGGATGTTTCCAGTAGAGTGGATAAGGGAGAACCAGTTGATGTGGTATATTTGGACTTTCAGAAGGCGTTCGACAAGGTCCCACACAAGAGATTGATGTGCAAAGTTAGAGCACATGGGATTGGGGGTAGTGTACTGACATGGATTGAGAACTGGTTGTCAGACAGGAAGCAAAGAGTAGGAGTAAATGGGTACTTTTCAGAATGGCAGGCAGTGACTAGTGGGGTACCGCAAGGTTCTGTGCTGGGGCCCCAGCTGTTTACACTGTACATTAATGATTTAGATGAGGGGATTAAATGTCGTATCTCCAAATTTGCGGATGACACTAAGTTGGGTGGCAGTGTGAGCTGCGAGGAGGATGCTGTGAGGCTGCAGAGCGACTTGGATAGGTTAGGTGAGTGGGCAAATGCATGGCAGATGAAGTATAATGTGGATAAATGTGAGGTTATCCACTTTGGTGGTAAAAACAGAGAGACAGACTATTATCTGAATGGTGACAGATTAGGAAAAGGGGAGGTGCAAAGAGACCTGGGTGTCATGGTACATCAGTCATTGAAGGTTGGCATGCAGGTGCAGCAGGCGGTTAAGAAAGCAAATGGCATGTTGGCCTTCATAGCAAGGGGATTTGAGTACAGGGGCAGGGAGGTGTTGCTACAGTTGTACAGGGCATTGGTGAGGCCACACCTGGAGTATTGTGTACAGTTTTGGTCTCCTAACCTGAGGAAGGACATTCTTGCTATTGAGGGAGTGCAGCGAAGGTTCACCAGACTGATTCCCGGGATGGCGGGACTGACCTATCAAGAAAGACTGGATCAACTGGGCTTGTATTCACTGGAGTTCAGAAGAATGAGAGGGGACCTCATAGAAACATATAAAATTCTGACGGGGTTAGACAGGTTAGATGCAGGAAGAATGTTCCCAATGTTGGGGAAGTCCAGAACCAGGGGTCACAGTCTAAGGATAAGGGGTAAGCCATTTAGGACCGAGATGCGGAGGAACTTCTTCACCCAGAGAGTGGTGAACCTGTGGAATTCTCTACCACAGAAAGTTGTTGAGGCCAATTCACTAAATATATTCAAAAAGGAGTTAGATGAGGTCCTTACTGCTAGGGGGATCAAGGGGTATGGCGAGAAAGCAGGAATGGGGTACTGAAGTTGAATGTTCAGCCATGAACTCATTGAATGGCGGTGCAGGCTAGAAGGGCCGAATGGCCTACTCCTGCACCTATTTTCTATGTTTCTATGTTTCATGTTTGTGCTGATGCATCCTATCACTGCCATTCTTCAGGACTTTTCAAACATATTTTGCTGAGTTCAGTCAAGCATGGTACTGTAGTGCTGTTTCCCACTTTGTGCATGTTAGTATTTTACCGATCCTGAGTAAGATATTCACTACTGCACCTGCCTTCATTCAGTCAGTGGTAATACTTCCACATTTCAGAGATCGAAATCGTGTGCATAAAAGTAACATATTTTTCTTTAAATGTTTTTCATGCCATTTTACCTTCTCTTGAATATGTTTGCTTATTGATGAAGTAAAGGTGCTAACAATTTCTGTTACTTATCCCAGCTTGCCATTCTTAGTGTGCTAGCCTAGACCATGAAAGTTGTTAGATTATTCAACAGTGGAAAGCATCACAGGCAAGACCAATCCTGTTCATGTCTGATGTTCACAGACACCTTTTCAGCACAGATCACTGCACAGCAATTAGGCATGGAGACTCCCTAGTTGTGTTTTTTTCCGCTCTCTACCCAGCAAAGAGGTCTATTTAAAAGTACTGTATTAACTATTACTTCACCATCAGACCGCCCCGCTCTGCGCCCCACAACCCACCCACCCTCAACCTGGGTAAGTCACCAAAATTATGCGGTGGTTCGCAGCGTGATGGATACATGTACTTAACGGGGAGGTTTCTTCTGACTATGCTTGGAAAAATTGTAAATTAACTCTTTCTAAACATGCTTACAATGTTGCTACACTTAGCAAACAAAGACATTTTTCCTCCCTCGTGCCTGCACAACAACAGAACAACTACTTGTATTTATATAGCGCCTTTAACATAGTAAAATGTCCCAAGGCACTTCACAGGAGTGTTATAAGACAAAAATTTGACACCAAACCACATAAGAAGAAATTATGGCAGATGACCAAAAGCTTAAGGAGCGTCTAAAAGGAGGAAGGAGAAGCGGAGAGGTTTAGGGAGGGAGTTCTAGAGCTTCGGGTCTAGGCAGCTGAAGGCACGGCCACCGACGGTTGAGTGATTATCATCAGGGATGCTCAAGAGGGCAGAATTTGTGGAGTACAGAAATCTCTGAGCAGGGGGGTGGGTTGTGAGGCTGAAGGAGATTAGAGATGGGGAGGGACAAAGCCATGGAGGGATTTGAAAACCAGGATGAGAATTTTGAAATCGAGGCGTTGCTTAACCGGGAGCTAATGGAGGTCCGCGAGCATAGGGGTGAAGGATTTGGTGTGAGTTAGGACACGGGCTGCCGAGTTTTGGATGACCTCAAGTTTACGTCGGGTAGAATATGGGAGGCCAGTCAGAAGTGCGTTAGAATAGTCAAGACGGTCCAAAAGCGGGCAGAGGAAACGTTACAAGGACACCCTCAAAGCCTCCCTGATGAAGTGCAACAATCCCCACTGACACCTGGGAGTCCCTGGCCAAAAACCGCCCTAAGTGGAGGGCACTGAGCACCTCGAGTCTCATTGCCGAGAGCATGCAGAAATCAAGCGCAGGCAGCGGAAAGAGCGTACTGCAAACCTGTCCCACCCACCCCTTCCCTCAACGACTATCTGTCCCACCTGTGACAGGGACTGTGGTTCTCGTATTGGACTGTTCAGCCACCTAAGGACTTATTTTTAAAGTGGAAGCAAGTCTTCCTCGATTCTGAGGGACTGCCTATGATGATGATGAGTCAAGTCTAGAGGTAACAAAGGCATGGATGAAGATTTCAGCAGCAAATGAGCTGAGGCAGGGGCAGAGACGGGCGATGTTACGGAGGTGGAAATAAGCAGTCTTAGCTATGCCACAGATATGTAGTCGGAAGCTCATTTCAGGGTCGCAAGCAGTCTAGTTCAGCCTCCGACAGATGCTAGGAAAAGGGATGGAGTCGGTGGCTAGGGAACGAAGTTTGTGGCGAGGATCAAAGACAATGGCTTCGGTCTTCCCAATATTTAATTGAAGAAAATTCCTGCTCATCCAGTACTGGATGTTGGACGAGCAGTCTGACAATTTAGAGACAGTGGAGGGGTCGAGATAAGTGGTGGTAAAGTAGAGCTGGGTGTCATCAGCATACATATGGAACCAAAATCACCCACTGTGAGTGAGATAGCAACAAATAATCTCGGGTCTAAGATTGGTCTCAACAAATACTATCTATAAATTGAGCTGCTTAAAATTTGAAAAATTACAATCCTTTTCTCTCCTGTTGAACTACAGCCAAAGTCTGAAATACTCTTAAGGCTTCACCCAAATAGCCATTCTTTGTGTGATTCTACTAATCTGCATACCTGCACTTGATAGATTCTGGAGTCAATATACAGATAACAGAACAGAAAATGCTGGATATCTCAGCGGGTCAGGCAGCATCTGTGGAGAGAAACAGAGTTAACGTTTCAGGTCGATGACCCTTCGTCAGAACTGGCAAAAGTTCGAAATTGACAGACTTTTAAGGAGCACTGAAGGGGGGAGGGGAGGAGAGGAAAGGTCAAAAGGGAAATTCTGTGATCTGGTGAAAGACAAGAGAGAGTTGAGAGACAAAAGGGATGATGGACCAACTGGAGATGCTAATGGCAGAAGTTAGAAAAAGATGAGTTTAGATTGGGTGTGAATGGTGGAATAATTACCAGCTGCCTTGGGAAACAGAGAGAAAAAAATACATAAGAGCGGGGGAGGTGGGGTTTTAAAAAAAAAGGAGGATAGGGAGCAAAATATGGGCAACAGTTATGGTCTGAAATTGTTGAACTCTGTTGAGTCCAGAAGGCTGTAAAGTGCCTAAATGAAAGATGAGGTGCTATTCCTCAAGCTTGTGTGAACAGGGGTGAAATATGATTAGAACTGACCGGGGGATGGCATAAGTAGCATCAGTTCTGAAGTTTCCTTTTAAAGCGGCCTAATTCATTTGGACTTGTTATGAGTACCTACTCTGTATTTTTGTAAATCTTTCTTCTTCAGCTTCTTTGCTGTTTTTCCACTAACCAACTTGTAGTCAGCTTCTTATTTGCTAACTCTGTATTTCCCCAGTAGTTAATTCCATACTCTCTCAACCCTCTGTTTTTAAAAAAAAAAAAGGTTTTCACAATTTCTGTCTTTATTGTCTCAAAACTGTGCACAGTATTACAACTGTGGCTGTACTAAAGTTTCATATAGATTCACCATTACTTTTATATTCTATGGGACCGAAATTGCCCCCTTCTAAGGTCCATTACCGCCTCAAAGCGCTTCGCTGATGACGCACCCTTCCGCCCCTCTCCCGACGCATTTACGCCACTCAGCCGCCCCAAACACCGTCCCAACGATTTAAAAACATTTTTAAGAGGGCAATTTCAATCGATTCTCCGCCCCATCGATTTCAGGCGGAGAATCATCACTTAATTCGAACTATCCGCCATGTTTGGGGCAGAGGGCATTTTCGGCCCCTATATTTCGCGCCATAAAATGCAGTATTCCACTTGCCTCACTTCCCTCTGCTCTTCTGCATTATTCAACTTTCTCCCCCCCCCCCCCCCCCCTCCCCATTCATAGTATAATTATTGATTTTTACCAAAATGTACCACTTTGTGACATTGCTAGTTTGTGAATCTCTGATACCCCGGCAATTGGCATGATTCATTAATTTTGTGTCAATCCATAGTGCCATCATTGTTCCAAGGCAAAATAGCTTGGAGGACAAAGACTATTCACTGTGGCTGCTTGCCCCATTGAGGCACCCAAAAATAAGGTTGGAAGAGTGATATAATGAGGCACAAACTGCTCTCGGGGTCTTGGCGAAGCAAGCCATCAATATCCTGAAGCAAGGGTTCAAATGGATACCTTTATCGATCAAGGGAGAGATGCCAGAAACAGGCATCTCACACAAGGCAGCCTGGGGTTGAGTATCGGCCTTTTGGCTAAGATCATGCGTAACTGACCTGACAGGGGAGTAACCATGACCCCAAAGTGGTTCTCCCTGGATCAGGAAGATGGTTCTCCTATGCTTTTTGGAAATAGGAGGTGGGTGGGGTGGCTTGACCCATCCACCTCCACGGAGGTGTGTGGGGGGGCCTGACCCATCCACCTCCATGGCACGAACCTGGTATTGCAGTACTTCCAGGAACGGTGCAGTGGCTCTAGGCCTTTTGGCTAAGAGCATTGGCGCAGAGTGATCCTTGATGTGTGCAAGGTGACCTCTGGCGTTTGTGATTTGACAAAGAATTGGAAAGATTGGCTACGAATAAAAAAAAAAATAATAAAAAAAAATAGTTGCTTTTGGGTGGGGTGGTTTGACCCATCCACCTCCACGGAGGTGTGTGGGGGTGCTGACCCATTCACCTCCATGGCACGAACCTGGTATTGCAGTACTTCCAGGAACGGTGCAGTGGCTCTAGGCCTTTTGGCTAAGAGCATTGGCGCAGAGTGATCCTTGATGTGTGCAAGGTGACCTCTGGCGTTTGTGATCTGACAAAGAATTGGAAAGATTGGCTACGATTTAAAAAAAAAAATAAAAAAAATTTGTTGCCTTTTGGCTAAGATCAAGTGTAGTATCTGTTCTTCTCGGCCTTTTGGCTAAGATCATGCGTAACTGACCTGACAGGGGAGTAACCATGACCCTAACGTGGTTCTCCCTGGATCAGGAAGGTGATTCTCCTATGCTTTTTGGAAATAGGAGGTGGGTGGGGTGGCTTGACCCATCCACCTCCACGGAGGTGTGTGGGGTTGCTGACCCATCCACCTCCATGGCACGAACCTGGTATTGCAGTACTTCCAGGAACGGTGCTTGGGCTCTAGGCCTTTTGGCTAAGAGCATTAGCGCAGGGTGATCCTTGATGTGTGCAAGGTGACCCCTGGCGTTTGTGATCTGACAAAGAATTGGAAAGATTGGCTATGAATACATTTTTTTTTTTTAATTTGTTGCAAGATTGTCACCAGATAACCTCATCAACTGCCACTTAGGGTGGAAGCATGGAGGAATGTTGCTTGTTTACATGTTTGGTTCACTCATTTTTATAATGAACCTTTCAGGTTGATTTGCCTCTTTGATCATGTCATCTGGTGTTTTTATTTTAACCATAAGCATTTTTTTTATTAAAAGAGGACTGCCAGCTGGGACTGGTGAACTGCGCTGTTTAGGTTTTCAATTTCATATAAACCACTTAAAACTTTTCTTCAGTTTTTAATTTATTAACAAGAAAATAATTAGATTCTTGTAAGAAATATAAAAATAAACAGGCAAATGGTATCCCTGGCAAAATATTGCCTCTACGACCTATTTGTAACAAAATCATAAACATATTGGCCCAGATTTTGCAGTAGGAATAATGGTGAGGCTATCAGCTTGGGACTTATAGGGACCAAATTGGACAGCAACTTCCGGCCTCTGCACATGCACAGTTAAACGTGGAAATCAGGAAGTTGCTGTCCAATTTGCTCTGCTCCTCCACAAGCTTCGCTCTTAACAGTATCGCACCGAAAGATTTGGCATTCAAACACATGAAGGGCGTGAAGTTGCTGTACTTACCCACTAAACACACCAGAAAAAGTTTGGGCTTGTCCATTCAAGTGAAGTGTGATATGTCTTAATTATTGCCAAACAATCTCTCCAACACTGAAAATTAACTTTTACAGATGTGAAGTCTCATTCCTTCTGATTTTAATTGTTGGAGATTATTTTTTTAATTAAATTAAATAGTAAAATATCTCTTAATCACTTCTTTCTTTCCCTCTCTTTATTTCGCTTTCTGTACATGATTTTACATTGAATTAATTATTCTAACTTACCCTTCCTAGTTTAGACTCCATGTGACTCAGTTAGGATCCTTCAATCTGATTGGTTGAGGAGAAACGCTGTTGCTTGACCTGTTCACACAGGTCCCAGATACCCTTTAGAGCGCGCTCCGCTGTATCACACTCCCAATGACTAACATGTTGTGCAAAAGCCCACGAAAAGTCTGTGGACAGCTTTAAGCGTAATTAACAGCGAGTGCCGTTTGTTTGCCGCTGATTGCAGAATTTGAACCATTGAAGAATGTTCTAGAAATAGCATAAGATTGGTGCTTAGTGATGTTTTTGGACTGATATCACAAGTTCCGTTACTCTGTGGTTTTAGTTTCTCCGTTTCCAGCCAACTATTCTTTGTAACACATTAAGATTACTTCAGAACTAGAAAATCCTACTTGCCAACTAACCAGACACCAATTTAATTTCCGGCTCTAATAGCTTTATATATACATGAGGGAAAGAATTATCAAGCTTAGAAGCAGTACCAATGTACTCCCACCATCTCCTGTTTTTTTTCATTCATTCCTGGGATGTGGGCTTTGCTGACATTTATTGCTCTTGAGAAGGAGCCGGTTGAACCACTGCAGTCTGTGTGGTGAAGGTGCTCCCACAGTGCTGTTAGGGAGGGAGTTCCAGGATTTTGATCCAGCGATGATGAAGGAACAGCCAATATATTTCCAAGTCAGGATGGTGTGTAACTTGGAGGGGAACTTGCAGGTGATGGTGCTCCCATGCTCCTGCTGCCCTTATCCTTCTAGGTGGTAGAGGTCGCAGATTTGGGAGGTGCTGCCGAAGAAGCCGTGGCTAGTTGCTGCAGTGCATTTTGTAGATGGTACACACTGCAGCCATGGTGCGCCGGTGGTGGAGGGAGTGAATATTTAAGGTGGTGAATGAGGTGCCAATCAAGCGGGCTGCTTTGCCCAGGTTGGTGTCGAGCTTCTTAAGTGCTATTGGAGCTGCACTCATCCAGGCAAGTAGCAAGTCCTAACTTGTGCCTTGTAGATGGTGGAAAGGCTTTGGGGAGTCGGGAGGTGAGACACTCGCCGCAGAATACCCGCTCTTGTTGCCACAGTATTTATGTGACTCGTCCAGTCACTGGAGACTGGAGGGAAGTATACAGTGGTGTCCCACAAATGTCTCTATTAGGACCATTGCTCTTTTTGAGCTATATTTCTGGTCAATGGTGACCCCCAGGATGTTAATTTGTTTGTTTCTTTATGCTTCTGCTTGCTTGTAGCTTACAACTCTATCCCAATACAAATGCTGGAAATCTGAAGTAAAAACACAAACTCCATCTGTGGTGAGAGAAGCAGAGTTAATGTTTGAGGTCGATGACATTTCATCAAAACTGGAAGATGTTCGAGAACACTTGTGTTTAACAGAAGTAAAAGGAGAAAGAATTAGCCTAGAAATTATTATTGGTGAGATAAGCGGATGAATACTTAACAGGTTCATTAGACATTCCTTTGCCTGCTAATTTAGTGGAAGTATAAACCCATTTGAAATAAATAAATAATCGTCTGCATTAAGATATAGTGTATAGGGGGCTGTCAAAGAATGAGGTTCATTCACCAAAATTGCCAACAGTCATATTCACACTAGCTTTCTGATCTAAAAATACAATAAACCTGATCCAAAACAAATGTAATCATCCAGCACTTGGTCACTTCCCAATGCAATCTAATAGCGTTACCATGTGATTGTACAGTTTTCAATGAAAATAACCCAACTTCCCTTGTGCTCACTGGGTTGAAATTAGCAATCATTGCACTTCCTATTCTCACTCATTCTTTTTTTTAGGAACTCAAAACTCCTCAGTCTTCACCTCCTCCTCCAATCTACAGGCTTTTAAGTTAAATTTGACGATATTTAATTACTACTTCATTTATCTCATTTTCAGCCACGGTGGTGTATTGAGGGCCTTGGCCCTTCACTTAGGTTTCTTAATCATAAAAATTATAATGAATGGTAATTCAAACAAAGGCAGATTAAAGGATCTGGCTCTTAAAAGGCCTGCCTACTCCAAATGTTCAGCATCATTTCAATCATACATAATCATTTATATTATCAAGCTACTTGTGAGTTGACAAGTTGGACAAAAAGTTATTAAAAAATGTAAACCTTAAAGGATCAAATCCTGCCTTTGTGCTAAATGAGGCCCTGTTTTCTCCAGCTGCACAAACCAGCTCCAATATAATTTGGCCCTGAGCTGAGGTTTGGGGCTATTGCGGCAAATGATCAAAAGTCCTTGAATAAAGGCAGTAGTAATAAAGTTTGACAGTCTTCTGATGGGAAGAAAGATTTAATGAACTACAAACATGCTGTAGTGCTTAAAGGTTACCGATTGAGGATGCGAAGGTTAGGGAGAAATAAAGAACAGATTTGTTTCTGCATACATCCGTACTAGAGTCTACATATCTTACCAAGTTAAATGGTGGGATCAATCTGTCCCAAATCACTATGGTTGATGAGCTAGTGTTAATGAAGTAGACAAATTAATTGGTAAATTCTACAAAAATCATCCAAATTAAATTACCAACAATAGCAGTAAGGATGTTGTATTTATTTATATTATGCATGCCATTGTATGTGTCGTGTGTGCTACCACATTGGCCTACTTCCATTTGTATGTTCTTATTCAGCCCTCATTGCCTATTCCACCATTCATTTAGATCATGGCTGATCTTTGATGAAATAACAGAAAGCATTGATAATGGTAGTACAGTTGATGATCTGCATATGGACTTTCAAAAGCCATTTATGTAAAATGCCACAAACTAGATTTATTACCAAAATTGACTAAGAGAGATAGCGAAGAGTCGTGGTCAATGTTTGTTTTTCAGACTGGAGGGAAGTATACAGTGCTGTCCCACAAATGTCTGTATTAGGACCACTGCTCTTTTTGATATTATAAATAACCTGGACTTGGGTAGCGCAACAAACGTTTTTTTCACTCCAAGGCCAATTTCGCACCCATGCCAGCGTATACAAAACATATAATTCGAATTGACCGCCCCCAAACCCAGCGCGGGGCAATTTTGGCACCAAAGTTTTGAAATGTAGTTAACTGTGAGGCAAATAGTAGCAGACTTGAAGGAGGACATAGACAGACTGGTGAAATGGACAGACACATGGCAGATGAAATTTAAGTCGGAGAAATGTGAGTGATGCATTCTGGAAGATAGAATGAGGAGAGGCAATATAAAGTCAATGGTACAAATTTAAAAGAGGTACAGGAACAGAGGGTTCATATACATAAATCTTTGAAGGTGGCATAACATGATCAAGCTTAAAAAAGCATCCGGGGTCCTTGGCTTTATAAATAGAGACATAGAGTACGAAAGCAAGGAAGTTATGCAAAAACTTTATCATTCACAGGCTAGGACTCAGATAAAGTATTGTGTCTAATTCTGAGCACCACAGTTTAGGAAAGATGTCAAGGCTTTGGAGAGAGTGCAGTAGAGGTTTACTAGCATGATACCAACGATGCTCAATCACTCCCTCACTTCCACCTTTGGTTTTACTGGGGGCAAGGGCATCATTCATATCTCCCACCCTGGTCGTTCTCCATGATACAGCCCCTTTCCTTGCTTCCATAAGTCCAGTGGACACAGAGTAGAACATTTAAGGCAGGCAAATGGTTTAGGCAATCATCGCCACATCTGGTTGGACCACATAAAGCACGATTGGGTCTTGCTCTCCTCTGCCAAAACTGATCTCTACTCCAGAATCCTCCTGGAATGCCAAGATAACTTCTGACTTCTCTTCTCTACTACCAACTGTCTCCTTAATCCCCCCCCCCCCCCACCCACCCCTCCTCTGCTCTCTCTATCCTCACCTCCAACAAGGAGCTTATAGACTTCTTTGTCATTAAAATTGAGACCATCCATTCAGCTGCCTCTGGCCCACCCCTCCCTTTTCCTAGGCCATCAAGCCAAAATTCCCCGAGGTTCCCCCTGCCCTTTCTCTGAACTTGCATCTTTCCCTAATTTCTCTCCTATCTTCCCTCATGCCCGCTCTGAGCTTATCTTGTCCATGAGACCCGAGGACATGTAGGTGAGAAATAGGAAGGAGCCAAGGATAGATCCTTGAGGGATTTCAGAGGTAACCGTACGGGAGCGGGAAGAAAAGCCATTGCAAGAGGTTCTACCTCACCACCATCTCTCTCGACCCCTCAACTGCCTCTGTGTTGTCAGGCTACTGGATGAGCAGATATTCCTCCAGTTAAATATTGGGAAGTCTGAAGCAATTGCCTTCGGGCCTGCTACAAACTCTGTTCCCTAGCCACCCTCCGAGGACTTGTCTTGGGCCACTGCCAGTGAGGCAATCAGCCTGACATTCGACATCTTCAATGGGCAAGCTGCATGAGGAGGTGCGACTCATGGATAAAATGTTAATGAGGCCTGAGGTCGAATTTCGGACTGACCTCTGGCTGGGGGCACAATGATGTCTGTGCAGTGCTGAGTCTGGCCAGAAGAATTTCTATCACATAGTCAAAAAGGTCGAGTGATCAATTTCAGGTCTGCGCTGAGTTAGTGGATCTAAGCTGAGGGGTCAATAAAATTGACCTCAGTAACTCTGGGTAATTGGCAAAATAAGGAGAATTTTTATTTTCACAGTGAGTTGTTATGATCTGGAATATACTGCCTGAAAGGGTTGTGGAAGCAGATTCAGCAGTAACTTTCAAAAGGGAATTGAATAGATACTTGATGGGGAAAAATTTGCATGGCTACGGAGAAAGGACAGAGGATGGGACTAATTGAATAGAGCTGACAACAGGCATGATGGGCCGAATGGCCTCCATCTCATAGTCAAAGCCAAATGATATTGTAATTACTGTATCCCAAATGTTCTCCCACTGAAATATGCATTACTTGCCCCACTTCATTTTCCAGAACTAGATCCAAAACTGCTTCCTTCGTTTTCGGGCTGTAAGCATACTGACCAAGAAAGTTGTCCTGTACACATTTCAGGAATTCCCCCCCTGTCCTTTACAATGTTTCCCCCAATCTCTATGGGCCCAAGTTTCCCCAGGAGTTGCTCTTTTTTTGTGGAGCAACTTGATTTTTCTGGACTATCTTTTTAGTTGCAATTCTGGCCATTTAATTTGCACCAGTATAAGTAAGTTAGTTAGGTTTTTCTTTAGTTCAGTTTTTTTTTTCAAAAGGGGGCGTTCCCAGCCACTTACCCCTGTTTTAGGCGTTTGGCCAGCAAATAGTTGCTCCAAACTAACTTAGGCCAGCGAATGTTGCCACTTCTGTCCGCACAGAAAAACCTCACCTAGAGTTAAGGAATTGGTGCAAGTAACTACATTTAAAGCACCACCAAGCACCAAACAAAGCACAAAAAGTAATAAGCAATTCATTAACAAATAAAATAGAAGGAACCCTGCACCTAAAGCACCAAAATCAATCAGTAAATAACAAATAAAAAATAGAAGTCCTACCTTGGGGAACGCAGCGGGCCGTCGATGAGGGAGCCCATTCAGCCAGGGCTAGGGACGGCGTGCTTCGGTCCTCTCCCTCCCACACAGCCTGCAGCGCGTACTCACAGATTCGACCTGCCAGGAGCTTACTGCACATGCGGGCAGACTCTAGCGTGCATGTACAGAAGTCCCGGCACTGTTTTCAGCGCCGGGACCTGGCTCCGCTCCCAATCCATTGGGCCACGCCGTGCCACGACCGAAGAGTGGCTGGGGAGCGGCCAGAATACCGACGTCTTTTTTCAGCGCGCTTGGAGGCGGACAAAAATGATGCACCTCGGGTGAGGGCGCCAGGAAAAACAGGTTAGGGAAACTCTTGCCCACTATTAGGATAATTGAAGTCCACAATGATCACTACTCTTGTTTTTACATCTTTCTGAAATTTGCTTGAAGATTTATTCCTCCATCTCTGTTCCACTCTTTGGTCTTCTAATGGACGTTAGCCAATGCCTGTAAAATATCGTTGGCAACTCCATATATCTGTTAACTGCCATTTGAGGCTTATGATTCTAGACTAAAGTTTCTGCTCTTTGCTGCTCCCAGAAAAGTATCACTTTCAAGAAGAATTATTTGATATTTTTTCCAGCTTCTTGACATATTTGTTTTGGCCCCTTGGATTTGATGGCAATAGTTGGATGTAGCATGTCTTTTTTTGTTTCCCGTATAACTATGTATAGATCATTGCTGAGCTCATGTTTAGAATTTATTGTGCAATTCTGGGTACACTATCTTGAAAAAGATATCAATGCTTTGGAGGGAATTCAAAGAAAAGCAACGAGGACAAGACCTCAAGCTCAGAACTACAGCAGGAAATTTATTTTAGTTTTTTTTAAATTTATGGTGGACATGATCCAAGTCTTTACAATTCTGAGGGTATCGGTAATGTAGATGCTAGCAGATTATTTATTACTTTGACTAAAATTTAAATTATTTTCTCCATAGTGTGTCATCAAGAGTCCAATGATAGTGCAAGTTGTAGAGTGTCTGCTGGTTGGGGAGAGCTTGATAGTCTTTTCTAATTCCATTCTTTGTTTATGTTTTTATCAACAGCGGTGTTGCCTGGTGTTAGTCAGGTTAGCTGATTATTTCCATCTTGCTGCATCGCGTATCTGCATAATCCTTTTCAGCAAAGACGATGGACCAGATAGAGAGATAAGACTTCCTTACAATCTCAGGACCACTTCTGCACCCTCTTTGTTCTGCTTTTACAGGAACAGTCCCACTTTCCACCTTCCTGTCCCAAATCCCCATTGCAGCACGGAGTCCTGATTTTCTCCTAAAACCATCGCAGAAAATAACTTGAAGATTTTCTGCTTGGGTATTTGCTAAATTAATGGTGTTCAACATCTGGCTGGCTAGGAGTTGGACCATCTTTGTAGGACTTATTTTTTTTCATAATGTCAAAATTATGCCTCCTTGCCTCACTCAGTTTTCCATTCCTTTCTATAACCTACTGGTTTTTAAAATGAATTGTGGCATCATCTAAGCTACTACTTAATTTACCACAATTTCTCTCTTGTTCTTTTTTGCACCTTGGTATCTTACACTATGGCCTTGGCCTATTATTGACATTTCAATTAAAAACGTTTGTGTTGTTGACATCAAATTGGAATTATTCCTGTAGTTTGAGCCTTAAGTGATTTTCACACAATTGGCCACTGAGCTCGGGCACCAGCTATATTACAAACTGTGTAAGTAAAATAAATGCACCAGGAATAAACACAAAAATTACACTACTCTGACCAAGTACAGAATGGGAGCCCTTCTCTTTAAATGCATATTGACTGCAGGACCACACTTTTTTTCTCATGTTGATAATCAGTTTGGCATAACTCAAGGTCAAATATTTAGTGGCGCCAGTTGATGGAAAAGTCATGTAAATCAACTAAAGATTTTTTTTAAAGCCTTGGAAGTTTATGATAAGGTTTAAGAAAAATATATTGCTTTTATGACCTAACCAATTAATTTTAGTATATTTGTTAACAACAGATAATTTAACTTATTTTTGTGCTGAATTTGGTAAAATTTTAACCTCTGCTGCACTCGATGAGAAATGGGGCGAGGTGGGGGGTTAAAATAGGGTCAGAGTACTTAGCTCTCCGTTCGTGCAGCAGTCCCACCTGGCACCACTTTAACTCCCGGGTGTCGGGAGGCGTGTAAGGCGTTCGTCACAGGCAGGCAAGGGCCTCCTAAATATTCAAAAGTCAGGGTCCAATTACTTAATTAAAACCGCAACACGATTTTAACTCTGGGCTGCACGAATTGCATACAATGCGAATCGTGCCAGGGAAAGCTGGTGGCCGGTGGATCCAGGGCCAGAAGAGGTAGAGTAAGTTTTTCTACAATTTTAATGGTATCCTTATGGGCCAGGATGAGGAGTGCTGGTCAACATTCCTCCATCAACCAAGCAACCCAAAATAGATTATCTGTTCATTCATTCTTCAGTAGATCTTTGCTGTGCACTGATTTTCTGCCATTTTTGCCTGCATGCATCAGTGACTGCACTTTACAATCATAGAATCGTACAGCACAAGAGGCCATTCGACACATCGTGCCTGTGCCGGCTCGTTGAAAGAGCTATCCAATTAGTAAGCTAACACGAAATATAAAAACAGATAGTAAGAGTTTATACAGGTACATAAAAAGGAAAAGAATGGCGAAAGTAAATGTTAGTCCGCTAGAGGATGAGACTGGGGAATTAATAATGGGGAACAGTGAACTGGCGGAGCCATTGAAAAAATATTTTGTATCGGTCTTCATGGTAGCAGACACTAAAAACATCCCAATAGGGGATAATCAAGAGGCTATAGGGAGGGGGGAACTTAATACAATCATCATCATCATAGGCAGTCCTTCGAAATCGAGGAAGACTTGCTTCCACTCTAAAAGTGAGTTCTCAGGTGACTGTGCAGTCCAATACGGCAATTAGTCTCTGTCACAGGTGGGACAGACAGTCGTTGAAGAAAAGGTTGGGTGGGGCGTCTGGTTTGCCGCACGCTCCTTCCGCTGTCTGCACTTGGTTTCTGCATGCTCTCGGTGACAAGACTCAAAGTGCTCAGCGCCCTCCCAGATGCACTTCCTCCACTTAGGGTGGTCTTGGCCCAGGGATTCCCAGGTGCCGGTGTGGATGTTGCAATTAATCAAGGAGGCTTTGAGGGTGTCCTTGAAATGTTTCCTCTGCCCACCTGGGGCTCGCTTTCCGTGTAGGAGTTCCGAGTTCTGCCCCTATTTAAAAAAGGAGGCAGACAGAAAGCAGCAACTATAAACCAATTAGCCTAATATCTGTCGTTGGGAAAATGCTGGAGATCATTATTAAGGAAGCAGTAGCAGGACATTTGGAAAAGCATAATTCAATCAAGCAAGAGTCAGCATGGTTTTATGAAAGGGAAATCATGTTTGACAAATTTGCTGGAGTTCTTTGAGGATGTAATAAGCAGGGTGGATAAGGGGGAACCAGTGGATGTGGTGTATTTGGTTTTCCAGAAGGCATTTGATAAGATGCCACATAAAAGATGCACAAGATAAAAGTTCACTGGGTTGGGAGTAATATATTAATGGATTGAGGATTGGCTAACTAACAGAAAACAGAGAGTCGGAATAAATGAGTCATTTTCCAGTTGACAAACAGTAACTAATGGGGTGCCACAGAGATCGGTGCTATGCTTCAACTATTTACAATCTATATTAATGACTTGGATGAAGGACCGAGTGTAATGTAGCCAAGTTTGCTGATGATACATAGATGGATGAGAAAGCAAATTGTGAGGAGGAAACAAGAAATCTGCAACCGAGACTCCAGGATGGTATGTTGCCTCCCTAATGCAAGAGTTAAGGATGTCTCTGAGCGGGTGCAGGGCATTCTGAAAAGGGAGGGTGAACAGCCAGGTGCATATCGGTACCAACGATATCGGTAAAAAAAGGGATGAGGTCCTAAAAGACAAATTTAGGCAGCTGGGAGCTAAATTTAAAAAGTAGGACCTCAAAAGTAGTAATCTCAGGATTGCTACCAGTGCTATGTTCTAGTCGGAGTAGGAATCGCAGGATAACTCAGATGAATACGTGGCTTGAGGAGTGGTGCAGCAGGGAGGGATTCAAATTACTGGGACATTGGAACCGGTTCTGGGGGAGGCAGGACCAGTACAAACCGGACGGTCTGCACCTGGGCAAGACTGGAACCAATGTCCTGGGGGGCGGGGGCGGGGAGAGTGTTTGCTAGTGCTGCTGGGGAGGAGTTAAACTAATACGGCAGGGGGATGGGAACCTATGCAGGGAGACGGGAAAGTAGAATGGGGGCAGAAGCAAAAGATAGAAAGAAGAAAAGTAAAAGTGGAGGGCAGAGAAACCTAAAGCAAAAAGGGCTACATTACAGCAAAACTCTAAAGGGGCAAAGTATGTTAGAAAGACAAGCCTGAAGGCTCTGTGCCTCAATGCGAGGAGTATTCGGAATAAGGTGGACGAATTAACTGCGCAGATAGCAGTTAATGGGTATGATGTAATTGGAATCACGGAGACATGGCTCCAGGGTGACCAAGGCTGGGAACTCAACATCCATGGGTATTCAACATTTAGGAAGGATAGACAGAAAGGAAAAGGAGGCGGGGTGGCATTGCTGGTTAAAGAGGAATTTAATGCAATAGTAAGAAAGGACATTAGCTTGGGTGATGTGGAATCGGTATGGGTGGAGCTACAGAATACCAAGGGGCAGAAAACGCTAGTGGGAGTTGTGGACAGACCACCAAACAGTAGTAGTGAGGTTGGGGACAGCATCAAACAAGAAATAAGGGATGCATGCAATAAAGGTACAGCAGTTATCATGACTTTAATCTACATATTGATTGGGCTAACCAAATTGGTAGCAATGCGGTGGAGGAGGATTTCCTGGAGTGTATTAGGGATGGTTTTCTAGACCAATATGTCGAGGAACTAACCAGGGAGCTGGCCATCCTAGACTGGGTGATGTGTAATGAGAAGGGACTAATTAGCAATCTTGTGCGAGACCCCTTGGGGAAGAGTGGCCATAACATGGTAGAATTCTTTATTAGGATGGAGAGTGACACAGTTAATTCAGAAACTAGGGTCCTGAACTTAAGGAAAGGTAACTTCGATGGTGAGGCGTGAATTGGCTAGAGTAGACTGGCAAATTATACTTAAAGGGTTGACGGTGGATAGACAATGGCAAACATTTAAAGATCACATGGATGAACATGAGCAATTATACATCCCTGTCTGGAGTAAAAATAAAACGGGGGAGGTGGCTCAACCATGGCTAACAGGGGAAATTAAGGAGAGTGTTAAATACAAGGAAGAGGCATATAAATTGGCTAGAAAAAGCAGCAAACCTGAGGACTGGGAGAAATTTAGGAATCAGCAGAGGAAGACAAAGAGTTTAATTAAGAGGGGGAAAATAGAATACGAGAAGAAGCTTGCCGGGAACATAAAAACTGACTGCAAAAGCTTCTATTGATATGTGAAGAGAAAAAGATTAGTGAAGACAAACGTCGGTCCCTTGCAGTTGGATTCAGGTGAATTGGTAATGGGGAACAAAGAAATGGCAGACCAATTGAACAAATACTTTGGTTCTGTCTTCACGAAGGAAGACACAAATAACTTTCTGAAAGTACTCGGGGACCGAGGGTCTAGTGAGACGGAGGAACTGAAGGATATCCTTATTAGGCGGGAAATTGTGTTCGGGAAATTGATGGGATTGAAGGCCGATAAATCCCCGGGGCCTGATAGTCTGCATCCCAAAGTAGTTAAGGAAGTGGCCCTAGAAATAGTGGATGCATTGGTGATCATTTTCCAACAGTCTATCGACTCGGGATCAGTTCCTATGGACTGAAGGACAGTTAATGTAACACCACTTTTAAAAAAGGGAGGGAGAGAGAAAGCCGGTAATTATAGACCAGTTAGCCTGACATCAGTGGTGGGGAAAAGTTGGAATCAATTATTAAGGATGAAATAGCAGCGCATTTGGAAAGCAGTGACAGGATCAGTCCAAGTCAGCATGGATTTATGAAGGGGAAATCATGCTTGACAAATCTTCTGGAATTTTTTGAGGATCTAACTAGTAGAGTGGACAAGGGAGACCCAGTGGATGTGGTGTATTTGGACTTTCAAAAGGCTTTTGACAAGGTCCCACACAAGAGATTGGTGTGCAAAATCAAAGCACATGGTATTGGGGGTAATATACTGACGTGGATAGAGACGTGGTTGGCAGACAGGAAACAGAGAGTCGGGATAAACGGGTCCTTTTCAGAATGGCAGGCAGTGACTAGTGGAGTGCCGCAGGGCTCAGTGCTGGGACCCCAGCTCTTTACAATATACATTAATGATTTGGATGAAGGAATTGAGTGTAATATCTCCAAGTTTGCAAATGACACTAAACTGGGTGGCAGTGTGAGCTGTGATGGGGACGCTAAGAGGCTGCAGGGTGACAGGTTAGGTGAGTGGGCAAATGCATGGCAGATGCAGTATAATGTGGATAAATGTGAGGTTATCCACTTTGGGGGCAAAAACACAAAGACAGAATATTATCTGAATGGTGGCAGATTAGGAAAAGCGGAGGTGCAACGAGACCTGGATGTCATGGTTCATCAGTGATTGAAAGTTGGCATACAGCTGCAGCAGACGGTAAAGAAGGCAAATGGTATGTTGGCCTTCATAGCTAGGGGATTTGAGTATAGGAGCAGGGAGGTCTTACTGCAGTTGCACAGGATCTTGGTGAGGCCTCACCTGGAATATTGTGTTCAATTTTGGTCTCCTAATCTGAGGAAGGACGTTCTTGCTATTGAGGGAGTGCAGCGAAGGTTCACCAGACTGACATATGAGGTGAGACTGGATCAACTGAGCCTGTATTCACTGGAGTTTAGAAGGATGAGAGGGAATCTCATAGAAACATACAAGATTCTGACGGGACGGGACAGGTTAGATGCGGGTAGATTGTTCCCGATGTTGGGGAAGTCCAGAATCAGGGGACACAATTTTAGGATAAGGGGTAGGCCATTTAGGACTGAGATGAGGAGAAACTTCTTCACTCAGAGTTGTTAACCTGTGGAATTCCCTGCCGCAGAGAGTTGTTGATGCCAGTTCATTTGATATATTCAAGAGGGAGTTAGATATGGCCCTTAGGGCTAAAGGGATCAAGCGGTATGGAGAGAAAGCAGGAAAGGGGTACTGAGGGAATGATCAGCCATGATCTTATCAAATGGTAGTGCAGTCTCGAAGGGCCGAATGGCCTACTCCTGCACCTCTTTTATGTTTCTATGTTTCTATGACAGGCTAAGTGAGTGGGCAAACATTTGGCAGATGAAGTATAATGTGGGGAAATGTGAGGTTATCCATTTTGGCAGAAAAAATAGAAAAGCAAATTATAATTTAAATGGAGAAAAAATGCGAAGTACTGCAGTACAGAGGGACCTGGGGGTTCTTGTGCATGAAACACAAACAGTTTGCAGGTACAGCAAATAATTAGGAAGGCAAATGGAATGTTTATTGCAAGGGGGATAGAATATATAAGTAGAGAAGTCCTGATACAACTGTACAGGGTATTGGTGAGGCCACCCCTAGAGTACTGTGTACAGTTTTGGTCTCCGTATTTAAGGAAGGATATACTTGCATTGGAGGCTGTTCAAGAAGATTTACTAGGTTGATCCCAGAGATGAGAGGATTGACTTATGAAGATAGGTTGGGTAGATTGGGCCTATGCACATTGCAGTTCAGAAGACTGAGAGGTATTCTTATCGAAACATATAACATAATGAGGGGGCTCGTCAAGGTGGATGCAGAGAGGATATTTCCACTCATAGGGGAAACTAAAACTAGGGGCATAGGGCGTAAATTTGGCCAGGAGTTGCTCCGTTTTTTTTTGGAGCAACTTCATTTTTTTTGAGTATCTTAAAAATCGCAATTCTGCACATTTAATTTGCGCCAGTGTAAGTGAGTTAGTTAGGATTTTTTAAAGTTTTTTTTTCAAAAGGGGGCGTTACCAGCCAGCTACGCCTGTTTTGGCCATTTAAGCTAGTTTGGACAGCTACTAGTTGCAAAGCACAAAGTAATAAGCAATTAATTAACAAATAAAAAATAGAAGGAACCCTGCACCTAAAGCACCAAGCCGAAAGTAATAAGCAATCAATCAATCAATAACAAATAAAAAATAGAAGTTCTACCTTTATGTGAAGGTAAGTCAGCGGGCCGCCGATGAAGGTGCCCATTCGGCCAGGGATAGGGGCGGCGTGCTTCGGATCCCTCCCACACAGCCTTCAGAGCACACTCAGATTCTGGGGGCAAGGAGCTACTGCGCATGCACGCACACTCTAGCGCGCATGTGCAGAGGTCCCAGCACTGTTTTCACAGATTTTTGAGCGACCAGGGAATAAAGGGTCATGGTGAACGGGCAGGGAAGTGGAGCTGAGTCCATGATCAGATCAGCCATGATCTTATTAAATGGCAGAGCAGGCTCAAGGGGCCAAATGGCCTACTCCTGCTCCTATTTCTTATGTTATATTCTTAGTCCTGTTTCCCCACTCCTTCCCCATAGCTGTGAACATTTTTCCTTTTCATGTATATATCCAATTCCCTTCTGAAAGTTACTATTGAATCTGCTTCCACCATCCTGGCAGTGCATTCGAGATCATGAAAACTCGCTACATTTAAAAAAAAATAATGCTCCTTTGCTAATGATCTTAATCTGTGTCCTCCAATTACCTGCCGATGGAAACTGTTTCTCCTTACTTTATCAAAATCCTTTGCAAACAATTAATTACCGTTGAAGCACTTGGGAATATCTGAGATCATATTAAGACATGCAAGTTCGTTCTTTCTTTATAACTTGCAATCTGCCTCCCAAACACATGGACACAAAGATTGTAATCTCCTGCAGGAGGCCATCTCACACCAGTCTGTTTGCAGGGTGCTTGAGTGAGGATGTAGAATGAATTCAGCCTAGTGTAAGGCTCGCAATTAAAACACGTGCTCTGGTATTTGCCCTCTTTACAGATGCAGATTAACCATCTGTGTATTCCCAATATTTTCTATTTCTGATTTGCAGTGTTTGCAGTTTTCTTTTTATTGAACCTTTTTTATTTGCCCATAATGAACTATTTGTGGTGTTCAATTTTGTTTGTTCCATTAATTTTGAAACTTAAATTATCTTTAACCTTTCCTCACAACCTAAATTCCTGGTACCAGGAATCATTTTACTGTGGTTGTTCACCTTCTGCCCTATTTGAAAGGGCTTTGATGGTTAAGTCACGAGAGCTTCACTCGGTATTCTGGATGGGATCTGATCAGTGTCTTATATAGCAACAATACAGTAATAATGCATGATTCCTCACCCCCTCTCCCTGCCAAGATTGTAACAGTGACTAATAATTCCAGAGAAAGGGACGAGCTACATCAGATATGTCCATCTGATAGTGATTGGAGTGACAAATTTTAATCACATTTTAAAAAGCACAATTAAAAAAAACATTTACTGAAAATCCTTTATATTTAACTTAACATAAAAGTAATAAGGAATTTCTTATCGTGTTTGACTCCAAGACAAGCGAGAGGTATGTGGATTGGGTTCAGACCAAGGCATCTTAATACCAGAGTGAGATGAATGGTTGAATGGCCTTTTCTTCTTCCTGCTTTTTCAAATGTGCATGTCTTTTTATAAAGTGTAAAGCACAGAGACTTGGAGCTGGCAAGTCTAATACTTTCAAAATCCAGATCTTGAACAGATCATTTGGCACACATTCCAAGTGCTATCTTAAGGGTTTCAGTGCATTAGTCTGTGGAATTCTTTAGAACATTGTGTTTTGCATGTTCGAACAAGGTTATTGCTTTGGGCCACCTTCATCTATGCTTCAGACTGTGTGGAGATTGTCAACAAGCTGCAAATGCAGCTCAAGTAAGAATTTTTCAAGTTTTCATTGCTCAGTATTTTGAGCAGTTCCTTTTTTCCTATGCCCCTGAATGCACTTTATCGGGGTCTGGTTTCACAAGTGCTGGACTATTCTGTGATTTCACAAAGTTGTATATTTTTCAGGTTTGAGCTCAGACAATGAGTATTAGCAGCCTATTTTAAAAATGGAAGCGTTATACCAAAGTAATTTCCTACTCTCAACTGATGTTCACAGATGGATATTTTCGAACAAGTATCACTGGATAGCAAGCAGGAGCAGGAACTTTGGCTGATGTATTTTCTCCGGGAGCAATCAAGACCAATTGTAGCATTCCTGCTACTGTCCTACCTGGAATGACCTAACTTGGCAAAGACCAAGGATAGAACCTGAATCCTTCATGATCTGTATAGCTCAATCCTATGGAAGGCAGTGCACTTACAAATTTGAGTTATCATAGAAGCCAGTTGGTTAATTTTATACTCTGACGTAACCCTGATTTGCTGAATTGTTTTAATTCACTCCTGGGATGTGAACGTTGCTGTCAGGGTCGGTATTTATTGTGCATCTTCGTTGTCCTGAGAAGGTGGTGGTGGGTAACCATCTTGAATTGCTGGTCGCGATTTGATACAACTGATTGGCTTGCTCAGCCACCTCAGAGGGTAGTTAAGAGTCAATATGGTGTAGGATTGGAGTCATATAGAGTAGACCAGGTAAGGCTGGCAGGTTTCCTTCCCAAAAGGACATTAGAAAACCATTGTGTTTTTATGACAATCTGACAGCTTTTACTGATACCAGCTTATTTTATTTTCAGATTTTTAACCTGAATTCAAAATTATCAAACTGTCGTGATAGGATTTGAATTTATTAGTCCAGGCCTCTGGATTACTAGTCCAGTAATATAACCACTACATAATCATACCCCATGTTAGAACTGTATTCTATGACTGTCTGAAATGAGATCTTAGAATTACATAGAAAGTGTAGCACAGAAACAGGCCATTCGGCCCCATTGGTCTGTGTCCCGCAGGATCCTCCTCCCATCTCTCCTCTTCCAACCCTATCAGCATAACCTTCTATTCCTTTCTACTTCGTGTTTATCTAGCATCCCCTTAAATGCTTCAATGATATTTTCCTCAACTACTCCTTGTGATAAGCAAGTTCCACATTCTCACCACTCTTTAGGTAAAGAAGTTTCTCCTGAATCCCTATTGGATTTATTGGTAACTATCTTATATTTATGGCTCTACATTTGGACGCAACCACGTGGAAACATCTTTATGTCTTACCTTATCAAATCCTTTCACAATCTGAAAGACTTCATTCAGGTCACCCCCAGTCTTCTCTTTTCTACAAAAAAAAGAGCCCCAGTCTGTTCAATCTTTCCTGATGGGCATAACCTCTCAGTACTGGTATCATCCCTGTCAATTTTTTTTTCATCTTCTCCAGTGCCTGTATATCCGCTTTGTAATATGGAGACCAGGGGGCCGAAATTCACCGTCAAAGAAGGGACGGCTACCGCGGAGTTTGGGCGGGCGACCGATAAACTCGATGGGCTGCCGCGGAGGATGATTTTCCCTCCTCGAGCCATATTCAGCTCGGGGGGGGGATTTGAGCTGTATGTACTTCTGCCAGAAACCGCTGTAAAGGACCGGAATTTTCAGCTGCAAAAAGGTACGCCTTTTCCCAGCTGTGCCCCTGCAAGGTATTTGAGTCGGTGCTCGAACGGGACACCGCTGGAGTGTTGCCACGATCGGAGCCCTTTGGGAAATAGTTTTATTAATTTTAGTGATTTTATTTAAGATTACAGTATCCACTGTGTTTATCTTTTAATAGTTTTATTAATTGTTTTGTCTCCATTCAACCTGCTGAGTGCTGCTCAGAGGTTTGCACATACTTTTGTAAAACTTTCAGGTCTGACTCTTTAGTGGAGTCCTGTGGGCTGCAGTGACCTGCTTGGCAGTGTTCACCCTGAGGATGGGAGGAGTGTTGAGCAGGCGACACCTGGTCAGAAGCAGGGCGGCACGGAGGAGATGGTGTCGCCATCAGCACCAGGCAGCGGGCAAGGGAGGCAGCAGCCATGATTCGTTCATTCTGCACCAGACCAGTGTGCCCGCCATCTTCACCGTCCCGAATCAGGATTGCGGTTGGTTACTTGGGGACAAGGGATATCCCCTATCCACTTGGCTGCTCACTCCTCTGCAGAACCCCAGGACAGAGCATGCATACAATGATGGTCATTGTGCCACCAAGTGCATCATCGAGCAGTGCATAGGCATCCTTAAGCAGAGCTTCCAGTGCCTGGACAGCTCTAGTGGCAACCTGCAGTATTCTCCTCAATGGATCTCCATAATCGTCGTGATCTGCTGCATGCTGCCACCATGAGAAGACAGCCGCTAGAGGTCAAGCGAGCAGTACCACTGAGGAGGAGGAGGAGCCCCGTCGCCCCAGAGCTAGGAGGCGTCTACCCATCGCCCCCTGGAAGGGCTGGGTGTAGACTGGCCAGCACCCTCCTGGGAGAGTGCGTCCTCACATATATGGAGGTGCCTGACACATCGAAACATTGAAAATAGGTGCAGGAGTAGGCGATTCAGCCCTTCGAGCCTGCACCACCATTCAATAAGATCATGGCTGATCATTCACCTCAGTACCCCTTTCCTGCTTTCTCTCCATACACCCTGATCCCTTTAGCTGTCAGGACCATATCTAACTCCCTCTTGAATATATCTAACGAACTGGCATCAACAACTCTGCAGTAGAGAATTCCACAGATTAACAACTCTGAGTGAAGAAGTTTCTCCTCATCTCGGTCCTAAATGGCCTACCCCTTATCCTCAGACAGTGACCCATGGTTCTGGACTTCCCCAACATCGGGACCATTCTTCCTGCGTCTAACCTGTCCAGTCCAGTCAGAATTTTATATGTTTCTGTGAGATCCCCACTCATTCTTCTAAACTCCAGTGAATACAGGCCCAGTCGATCCAGTCTCTCCTCATATGTCAGTCCTGCCATCCCGGGAATCAGTCAGGTGAACCTTCGCTGCATTCCCTCAATAGCAAAAACCTCCTTCCTCAGATTAGGAGACCAAAACTGAACACAATATTCCAGGTGAGGCCTCACCAAAGCCCTGTACAGCTGCATTAAGACCTCCCTGCCCCTATATTCAAATCCCCTAGCTATGAATGCCAACATGCCATTTGCCTTCACTGCCTGCTGTACCTGCATGCCAACTTTCAATGACTGATGTACCATGACACCCAGGTCTCATTGCACCTCCCCTTTTCCTAATCTGCCGCCATTCAGATAATATTCTGCCTTCATGGTTTTGCCACCAAAGTGGATAACCTCACATTTATCCACATTGTACTGCATCTGCCATGCATTTGCCCACAATCCTAACCTGTCCAAGTCACCCTGCAGCCTCTTAGCCTCCTCACAGTTCACACCGCCACGCAGCTTAGTGTCATCTGCAAACTTGGAGACATTACACTCAATTCCTTCATCTAAATCATTGATGTATATTGTAAACAGCTGGGGTCCCAACACTGAGCCCTGCGGCACCCCACTAGTCACTATCTGCCATTCTGAAAAGGACCCGTTTATCCCGACTCTCTGCTTCCTGTCTGCCAACCAGTTCTCTATCCACGTCACTACATTACCCCCCATACCATGTGCTTTAATTTTGCACACCAATCTCTTGTGTGGAACCTTGTCAAAAGCCTTTTGAAAGTCTAAATACACCACATCCACTGGTTCTCCCTTGTCCACTCCACTAGAAGATTTGTCAAGCATGATTTCCCTTTCATAAAGCCATGCTGACTTGGACCAATCCTGCTTTCCAAATGCGCTGCTATTTCATCTTTAATAATTGATTCCAACATTTTCCCCACTACTGATGTCAGGCTAACCGGTCTATAATTCCCCATTTTCTCTCTCCCTCCTTTTTTTAAAAGTGATGTTACATTAGCTACCCTCCAGTCCATAGGAACTGATCCAGAGTCGATAGACTGTTGAAAAATGATTACCAATGCATCCACTATTTCCAGGGCCACTTCCTTAAGTACTCTGGGATGCAGACACCTCCCCTGCAATCTCCCTCCATGCATTATGTACTGGTGGTCTGCCAGGACTCCCCATGTCAGGAAACAGTATTCTTCTTCTGTTCTCCACGCTGTCCATCAGTGTCTCTAGCTCCATATCAGTGAACCTCTTGGCTCTCCTTGCACCTCTTACACCAGCCATCCTTCCAAACTCCTCTCCCCCCCCCCCCCCCCCCCGCGCCGGCCTTGCTGCAAACCCTGGCCTTTTCAGCTGGTTAATTAGAAACCCTTGCCTGCATGCTGAATTTCTCAGTGGTGATAACACTCAAATTAATACAGCCACACTACTGAAAAATTCACTTTGGAAGGGTTCATTAGTGCTGGAATCTATTTGTTCACTTTTGGAGCTGAATATGGGGTGGCCCAGCCCCAAAATAATGTTGGTGTTAATGACCCCAAAAAGGTGGGGAGAGCACCAGCTTTCCAGCGGTACTGAATTTCGGGCCCCAGAACTGTTGGTGAAAATACTCTCACCAGATGCAATCTGAGATTGTAGAAGTGTATTTCTGGGTCAAATCTCCACAGTTCAAGTGGACAGTACAAAGAAATCTCACAATTAGTGACCACATGGATACTGCAGCAATATTGAATTTTATTACAGTATGTTACAGTAACATACCCCATCTGCATTACACCATCATAGTGTATCCAGTTAAGTTCTGTTCAACAGATGGATGTCCTTTCCTGACCTGTGTAAGAGAGATCGAAGATTCAAAATCAGAACGTTACGACATCTACTCTGAAATTACATTAGTGTATGAACACTAATTACGGTGATTAGTCAACAGCTCCATTATCGTATCATGTGACTACCTGGATAGCGAACTCGGCAGACCTTGGTATTATTTCATCTAGCAATTCCTATGTTCCCAATTCTCGACATCAATGATTCTTTCAAACACACTTTTTTTTTAATGATTTCATGACCAGGTTCACACATGGCATGCAGGAAGTGTGCATACATTTCTGGATGGATATGTGCTGCCTGCCATATTGGGAGTTTAGTGCCTGTCTTTTGTGCTTGCTTTTCTATCTTCAAGTTCATACAAAGTATTTCCCCACAGGCTACAGCTTGGGAAGTAGAATGCAGCTTCTATTGAGGTCACTTCAGATGGCCTTGGAGGACAATCTCAAGCAACTCTAGGCCTAGAGGGTCGGCTGTAGACTGTACCATCTCGACGTGGGCAGCAGTAACCTGGGCTGGCTGTGTGGCACTATCAAGGACACTGGCGGTGTGGCTGGCAGAGGAGCAGGCATACAGTCATTCTGAGAGAGGACAACAGTTGCCTCTCCCTTGGAGCCAAGGTCTGTGCTGCCATGGAATTTGTCAGAGCTGTTATAACAGGCTCCATCATGGTGGGTTCCACCGTGATGTGGATAGATCTGACCATGTTGGACAGAATGGTCTCCATGCTCTGCAAAAGCCTTGAAACAAGTTGGAATTGGACTCCTCCATGTTCCTCGACATTGTTTTCTTTTTAGTTTATTAATTCATGGAACGTGGGCATCGCTGGCAAGGCCAGCATTTATTGCCCATCCCTTGAGAAGGTGGTGGTGAGCCGCCGCTGCAGTCCGTGTGGTGAAGGTTCTCCCACTGTGCTGTTAGGGGAGGGAGTTCCATGATTTTGACCCAGCGACGACGAAGGAACAGCGATATACTTCTAAGTCAGGATGGTGTTGGAAGAGGATGACTTGGAAGAGAACTTGGAGGTGATGGTATTCCCATGTGCCTGCTACCCTTATCCTTCTAGGTGGTAGAGATCACGGGTTTGGGAGGTGCTGTCGAAGAAGCCTTGGCAAGCTGCTGCAGTGCATTTTGTAGATGATGCACACTGAAGCCACATTCCGCTGGTCATGGAAGGAATGAATTAAAGTTGTGTATGGGGTGCCGATCAAGTGGACTGTTTTGTACTGGATGGCGTCGAGCTTCTTGAGTGTTGTTGAAGCTGCATTCATCCAGGAAAGTGGAGAGTATTCCATCACACTCCTGACTTGTGCCGTGTAGGTGGTGGAAAGGTAGTCCATCATAAGGTCACTACAGTATTTATGTGGCTGGTCCAGTTAAATTTCTGGGCAATGGTGACTTCCATGATGTTGATGATGGGGAATTCGACAATAGTAATGCCATTCAATGTCAAGGGGAGGTGTTTAGACTCTCTCTTGTTGGAGATGGTCATTGCCTGGCACTTGTGTGGCGTGAGTTCTCTGGCAGGCTGCCCAATGCACCTAACACTTCATCGTAGACACCCATCAGCCTCCTTTGGGAGCTTGAACCCTCGAAGTCTGCGTCCTGAGTCTTCTGCAGCAAAACCCAGTATGCAGCCTCGCACTCCAGTGAGCTAGCACCTGTGGCGTCCTATCCCCTGCCTTTGCTCCTGCACATTTGTGGACAGTCACCACGAGTAGATACCTCCTCTAACCTAGCCTCAAGTCTACATGGTGCCAATATCTGAGCTGGCACCTGCAAATAAGATTCAGTGAACGTGCATCTTCTGGCATGCTGGGCTCCATTTCCTCGACTGACTGAGGGGTGTCCACATTCTTAGCAGCTGAAATGAAGTAGGGGGACAAGGAGAACAGAGAGAAAGAAGTAGGTGTTCAAAGGATTTGCAGCTTGTCATATAGAGTGTCATATCGGCGCGGTCCCGGCCTGCAAGATCATCAGCAGGCCGGGGCCATCAGAGGGAGCAGCGTGCTGCGGCATACCACTGCAGGAGGGCGACGGCTGCGAAGTCAGGTCGCTGACTGCAATGCGGGCAGGCACAGCAGGAGGGGCGAAGGAGTGGCAAGAGTTTATAGAAGGAAGTGACCGGGGCCCAGGAGAGGCATGAGTCTGGGGCCCAGAAGAGGCGAGGGCCCAGGGGTAGCACGGGCCAGCCCACACTGCTATATGTGTGCACGCTCGGTCCGTGCAGCAGAGCTGGTCTACAGTCGTCTTGGGTAATACTTGCCACTGGACCAAGACCTAGCTCTGTCAAGCCCATGTGGTGGCTGGTGTGCAACGGCCACCAAACGTTAACAAAATCCAAGCACGGGCATCTTCCGCCTCCAAAATGTAGTTCAGGATTTGGAATATTAGGTCCTTCATTGAAACACCTGTGAACTCATTCCTTTTTGGCGTGGAAGCAAGTCATCCTCGCTTCGAGGGACTGCCTATGATGATGATGATGGGGTAAGGGAGAAGTCAGACGGGCCAAAGAAGATTAGGTATGAAGAAGCCCTGGGCATCATCTCCTCCAACGTTGCCACTGTCTGCTCTGCACCAGTCCCCGATAGCCAGCATATTTTCTTTGAGGAGGAGAAGAGAGTCTTCCTCCTCTGGTCTGAGCCTGCTGCCTGGTATTGTGTGCAACCTTCTCCTACAAGACTATGATAGGAAAATGCCTTGAGGTATTTGGAGAATGTGGCTGCCATGCTAGAATTACTGATTGTGCGTAGCTGCGGGTAGGTGAGGGTTGTAATAGTGGTGAGTGTGTAAGTATGAGGAGAAGGAGGTGTCGTAAAGCGTGGTGCAGTGATTGTAGGAGAGTGACGGGAAGTATTGCATAGTATTTACAGCATGGAAACAGTCCATTCGGCCCACAGTTCCATGCCAGTGTTTAAGCTCCACATGAATCTCCTCCCACCCTACTTCATCTAACGCCATCAACATATCCTCCTAGTCCTTTCTCCCTCGTGTGTTTATCTAGCTTCCTCTTAAATGCATGTATACTAGTTGCCTCAACTACTCCTTGTGGCAGTGAGTTCTACTGTGGGGTAGGGAAGTCTTGATTGTTATTAATGAGGTTGTCAGTGTTGCAGTTGTCAGCATAGAGTATGAGAGCAGTCTTCTTATCCTAACAACTCTAGGAAGATCATTAAATTTCTTGCAGCGTTGAAGCCATGTCCTTGGTTCAATGCTCCTGGCATTAGCATGCTTGGCAATTTCTTCCCACTGTTACTGAAGTAGATGCCTCTCCTCTGCCTGCACAAGGGTTTCCAAGGGTGTCTGCAGCCAGAATGCACCTTCCCTTTAAGAGGTGCTGGCTGCATTTAAGTGGTCCAATAGATACCCAATCTTCAGCACCCCCATTAGGCGTGCAGCTAATACTAACAAGGACGTGCAGTACGCGCCCTATCCTCTGCACACGAGCTAATTTCTAGGCCAATAAGTGGGGAAAGGAAAAAATATAATTTCACCATGGGCAGTGGTGCAAAATGGGCAATTGCAATTTGGCAGCCAGTTTTATACTTTGCTTAATATTAATTTACATTGAAAAATGGGTTACCTATTCACTATTCCCTATTTTGCATTACCCCCCAAGACCAATTTATATCCCAAAGAAACTGCAATGCACCAATGGGGGACAATATTGAAAAGAAAACAGATGAGCATATAAAAGGGACAGGTTAAATACAAATAAAGGAGCAAGGAACAAAATAAGCAGCCATTTAGAATAGGAATAAACAAACTTATTGGGGTTGAATTCCAGAGGGGAGTTCTCCTGATCATTTGCCATAGCTTCAGCGGATGAGTCACATCTACGTCATTTCTCTGGGGTTTCCACAAAAGTTATGGTGGACGATCGGGAGAACCCCAGCAGAAATTAATGATTAAATTTGAGGATAATACTTAAACAGAATATACTTAAAGAAAACAATAAGTAATAATTTGAGCGTATGAAAGGTAATGGAAAAGATAATATATGGACAATGCTTTGGTTGAGAGGGTGGCATGATAGAAATGATCAAGGCTTGATTAATTATTAATATCCTCTACCATGTTGCCAAAATCACTGCATTCACAAAATTGAAGATGTCAGTTTAGATTGTCGGGAGTGCAAGAGAGGTTACTCGTGAAAGACTTCAGACAAGATCCCTAAATTATTATGCTAGCCACTGAGCCCCAGTGCTGAAAGAATGAAATGGAGCCAATAAAATTATAACGTAATGGGACTCCTAGTCAGAACCCAGAGACTTCTCATGAAGTTTAATTAGCTGCCTCAACTTTAACAAGGTTATTGAGAACATCTGAGGTTGACAAAAAAGATTTTGCTTTAGAGACAATCAGGCAGCTCCCTTCAGCTGCATTAATTTCATTTGGAGCCAAATGATATACTGTTTGATCCAGGTTATTATTTTGTGGTAAGCCTGCTTCTTTTCACCATGACATTCAAGGCTGGAAACTTGTTGGATGTCTCCGTAGTACATGTGCTTGTGCATGCTTGCAATAGATTGTAATGTTAAAGAGAAGGTTATAAATGCTTAGAGGAAGTCTTGCATCATGTATGACTCGAACCAGCTGGAAACCTGTATATTGCAGAGGGCACACATCGCACCTAATATTTTCAAAGGATGGAAAGGGAGGGTAGGGAATTAGCAAGGGAGTGCGTATCAAAACTTTAGAATGCACCCGCACATTTAACAGTCAAACTCGTATGCACTTTCTCCCTGGCAAGGTGCTGCAGCCTGACTGGAAGAGACTGTCTTCATGTCCTAGATATAAAACTCTTCCTTGGAAACAAGTCTTTTCATCGCATCACTAATGGTGTGATATTGTGGATGCTGTGCAGCAGACAAGAGCATTATTTCAAGTAAATAAATGATTCATAATCATAAAATCTTACAGTACAGAAGGAGGCCATTTGACCCATCCAATTAGGCCAACTCCCCAGTTCTTACAAAGAGCCCTGCACATTTTTTTTTAAGTATATATATCCAATTTCCTTTGAAAGTTAGTATTAAATCGGCTTTCACCGCCTTCTCAGGCAGTGCATTCCAGATCATAATAATCAGCTGAGTAAAAAAAAAACCTCTCCTCATCTCCCCGCCCCCCCAGTTCTTTTGCCCCCCCCACCCCGGCCAGTAGAAACAGTTTCTCTTTATATACTCTATTAAAACGCATAAAGGTAAATAAAACAAAACCATTTATACTCCTATTGATTACCTCCTCTGTGCGTTGAAATCAACATCCATTGCATCATCCCTTGCTCCAACTCATTCTTCCTCAGCACTCAATCTCGCATCTATGGTACTCCTAACATCCCTCAATCTACAGGCTTTCTGTCAGGCTGTGGAGTCTGGCCAGGAGTGCATATGGTTTTCCATCTATTATGGTCTGAAAACTGGGAGCACAGGATCTAACTCCCTTCCTTCTACTACTTAAAGACTTTTATACCAACCTTGGTATCCCCTAACCACTACTTTTTGATTTTATCTCTTCATCCCTACTCATTTTTAACCTTGGTGGTGTCCTGCCTTGCTGCTTCATTTGATGTTCTCAATAATAACACATTTTCCAAACAACTGACATTAAAAAGCACTATTCAAATTTAAAAACGTAATTTAACTGCTCCAAATAGTGTTTAAAAATTTCTGGCAAAACTGTCCTTTACATCCTCACCTTCACATGTAAGTGTTACTTCACACATCCTTACATGCAAATCCCCCCCAAATAAAAGGCTCACATAAATGTAATTTCTTGTTGCTTTCATCAGTAGGCATACCCATTACAGGGTGAATGCAGGCTCCTGGATTTCACCGTGTCCCATGGAAACTGGGGCTAACTTGACCCCTTTGCCCTTTTAAGCACAAGACTGCCTATAACAGCTGAGAAAGATCAGTGACTGGTGTTGGACTCCCCCAGCACCTCCCTCTCATTCCCTATAAGGAGGAAAGATTGCAGCTCCTGCAGAAGGAGGCAATAGAAGAAGTTGAAGAGGGACGACTAGGAGGGAAGGTGTAAGCCAAAGGTTCTTGATATTCTGCTTCACATTCTTTCATATCCCACATCACCTGTCAGCAAACTATATCGGGAAACTCTCATTTGGTTCCTCCCATTGAAAGTGAGCTCTGCTCCCCCGTAACCAAATCTAACCTGTCTTCTTTTCCTCCTCTAAACATGTCTGTGAAAGAACCCGAGGAGGAAAAACAATAATCCTCTGCTTCGGGCCCTGCCAGCACTTCATACCCACTCACCCTCTCCTTCCCAGGCATCATCATCCCAGAGAATTCCACCTGGGGAGGGAGGGCGCATTAGTGAGTGAGTGAGCAAGAGTACAGTGCACGTGCTGATGCACAGGGCAGGAGGAGCTGAGGATGGAACCCGAGGAGGAGTTGTTGCTGATCAGAGGGTTACCCCTCAGCTGAATAGCATTGGAATTCTGATCTCATGGGTCTTGCTCCAATAGGAAAGATGCTTGCAGAGCATTGAGCCTACATGGGTGTACCAGCATGCATGCTGTCTGACTGTACAATGGAAGGCAAGTAAATTGGAGGAGTCCACTACTTGCAGCACCTCAGTACCCTACAACTGTAGCAACTCTAGAATCATCTCCAGCAAGGACCTACATGACTGAGGCCGACTGCTCAGATCGCTACCATAGAGACTCGGGTTATAAATTGGAGAGAGCTATCTTTTCCGGCCTTTCATCGAGGGCTCAGATACAAACCAGTATTTCATGAGGTTTCACTGATCTCATTAGCTCTGGTTTTCTACAGATCGGTGGCTATGCAGAGCCAATGCGACGTGCTGGAGGCTAGAGGATCGTGCCCCCTGGGCAGTCCCTTGGATTCATGCACATATGGCCGAAATGAGGATCATGTAGCACCACAAGAGGTGAAACTTGCAGCAGGTTCATCTACAAATGTAGCTGCCATGAGACCGGGACTACTGTCTCAAGAGGCTCATACAAAATTGTAGCAGCCAGCCATCTTGCACCATCCTGCTGCTCAGAAGAAGCATTAAATTAAGGTAGAGAGCTCATACTTCAGACACTAGCATTAAGGAAAAGCATAGTGGTAAAAAGCAGTCTTCACATACACACTATGGGTTTTCATTAAAGTTATGGGGTCCGAAATTCAGTACCGCTGAAAAACTGGTGCTCTCCTCACCTTTTAGTGGCCATTAGTGCCGAAATCTTTGAATGGCTGGGCCACCCCATATTCGACTCTAAAAGTGAACAAATGGGTTCCAGCGCTAATAAACCCTTCCAAAATGGATTTTTTAGCGCTGTGGTTGTCTTAATTTACCACTGAGAAATTCCGCATGCAGATAAGGGTTTCTAATGAGCCAGCTGCTCCCTGGCCTTTTAAAAGGCCATGGTTTGCAGCAAGGCCCTGAGGGGGGGGAGGAAAGAGTTTGGAAGGGTGGCTGGTGTAAGAGGTTAGAAACGTGGAAATTTACAGTGCAGAAGGAGGCCATTTCGGCCCATCGTGTCCGCGCCGGCCGACAAAGCCGCACGGTCCTGAAGATTATATATAAATCTATGAACAATGGCAGAAAGGTAAAGAGCACCCAGCCCAACCAGCCAGTCCCACACAAATGCGACACCCATTACACTAAAACATTCTACATTCCACCACAACCGGAGCCATGTGATCTCCTGGGAGAGGCAAAAACTAGATTAAAAACCCAGGCCAATTGGAGGGGGAAAAAAATCTGGGAAAATTCCTCTCCGACCCACCCAGGCGATCGAAACTAGTCCAGGAGATCACCCTGGTCGTATTCAATTCCCTGCAGTACTTACCATCGTATCTGTGCCAGCCAACAAGAGGTTATCCAGTCTAATCCCAACTACCAGATCTAGGTTCGTAACCCTGCAGGTTACAGCACTTTAAGTGTCCATCTAAGAACCTTTTAAATGTGGTGAGGGTTTTGCATCCACCACCCTTCCAGGCAGGGAATTCCAGATCACCACAACTCTCTGCGTGAAGAAGCCCCTCCTCAAATCCCCTCTGAACATTCCACAAACCACCTTAAATCTATGCCCCCTCATAATTGACCCCTCCACCAATGGGAATAAGCTCTTGCTATCCACTATATCCAGGCCCCTCAAAATGTTGTACACCTCAATGAGGTCTCCTCTCAACCTCCTCTGTTCCAATGAGAACAAACCCAGCCTATCCAATCTGTCCTCAATAGCTAAGATTCTCCATTCCAGTCAGCATCCTAGCTTAAAAATAAAAAAGGGAAGGTGGCTCAGCCGTGGCTATCAAGGGAAATCAGGGATAGTATTAAAGCCAAGGAAGTGGCATACAAATTGGCCAGAAATAGCAGCGAACCCGGGGACTGGGAGAAATTTAGAACTCAGCAAAGGAGGACAAAGGGTTTGATTAGGGCAGGGAAAATAGAGTACGAGAGGAAGCTTGCAGGGAACATTAAAATGGACTGCAAAAGCTTCTATAGATGTGTAAAGAGAAAAAGGTTAGTAAAGACAAACGTAGGTTCCCTGCAGTCAGAATCAGGGGAAATCATAACTGGGAACAAAGAAATGGCAGACCAATTGAACAAGTACTTTGGTTCGGTATTCACTAAGGAGGACGCAAACAACCTTCCGGATATAAAAGGGGTCAGAGGGTCTAGTGAGAAGGAGGAACTGAGGGAAATCCTTATTAGTCGGGAAATTGTGTTGGGGAAATTGATGGGATTGAAGGCCGATAAATCCCCAGGGCCTGATGGTCTGCATCCCAGAGTACTTAAGGAGGTGGCCTTGGAAATAGCGGATGCATTAACAGTCATTTTCCAACATTCCATAGACTCTGGATCAGTTCCTATGGAGTGGAGGGTAGCCAATGTAATCCCACTTTTTAAAAAAGGAGGGAGAGAGAAAACAGTGAATTATAGACCGGTCAGCCTGACATCGGTAGTGGGTAAAATGATAGAATCAATTATTAAGGATGTCATAGCAGCGCATTTGGAAAGAGCTGACATGATATGTCCAAGTCAGCATGGATTTGTGAAAGGGAAATCATGCTTGACAAATCTTCTGGAATTTTTTGAGGATGTTTCCAGTAGAGTGGACAAGGGAGAACCAGTTGATGTGGTGTACTTGGACTTTCAGAAGGCTTTCGACAAGGTCCCACACAAGAGATTAGTGTGCAAAGTTAAAGCACATGGGATTGGGGTTAGTGTGCTGACGTGGATTCAGAACTGGTTGGCAGACAGAAAGCAAAGAGTAGGAGTAAATGGGTACTTTTCAGAATGGCAGGCAGTGACTAGTGGGGTACCGCAAGGTTCTGTGCTGGGGCTCCAGCTGTTTACATTGTACATTAATGATTTGGACGAGGGGATTAAATGTAGTATCTCCAAATTTGCGGATGACACTAAGTTGGGTGGCAGTGTGAGCTGCGAGGAGGATGCTATGAGGCTGCAGAGTGACTTGGATAGGTTAGGTGAGTGGGCAAATACATGGCAGATGAAGTACAATATGAATAAATGTGAGATTATCCACTTTGGTGGTAAAAACAGAGAGACAGACTATTATCTGAATGGTGACAGATTAGGAAAAGGGGAGGTGCAACGAGACCTGGGTGTCATGGTACATCAGTCATTGAAGGTTGGCATGCAGGTACAGCAGGCGGTTAAGAAAGCAAATGGCATGTTGGCCTTCATAGCGAGGAGATTTGAGTGCAGGGGCAGGGAGGTATTACTACAGTTGTACAGGGCCTTGGTGAGGCCATACCTGGAGTATTGTGTACAGTTTTGGTCTCCTAACTTGAGGAAGGACGTTCTTGCTATTGAGGGAGTGCAGCGAAGGTTCACCAGACTGATTCCCGGGATGGCGGGACTGACCTATCAAGAAAGACTGGATCAACTTGACTTTTATTCACTGGAGTTCAGAAGAATGAGAGGGGACCTCATAGAAACGTTTAAAATTCTGACGGGGTTAGACAGGTTAGGTGCAGGAAGAATGTTCCCAATGTTGGGGAAGTCCAGAACCAGGGGTCACAGTCTAAGGATAAGGGGTAAGTCATTTAGGACCAAGATGAGGAGAAACTTCTTCACCCAGGGAGTGGTGAACCTGTGGAATTCACTACAACAGAAAGTTGTTGAGGCCAATTCACTAAATATATTCAAAAAGGAGTTAGATGTAGTCCTTACTGCTAAGGGGATCAAGGGGTATGGCGAGAAAGCAGGAATGGGGTACTGAAGTTGCATGTTCAGCCACGAACTCATTGAATGGTGGTGCAGGCTCGAAGGGCCGAATGGCCTACTCCTGCACCTATTTTCTATGTTTCTATGTAAATCTCCTCTGTACCCTCTCTAGTGCAATCACGTCCTTCCTATAATACGGCGACCAGAACTGCACACAGTACTCCAGCTGTGGCCTAACCAGAGTATTACACAATTTAAGCATAACCTCCCTGCTCTTGCATTCTATGCCTAGGCTAATAAAGGCAAGCATTTCATATGCCTTCTTAACCACCTTATCCACCTAGCCTGCTACTTTCAGATATCTGTGGACAAGCACTCCAAGATCCCTTTGTTCATCTACACTTTTAAGTGGCCTACCGCTTAATGTATATACCCTTTCCTTATTAACCCACCCAAAGTGCATTACCTCACACTTCTCCAAATTAAATTCCATTTGCCACTGCTCTGCCCACTTGACCAGTAGATTGATAGCTTCCGACAGTCCATGACTTTCCTCTTCATTATCAACCACACAGTCAATTTTCGTGTCATCTGCAAACTTCTTAATCATACTCCTTATATTCAAATCTAATTCATTGATATATACCACAAAAAACAAGGGACCCAGTACTGAGCCCTGCGGAACCCCACTGAAAACATCCTTCCTGTCACAAAAACATCCATCAACCATTACCCTTTGCTTCCTACCTCTAAGCCAATTTTGGATGAAGGTTGAAGGAGAGCCAACAGGTTCACTGATATGGAACTGGAGACAGATGGATGGTGTAGAGGACAGAAGAAGAATACTGTTTCCTGGCATGGGGAGACCTGGCAGACAGGCAATACAGAATGCATGGAGGGAGATTTCAGAGGAGATGCCGGGCATCTCCATATGTGAGGACGCACTCTCCCAGGAGGGTGCTGGCCAGTCTGCACCCAACCCTTCCAGAGTGGCAATGGGTCAACGCCTCCTAGCTCTGGGGCGACGGGAATCCTCCTCCTTCTCTGGTAGTACTGCTGGCTCGACCTCCAGCGCTTGTCCCCTCATGATAGAAACATAGAAAATAGATGCAGGACTAGGCCATTCAGCCCTTCTAGCCTGCACCGTCATTCAATGAGTTTATGGCTAAACATAATGATGGCCAGGCTGTGCAGCATGCAGCAGACACGACTATTATGGAGACACGTTGAGGAAAGTACTGCAAGGTGCGACCAGAACGGTCCAGGCACTGGAATCTCTGATTAAGGATGTCTATGCACTGCTCGATGATGCACCTGGTGGCACAATGAGCGTCATTGTATGCATGCTCTGGCACTGTCCTGGGGTTCCACAGAGGAGTGAGCAGCTAAGTGGATGGGATATCCCTTGTCCCCAAGCAGCCAACTGCAATCCTGATTCGGGCCGGTGAAGACGGCGGGCACACTGGTCTGGCGTAGAATGAACGAATGCCTGCTGCCTCTCTTGCCCGCTGCCTGTCTGCACGGTGATGATGGCGACGCCTTCTCCTGCGTGCCGCCCTGCTTCTGAGCAGGTGTCGCCCACCCAACACTCCTCCCATCCTCAGGATGAACCCTGCCAAGCAGGTCTCTGCAGCCCACAGGACTCCACTAAAGAGTCAGACCTGAAAGTTGTACAAAAGTACAGGATAGGCGCAAATCTCTGAGCAGCACTCGGCAGGTTGAATGGAGCCAAAACAATTTACAAAATTATATGAAAAGATAAGTACAGCGGATGCTGGAAAATGAAATAAAAACACTAATAATTAATAAAACTATATCAAAAGATAAATACTGTGGATGCTGGGAAATGAAATTAAAAATACTAAAGTAATAAAACTATTTACCTACCTCAGGACCCCAGCGGTGTCGCATTCAAGCATCGCATTGAAAACCTCGCGAGGGCACTGCCGGGAAAAGTCCTACCTTTTCCTCTGTGAATTTCGCTGTGGTAGTCCCTTTCCAGCAGCTTGCACGCTGCTTCCCTCCGCTGGAAACCTTCCTTTGCAGCGGCTTCACCGTGCCGTTTAATCAGAAGTGAACACCGCTGAAATCTTCACCGAGCTGAATATGGCTCGGGGAGGGAAAAGTATCCGACCGCGGCAGCCGATCGATTTTATTTTTGATCGACCGCCCAAACTCTGCAGTAGCCGGCCCTTTGGGGGTGATGAATTTTGGGCCCACGGTTTAATTAAAGCTGTTGTGCAGACAGACATTGGCAAATTTGCACTAGGTAGTGTCAACATGAGCTGTGTGAGAAGCACTTCGGGAGGGAAGGAGACAAGCATGGAGGTGAATGGTAATGGTGTAGGCAGATATGGAATTCAAGTGACGGCCTCATCTATGAGGGTGCCATGAATGTTTCTTACAGCTGGCAAAGTGTTCTCCTTCACGTCTTCCACCTGCTGCTCCTCTAGCTGATGCCCCCTGTTATGTCTTGAATAAAGAGTCCGACTAGATACTGCAAGCTCAAAATAATGTGTGACCGTAGTCCTTTATTACAGATCTCAGAGTGCCTCTCCAGCCTATCTACAGGTGCTCCCAAGAGATTGTGGGATCCCTTGGGACTCCAGGGGATAAGCCCTCTGGTAGTTAGACATGGTATTTACAGGTTTACATACATAACAACACTATCCCGCCCCCCCCCCCCCCCCCCCAAAGTCAATAGTGTAACTATTACAATGTTTAAGTCGATCTGGTGCCTTCCTTTCCCTGGTTGATCGTCTCGGTGCAAATGCTGGTTTTGGTGAGTTGTTTGTTGGACCCTCGCTGGGCTGCTGCGCACCTGGGCTGCTGGGGATGGCGAGTCCTGCCGGGCTGCTGCAGGTGATGGGTTCTGCTTCATGGTCAACCGCTGGGTCGGTTGCCACTTGTGTGTGTGTGTTGGAGGGTCGAAAAAGATGGAGTCTATTGTGGGTTGTTGTGGATAGTCCGTAAATCTGAGTTTGGTTTGGTCCAAGTGTTTCCTGCAGGTGAGTCCATTTGAGAGTTTGACCACAAACCCCCTACTCCCCTCTTTGGCCAAAACAGTGCCAGGGTGCCACTTGGGACCTTGTCCATAGTTCAACACAAATACAGGATCATTTATCTCAATTTCGCGAGACACATTTGCGCGATCATAATATGTATTCTGTTGAAGCTGCCTGCTCTCTACCTGTTCGTGTCGATCAGGGTGGACGAACGAGAGCCTTGTCTTAAGTGCCCTTTTCATGAGCAGTTCAGCGGGAGGGACCCCAGTGAGCGAGTGGGATCTTGTGCGGTAACTGAGCAGGTCTCGGGATAAGCGAGTCTGCAGTGAGCCTTCAGTTACCCTTTTCAAGCTCTGCTTGATTGTTGAACTGCTCGTTCTGCCTGACTGTTGGACGCTGGTTTAAATGGGGCAGATGTGACATGTTTGATCCCATTGCGGGTCATGAACTCCTTGAACTCGGCACTGGTAAAGGGCCCATTGTCACTTATAAGGACATCAGGCAGGCCGCGCGTGGCAAGCATGGCCCATAGGCTTTCAATGATGGCAGCGGACATGCTTGCCGACATTATCACACATTCAATCTATTTGGAGTACGCATCTACAGCCACTAAGAACATTTTTCCCAAGAATGGGCCTGCATAGTCGACATGGACCCTGGACCACGGTTTAGAGGTGCCAGGACATAAACTTAGTGGCGCCTCCCTGGGTGCATTGCTTAACTGTGAACATGTATTACATTTGTGCACGCAGGACTCCTAAGTCTGCATCGATACCGGGCCACCACACGTGGGATCTGGCTATCGCTTTCATCATTACGATGCCAGGGTGGGTGAAAGTGTCCCTGCCCTTTTTTGGCACCATTACCCGATTACCCCATAGGAGTCAGTCTGCCTCTATAGACATTTCATCTTTGCGCCGCTGGTACAGCTTTATTTCTTCCTGCATCTCTAACGGGACATGAGACCAACTCCCGTGCAGCACACAGTTTTTTTACTAAGGACAGTAAGGTGTCCTGGCTCGTCCAGGTTTTAATCTGTCAGGCGGTAATAGGTGATTGCTCACTCTCGAATGCTTCCATTACCATAACTAAATCTGCAGGCTGTGCCATCTCCACCCCTGTGGTGGGCAATGGCAGCCTGCTGAGAGCATCGGCACAGTTTTCTGTGCCTGGCCTGTGGCGGATGGCGTAGTTGTATGCGGACAATGTGAGCACCCATCTCTGGATGCGGGCTGATGCATTCGTATTTATCCCCTTGCTTTCAGAAAAGAGGATATAAGCGGCTTATGGTTGGTTTCCAATTCAAATTTGAGCCCGAACAGATATTGATGCATTTTCTTTACCCCGTAAACACACGCTAACGCTTCTCTTTCGATCATACTGTAGGCCCTCTCGGCCTTAGACAGACTTTTGGATGCATAAGCAACCGGTTGCAATTTCCCAAATTCATTAACTTGTTGCAATACGCACCCGACCCCGTACGACGACGCATCACATGCTAGTACCAAATGCTTACATGGATTGTACAACGCAAGCAATTTGTTTGAACATAACAGCTTCCTAGCTTTCTCAAAGGCATTTTCTTGGCTTTTACCCCATACCCATTCATCTCCTTTACGCAGTAAAGAGTGCAGGGGTTCTAACAATATGCTAAGACCCGGTAAGAAGTTACCAAAATAGTTCAGGAGTCCTAGAAACGACCGCAGCTCCGTCACGTTCTGTTGTCTCAGTGGGTTCTTGATTGCCTCCGTCTTCAACTCGGTGGGCCTGATGCCGTCCGCCGCAATTTCTCCCCAGGAACTCCACTTCAGGCGCCAGGAAAACGCACTTCAAGCGTTTTAACCTGACCCCCTCACGATTAAGCCGACTAAGAACCTCCTCCAAGTTCTTCAGGTGCTCGATGGTGTCCTGACCTGTAACCAAGATGTCGTCCTGGAAGACCACAGTGCATGGGACTGACTTCAGCAAGCTTTCCATGTTCCTCTGGAATATCGCCACGGCCGATTGAATCCCAAACCGGCATCTGTTGTAAATGAAGAGACCTTTGTCCATGTTGATGCAGGTGAGGCCTTTCGATGATCCTGCATCATGTAGGCCGAGGTCAAGTCCAGCTTCGTGAACCTTTTCGCTCCCGCCAGCGTCGCAAATAGGTCGTCTGCCTTTGGTAGCGGGTATTGATCCTGCAGTGAGAAACGATTGATAGTTACTTTGTAATCACCACAGATTCTGACGGTGCCGTCTCCCTTGAGAATTGGAACAATCGGACTGGCCCACTCATTGAATTCGATCGGCGAAATGATGTCCTCTCGTTTCAGCCTGTCCAGCTCGATCTCCACCCTCTCTCTCATCATGTAAGGTACCGCTCTCGCCTTGTGATGGATGAGTCGCGCCCCCGGAATCAAATGGATCTGCATCTTTGCTTCTTGGAACTTCCCGATGCCTGGTTCAAACAGCGAGGGGATCTTGTTTAGGACCTGGGCACATGAGGTGTCATTGACGGACGAAAGCACTCGGACATCGTCCCAGTTCCAGCGTATCTTTCCCAGCCAGCTTCTGCCGAACAGCGTTGGGCCATCGCCCGGTACCACCCAGAGTGGTAACTCGTGCACCGCTCCATCGTAGGAGACCTTTACGGTAGCACTGCCGATTACGGGAATCAGTTCCTTTTGTATATGTTCTCCGTTTAGTATGAATGGGAGTCAGGACTGGCCTTGAGGCCTTGCTGCACCACAACTTATCGAAAGTCTTTTTGCTCATCATGGACTGGCTTGCGCCCGTGTGGATACGGGGAGTCCATTTAATTCAACCTTCAGCTTTATCAGGGGACACTTTGTGGTAAATGTGTGCACCCCATATATCTCTGCCTCCTCGGTCTGAGGCTCTGGTTCGTCATGATCCACCGTGGATCTGTCCTCCTCTGCAACATGGTGGTTTGCAGGATTAGCAGGGTTTGCAGTTCGCCTGCACATACGTTGGAGGTGTCCCATTGTTCCACAGCCCTTGCAAACGTATCCTTTGAAGCGGCATGAATAGAAATGATGATCACCCCCGCAGCGCCAACAAGGTGTTAATGGCCTTGTATTCACCACTCTTGACGGTGGACTCTGAGTCATCTGCGGATGTGCAGCTGCAGGCGTGTAAGTCCTGCCCTGTACATTTTGATTCGAAAACAATGTTACTTTGTTCAGAGTACTTGTAGTAGCACTTGTGTGCTGAGAAATTTGTTTGGTATTGTTACTGGTGGCGATAAACGCCTGGGCTCTCGCTATGGCTTTACTCAAGGTTGGGGTCTCTACAGTCAAAAGTTTGCGAAGTATTACTTCATGGCCAATCCCAAGTACAAAGAAGTCCCTGAGCATGTGCTCCAAGTGTCCTTCAAATTCGCAATGTCCTGCAAGGCGCCTTAGCTTGGCGGCGTAGCTCACCGCTTCCTAGCCTTCAGACCTCTTGTACGTGTAGAACCGATGTCTCGCCATCAGAACACTTTCCTTCGGGTTTAGATGCTCCCGGACCAGTGTGCACAACTCATCGTACAACTTGTCAGTGGGTTTCGCTGGAGCGAGCAGATTTTTCATGAGGCCATACGTTGGTGCCCCGCAAATAGTGAGGAAGATCGTCCTTCGTTTGGCAGCGTTCGCTTCTCCTCCCAGCTCGTTGGCCACGAAGTATTGGTCGAGTCATTCCATGAAAGTTTCCCAATCACTTCTCTCCGAAAATTTCTCCAGGATGCCAACGGTTCTCTGCATTGTTGCGGTGGGGTTCGTCATTTGTATCTCGTCGCCAGTTGTTATGTCTTGAATAAAGAGTCAGACTAGTTACTACTAGCTCAAAGTAAGGTGTGACCGTAGTCCTTTATTACAGAGCTCAGAGTGCCTATCCAGCCTGTGTGGCCTCCTTATATATAGGTGCTCCCAAGGGATTGTGGGATCCCTTGGGACTCCAGGGGATAAGCCCTCTGGTGGTAAGACATGGTATTTACAGGTTTACATACATAACACCCCCTACGCTGCCCTTGGGCATCTTTCTCCTGTGGCGCCTCCAGAATAAGGCATTTTCATAGTGCAGAATTGAGAAGCATGCAGCGCACAATTTGTGATCCTAGAGTCCCAAGCCAGGCTGTATTCAGGCACCTGAACTGATCCAAGCACCTTCAACATTACAATTGTATGTTCTTTGATGACTCTGGAGATTGAATGGACCTCATTACAACAGTGCTCACTTGGCTTCCTGGGAAGCATCTCTTGCTGGACTCTTGTTCCATAAAGCACTGGCAGCCCTCCAGTTCCTTTCTCGAGGCCTTTTGTCACCAGTGAGCTTAGACAAAGAGTGTCTGCATGTTAATTGATTGTAAAGAACATCACATTCAAGTTCAATCCTGTTCTCACCCGATGTCCATGCATGCACTGATGAATTAGGAGCAACAACTCTTGCCAGTTTTGCCTTCCCTAGCCTATGGTTATTAAGTCTAATTGCAGGGCCCCAGCTGCTGCCCTGGTTAAGTTCCCCTAACTCCGCACATGTCATTATGGCTTAATACTACACCAGGTATAACTTTTAGCCACAAAGCCAACAGCGATGTCCCTACATAATCTTACATTCAAAAGGAAATGTATATGAGTGAGTGAAAATCTGCCAGAAGTTTGATAAAGCTATCGATTTTCTGATTATATGTCATTTTGGAGTTTAATTTCACTGATTAATTGTTTGCATTAATTCCTGTTGTTATTTTAAAGCAGTCTTTAACCCATTTCACATAAATTGATTGACAACAGCACTAAAATAATGCAAACATGAATTTAACATGAGTTAACCAGTGTGCTTAAAATAGTGCAGTGTTTATAATGAATGGATTTGAAACAATTCCTGTTAACAACCCTGTTAAAATAACACAGATGCCCCTTTCACCAGAATGACGGTGCCTCTTTAATAAAACTGCTTTTTTTAACAACAGTATTTGCCTGAGTAATTTTGTGCTGAATCACTGACTATGAGATAATAAGACACGAATTTCTAACCAAAAAAAATCGAAGGACAATAATGTATTTTATAGTTGTTCAAGAGGTTATAACTTTTGTTACGCTGTTAGACTGAAGAATGTAAACTGCAGACTTGTCCTTCAATCAGGCCGCCTATTTCTCAATTAGAACCCGCTGTGCATCCGACCATCTGTGTCTGTTATTGTTTAATTATTGGTGATAGGGAGCACAGCCTAAGTTCAGCATTATTAAAGTGTTTTGCCCTGGAGTTTGCACTCTGAGTAACTTACTCACTGTGACTGATGGGAGGAGAAAAGAACATATACTGTTCCTTCCCTATTGAAAAATAAATTGCAGTGGGGATCTTTTAAACTGGAGTTGGTTGAAGAAAAGGTTAATACAGAAACCATTGCACACACCAGTGAGTTAGTGATCCCTGTCTAGACATGATGAAGCATAAAGGTGGAGCCTGTTGAAGTTGCTTAAAGCCTGTCACTGTGGGTTGAAGCAAGTTATTTTCTTAAACAGAACTCCTCAGAGTTAAAACTTCTTAAGATCAACTTTAACAAGTAACTTTTGCACTTCTCTTTATAAAGAGAAGAAACATGTTTACGTAAGTACTCAATTGTATTTTAACTTAATTTCACTTCTATAATGCAATATATGGTTATTTGTCTATTTTTTGAAAAATGAACCATATGAAATGAATGGACAATTAAGAGTTTCAGTCTGTGAGTGGAAGCAGTTGCTTTGTGATTAATTTCTTATTTCAACAGTTTGAATAATACCTTTTGAGCAAAGGTTGTGGATTGAAGCCCCACTATGAATTTGAGCGCATAACCTAGATTGGTACTTCAATGCATAGCTGAGGTCGTGTTGCCTTTTGGATGAGGTGTTAAACCAAAGCCAATATTCATGCTCAGGTGGATATAAAAGATCCTATGGCACTATTTGAAGAGGAACAAGGAGCTTTTTCCCGGTCTCCTGGCCAACATTCCTATGTCAACCAACATCAGTAGAACCATTATGTAGCCATTCATCTCATTTGCTATTTGCAGGACCTTGTATGCAAATTTATCTGCATGTGATAAAATGCTATATAAATCCAAGTTCTTTCTTTCTAACCTACCTTTGAAATAATTCAAAGCAACATCCCAATGGTCAGTCTGTAAGATATCTGATATCTTCAACTAACCTGTTGTAAAGTCTCCAAGGGATCACGCATGAAACAATAGAGATCATCATCAGCAAACATTTGTGGTGCATTTATGTCTTTTTTATCTCCTGCCCAAAAAGATTACAATAACCTGCAAGAGAAAGAGTTATAGCCCTTTAAGAGGACATTTATATTGCATTTTAGTGTATCTGCAAAGTGCTTTGCGGCAATGTAAAAGTGACTGTATAACTCCACAATCAGGTCTGACCTGTCTCCAGAGGCGAGTGGTGCAGGATCTAAAAGGAGTCAATTTCACATTTAAAATTTGACGTGTGTGTAGCTCTGTACATGTGTAGAAGCATGCATAGGACTCTTTTCGAAGTGGAAGTAAGCAGAAGGCAGGCGATAGAAACAAGGTACTACCAGTCTCATTAACTATTTGGAAACTGATGTGAGAATAACACACCTACTACATTAATGCTGTTTGTTGAAAGTATTGTCATTTTTACAGTAAATTTTATAGCTGTATGACGGCTCCAAGAATCAGGTGAGATGAATTATTTTTATGCTGGTCATTAGACAAACTTTGTCAGTTGAGCGTTACTGATTTTTATTTTTACAACTCTTTGTATCGCTTACTCTTGTCATAATTTTGCTTAAAAAGTACAAAACCACCTTTTTCTATCACTTTTTAAATTTGTTATTTTTGTAAATAGATAGGCGCTTTTGTCATGGCAGCACTTTCTATAATAATTTTAAAAAGACTTGCATTTATATAGCGCCTTTCACGACCATCGGACATCCCAAAGCACTTTACAGCTAATGAAGTACTTTTTAAAGTGTAGTCACTATTGTAATGTAGGAAACGCGGCAGTCAAATTGTGCTCGGCAGGCTCCTGCAAACAGCAATGTGATAATGGCCAGATAATCTCTTTTAGTGATGTTGATTGAGGGATAAATATTAGCCAGTACACTCCCATGCTCTCTTCGAAATAGTGTCATTGGATCTTTTGCGTCCACCTGAGAGAGCAGATGTGGCCTCGGTTTAATGTTTGAGGGAGTGCAGCGAAGATTCACCAGACTGATTCCCGGGATGGTGGGACTGACCTATCAAGAAAGACTGAATCAACTGGGCTTGTATTCACTGGAGTTCAGAAGAGTGAGAGGGGACCTCATAGAAACGTTTAAAATTCTGACGGGTTTGGACAGGTTGGATGCAGGAAGAATGTTCCCAATGTTGGGGAAGTCCAGAACCAGGGGTCACAGTCTAAGGATAAGGGGTAAGCCATTTAGGACCGAGATAAGGAGAAACTTCTTCACCCAGAGAGTGGTGAACCTGTGGAATTCTCTACCACAGGAAGTAGTTGAGGCCAATTCACTAAATATATTCAAAAGGGAGTTAGATGAAGTCCTTACTACTCGGGGGATCAAGGGGTATGGCGTGAAAGCAGGAAGTGGGTACTGAAGTTTCATGTTCAGCCATGAACTCGTTGAATGGCGGTGCAGGCTAGAAGGGCTGAATGGCCTGCTCCTGCACCTATTTTCTATGTTTCTATGTTTAATGTCGCATCCAAAAGACGGCGCCTCCAACAGTGCGGCGCTCACTCAGTACTGCACTGAAGTGCCAGCTTAGATTTTTTATGCTCAAGTCGCTGGAGTGGGACTTGAACCCATAACCTTCTGACTCAGAGGCAAGGATGATGCCAACTAAACCACTGGCTGACACCACAAAATTGTCAAAAAGGTACATAATTGAGTATTTTCATAGTTACTGAACCCCGTAATGGATAATTTTAAGATTTGTTATTTAGGATGTGTTGAGATTAAGGTCATATTGTACAGTCCATTTCTGAGGGGCTGTTGTACATGCTAAGTAACATGCAGTTGAATCTTTGGAATTCTCTACCCTAGAGGGCTGTGGAGGCTCAGTCTTTGAGTATATTCAAGGCTGAGATCGATAGATTTTGGGGCATTAAGGGAATCAAGTGATATGGGAATAGTGCACAAAAATGGAGTTGAGGTAGAAGCTCAGCCATGATACTGAATGGCAGAGTAGACCTGAGGGGCCGAATGGCCTCCTCCTGCTCCTATTTCTTATGTTCTTATGTACTCATTGCGGAATGCCGAATATCTGGATTGGATATTTGTATGCCCATGCCATTTCGGTGCTATATATCTCTCACGAGTACACTTCTTCAAAATGTAAACCACATGCAATGCTACATATTACAGGGCTCTGAGAGTCGTGAAGACAGGAGGCCATTGCTTCTGAATGCAGTTTAATGTCTATTGCAGAAATCTCCCAAAGGTGATTATATTTCCGATGCCATATTTGGTAATTAACGAATTTTAATAGTTGAGCTCTGCAGTTCTGTACAGAGTATTGGTGAGGCCACACCTGGAATACTGCGTGCAGTTTTGGTTTCCATATTTACGAAAGGATATACTTGTTTGGAGGCAGTTCAGAGAAGGTTCACAAGGTTGATTCCAGAGATGAGGGGGTTGACTTATGAGGAAAGGTTGAGTAGGTTGGGCCTCTACTCATTGGAATTCAGAAGAATGAGAGGTGATCTTATCGAAACGTATAAGATTATGAGGGGGCTTGACAAGGTGGATGCAGAGAGGATGTTTCCACTGATGGGGGAGACGAGAACTAGAGGGTATGATCTTAGAATAAGGGACCGCCCATTTAACTGAGATGAGGAGAAATTTCTTCTCGGAGGGTTGTGGATCTGTGGAACTCACTGCCTCAGAGAGCTGTGGGGGCTGGGACATTGAATAAATTTAAGACAGAAATAGACAGTTTCTTAAACGATAAGGGAATAAGGGGTTATGGGGAGCTGGCAGGGAACTGGACCTGAGTCCATGATCAGATCAGCCATGATTGTATTGAATGGCAGAGCTGGCTCGAGGGGCCATATGGTCTACTCCTGCTCCTATTTGTTATCTTCTTATAACAGCATATTATGTAATCTGGCTAAAAAGTATTTGCTTTGCAAAAATGTGCAGTTTATCAGAAATTAATCTATGCCTGGCAAATTTATTGCATCACAATAATATAATTGTATCACCTGTTCAGACATCACTGTGTGGCTGTTCATTCTCCCTAAATGTAAAATGTCTTTTTTAATAAAATTGTAGGCCAAGCTCCTTTGATGGCTTGGTGAATAAATATGGTTTGGTACAAACCGGGAAGATCCCAGGTCTTCAAACCAGCCCCAGTTTCCCACAGTGCATTCAGATGAGAGAGACTCATTTAGCTGTGTGTATGTATGTCCAGTGAGGATATGATTTGTCTCAGCTGTATTGGCCCCTGCAGTCATATAGCTTTCCAACATTCACTGGCGAGAGTCACATACAGAATGGCATGTTGGCCAAGATACATTGAGTCATGGTGCCATTGGAACCGTAGCCCAGCATTATTCACTGCCTTGAGAAAGGGAGACATAAGAGCAGAAAAAATAGTTTTAAAAAGTAAAAAAAAGTCACTAAAGAAATGAGCATAGTCAAATTAATCTAACTTGCTTTAAGTGCCTTGCAGGCTGACCAGGGCAAAGCGGTTTAATTTAAACTACCACACCTTTATTAAGATATATATAAAATACCAGAGATGTTGGCTGGGTATCTGTGTGCTCTGGATAACCGTTACTTCTATGTTTTGTGCAAATTACCATTATCAGTAAGGTTTCTTAAAAAGCGTATCGAAGACTAAATCATTTTTAACAACCCTTATTTTTGTAAAAACACCGTTCTGTTGAAATTTCAGCTTATTTAATAACTGAGGAAGACTGATATCCCACAAATAGACTAATTCTTTGAGCCACATTGCTGTTTTACAGCATATTCAGCTTGCATTTTATAACCTAAAATGACTTTTTTTAAACCCCCTCTCTCCGATTTTCTTTCTTCCTTAAAGTCACTGAACCTTACTGGTTAATTCCACGGATGCAGGATACCTTCTGGTATCTCGCCCAAGTGCCTTTTCCTCACGTGTAATCCTGGGCAATGGGTGTTGGCAGCTCTTTGACCATGTTGGGCATCACAGCTGAGTCAGTTCCTGTCTTTACATGACATCGAAGCATGTGCACTTTGCAGCAGGAGTCAGTGAATAGGGGCAGGAGCCCTACCTAATTCTTCCCCTCACCAGATGTGTGTGCCTGTTGTACATGAACCAAAGCTGACATTAAGCTATTATGCCATTACAAAAAAGTGGACCATGACTAACACAGCACCTGTACCACCAAAAACACCTGGAGCAAGACAGCTCTTTGGAAAATCAGGCCTTGTGTGTTATCAGCTTTTTTGCTATGTACCAGATCCTTTCCATACAAAAAGCATGATTCGGTGAGGAGCCTCCTACAGAGAAAGTTTTTGATGCAGTTTCACTACCTATGTAGCAGTATAGATGGGTAGGAGTACAAGAGGTTACAACTCTGAGGCAGCTTGATCAAAAGGCAAGATTGCTGCCAGGAATTTCCTCACCTGTTCTCCAATGTAACTTTTGCAGAAGATCGCAGAAACCTCGGATACTGCATAAATATGATTTTTGCTGAAGTTACAAGGGCCAATCGGAACGATCCACAAGGAAATTCCGCACACATTGAGTCGGTTAATCAGCTGAATATAACCTGCTATAAGTCTCAGTTTTGATTGAACAACATCTACATTTAAATAGCACCTATAACACAGAAAAATGTCCCAAGCTGCTTCACAGAGGGATGTTGAGTCAAAGCTGGAGATATTGGAGAGATGACCTAATGCTGGGTTTAAAGGAGGTGAGGGTGGTGGAGTGACGGAGGTGTTTAGGGAAGGAATTCCAGAGCATGGGACCAAAGCACTATAACAGGCTGCCTGTTTTGCATTCCCGCCCAAGTCGAATTTTACTTTTAATGTTGCACCTTTACAAAGTTCTTAAGACACAAGTTTGCAGTAAAATAAACTACTCATAATTTGGCACAAATTCAGTCTGACGCAGAAAGGCAATAACAAAAGTTTGTGTGTAAAATGGATGTATTGTACACTGGCATGGGAACAGCTTTTGAGATTTGGGGTTTGGCACATTTTTTGTAATGCAGGCGTATTTTTGAAGTACTTTACCTCAAAATGCTTGACTCTGAGTGCAAAAAGTGTGAAAAGAATTCATACCCCAACACTAACATTGCTCAATTTAACAAGCACAAGTTCACCCTCAGCACAGTACCAGATGTTACATTTAAGGCACCTTTTTGCTGAATGGTATAAGAAAGGGAATACCCTCCTGTCCTCCTCTTATTTTTAAATATACATACTTCACATTTTGTGTACAAAACGACATGATATCTGTGTTTGCATGGATAACAAAAATTATGAATTAACTGATTCCTGTGGAGCTGCCCTGCCAGGAGTCAGCAATATAGAGGGAAACTCAACTTGGGCATACAGACAGATTTTTACACTGAGTATTACGAAGATTAAAAACGGATGAGGAAGACTGTTCTTCTGGGATTCTGCAGCTCTTCCGCCAAAGTTACGGTGAACGAGCTGGAGATCCCCTGTGGAAATTCAACCCTTCGTATTCTTATGGCTGCCCTGTTGATATTGCAAATATGCCTCTGGGTTTCACTGGTATCATGATTGTGTGTTAGTTTAGTTTGAAGTGTCAGTTAAGCTCAGTGATGGCACACTCTCCTCTAAATCAGATGTACCAATCCAGGATTTGAGCACATAATCTAGACTTGCATTTCAGTGCATTACTTAGCTACATTGGGCCCAAGTTTCGGGCCGCGCCTAAAACGACGCCCGTTTTTCGTGCCACAAAGTGCGCCTAAAAAAAACTCACCTATTCTCCGGCTCTCTGCAAGTCCTCTGGAGCTGGGTGCGGTGCAGCACAAGCTGTGGGGGGGCAGAGCCAGGCCCCTGTGCTGAAAACAGTGCCGGGACCTCTGCACATGCGCCCTATAGTGGGCGCTGGCCCAATGGCCTCACTGGGGCTGCGTGGATAAGCCTCACCTCGCACCCGACCCACCCCCGCTCTCCGGCGACCAGACCTCCGCCCCCCCGCCGGCGACTCGACCTCTGCTCCTTCCCCCCTCCCCCCCCGCCCCCCCGGCGACCCGACCTCCGCTCTCTTCCCCACCCCCCGGACCTCTGCGACTCTCCCCGACCTCCGCGACTCTCTTTCCCCCCCACCCCCAACCTTCGCGACTCCTCCACGACCCTCACCCCCCCCCCCGCCCCAACCTCCGCGACTCTCTTCCCCCCATCCCCGACCTCCGCGACTCTCCCCTCCCCCCCAGACTTCCCCGATCACCAACCCCTGCGACCCCCCCCGAGACCCGACGCCACCTACCTGTAAATCTAGCCCGAAGTCTTGGGTCCGGCCGTTCAGCCTCCTTCTCTCCCTCCTCCTCCCCTTCCCTCTCTCCCCTTCCCTCCCTCCCTCCTCTCTCTCTCTCCCTCCCTCTTCTCTCTCTCTCTCTCTCTCTCTCTCTCTCTCTCTCTCTCCTTCCCTCCCTCCTCTCTCCTTCCTCCCCCCCCCTCCCTCCCCCCCCTCTCTCCTTCCCTCCCTCCTCTCTCCTTCCCTCCTCTCTCCTTCCTTCCCTCCCTCCTCTCTCCTCTCTCCCCCTCCTCTCTCCTTCCCTCCCTCCTCTCTCCTTCCCTCCCTTCTCTCCTTCCTTCCCTCCCTCACTCCTTCCTTCCCTTCCTCCCTCCTCTCTCCTTCCCTCCCTCCCTCCTCTCTCCTTCCCTCCTCTCTCCTTCCCTCCCCCCTTCCTCTCTCCTTCCCTCCTCTCTCCTTCCCTCCCCCCCTCCCCCCTCCCCCCTTCCTCTCTCCTTCCCTCCTCTCTCCTTCCCTCCTCTCTCTTCCCTCCTCTCTCCTTCCCTCCTCTCTCCTTCCCTCCCCCCCTTCCTCTCTCCCCCCCTTCCTCTCTCCTTCCCTCCTCTCTCCTTCCCTCCTCTCTCCTTCCCTCCTCTCTCCTTCCCTCCTCTCTCCTTCCCTCCTCTCTCCTTCCCTCCTCTCTCCTTCCCTCCTCTCTCCTTCCCTCCTCTCTCCTTCCCTCCCTCCCTCCTCTCTCCTTCCCTCCCCCCTCCTCTCTCCTTCCCTCCCCTCTCCCTCCCTCCCTCCTCTCTCCTTCCCTTCCTCCCTCCTCTCTCCTTCCCTTCCTCCCTCCTCTCTCCTTCCCTCCCTCCCTCCTCTCTCCTTCCCTCCCCCCCTCCTCTCTCCTTCCCTCCCCTCTCCCTCCCTCCCTCCCTCCTCTCTCCTTCCCTTCCCTCCCTCCTCTCTCCTTCCCTCCCCCCCTCCTCTCTCCTTCCCTCCCCCCCTCTCTCCCTTCCCTCCCCCCCTCCTCTCTCCCTCCCTCCCTCCTCTCTCCTTCCCTTCCTCCCTCCTCTCTCCTTCCCTTCCTCCCTCCTCTCTCCTTCCCTCTCTCCCCTCCCTCCCTCCCTCCCTCTCTCCTTCCCTCCCGCCCTCCCTCCTCTCTCCTTCCCTCCCTCCCTCTCTCCATCTCTCCTTCCCTCCTCTCTCCTTCCCTCCTCTCTCCTTCCCTCCCTCCCTCCTCTCTTCTTCCTTCCCTCCCTCCCTCTCTCCTTCCCTCCCTCCTCCCCGCCATCCCTCCTCTCTCCCTCCCTCCCTCCCTCTCTCCTTCCCTCCCTCCCTCCCTCCTCCTTTCCATCCCTCCTCTCTCCTTCCCTCCCTCCCTCTCTCCTTCCCTCCCTCCCTCTCTCCTTCCCTCCCTCCCCTCTCTCCTTCCCTCCCTCCCTCTCTCCTTCCTTCCCTCCCTCCCTCCTCCCCTCCTTCCCTCCTCTCTCCTTCCCTCTCTCCCTCCCTCCCTCCCTCCTCTCTCCCTCCCTCCCTCCCTCCCTCCTCTCTCCCTCCCTCCCTCCCTTCTCTTTCCCTCCCTCCCTCCTCTCTCCCTCCCTCCCTCTCTCCCTCCCTCCTCTCTCCTTCCCTCCCTCCCTCCTCTCCTTCCCTCCCTCCATCCTCTCTCCCTTCTACCCCTCTCCCCCCCCATTCTCCCCCTTCTTCTCCCCCCTCCTCTCCTCCTCCCACCCCCTCCTCCCCTGCCAACCCCCACCCCACCCCCCTCTACCTCCCGCCTCCTTCCTCCCCCTCTCCCCCCCCAACTGCCTTTCCCTCCCCCCACCCCCCTTCTCCCCCCACCCCCATTCTCCCCTCCCACCCCCCTTCTCCCCTCGCTGTCAGAAACACAGAGAGTGAGAGACACACATACAGACAGACAGAGAGATAGAGACACTGACAGAGACACACTGGGGGGGGCCGTCCCAGCACGCTGTTGGAGGACTTCCGGTGCTGCAGTCGGTAAGTAGAAAATGTTTTATTTATTGATTTTTTTTTTAAATTTTTTTTATTTATTTAATTTTTTTTTGATTGATTTATTGGTTGATTTATTGATGTATTTATCATTTATTATTGATGATGGCTCTTTATTTGTAAAATTGAAGTGTTTAATGTTTCCCTTTAAACCCCCCCCCCCCCGCCCCCATTCCCTACACCTAATTTGTAACCTACGCCTGATTTTCTAAAGTGTAGACAAGGTTTTTTCGAACGTACAAAAATCTTCACTTACTCCATTCTAAGTTAGTTTGGAGTAAGTTTTCACTGCCTAAACTTTAAAAACAGGCGTAAGTGGCCAGACACATCCCCTTTTGAAAAAGAAATTCTGTTCCAAAGTGAAACTGTTCTAACTGACTAGAACTGGAGCAAACTAAATGCCGAGAATTCAAATTTCTAAGATACTCCATTCTAAACCTGTTGCTCCAAAAAAAACAGGAGCAACTCAGGCCGAAACTTGGCCCCATATTCTTTCATTAAATCAAAGCACTATTTCTTAGCTTAGGTGGACCTAAAAGAAACCATGGCAATATTCAAAGAACAGCAGGGAATTCTCCTGGCGTTCCAACTAACATTCCTCCCTTTACTAACACTACTACAAATAGACTAGCTAGTCATTATCTCGTGTTGTTTGTGGACAAATTGACAGCCAGATTTTCCTACATAACAATAGTTTCTTCACTTCAAAAGTCATTCATTGGCTTTGAATCCTAAAGATGTGAAAAATGCTACATTCTTTTTTTGCATAATGTTCAGTCTATGGGAATTTACTGCCTTCTTGCATTTTGGGCCTTAAGTTTACAAATCCCATATTTTTAATCATCTCTTATTGACAGTAGAAAATGTTTTTGTGGTATGAAGTTGTGATCAATATATTAAGACTGTTTTATTTTTGTCTGTTGCAGATATTAGATGAGGAGTCCTTATGACAAATATGAGCTGGGCCTTTTTAACACGTCTTCTTGAAGAAATCCACAATCATTCCACCTTTGTTGGCAAAGTATGGCTGACGGTGCTGATTATATTCCGCATCGTGCTGACTGCGGTTGGAGGGGAGTCCATATATTCTGATGAGCAGAGTAAATTTGTCTGTAACACCAAACAGCCTGGGTGTGAAAATGTCTGCTATGATGCATTTGCACCTCTCTCCCACGTGAGGTTCTGGGTTTTTCAGATCATCATGATATCAACCCCATCTGTAATGTACCTTGGCTATGCCATCCATAAGATTGCCAGATCCACTGAAGAAGAAAAGAATAAGTTCTTCAAGAAGAAGAAACCACCAACTGTACGATGGCAAGTCCACCGTAATTCAGAACAAACAGAGGACGAAGATGAGGAAGAACCGATGATCTACGAAGAAACGGATAGTGAGAAGAAAGAAGCCAATAGCCATCAAAAGCATGATGGGAGACGGCGCATCTTGCAAGAAGGTCTGATGAAAATGTACGTTTTTCAATTGATTTTCAGGGCTCTGTTTGAGATAGGTTTCCTTCTGGGACAGTACTTTCTGTATGGATTTGAAGTTGACCCATCCTATGTCTGTACTAGAAACCCCTGTCCTCACACAGTAGACTGCTTTGTCTCTCGACCTACAGAGAAGACAGTCTTCCTCATTATAATGTACGTAGTCAGCTGCCTTTGCCTGATTCTTAATATCTGTGAGATGTTCCATCTGGGCTTTGGAACCATCAGAGATATCATCCGCAACAAACGACGTAACCAGAGCAACATTCGACCTTTCCCTTACCATTACCCTCGGAACATTCCCGCATCACCACCAGGGTACAATCTGGTGATCAAATCGGACAAGTCCACCAAGGTCCCTAATGGCCTTGTGGCTCATGAGCAAAACTTAGCTAATGTAGCACAAGAGCAACAGTCCACTAGTCCAGATGACAACATCCCACCTGACTTGGCCAGACTCCACAAGCACCTGAAAGTTGCCCAGGAACAGTTGGACATTGCCTTTCAGGGTTATAACAACCACGAGAATGCACAGAAATCCAGGACCAGCAGCCCAGCGTCGGGAGGTACTGTAGCAGAGCAAAACCGTGTCAACACTGCTCACGAAAAACAGGGAGCTAAGCCCAAACCTGGTTCAGAGAAAGGCAGCTCCAGTAGCAAATCTGGGGATGGAAAAACATCTGTTTGGATTTAACTTGTGTTTATATTCAATTAAGTTTACAATGTTCCTTTCAACATAAAAAAAGGTGATAGCCGCTTTCTGCACATTTTACTACAATCTGCTTTCTTTTCGATAACCAATGTGATAACGATTTGGCTCTTTGGGTTATGAGTAGATTTTGCAAAGTAAGGCTCCCAGCATGAAACCTTATTCAGTGGTGGTGCAAATCAGAGAATTAGACACTGCCTGATTTACAGTGTTTCCTATTTCCTAGCCATCGAAATCAATGATTGGAAGGTCGAGAATCCCATATATTGGTCTCTGTACCAATTCTCTGATCTGTAGTTCATTGAGCAAGATGCTGTGACGGGCTCATAGGGCCATCCCTCTCAACTCCTCCTAAACCAATTGGAGTCTACTTGTACTCCACATCGAAATGTAGTAACATCTATAGTTTACTGCACAAAGGGCACAAGTTTTTGTAGTGACACAGATTCGGCGTCTTCATTTTAAAATTTAAAGAGTTGTTGGGCCAATATTCTTCTTCTTTACCTGACTCGCTACATGCCTACTTCACAGGAAACAGGCCATTGACTCCATTATGGCTACAAAGGATTAAGCTGCAATACTCATTTTACTTCCTGGTTCCAGTTTTTTTTCCCGTTATGATAATAGGTGGTTTCAAAACATCAGGACTTCAACTGACAACTGTAAAAGGGGAATGTAAACACTGATATACTTTACAAAAGACGTGCTTTCCGTTCAGCCACATTTTTCTGTTGTCCCCTGTCTTGCTGCAGAAAATCTCCCCAATCTCATTTCTGTTGCCCTCTTTCAGATCCAAAATCTAAGACATTTTCACACTGTATTGTTCTTGACTCAATTTCCATAGGCTTTGTACATTTCTTTACCATTGTTGAAATTATCTCACTTTTAATGTGGACAGTTTTGTAGATTTAACAGTTTCTCTTTTTTAAAAAAACATTCAAATGCGGCTTAACTAATTTTACAAATGCTATACATTGTCATCTTAAACGGGCAGATGACCTGTGGGAAGGAGGGAAATTTGGCATGTTGCCCAAGGAATGTCAGGAAATGTGTGCAGAGTCATTTGTAGTCTGGATCGTCTCGCTTTTGCAATTAAGGAGGACAGTGTGAAGAAAATTACATCAAAAAGTGTTTGCAGGGGTGGGGTGGGGTGGGGGAGCGTTACCAATTTTTTTTAAAGGGCAGATTCTAGTTGAAAATCTAAGGAAGGTTGCCATTGCCTTAAAATGCTAATCCAGAATTTTGGTTCTGCAACATGTTTTTTTTCATGAAATGGTGTTGGTAAACAAAGTGCATTGACTCTAATTCCGGCACATTTAACGATGACTGATGTGTACGGCTGCATTTGAAAATTTAAGCTTGTGCTACACTGCACTTCAACCTCAAGTGACAGTACAGACTGTGCACAGAACAGTTCCACTTCCACTTCCAACCACCCCGCCAATAAACAAACAAGTCTGAATCATTTAGAAATTAACCTGGAAGATTCGAAACTCTTGTCTTGCAAAAATCTTTAATTGAAAGCAGAAAATGTTTGAAATGTACAGCAGGTCGATCATAGAATTTTACAGCACAGGAGAACACAGTTGCATTGGCTCTATAAAAGAGCTATCCACTTAGTCCCACTCCCAGTACCTGATGTTTGAAGTGTGATCCTTCATCAGAACTTCCACCGTTTCCATTGTTACAATTTGTAACAGCATCGAAGGATCCTAATGCGACCCAGTACTGGACAGTACTGGACATGTCTTTTTGGGACATCTTGGGGAGATTGTGAAAGCAAATTAGAAATTAAATTAAAGATGAACAGAGGCAAACATGCTATACATTTAATTCATAGCAATAGTAACTCTTACTAATAGTAAGACAAAGGTTGAAAATCTAATAGATTGCCACGGTGTTCGGGCAGAAGACTGAAGCAACTGGCTTTTGCAAGTTACTGGTGGAATTGATAAGGATAAATTACACCTCAATTTCACAACTGAATCCCATGAGGTCTCTAGCAAATAAGGCAGGGTCATGTGTGTTTTATTCCAGGTCATAATTTTTTTAAAGGGCTTTGTTTATTCCGCATGTCGTCTTAAATGATGTAAACTACATAAGCAGGCTGTGCCGAAGTTATTTTGCCAGTTAGTTATCAGCATTTCTAAGCACGATGGGCCGAATGGCCTCCTGTGTTCTAAGTTTCTATGATTCTAACTTAACACAATCCCCTTCAAACTGAAGCTCTATTCTGGTGGGACTCAGCAGTGGTATCCATTGTCAGTGTCAGAATGAACATGCTCAGTCATGTAATATTCACACTGACATTTTGTTAGCAGTGAGCCAAATGGACACAAAGTTTCACTGCCAGATTATAATTTTTCTCCCCTTGCCTCCTTAGACCGCTCACCAGCTAAAGAGAGGATGGGTGCACTTGTCACGTGACTTGCTCCTAAAGTTCTTCTCTTAATCCTGAGTCGATTGTAAATTTGCAGAAATAGCCTCTATCTTGCAGGGATGTATCTGACTTTTACTCCTCCCCTTCCTTCCTTCCTTCCTTTTGTGGAAGCAGCTGACTTTCACTTAAGATCTTTCCCACAGTATTAAATGGCGGAGCAGGCTCGAGGGGGCCTTAATGCCTGCTCCTGCTCCTAATTCTTATGTTCTTATGCAGCTAAGATCAGAAACTCCATAGACTGCAGAATTGAATCTGCAGCCACGAATGTTCAGTGCATTATTGGACAGCTAAATGTAATAGTTTTGCCTGCAAAAAAAGGTTAATCAAACACTGCCATTTTCAGCTTTTCAATTTAAACAATTGTTTTGAAACATTTAGATTGCTTTTGCGGGAAAAAAATCTTACTTGCTGCTCCAGTCTGTTCTCAGTTTACCACTGTGCAAGACACAATGTACATTTATTGCTTTTCAATCCCAATTCAAAGACTTGTACATTCCAGTTATTAATTAGTAAATGTTGCATTGTTTCTTCACTCCACTCTGTGGCTGGTGTCACAACAGTATCATGATGTCAAAGTATTCCCAATCAGACAGTCATGCCTGTGAAGCTTAGCTAACATGGCCTTTTTTTTCTGTGTGGATTGACCTGCTGAGCTTTTCCAACAGTTTCTGTTTTTATTTCCAATTGTTTGTTTTTAAATCTACACCAACATTTATTGATTAAAAGATAAATGTAGCCCTTTAAGTGTCAGCTCGAGTTAACGAAACAGTCTCTGGGCAGAATAGAAATACATGCTCAGAATGAGTTGGTTATGGGCCCTGAACAATGGTCATCACATCACAAATGTGTATCGGCAATAAATCGCCCAGTTGATGTTATCATGTGCTGTGAACTTTATTTTCCAATGCAGTGAAAATCAGGATCAATCTGTTTGCTTGTTTGGCACTTGTGATATGTAGCTAGCATCACTGTTTTTTTACGTGCAGATTCTTTCTACTAAGTGCCTTAGCTGATGAAAATAGAACTAAGTTCCTTAGATGTAAATTTCTATGACGAAAAATGACAGTACATAACAGTAACTGCATTCTTAGATCTAGAGTAATTGCATTTATACTATGAAAAGAATTGTTTATAGGTCTGATGAGATTTTTAAAAGGAATCTGAACTCAATGGCTTAGTTAACTATTTCTAGTTCAAGTTTTGTTTTCCCTGTCTGCAGTTAGCCTTTCTATTACACACAGAAAATGCTGGAAATGCACAGCAAGTTGTTCAGGATCTGGAAGAGAGAGGTTAATATTTCAGTTAAGACCTGCAGTGCGTTTACAGCATTTCATGTTTCAGATTTACAACATTTTTAGTATTATAAAAGTTACCTTTGTGATGTGTATTTGTACAGTATCTGCACATGTTGAATTGTAGGTGACCTGAAAGTGGAGATGAGCAACCCACAATCCATGCTGGCTCAAACCAAACTAGGCCAGCCTGGGGTAAGATGTTCGATGGATACCTGAAGGAGTTATAACCCAGAAACTACTCTTTGTAATATTAGCTCACGGATACTTTACACATTTGTATGGCATTCCTCTGCCTGCTCTTTTTAATGGGTTACTGCCTCTGATTAGACAGCGGATAGAGGAATGGCATACAAATGCATTAGACATCCATACGTTGACATCGCAAAGAGTAATTTCTAGGCTACAGATGATAGGTAATGAGGATCTTTGGGATATGATTTGTAACTCTTGAGTGAACAAAATGGATAATTGAGCAATGTCACAAGCAATAAATTTTGTATCAGATAGCACCTTGTCCTCTACTCTGCTGTTCACAGTAGCTGGGGTTTCCACTTCTGTAATCGCTAGACCATTCACTTTAATGGTTGGAAAAATCGCTGCAGACGAGTTGTGAAGCGGTAAACCTCACCATGTCTTGGAGAATTCAAATTAAAATTGGGGATCCTCACAGACCAAAAAGACCTAGAGTAAAAGCCCATTCTGTGCTGAACTAGTTCATCTTACTGAGGCGATGACGGGGCAATAATTGGCCTCAGCATCCCAGGGCTAGCGAAGGAGAAAAATCAACACTTTGCTGATCACTATTGAATGATCCCTAATGTAAAGCAGTGTGTATGTTTAGTGGGTGAGAACAGGATTGGGCTCAACTCCTCTGCCCCCCCGCGCCCCCCCCCCCCATAATTGAATAGTCTACTGACACTCTCTGTCTAGGTGTATCAGTAAGGTACTGGAGGACAACCAGCACCCATGGAACCATATTTAGCACGATTAGAAGAGGAGGGGAGAAAATTGAGGGGGAGAATTAAAATGGTGAAAGTTAATGCAACTAATTTAAAATGAGAACTAAACTGATGTGTGGATTGCAGAGAGGTTACAGCAACATCACTGTAAACACCTATTTTTTTTTCCTGAGTTGTCTGCCCTCCTTGGTAGCATTCCAAGAAATATGGAAAATATTTAATACCATTGACATTATCATGTGGTTTAAGTCAATTTCCTAGTTCCATGAAACATTTTCAAACAGTAAAGGAATGCAAGTTTCTTGTGAAACCTATTTATTTAACAACCCACTTATTTATATAATAAGTTAATATGGTTATTTCTTTTTCCTTTGAAAACAAAGGAAAATATTGACATAATCTGACCGTCCTGTTGTCTGTTCATTGGAGGAAGAATTAATGTAGACAGTTTGCTATTGAATCAGAATGATTCATTGTGACTTTGGGTTGGTAATAGTTAAGCATTGACCTATTGACACAGACATTTACATCAGTGACACAGTGTTAACCAGATTGTATTGAGAATTAAATGCAGTAGCGGCTGGTACAAAATAATGAGTATGAAATCTAATTAGAGCAGAAAGCCCTTTATGCACTATAGTTACGCAAAGCAGTTGGGATTGAAGAGAGGTTTTTGGCACTTGAGAGTTAATATAATAATTAATGAGAGGTTACGTGTAATAACATCATTTATTTTAAGATTGTTGCCCTTTTGATAAACTGAGATTGGGAACCGCTGTCGAGACTTTGGCCGTTTTTCCAACATTCAGTTTGTGACCTCCAGACGCTCAGCTCTTGTTGCCACAGTGACGGGGCAACCAGATAGCACAGACGTTAAGCTTAGGCTGGAGTTCAGCCACGCTGTCTTGAATGTGCACAGGCACAGAGGCCATCACAGATTGGTATTAGTGCCAATTTGGTTGGCAGGCACTATGGAGAAGAACAAAAGTGCCAGCCACAGCAAACGTTGGAACATTCGATGTCCCGATGAGGAGGACTGCGTAACAAGCCTGGGGCTGTCTCATGAAGAATGGGACTGATGTCAGCCATATATATTTATTTTAAAGTTAGGCATTTCAATGTATTCCGTAATGCTTTAATTCCATCTTACACTATTGCTGCCAGAAGCATTGCCATTTTAATTAACTCACAATAAAATGTCAAGCTTTGATGAAGTAAACATAATGTAAATGCAAAGTCAGTTTTTTTTAAAAAATCAAATGATGTGCAACCTCAGGGAAATGGGACAAGTAATCAGTGTAACTTAGGCAATGGATTTGTGGTGCGCTATTGACCCTAAGCTATTAAGTAAGCTATTAGCACTGCCACAGACAAAAGAAAAGGTATTGCACTGATGCTGGCAAATGTTCATTAATAAGTAGAGCTTCTAGTTGGTCCTTATCTCTCTGGATGTGGCTGTGTGAACTACACAGAGGTCAAGTATTAGCAAGAAACCTTTTAAAAGACCCCACTGATCCAGGTAGGTAAAACATTGAGGATACGGACTTGCACTGAACTACAATGTCACCAGAGTCACGGTACAAAATTTCACAGAGCTATCCAGACCAAGATCCTTTTTGGCAGTCGATCAGTGTTTAGCATTTCATGTTTGATTCTTTTACTATACATCTTATCCCCCAAGCCATTTTACACTCCCTCTCCGCCCGCCCCCTTCTCCCCCCCCTCCCAACCTGCATTTTATTTTACGAGTCAATCGGGCGGGCTGTAAAATGGGCTGGTGATTTGCTATCACCAATTTTTTGCTACCGCCCAAGAGCAATTTCACTCCCACAGAGCGGATCACCCATCTGTTATAGAACCCACCTATTTTTTATAACCATTGAAATCAATGGAATTACAGGTGGCTGATCTGCTCCGACAGTTTACTGCCTCAGCGGTGAAGGTCAAAATTACCCCCAGTAATTTCTAGGTCTGTACCTTTTAATATCTTTTCAAACTCCATGTACTATTGAGAATCTGGGTTTGAAATGAAATTAAAAAGTTTTTTTGGTATAGCATCTTATTTTCTTTTATGTGAATGTTGCTAGTGCATCTCGGTAAGGGAATTGAATCATCCACAATTTGCCTTAAATATGTAGAGCCTGAAATTCCATGAGGTTCTCCTGTTCTATTGCCATAACTTCAGCAGAAGATGAACAGAACACCCAGAGAAGTGTGTTTTTAGTCATTTATGCCATTTCTCTCGGGGTTATGCCCATCTTCCAATTATGGCAGTAAATCCCTATGGGAAAATCCAGGCTCCAGTCAGTAAGGTTACATTTATTTTATCACAGATTCAGTAACTGAAAAAAAAAATGACCACTTCTGCTGGGATCATGCCCAACAGACCCCTGGCGCTAACACCACAACAGATGTGGGACAGTAAGAGATCCTGTAAGTTAAGTACCCATTTGCCACTCCACTCAGGCCAGAAAGTCCAGTGCCTGCTTCTGTCTGGAGTGCTGAGGGTATGCTTGATCACTTCCCCTTTCCCACAAAAAAAATCAATGTATCTTTCAAGCCTCTTTTTGTAAGAACAAGAATAGCAATGTCATAATGAAAAGCATTTACCTTCAGGGGTCCAGGCCTGGGCCCCCCCACCCCTGCCATGGGAGCTGCACTTCTGCCAATCCTGAGGCCAGCACACCTCTTCCTTCTCTTTCTACCGGCCTCCTATTTTGCATTAGGCCTCTGAAAGGTTGATGGCAAAGGAACTTCCAGTGTAGGGAGCCCACTTCTCAACCCCACTCTCTTCACATCATCAGCCTTGTTTAGAACAGATATAAGCTCCATTCCAAAACAAGAACACAGGAAATTCCAGCATAAATGTATCTAGGTACTGCCAAGTTTGTGCCCCTTCTGGTGGACTCCAACTAAATATAGAGCAGGAGTCCACAAGAATCCTCGACCAATTTCAACCCCTTTGTGTCCAACATTGCAATACTGATCACGCTTTGATTTAATTTTAAGTGCCAGGAGAAGTGGAATTGATTTTGTTTTTATATAAAGAATGCATCTCAGGCAAATTGAAAGACTAAGTTAGCGCCATTAAACAATAAATCAAAATCATTGGTTTGCACAGGAGTAACTCAGTGCATTGTGATCTTAGTACTGGGATTCAGCCATTATACTAATGGAGTTAACAAGAAATGCAGATGCCCTCAACATGATCTGTTATGTAGTTGGGAAAAGAGGTCATACTGACAAAGTCCACTACTTCAAAAACCTTTTATACAATTTCATATTTTTTTAAATGCAAATATATTTGATAGCACCTGTGTTTTGTTCTGTTTTAAACATAGGTTCAGGGTAAAATTATTTTGATTGATGAGCATCATGGCAACTTCTGAAGGACATAATAAACTCTCAAAGTTAGGATTGCACCATGTCTAATATCTCCCAGAAATTAACTATCAAGTACTTTGAACTCTGCAATTTACATAATGCAGCCACTGTGTTGTACGATGCACTGTGTTGTAGGCAGTTGATTGGTTCCTGGGCGCTAATTCACACGATGTCGAACTTGGTGCCATTACCACTGCAAAATGGGTTGGCCTTCACAGCTACCGCCTACAACGCACGCGGGCCAGGAGTTAGCTAATGGAAAAAGTATAATTCTTCCTTAATTCTATAAGAAAAGTCATTAAATGTAAATACCACATCCCATGCCATAACTGTAACATATTTCAGGATAAAAGTGGTGCCTTTCTGTCGCCCATTGGCTAAATAAATAGTACACGTGTTAAGTTTTTTTTTTTAAACTGTCTGCATTCCTCCAACCTGGAAGATACTTGAATTCATCAAGAAGAAAATAACATACATCTTTTAGCCTCTGATTTTCTTCAGAGGGGTTTTAATAAAATAACCCCACGTAATATACCATTTTTCTAAAAACTGCAGTTACTAATGCTGACTTCAGCTGTTACTGAAAGGATACAACAAGCAATAACATGCACAATATGCTCTTTTACTGTATCCAGATGCAAATTTTGAAATTTGTTTTCTCTGTTTTAAGTTAAACTTCCATGTGGCCATCAAAGATAACAAGCACTGAAGGCTCTAAAATAAATGAATGAACAGAGCCAGTGTTAGGAAAAGTAGTCAGTCAAGTCATCGTCAAAGCAAAAAACACCCCCTGACTTTGCTTTTGAAACATTTGTGCTTTTGTTAAAAGAAAATAGTATCAGTTTTACTAGTTTTAATTTTTCTGCCTGTCATTGAATGTTTTGAATACCTTTTAATAAACTCACTATAAAACCATGTTTGTATTATTGTTTTTTTTGGGGGGTTGGGAGGATAATTATTTTTCCTTATCTGTTACCATGTATGTATTAACATTTACATTTGTGTTTCATGTAAATATGAATTGCCTAGATCTAAAGGTGAAGACCTGCTTAGTGTAAGTGTATAGATTGTATATTCATCCCAACTGGGAAAAGCGGAAAATGGTTTACACATGTATTCTATCACATCAGTGTTACTTATCAAAACCAAATGCATATGTTTGTTTCCACAGAATAACAGATAATCTTAGGAGCAGTGATTGATTCCTTTAAAAAGATTTATGAACATAGGAATTGCTAGACGAAAGAAGATCAAGTCTCATCTAGTTTACCTTCTATTATCCTGGTAATTGCATGATACAACAATAATAGAGTTATTAACTAATCATAGCAATCAATCTCTTATCAGTTAGTCTACAACAGATGCAGACATGACACAAGAAAACCTCAAGTGGTGAAAAGCTTTAGGAATCATAGGTCCAAAGTCACCTGTTCCTCCCAACGCGCGACACTTAACACGTCATTCCTCAAATTACTCACACTGTATCCCAACATGTTATTTTCTGAACAATGTCACTGAGCGGCTGCAGGGCATTCTATGGGGAAGAGAATCAACAGCCAGAGGTCGTGGTCCATATCTGGACCAATGGCATAGGTAAAAAGAGGGATGAGGTCCTGCAGGCAGAGTTTAGGGAGCTAGGAGAGAGATTAAAAAGCAGGACCTCCAAAGGTAGTAATCTCCGGATTACTCCCGGTGCCACGAGCTAGTGAGTACAGAAACAGGAGGATAGAGCAGATGAATGCGTGGCTGGAGAGATGGTGCAGGAACGAGGGCTTTAGTTTCCTGAGGCCCGCTTCTGGAGGAGGTGGGACCTGTACAAGCCGGACGGGTTGCACTTCAACAGCCAGGACCAATATTCTCGCCGGGGGGGTATTTAAATTAGCTTGGCAGGGGGATAGGAACCTGAAAATAGATTCAGTAGGGAGGGGAGTAAAGCTGGAATTAGAAAGCAAAAATAAAGAAAGTGCGTTTGAAGGACAGAGGAAACAAGTAGGAAAAAGGGTTTAAAAAAAAACAAATTTAAAGGTTCTTTGTCTAAATGCACATGGCATTCATAGAAACATAGAAAATAGGTGCAGGAGTAGGCCATTCGGCCCTTCGAGCCTGCACCATAATTCAATAAGATCATGGCTGATCATTCACCTCAGTACCCCTTTCCTGCTTTCTCTCCATACCCCTTGATCCCTATAGCTGTAAGGGCTACAGCTAACTCCCTCTTGAATATATCCAATGAACTAGCATCAACAACTCTGTGGTAGAGAATTCCACAGGTCAACAACTCCGAGTGAAGAAGTTTCTCCTCATCTCAGTCCTAAATGGCTTGCCTCTTATCCTTAGACTGTGTCCCCTTGTTCTGGACTTCCCCAACATCAGCAACATTCTTCCTGCATCTAACCTGTCCAGTCCCATCAGAATTTTATGTTTCTATGAGATCCCCTCCCCTCTCATTCTTCTAAACTCCAGTGAATATACAGGCCTAGACGATCCAGTCTCTCCTCATATATCAGTCCTGCCATCCCGGGAATCAGTTTGGTGAACCTTCGCTGCACTCCCTCAATAACAAAAATGTCCTTTACTCAGATTAGGAGACCAAAACTGAACACAATATTCCAGGTGAGGCCTCACCAAGGCCCTGTACAACTGCAGTAAGACATCCCTGCTCCTATACTCAAATCCCCTAGCTATGAAGGCCAACATACCATTTGCTGCCTTCAGCGCCTGCTGTACCTGCATGCCAACTTTCAATGACTGATGTATCATGACACCGAGGTCTCGTTGCACCTCCCCTTTTCCTAATCTGCCACCATTCGGATAATATTCTGCCTTAGTGTTTTTGCCCCCAACGTGGATAACCTCACATTTATCCATATTACACTGCATTTGCCCACTCACCTAACCTGTCCAAGACACCCTGCAGCCTCTTAGCGTCCTCCTCACAGCTCACACCGCCACCCAGTTTAGTGTCATCTGCAAACTTGGAGATATTACATTCAATTCCTTCATCTAAATCATTGATGTATATTGTAAATAGCTGGGGTCCCAGCACTGAGCCCTGCGGCACCCCACTAGTCACTGCCTTCCATTCTGAAAAGGACCCGTTTATACTCTCTGCTTCCTGTCTGCCAACCAGTTCTCTATCCACATCAGTACATTACCCTCAATTCCCTGTGCTTTAATTTTGCACACCAATCTCTTGTGTGGGAGCTTGTCAAAAACCTTTTGAAAGTCCAAATACACCACATCCACTGGTTCTCCCTGGTCCACTCGACTAGTTACATCCTCAAAAAATTCTAGCAGATTTGTCAAGCATTATTTCCCTTTCATAAATCCATGCTGACTTGGACTGATCCTGTCACTGCTTTCCAAATGCGCTGCTATTTCATCTTTAATAATTGATTCCAACATTTTCCCCACTACCGATATCAGGCTAACTGGTCTATAATTACCCATCTTTTCTCTCCCTCCTTTTTTTAAAAAGTGGTGTTACATTAGCTATCCTCCAGTCCATAGGAACTGATCCAGAGTCGATAGACTGTTGGAAAATGATCACCAATGCATCCACTATTTCTAGGGCCACTTCCTTAAGTACTCTGGGATGCAGACTATCAGCCCTGGGGATTTATTGGCCTTCAATCCCGTCAATTTCCCTAACACAATTTCCCGCCATAACAAAATAGGTGAGTTGACGGCACAAATAGATAAAATGGGTATGATCTGATAGCCATTACAGAGATGTGGTTACAAGGTGACCAGAGCTGGGAACTAAATAGTCAAGGGTATTTGACAATCCGGAAGGAAGGACGGACAGACAAAGAAAAAGGAGGTGGGATTGGTAAAGGATAGAATCACTGCAATAGTGAGAAACGATATTGGCTCAAATGATCAGGATGTTGAAACAGTTTGGGTGGCGATAAGGAATAATAAGGGGAAAAAGCCACTGGTGGGCGTAGTCTATAGGCCCCCTAACAGTAGCAACTCTGGTCAGAGCATAAACCAGGAAATAGTGGGGGCTTGTAAAAAGGGAACAGGAATAATCATGGGTGATTTTAACTTCAATATTGATTGGACAAATCAAATTGCTCAGGGTAGCCTTGAGGAAGAGTTCATAGAGTGCATAAGGGACTGGTTCCTTGAGCAGTATGTAACAGGACGAAACTGGGGAATTAGTAATGGGGAACATGGAGATGGCAGAAACTCTGAACAAATATTTTGTATCAGTCTTTACGGTAGAGGACACTAAAAATATCCCAACAGTGGATAATCAAGGGGCTATAGGGGGGGAGGAACTTAACACAATCACAATCGCTAAGGAGGCGGTACTCAGTAAGATAATGGGACTAAAGGCAGATAAATCCCCTGGACCTGATGGCTTGCATCCTAGGGTCTTAAGAGAAGTAGCGCCAGGGATATTGGATGCATTGGTTGTAATTTACCAAAATGCCCTGGATTCTGGGGAGGTCCCAGCAGATTGGAAAACTGCAAATGTAACGCTCCTATTTTTTAAAAAAAGGAGGCAGACAAAAAGCAGGAAACTATAGACCAGCTACCCTAACATCTGTGGTTGGGAAAGTGTTGAGAGTCCATTATTAAAGAAGCAGTAGCAGGACATTTGGAAAAACATAATTCAGTCAGGCAGAGTCAGCATGGAATTATGAAAGGGAAGTCATGTTTGACAAATTCGCTGGAATTTTTTGAGAATGTAATGAACAAGGTGGATAAAGGAGAATTAGTGGCTGTGGTGTATTTGGACTTCCAGAAGGCATTTGACAAGGTGCCACATAAAAGGTTACTGCACAAGATAAAAGTTCACGGGGTTGGGTGTAATATATTAGCATGGATAGAGGATTGGCTAACTAACAGAAAACAGAGAATCAGGATAAATGGTTCATTCTCTGGTTGGCAACCAGTAACTAGTGGGGTGCTGCAGGGCTCAGTGCTGGGACCCCAACTATTTACAATCTATATTAACGACTTGGAAGAAGGGACAGAGTGTAACGTAGCCAAGTTTGCTGACGATACAAAGATGGGGGGGAAGAGCAATGTGAGGAGGACACAAAAAATCTGCAAAAGGACATACATAGACAGGCTAAGTGAGTGGACAAAAATTTGGCAGATGAAGTATAATGTTGGAAAGTGTGAGGAGGTAGAAAAAAAATCAAAGAGCAAGTTATTATTTAAATAGAGAAAGATTGCAAAGTGCTGCAGTACAGTGGGACCTGGGGGTACTTGTGCATAAAACACAAAAGGTTAGTATGCAGGTACAGCAAGTGATCAGGAAGGCCAATGGAATCTTAGCCTTTATTGCAAAAGGGATGGAGTAGAAAAGCAGGGAAGTCTTGCTACAGTTATACAGGGTATTGGTGAGGCCACATCTGGAATACTGCGTACAGTTTTGGTTTCCATATTTATGGAAGGATATACTTGCTTTGGAGGCAGTTCAGACTCGGTTGATTCTGGAGATGAGGAGGCTGACTTGTGAGGAAAGGTTGCGTAGGGTTGGGCCTCTACTCATTGGAATTCAGAAGAATGAGAGGTGATCTTATCGAAACGTATAAGATTATGAGGGGGCTTGACAAGGTGGATGCAGAGAGGATGTTTCCACACTAGGGGGCATAATCTTAGAATAAGGGGCGCCCATTTAAAACTGAGCTGAGCAATTTCTTCTCTGAGGGTTGTAAATCTGTGAAATTCATTGCCTCAGAGCGCTGTGGAACAGAGATAGACAATTTCTTAACCGATAAGGGGTTATGGGAAGTGGGCAGGGAAGTGGACCCGAGTCCATGATCGGATCAACCATGATCGTATTAAATGACGGAGCAGGCTCGCGGGGCCATATGGCCCACTCCTGCTCCTATTTCTTATGTTCTTATAACTTGACTGAATCATCATTTACTGTTTCCAGCATCTTCCGAGGGATTCTGTTCCATAGATTGACCGCTCGCTCACGGAAAGATTGGCCCCGATAATAACTGGGAGAGAGCAGAGGGGAGGTTTAGCGGTTTAGAAACCGGGAAGTACGGGTTTCCTGGTGTTCCTTCTGGATTTAAAGGCAGGACCTCCCTTAAATTGTTTGAATCCATTTCCCAGCCCCAGCTGGATTGAGAGGCTTGCTGGCTGTCAGGCGGGTAGGTCTGTGGCACTAGGCTGCAGCCGGAGGTCAAACATGGGACGGGGAGGAGGAGCAGGGAAGTCAGACATTGGGGTTCTGATCGTAAGGAGTCCTGGATGAAAGCGAGTAAACTTAGGGGGGCGGTTGCGGAGCACTGCCGCTCCTCCTGGCCCACAAGCAGTGTTGGAAAGGCATTCCATCCAGTCGCTCTCGCCCCTCTTCAGCTGCCATGTTTCCCGAGCTCGTGAAATCCAGCTGGCCAGTGTTAAACCCAGAACAGAGATAAAATCTTAGCCCCACAGACCAACCCACCTCCGGAGAGCTGATTAATCACCCAACCCCAATCTGCCTCCGTTAAAAACTGAAGTGGATGGGTTGGAGTCAGGTTTTCCAGTTTTTATTTATAACCACCCACCTACCTTTCTCTCCTCCCATCGGCCATGCCCTCAAAAGAAATTGAGAAGTAATATGATTGTGGTTTTTAGGATTCTAAAGGGACGAGTTATGTAAGCCATGCCAATCTATTTCACCTTGTCCAGAACAGTAGAAACATGAGATTAAAGTAAAATTTACCCCATTGTTTCCGCAGATTAATTTTGAATTTACCCTCTACAAGTGCAGGCCGTGTCTCCATGTTTCTATTGTTCTGGACAAGGTGAAATAGATTGGCATGGCTTACATTAACTAGTCCCTTTAGAATCCTAAAAACCACAATCATATTACTTCTCAATTCCTCATAATCCAATTCCTCCATCCCCTCCATTATTCTGGTTTCTCTATAGCTACAATATTCCTTTTGTACCATGGCGACCAGTGTGGTTGTAACAATGATTTATAAAGTGGCAGGATTACCTCACTATTTTGGCTCAATATTGCTCTTTTAATGTCACGGAGCATTGTTACGAAAGCTTCAATTTATTATCAAACAGGACCCCCAGATCGCTTTAATCTTCCATACATATTTTATTACCTTTAAAATAATAGTCCCTTTCTGGACTTTTTGCCCCCATGTGAAGCACTTTGCATTTTTCCACATTGAATTTCATCTGCCACCTGTTTTCCCAATTTCCAAGTATATTCAAATCCTCCTGTAGTTTAACCTGTTCAGTATTGGTCTACCACCTTTGTTAGCTTTGTATTATTTGCAAATTTAGTCATCATTAATAAGGATTTCAATAATTTTACCCACAATAGGGGTCAAATCTGTCGTCTGCAGTCTCCTGGGTCACTTTTGCTACCTTTTTAAAAAAAATAAATCTGCCCTTCCCCAAGCACCTGCAGTGATTTGTGGAAGATTTCTGCCAGAATTCCTCCCATATTTTCCTTAAGAAGCCTCTGATGCATTTTATTCAGCAACTGAAATTTATTCAGTTTAAGTTTGCACAGTTGTTTGGCAACTATGTTGGTAGTAATTTAGATGGATGTCTGATTAGGAGCAGTATATAAGAATAGATATAGATATCAAAGTTGCCTGAAGCCAAATCTTAGTCAAAGGCTAGCCAGAGGAGGAGTGTCATCTCTTTTTTATCGGAGTGTACGATTCCTGCAGATAGGACCCCAGTCTTTTCACACGCATCTTATTTTTACCTCCCAGTAATACTGACACCCATTTAGCGCATCAACTGGGTACTTGAGGTGAGTCCCTTACTCGAAGAAAAAAATGAACTTGAGGAAGAAAGTACTTGTATTCCTATAGCGCCTTTCATGACTTCAGCATGTCTCAACATGCTTCAAAGCCAGTTAAGAACTTTGGAAAATGTAAGCACTGTAGTAATTTAGGGAAACACTGCAGCCAAGTTGCACACAAAAATATCCCACAACAGCAATGAGATAAATGACCTAATAATCTGCTTGGTGATGTTGGTTGAGGGATAAATATCAGCTAGGATACCAGGAGAACTCTGCTGCTCTTCTCCAAAGGGTATTCAAGGCATCATTCAAGTTTAACATCTCATCTGAACAACAGCACCTCCAATGTTTCAACGCTCCCTCAGTACTTCATTAAAGGCCAAATATAGAAAGTTCAGAGGAGAAGCGAAAGAGAAAATAAGAAGGGCAAAGAGAGAGTATGAGAACAGAATGGCAGCTAATGTAAAAGATAACTCAAAAGTCTTCTATAGGCATATAAATAGTAAACAGATAGTAAAAGGAGGGGAGGGACCAAAAAGACTTACGCATGGAGGCTGAGGTACTAAATGAGTACTTTGCATCTGTCTTCAGCAAGGAAGAAGATGCCATAGACATAGTAAATGAGGAGGTGGAGGAGGTACTGGATAGGATAAGAATTGATAAATGTGAGGTACCAGAAAGGCTGGCTGTACTTAACATAGAAAATAGGTGCAGAAGTAGGCCATTCGGCCTTTCGAGCCTGCACCACCATTCAATGAGTTCATGGCTGAACATGCAACTTCAGTACCCCATTCCTGTTTTCTCGCCATACCCCTTGATCCCCCTAGTAGTAAGGACTACATCTAACTCCTTTTTGAATATGTTTAGTGAATTGGCCTAATTAAGGTAGATAAATCACCAAGAATGGGTGGGATGCATCCTAGGACGCTGAGGCAATTAACAGAAGAAATTGCAGAGATACTGGCCATACACTTCCAATCCTCAAAAACGGGAGTGGTGCCAGAGGACTGGAGAATTGTTCAAAAAAGGGTGTAAAGATAAACCCAGAAACTATAGGCTGGTCAGTTTGACATCGGTAGTGGAGAAGCTTTTAGAAACACTAATCGTACAAAATTAACAGTCACTTGGACAAGTGTGAATTAATTAAGGAAAGCCAGTACAGATTTGTTAAAGGCAAATCATATTTAACCAACTTGATCAAGTTTTTTGATGAGGTAACAGAGAGAGTTGGTGAGGGCAATGTGGTTGAAGTGGTGTTCATGGTTATCCAAAAGGCGTTGGATAAAGTGCCACATAATAGGCTTGCCAATAAAATTGAAGCCCATGGAATAAAAGGGACAGTGACAAGTAAACAAAGAATAGTGGTGAACGGTTGTTTTTCTGACTGGAGGAAGGTATACAGTGGGTTCCCCAAGGGTCGGTACTAGGACCACTGCTTTTCTTGATATGACTTGGATGTGGGTGTACAGAGCACCATTTCAAAATTTGCAGATGACAAAAAACCTGGAAGTATTATGAACAGTGAGAAGGATAGTGATAGACTTCAAGAAGGCATAGACAGGTTGGTGGAATGGGTAGCTGAAATTTAACACAGAAAAGTATGAAATGATATATTTTGGTAGAAAGAATGAGAAGAAATATAAACTAGAGGGTACAATCCTAAAGGGGGTGCATGAACAGAGACTTAGGTGGCAGGACAGGTTGAGAAAGTGGTTAAAAAAAGCTTGCAGCATCCTGAGCTTCATGAATAGAGGTATAGAGTACAAAAGCGTGAAAATTATGATGAACCTGTATAAAACAATGGTTAGGCCTCAACTGGACTATTGTGTCCAATTCTGGGTACCGCATTTTAGGAAGGATGTGAAGGCCTTAGGGTGTGGAAAAGGTTTACGAGAATGATTCCAGGGATGAGGGACTTCAGTTATATGGATAGTCTGGAGAGCTGGTGTTGAAGATTGAGAGGAGATTTGATCAAGGTATTCAAAATCATGAGGGTTCTGGACAGAGTAGATAGAGAGAAACTGTTCCCATTGCAGAAGGGCCGAGAACCAGAGGACACAGATTTAAGGTGATTGGCAAAAGAACCAAGGGCGACACAAGAAGAAATATTTTACACAGCGAGTGGTTAGGATTTGGTAATCACTCTCTGAAAGATAAGAAGAGGCAGATTCAATCACTGCTTTCAAAAGGGAATTGGATAAGTACCTGAAAGAAAATAATTTGCAGGACTATGGGAAAAAGGCGGGGGAGTGGGACTAGGGGCCCAAGTTTCCCGAAATGAACATAATGGTGCTCACGCACCTGGACACCCATTTTGTTTTAGGCCCCTAGGCGCTGAAAATAACAATCGTAAATGTTCTTAATCCTACGCACTTTCTGCCGCCAGCGCTACCCAATTCCATCTGGCAAGGCGGAGCTTCAAGTGTGCACCTGAAACGCACAGCACATGCTCTTAAAAATAAAACGGCCACCTAAATGTGCATGTGCGCATGCGTAAAAAAAAAATGAAGAACGTGCATGCGCAGAAAAAAAAACTTTGCGCCCTTTTAGGGGACTTCCCTTGGCTAATACTCCAGCAGCTGTCACTCCAGCTTTGGCTTTCTTTTATTTGGATTTCTTTTATTTGGATTTCGGAGCATTAATGGTGAGTTTTGTTTTATCTGATTTATTTTTAAGATACATAAAGTGTATATAAAATAACAGGGGAGGCCCTTCAGCCAGGGATAGGAACATGCCAGCGCGGATTTCAGTAACTGAAGGTAAGGGTTTTTCCTACAGTGCTTCTAGGGTCTCTGCGGCGGTTTAAAATAATTTTTCAGGAGGAAACTTGGCCTTATGCCCAGAAATGGCGCAGGAGCCTTCTTTACAGGTACACCGGCGCCAGAATGTTTGGCACCAAACATTCTGGCGCTGCTAATAGACACCAGTGCCCCAACACTGGGGAATTTTTAAACTGAGCTTCAGCGCCAGAAATATCACTGGGCGCTGAAAAAATGGCGCCCAGTGTTGGGCAACATTTGGGCCTAGCTGAGGTGCTCTTGCAGAGAGCCAGCACAGGCTCGATGGGCCGAATGGCCTTCTGTGCTGTAACCATTCTATGATTCTAAGGGGGGAGATGAGGGGGAAAAGATTGTTCAATGAGTTCTTATGATCTGGAATGCACTACATTAAAGGGCAGTGGAAGCAGATTCAATAGCAACTTTCAAAAGGGAATTAGATATATAATTGAAAAGGAAAAAATTGCAGGGCTATGGGAAAGGGCAGGAGAATGGGACTTATTGGATAGCTCTTTCAAAGAGCCAGCACAGGTAAGGTGGGCTAAATGGCATCCTTCTCTGCTGTATGATTCTATGAAATACTGAATTATCTGATTTTGGCGCTTGAAATAATGCCATGGGACCTTTCAGATAGAGTCTCAGTTTAACGTCAGCTTAGATTATGCGTTCAAATCCGTAGTGAGGCTTGGATGCACCTTCCTAAAATGCATTCAAGAGAACTTTTTTAGCCAGTGTGTAACAAGCCCAACATTGGAGGGGGTGGTTCTGGATTTAGTTTTAGGAAATGAAGCTGGGCAGGTTGAAAGGGAATCAGTGGGAGAGCATTTAGGTGCTAGTGACCATAATTCAATTAGATTTAAGGTAGTTATGGAAAAGGACGAGGATAGACCAGGAATAAAAGTTCCAAATTGGGGAAAAGCCAACTTTGCTAAGCTGATTGGTTAAAAAGCTATTTGAAGGTAAATCAGTATCAGAGCAGTGGCAGGCATTCAAGGAGGAGATCCGGAGGGTTCAAGCCAAAGAAAAAGGGTGGGACCAACAAATCTAGAGCCCCCTGGATGTCTAGGGACATACAGAGTAGGATAAAGAAAAAAAAGGGAAGCTTATGACAGATACCGAGGGCTTAAAAACTGCTGAATCTCCAGAGGAGTAGAGAAAGTCCAGGGGTGAAATTAAAAAGCATTAAAAATTAGGAAAGCAAAGGGAGAACATGAAAAATTCTTGGCAAATAAAATCAAGGAAAACCCAAAGATATTTTATAAATATATTAAGAGCAACAGGATAACTAAAGAAAGGGTGAAGACGAGAGCCGTGGGTATGGTTCTTAATGAATACTTTGCTTCTGTTTTCACAAAAGAGGGGGATGATGCAGACAGTGCTATCGAGGAGGAGTGTGAAATATTAGATGAAATAAACATAGAGAAGAGATATTAAAGGTTTTAGCAGCTTTGAAACTGGATTAGTCCCCAGGCCCAGATGAAATGTATCCCAGGCAGTTAAGCGAAGCAAAAGATGAAATAGCAGAGGCTTTGATCATCATTTTCCGATCCTCTCTGGCTTCAGGCATGGTGCCAGAGGACTGGAAGATGGCTAATATGGTATCTTTGTTTAAGAAGGGAGAAAGCGATAGACTGAGTAATTACAGGCCAGTCAGCCTAACCTCAGCGGTAGGAAAATTATTGGAAAAAATCCTGAAGGACAGCATAAATCTTCCTTTAGAAAGACACAGATTAATCAAGGACAGTCAGCACAGATTTGTTAAGGGAAGGTCGTGTCTGACTAACTAGATTGAATTTTTCCAGGAGGGTCGATGAGGGCAGTGAGTATGATGTAGTGTATATGGATTTTAGCAAAGCTTTTGATAAGGTCCCACATGGCAGACTGGTCACAAAAGTAGAAGCTCATGGGATCCAGGGCAAGGTGGCAAGTTGGATCCAAAATTGGCTCCAAGGCAGGAAGCAAAGGGTAATGGTTGATGGATGTTTTTGTGACTGGAAATTATGTTTCCAGTGGGGTTCCGCAGGGCTCAGTACTGGGTCCCTTGCTTTTTGTAGTGTGCATCAATGATCTAGACTTGAATATAGGGGGTATGATTAAGAAGTTTGCAGATCATACTAAAATCGGCTGTGTGGTTGATAATGAACAAGAAAGCTGTGAACTGCAGGAAGATATCAATCAACTGGTCAGGTGGGCAGAACAGTGGCAAATGGAATTTAATCTGGAGAAGTGTGAGGTAATGCATTTGGGGGGCGGGGGGGTTAAAAAGGAAAGGGAATACACAATAAATGGTAGGATACTGAGAAGTGTAGAGGAACAAAGGTACCTTGGAGTGCTTGTCCACAGATCCCTGAAAGTAGCAGGCCAGGTAGATAAGGTGGTTAAGAAGGCGTACAGGCTTGCCTTTTATTAGCCGAGGCACAGAATATAAGAGCAGGAGCGTTATGCTTGAACTGTATAAAACACTGGTTAGGCCACAGTAGGCGTATTGCGTGCAGTTCTGGTCACCGCATTACAGGAAGGACGTGATTGCACTGGAGAGGGTACAGAGGAGATTTACGAGGATGTTGCCAGGAGTGGAGAATCTCAGCTGAGGACAGATTGGATAGGCTGGGCTTGTTTTCCTTGGAACAGAGGAGACTGAAGGGAAACCTCATTGAGGTGTATAAAATTATGAGGGGCCTCGTTATAGTGGATAGAACGGGCCTATTTTCCTTAGCAGAAGGGTCAACAACCAGGGGATATAAATTTAAAGTAATTGGTAGAAGGTTTAGAAACAAACAGCGCAGAAGGAGGTCGTTCCGGCCCATCGTGTCCGTGCCGGCCATCTCTTAAAAATGGTGTGGGTTTCTGCATCCATCACTCTTCTAGGCAACGAGTTCCAGATCCCCACAACTCTCTGCGTAAAGAAGCTCCACCTCAAATCCCCTCTAAAACTTCCACCAACCACCTCAAAACTATGCCCCCTCATAATAGACCCCTCCACCAATGGAAATAGACCCTTACTATCCACTATGTTCAGGCCCCTCAATATTTTGTACACCGCAATGAGGTCTCCTCTCAACCTCCTCTGTTCCAATGAGAACAAACCCAGCCTATCCAATCTGTCCTCATAACTAAGATTCTCCATTCCAGGCAGCATCCTAGTAAATCTCTTCTGCACCCTCTCTAGTGCAATCACGTCCTTCCTATAATACGGCGACCAGAACTGCACGCAGTACTCCAGCTGTGGCCTAATCAAAGTATTATACAATTTAAGCATAACCTCCCTCCTCTTATATTCTATGCCTTCCGTATGCCTTCTTAACCACAACCCTCTTAACCACCTTATCCACCTGGCCTGCTACTTTCAGGGATCTGTGGACAAACACTCCAAGGTCCCTTTGTTCATCTACACTATTAAGTGGCCTACTGCTTAATACATATACCCTTTCCTTATTAGCCCTCCCAAAATGCATTACCTCATACTTCTCTGAATTAAAATTCTATTTTCCACTGCTCTGCCCACCTGACCAGTAGATTGATATCCTCCTGCAGCCCATGAATTTTCCTCTTCATTATCAACCACAGAGCCAATTTTAGTGTCGACTGCAAACTTCTTAATCATACTCCCTATATTCAAATCTAAATCATTGATATATACCACAAAAAGCAAGGGTCCCAGTACTGAGCCTTGCAGAACCCCACTGGAAACATCCTTCCAGTCACAATAACATCTATCAATCCTTACCCTTTGCTTCCTTTCTCCAAGCCAATTTTGGATCCAACTTGACACTTTACCCTGTATCCCATGGGCTTTAACCTTCATGACCAGTCTATCATGTGGAACCTTATCAAAAGCTTTGCTAAAGTCCATATATACTACATCGTATGTACTACCCTCATCGACCCTCTTGGTTACCTCTTCAAAAAATTCAATCAGGTTAGTCAAACATAATCTTCCTTAACAAATCCATGCTGACTCCCTAATTAATTCTTGCCTTTCCAAATGCAGATTTATCCTGTCTTTCAGGATTTTTTCCAACAAGTTTCCCATCCCTGAGGTTAGGCTGACATGCCTGTAATTACTCAGCCTGTCCCTTTCTCCCTTCTTAAACAAGGGTACTACATTAGCAGGGGATGTGAGGGGAAATTTCTTCACGCATAGGGTTGTGGGGGTCTGGAACTCACTGCCTGAAAGGGTGGTAGAGGCAGAAACTCCCACCACATTTAAAAAGTACTTGGATGGGCACTTGAAGTGCTGTAACCTGCAGGGTTACGGACCTCGAGCTGGAAAGTCGGATTAGGTTGGATAGCCTCTTGTTGGCCGGTGCAGACACAATGGGACAAAATGGCCTACTCCTGCTGTTGTTGATGCCAGTTCGTTGGATATATTCAAAAGGGAGTTAGATATGGCCCTTACGGCTAAAGGGATCAAGGGGTATGGAGAGAAAGCAGGAAAGGGGTACTGAGGTGAATGATCAGCCATGATCTTATTGAATGGTGGTGCAGGCTCGAAGGGCCGAATGGCCTACTCCTGCATCTATTTTCTATGTTCCTATGCCTCTTTCCGTGCTGTAAATTTCTATGATTCTATGATTCAGATGAGAGTGCCTCTGTGTCAGAAAGCTGTGGGTTCAAGCCTCACTGAACAAAGGAGACACTTTTTTAAGGAGACTACAAGCTGACTAGAAATTAAACCAAGTTAGCACTTAAAAATAATTACATGTGTAGGAACATTGAGTGGATTTGAACTGCTGCTCCCTAATGTTAACCACTGAGCCACAGAAGTATAAATATTGATGATTACAAAATAAATGCAGACGAGGAAGGACTATGAGGAAAGATCAGGGGAGTGGGACTAATTGGATAGCTCTTTCAAATGGCAGCCTCTTGTGTTGTGGCATTCTATGATTCTGTGACATTCAACCCATCTTAGCTCAGCTATTAAAATATGAGAAGAGTTAATAAATAAGACTGGGAGATCTTAACTATCCAAAGATAGACTTGTGGTATATATCATCGATTTAGATTTGAATATAGGGAGTATGATTAAGGAGTTTGCAGACGACACTAAAATTGTCTGTGTGGTTGATAGTAACAAGGAAAGTCATGGGCTGCAGGAGGATATCAATCTACTGGTCAGGTGGGCAGAGCAGTGGCAAATGGCAGAGAAGTGTGAGGTAATGCACTTTGGGAGGGCTAATAAGGAAAGGGTATACACATTAAGCGGCAGGCCACTCAATAGTGTAGATGACCAAAGCAACCTTGCAGTGCTTGTCCACAGATCCCTGAAAGTAGCAGGCCAGGTGGATAAGGTGGTTAAGAAGGCATACGGAATGCTTGCCTTTATTGGCCGAGGCATAGAATATAAGAGCAGGGAGCTTATGCTTAAATTGTATAATACTTTGATTTGGTCACAGCTGGAGAACTGCGTGCAGTTCTGGTTGCCATATTATAGGAAGGACATGACTGCAGTAGAGAGGATGTAGAGGAGGTTTACCAGCATGCTGTCTGGAATGGAGAATCTTAGTTATGAGGACAGATTGAATAGGCTGGGTTTGTCTCATTGGAACAGAGGAGGTTGAGAGGAGACCTCATTGAGGTGTACAAAATATTGAGGGGCCTGGATATAGTGGATAGCAAGGCCCTATTTCCATTGGTGGAGGGGTCAATTATGAGGGGGCATAGTTTTGAGGTGGCTGGTGGAAGGTTTAGAGGGATTTGTGGGGGGGGTGTTCTTTACGCAGAGGGTTGTGGGGATCTGGAGCTCACTGCCTGGAAGATGGTTGGATGGGCACTTAAAGTGCCGTAATCTGCAGGGTTACGGACCTGGAACTGGTAATGGGATTACCCTGGATAACCTCTTGTTGACTGGCGCAGATACGATGGTAAGTACTGCAGGGAATCTAATATGGCCAAGGTGATTTCCTGGACTAATTTCGATCGCCTGGATGGGTTGGAGAGGAATTTTCCCAGATTTTCTTTCCCCAAATTGGCCTGGGTTTTTCTCTGGTTTTTGCCTCTCCCAGGAGATCACATGGCTTCGGCTGGGGTGGAGTGTAGAATGTTTCAATGTAAGGGGTGTCACAGTTGTGTGGGGTGGACTGGTTGGGCTGGGACTCTTTACCTTTCTGTCATTGTTCATAGCTGTCATGTATGTATGCTTGGGTTTACTAGCCACCAAGTTGCGCCACTGTCGGAGGTCATTGGGCTATGCGCACGTGTGTGCGGCCCAGGCATAAAAGGCCAGCCATCTTGTAATGTAATCACTTTGGGCCCGAATAAAGTAGAGCCAGGTTTGTACCTGTTCGGAGTTTACAGTATTCAGTCTATTGAGTTATTGCATACACAACATTTGGCGACGAGGTAACAAGAACCTTCGCATGCAAAAATGAGCACAATTGGAATTCTGGAGTGATTCGTGGAGGGAGAAGATTGGACAGACTTTGTAGCCCGCTTGAACCAGTACTTCGTGGCCAACAAAATGGAGAAAGAGACAGGCACAGGGCGGTCCTCCTCACGGTTTGCGGTCCGAAAATCTATGAATTCATAAAGAATCTCCTCTCGCCCTTAAGTCCAACAGACGAGGACTGTGACACATTGTGTGCTCTAGTATGTGACCATCTCAAACCAGATGAAGGCATCATCATCTCAAGATATCGATTCTATACTCACGTTCGTTCTGAGGGCCAGGATGTATCGGAATTCGTTGCCGACCTACGACATCTAGCTGAACTGTGTAAGTTCAGAACTGCATTGGCAGACATGCTGCGGGACTTCTTTGTAATCGGCGTCAACCACGAGGTGATCCTGCATAAGCTACTGGCGGCGGAGACGCTGGATTTGAGCAAGGCCATCACGATTGCCCAATCATGCATGTCATTGCCACACCCATTTTTGTCGGCCGGCGCAGACACGATGGACTGAAATGGCCTCCTGCACTGTAAATTTCTATGTTTCTATAAAGCAATGCACGTAGCCAACATGGGGAATGGTGTTTTAGAACTCAGGACTGCTTCATTGATAGCCCAACATGAAAAGCATTGCTTTTTGATTAGTGCTGGAAGATGAAGTAGGATAAATTACTTTCAGAGAAGAATAATTGGGAGATAGTGATTACAATATAGAATGTACAGCATAGAAACAGGACATTTAGCCCAACTAGCTCATGTCGGTGTTTATGCTTCACACAATCCTCCTCCTACTTCTCTTTAGCTTTCTATTCCTTTCTCCCTTGTGTTTATCTAACTTCCCCTTAAATGCATCCATGCTATTTGTCTCAACCACTCCATGAGGTAGCGAGTTCCACATTCTAACCACTCTCTGGGTAAAGAACTTTATCCTGAATTCCCTATCGGATTTATAAGATTCCCATCATCTTATATTTATGGCCCCTAGTTCTGGTCTCCCCCACAAGTGGAAACATCTTCTCTACGTCTCCAATATCAAATGCTCTCATAAACTTAAAGACCTCTATCAGGTCAGTCTTCAGCCTTTTTTGTACTGATAGGTGCATCTGCAATCTTCCATTATAGCCAAAATTCTCCAGTCCAGGCAACATTCTTGTAAATCTCCTCTGCACCCTTTCCAGTTCAATCACATCTTTACTGTAATGTGGTAACCAGAACTGCACACAATACTCCAGATGCAGCCTACCCAGTGTTTTATACAGTTCAAGCATAAACTCGAGCGTTCCAAGGTCCCTTTGTTCCTCTACACTTTTCAGTGTCACACCATTTAATGTGTATTCCCTTGTGTTATGTATTTAACTCCTTGTAACATAGAATCATAGAAACATAGAGAATAGGTGCAGTAGTAGGACATTCGGCCCTTCGAGCCTGCACCACCATTCAATAAGATCATGGCTGATCATTCCCTCAGTACTCCTTTCCTGCTTTCTCTCCACACCCCTTGATCCCTTTAGCCGAAAGGGCCATATCTAACTTGAATATATCCAATGAACTGGCATCAACAACTCTCTGCGGTAGGGAATTCCACAGGTTAACAACTCTCTGAGTGAAGAAGTTTCTCCTCATCTCAGTCCTAAATGGCCTACCCCTTATCCTAAGACTGTGTCCCCTGGTTCTGCACTTCCCCATCATCGGGAACATTCTTCCCGCATCTAACCTTTCCAATCCCGTCAGAAACTTGTAAGTTTCTATGAGATCTCCTCTCATCCTCAGTTATAGAATCATAGAAATTTACAGCTCGGTAGGAGGCCATTTCGTCCCATCATGTGCGCGCCGGCCGACCAAGAGCTATCCAGCCTAAACTCACTTTCCAGTTCTTGGTCCTTAGCCCTGTATGTTACGGCACTTTAAGTGAACAGTCCAAGTATTTTTTTAAATGTGGTGAGGCTTTCTGCCACTACGACCCTATCAAGCAATGAAGTCGAGACCCCCCCCACCCTGGGTGAAGAAATTTCCCCTCATATCTCCTCTAAACCTCCCCCCAATACTTTAATCTATGTCCCCTGGCAGTTAACCTCTCAGCTAAGGGAAACAGTTCCTTCCTATCTACTCCATCCAGGCCCCTCATAATTTTATCTACTTCAATAAGGTCCCTCAGTTGCACATCCCCCTTTCCTAATCTGCCGCCATTCAGATAATATTCTGCCTTCGTGTTTTTGCCCCCAACGTGGATAACCTCACATTTATCCACATTATACTGCATCTGCCAAGTTCAGGACCCTAGTCTCTGAATTAACTGTGTCACTCTCCATCTTAATAAAGGATTCTACCATATTATAGTCACTCTTCCCGAAGGGGCCTCGCATAACAAGATTGCTAATCAGTCCTTTCTCATTATACATCACCCAGTCTAGAATGGCCAGCCCTCTAGTTGGTTCCTCGACATATTGGTCCAGAAAACCATCCCATTACACTCCAAGAAATCCTCCTCCACCGTATTGCTACCAGTTTGGTTAGCCCAATCTATATGTAGATTAAAGTCGCCCATGATAACTGCTGTACCTTTATTGCACGCATCCCTCATTACTACTGTTTGGTAGTCTGTACACAACTCCCACTAGTGTTTTCTGCCTTTTGGTATTCCGTAGCTCCACCCATACAGATTCCACATCATCCAAACTAATGTTCTTCCTTACTATTGCATTAATTTTTTCTTTAACCAGCAATGCCACCCCACCACCTTTTCCTTTCTGTCTATCCTTCCTAAATGTTGAATACCCCTGGATGTTGAGTTCCCAGCCTTGGTCACCCTGGAGCCATGACTCCGTGATGCCAATTACATCATATCCGTTTACTGCTATCTGCACAATTAATCCGTCCACCTTATTCCGAATACTCCTTGCAGTGAGGCACAGAGCATTCTGGCTTGTCTTTTTAACACATTTTGCCCCTTTAGGATTTTGCTGTAAAGTGGCCCTTTTTGCTTTTTGCCTTGGGTATCTTTGCCCTCCACTTTTACTTTTCTTCTTTCTATCTTTTGCTTCTACCCCCATTCTAGTTCCCTCTGTCTCTCTGCATAGATTCCCATCCCCCTGCCATATTAGTTTAACTCCTCCCCAACAGCACTAGCTAAAACTCCCCCTAGGATATTGGTTCCGGTCCTGCCCAGGTGCAGACCGTCCGGTTTGTACTGGTCCCACCTCCCCCAGAACCGTTTCCAATGTCCCAGGAATTTGAATCCCTCCCTTCTGCACCACTCCTCAAGCCACGTATTCATCTGAGGTATGCTGCGATTCCTACTCTGACTAGCACGTGGCACTGCTAGCAATCCTGAGATTACTACTTTTGAGGTCCTACTTTTTAATTTAGTTCCTAGATCCCTAAATTCATCTTGTAGGACCTCATCCCGTTTTTTTACCTATATCGTTGATACCTATATGCACCACGACAACTGGCTGTTTACCCTCCCCCTTCAAAATGTTCTGCACCCGCTCCGAGACATCCTTGACCCTTGCAACAGGGAGGCAACATACCATCCTGGAGTCTTGGTTGCGGCCGCAGAAATGTCTATCTATTCCCCTTACAATAGAATCCCCTATCACTATAGTTCTCCCACTCTTTTTCCTGCCCTCCTGTGCAGCAGAGCCATCCACGGTGCCATAGACTTGGCTGCTGCTGCCCTCCCCTGATGAGTCATCCCCCTCAACAGTACCAAAGCGGTGTATGCTTTGCAGGGGGATGACCGCAGGGGACGCCTGCACTACCTTCCTTCCACTGCTCTTCCTGTTGGTCACCCATCCCCTATCTGGCTCTGTAACCTTTACCTGCGGTAAGACCAACTCACTGAACATGTTATTCATGTCATTCTCAGCATCGTGGATGCTCCAGAGTGAATCCACCCTCAGCTCCAGTGCCGCAATGTGGTCTGTCAGGAGCAGCAACCGGATACACTTCCCGCATATGTAGTCGTCAGGGACACTGGAAGCGTCACTGATTTCCCACATGGTACAGGAGGAGCATAACACTTGTCCAAGCTCTCCTGCCATGACTTAACCCCTAGATTAACTTAATTTGGCAACAATAATGCTAAAGGTTACTTACTGATAAAGAAAAGAAAAAGAAAAACTACTCACCAATCACTTACCCCCTTGGCTGTGACGTCACCTTTCGATTTCTTTCTACTTCTTTTTTGCCTTCTCACCCTGCTGCGGCTGCACCAGCTGGGCCTTTATAGGCCTCCCCCGGACTCCTGCACTGCCTCCTCTCCGAATTCCTGATGCTGCTCTGCCGACACTGGGCCTTTATAGGCCTCCCCCGGATTCCTGCACTGCCTCCTCTCCGAACTCCCGACGCTGCTCTGCCGACGCTGGGCTTTTATAGGCCTCCCCCGGATTCCTGCACTGCCCCCTCTCCGAACTCCCAACGTTGCTCTGCCGACACTGGGCCTTTATAGGCCTCCCCCGGATTCCTGCACTGCCTCCTCTCCGAACTCCCGACGCTGCTCTGCCGACACTGGGCCTTTATAGGCCTCCCCCGGATTCCTGCACTGCCTCCTCTCCGAACTCCCGACGCTGCTCTGCCGACACTGGGCCTTTATAGGCCTCCCCCAGATTCCTGCACTGCCCCCTCTCCAAACTCCCAACGTTGCTCTGCCGACACTGGGCCTTTATAGGCCTCCCCCGGATTCCTGCACTGCCTCCTTTCCGAACTCCCGACGTTGCTCTGCCGACACTGGGCCTTTATAGGCCTCCCCGGACTCCTGCACCGCCTCCTCCCCAGACTCCTGCACCGACTCCTCTTCAAAGTCTTATTAAAGGAGCTAAGGTCACACTTGCTCATTGTACACAGTACTCAGTTTCATCCTTTATTTTGAGTACCAATTGACGACGAGGTAATGAACAACCGCGCGAAAATGCAAAGAACAGTTGGTATCCTGAAGAAGTTCTCAGAAGGGGACGATTGGGAGGCCTTCGTGGAGAGACGACCAATACTTTGTGGCCAATGAGCTGGAAGGGGACGAGGACGCTGCCAAACGAAGGGCAATCCTCCTAACTGTCTGTGGGGCAACAACCAATGGCCTCATGAAGAATCTCCTAGCTCCGGCAAAACCAACAGAGAAATCCTATGAAAAATTGTGTACACTGGTCCACGAGCATCGAAATCCTAAGGAAAACGTATTGATGGTGAGATATCGGTTCTACACATGTCAAAGATCGGAGGGCCAGGAAGTGGAGAGCTATGTTGCCGAACTAAGGCGCCTCGCATTGTGAATTTAAGGGATTCCGAGAACAAATGCTTAGAGACTTTTTTGTACTGGGCATTGGCCATGAGACAATCCTGCACAAACTGTTGACTGTTGAAACTCCGAATCTAAGTAAAGCCATAACGATAGCCCAGGCATTTATGTCCACCAGCGACAACACCAAACAGATTTCACAGAGTAAAGAAGTTTCGGCCAGTACTGTGCATAAAGTAACGTCGGTTTCGAGCAGAAATATACATGGCAGAACGTACACACCGGCTGCTGCTGCCCGTCCTCAGATGACCCAGAGTCCGCCATCAATTGTTAATGTGAATTGGAGACTCGTACCGAGGAAGCAGAAGTGTACGGGGTACACGCATTCCCTATGAAATGTCCACCAATAATGTTGAAAGTTGAACTGAATGGAATTCCAGTATCTATGGAACTGAACACGGGGGCAAGTCAGTCCATAATGAGTAAAAAGGCCTTCGACAGGCTGTGGGGCAAAAATGAACACAGGCCCAAGCTCAGCCCCATTCACACCAAACTAAGGACTTACACCAAGGAACTAATCCCTGTGATTGGTAGTGCAGAACTCAAAGTCTCCTATGACGGAGCAGTACATGAACTCCCGCTGTGGATTGTGCCAGGGGATGGCCCACATTGTTTGGCAGAAGCTGGCTGGGAAAAATCCACTGGAACTGGGATGACATTCGAGCGCTTTCTTTCGTCGACGACACCTCATGTGCTCAGGTTCTGAACAAGTTCCCATCGTTGTTTGAGCCAGGCATTGGAAGCTTCTCGGGGGTGAAAGCACAGATCCATTTGGTTCCCGGTACACGACCCATCCACCACAAGGCATGTGCGGTACCGTACATGATGCGTGAGAAAGTGGAAATTGAGCTGAACAGGCTGCAGCGAGAAGGCATCATCGCGCCGGTGGAATTCAACGAGTGGGCCAGTCCGATTGTCCCGGTACTTAAAGAGGATGGCACGGTTAGAATTTGTGGGGACTATAAAGTAACGATCAACTGTTTTTCGCTACAGGACAAGTACCCGCTACCCAAGGCAGACGACCTATTTGCAACCCTGGCTGGAGGGAAGCCGTTCACCAAGCTGGACCTGACCTCGGCCTATATGATGCAGGAGCTGGAGGAGTCTTCGAAAGGCCTCACCTGCATCAACACACACAAAGGTCAGTTCATCTATAACCGGTGCCCGTTCGGGATTCAGTCAGCGGCAATCTTCCAACGGAGCATGGAGAGCCTACTAAAGTCGGTTCCTCGCTCCATGGTTTTCCAGGATGACATACTCGTTACAGGTTGGGACACCATTGAGCACTTGAAGAATCTGGAAGAGGTTCTTAGTCGGTTGGATCGCGTGGGGCTCAGGTTGAAACGCTCGAAGTGTGTTTTCCTGGCGCAGGAGGTCGAGTTCTTGGGAAGAAGAATCGCGGCAGATGGCATCAGACCCACCGACGCCAAGACAGAGGCCATCAAGAGACCACAGAACGTGTTGGAGCTGCGGTCAAGTTTGAACTTGAAACTGACCACAAGCTGCTCATATCGCTGTTCTCTGAGAGTAAAGGGATTAACACCAATGCCTCTGCCCACATCCAAAGATGGGTGCTCACGCTGTCGGCATACAACTATGTATTCCGCTACAGACCGGGCGCAGAGAACTGCGCTGATAGTCTCAGTCGGCTCCATTGCCCACCACCGGGATGGAAATGGCACAGCTAGCGGACTTGCTCATGGTCATTGAGGCATTTGAGAATGAAAAGTACCCAATTATGGCCCACCAGATCAGGACCTGGACCAGCCAGGACCCATTACTTTCTGTCCTTAGTAAAAAAACTGTGTCCTCCATGGGAGCTGGTCCAGTGTCCCAGCGGAGATGCAGGAGGCGATTAAGCCGTTCCACAGGCGCAAAGACGAAATGGTGTGCAAATTAAAGCACATGGTATTGGGGGTAATGTACTGACGTGGATAGAGAACTGGTTGGTAGACAGGAAGCAGAGAGTCAGGATAAATGGGTCCTTTTCAGAATGGCAGGCAGTGCCTAGTGGGGTGCCGCAGGGCTCAGTGCTGGGACTCCAGCTATTTACAATATACATTAATGATTTAGATGAAGGAATTGAATGTAATATCTCCAAGTTTGCAGATGACACTAAACTGGGTGATGGTGTGAGTTGTGAGGAGGACGCTAAGAGGCTGCAGGATGACTTGGACAGGTTAGGTGAGTGGGCAAACGCATAGCAGATGCAGTATAATGTGGATAAATGTGAGGTTATCCACTTTGGTGGCAAAAACACAAAGGCAGAATATTATCTGAATGACGGCAGATTAGGAAAAGGGGAGGTGCAACGAGACCTGGGTGTCATGATACATTAGTCATTGAAAGTTGGCATGCAGGTACAGCAGGCGGTGAAGAAGGTAAATGGTATGTTGGCCTTCATAGCTAGGGGATTTGAGTATAGGAGCAGGGAGGTCTTACTGCAGTTGTACAGGGCATTAGTGAGGCCTCACCTGGAATACTGTGTTCAGTTTTGGTCTCCTAATCTGAGGAAGGACATTCTTGCTATTGAGGGAGTATAGCGAAGGTTCACCAGACTGATACCCGGGATGGTAGGACTGACATATGAGGAGAGACTGGATCAACTGGGCCTGTATTCACTGGAGTTTAGAAGGATGAGAGGGGATCTCATAGAAACATATAAAATTCTGACGGGGCTGGACAGGTTAGATGCAGGAAGAATGTTCCCGATATCGGGGAAGTCCAGAACCAGGGGACATAGTCTAAGGATAAGGGGTAAGCCAGTTAGGACTGAGATGAGGAGAAACTTCTTCACTCAGAGAACCTGTGGAATTCCCTACTGCAGAGAGTTGTTGATGCCAGTTCATTGGATATATTCAAGAGGGAGTTAGATATGGCCCTTACAGCTAAAGGGATCAAGGGGTATGGAGAGAAAGCAGGAAAGGGGTACTGAAGGAATGATCAGCCATGATCTTATTGAATGATGGTGCTGGCTCGAAAGGCCGAATGGTCTACTCCTGCACCTATTTTCTATGTTTCTATGTCCCTGCAGACGGTCTGTCTGTTGTGGGGCAATCACTTGGTCTTGCCCAAGAAAGGCAGAGATACGTTCATATGTGAACTGCACAGCACCCACCCAGGCATTGTAATGATGAAAGCCATAGCCAGATCCCATGTGTGGTGGCCCGGCATCGACTCAGATTTAGAGTCATGCATGCGCCAGTGCAACACTTGCTCTCAGCTGAGCAATGAACCCAGACAGGCACCGCTAAGTTTATGGTCGTGGTTCTCCAAACCGGTCGAAAATCCACGTGGACTATGCGGGCACATTTCTAGGCAAAATGTTTTTGGTTGTCGTGGATGCTTACTCAAAATGGATTGAATGTGCAATAATGTCTGTAAGCACGTCCACGGCCACTATTGAAAGCCTATGAGCCATGTTTGCCACGCACGGCTTGCCTGATGTCCTAGTCAGCGACAATGGGCCGTGCTTCACCAGTGCTGAATTCAAGGAATTCATGACCCGCAATGCGATCAAACACGTCACATCTGCCCCGTTCAAGCCCGCATCCAACGATCAGGCAGAACGGACAGATCAGACCATCAAGCAAAGCTTGAAACATGTGTCGGAAGGCTTCCTGCAGACCCGGCTATCCCGAGTGCTGCTCAGCTACCGCACCAGACCCCACTCACTCACCGGGGTTCCCCCAGCCGAACTGCTCATGAAAAGGGCGCTAAAAACAAGACTCTATCTTGTCCACCCTGATCTCCATGATCAAGTGGAGGGCAAGCGGCATCAACAAAGTGTGTAATGACCGCGCAAATTTGTCACGCGATATCGAGATCAATGATCCTGTGTTTGTGCTCAATTATGGACATGGTCCCAAATGGCTCACTAGCACGGTCACAGCCAAAGAGGGGAGTAGGTTGTTTCAGGTCAAATTGGCCAATGGACAAACGTACATAAAACATTTGGACCAAATCAAATTACGGTTCACCAACAGCTACAAACAACCCAAAGAAGACACATGGTTGACCACGAAGCCGAACTCACCATCCCCAGCAGCCCGGCAAGGCCGGCTGCCCAGCAGCCCAGTGAAGAACCAACCAACTCACCCACACCCGCATTTGTACCGAGACGATCGACAAGGGAGCGAAAAGCCCCAGATCATCTCACCCTGTAAATAAGTGTACTGTTGACTTCACGCGGGAATGATGTTATGTATTTAACCCCTTGTAACCTGTATTACACTACCACCAGAGGGCCTACCTGTTGGAGTCCCAAGGGATCCCAGCATCCCTTGGGAGCACGGTATATAAGCAGGTTACCCACGACGTACCTGCACTCTGGAGTCTTATTAAAGGAGCTAAGGTCATACTGGCTCACTGTACACAGTACTCAGTTTCATTCTTTATTTTGAGTGTACCACCTTGCCTAGTCAGACCTCCCCAAATGCACTCCCTCACACTTACCCAGATTGAATTCCATTTGCCACTGTTCTTCCCACCTGACCAGTACATGGATATCTTCTTGCAGTCCGCTGCTTTCTTCTTCATTATCAACCACACAGTCTATTTTAGTGTCATCTGCAAACTTCTTATTATATCCCCAACATTCAAGTCCAAGTCATTAATATAGACCACAAAAAGCAAGGGCCCCAGCATTGAGCCCTGCGGAACCCCACTGGATACAGCCTTCCAGTCACAAAAACATCCATCAACCATTACCCTTTGCTTTCTGCCTCTGAGCCAATTTTGGATCCAACTTGCCACTTTGTCCTGGATCCCATGGGCTTTTACTGGTTTGTTCTGGTATCATCCTTTTGAATCTTTTTTGCACATTCTCCAATGCCTCTAAATCCCTTTTTATAAAATGGAGACCAGAACTGTGCACAGTACTCCAGGTGTGGTCTAACCAAGGTTCTATACAAGTTTAACATAACTTCTCTGCTTTTCAATTCTATCCCTCTCGAAATGAACCCCAGTGCTTAGTTAGTTAGATTCAATGTAGAAACACAAAAGGTTAATGAAGAATCAAAGATAAAAGGGTAAAGTTCATGCGAGATAAGGAAGGACATGGCCATAAAAGTTAGCAAACAGGTCAACACACCAACAATGGTAAATACTGATATGAAATATGAGAGATTAGAAGGGCTAAAAGAAAATATAAAACCAGCCAGCATATAATATAACTTTTGCACACATATATAAAAGTAAACTAATAGTTGAGAATGTGTAAGACTCTAGGTAAACTTGGGTAATTTAACTCTTTCAAGCCTAGTCCCTCTAAATTACTCCAAAACCTATATTCTTACAAGGGTAGGATCACTCTGGAATGTAAGCTGGAGTATAATTGTGGAGGAGGAAGGTATAGCAGAGATATATCAATATTTTGCATCAGATTTGATTAACGGTAATGGAAGTGAGAATGTAGGTAAGCTAAAGGGGAATAGAGAACAATTATTAGAACTAACTGTCGAAAAGGAACTGATTCTTTAAAAAAAAGACGAGATGGATAAGTCACCAAGCCCTGATAGTTTTCATCTAAGTCTGTTGAAGGAAGCTGGTGGGGAGATAGCAGCAGTTCTGATCATAATATTTCAATCTTTCATAAATATGCAAATTGTGCCACAGGACTGGAGAATAGTCTATTCTTCATTCACAGGATGTTAGCATAACTAGCAACACCAGCATTTATCGCTCATCCCTAATTGCCCTTGATAGGTGGTGGTGGGCCTTCTCCTTGAACCGTTGCAGTCCGTGTGGTGACGGTGCTCCCACAGTGATATTAGGGAGGAAGTTCCAGGATTTTGATCCAGCGACGATGAAGGAAAGGCAATATATGGCCAAGTCAGGATGGTGTGTGGCTTGAAGAGGAACCTGGAGCTGATGGTGTTCCCATGCACCTATTGCCCTTGTCCTTCTAGATGGTAGAGATCGTGAATTTCTGAGGTGCTGTCAAAGAAGCATTGGCGAGTCTAGCTGCAGTGCATCTTGTAGATAGTGTACACTGCAGCCATGGTGCGCCAGTCATAAAGGGAGTGGATGTTTAATGTGGTGGGTGGACTACCGATCAAGTGGACTGGATAATGTTGAGATGCTTGAGTGTTATAGCAGCTGTACCCATTTAAGCGAGTGGAGAGTATTCCATCAAACTCCTGACTTCTGCCTTGTAGGTGGTGGAAAAACTTTGTGGAGTTGGGAGGTAAACCACTTGCTGCAGAATACCCAGCCTATGACCTGCTCTAGTAACCACGGTATTTATGTGGCTGGTCCAATTGAGTTTCTGGTCAATAGTAACCCTCAGAATGTTGATATAGCGCCATTCCTTCATCGTTGCTGGATCAAAATCCTGGAACTCCCTTCCTAACATCACTGTGGGAGCACCGTCACCACACGGCAGTGATCATACTATTGAATGTCAAGGGGAGCTTGTTAGATTCTCTCTTGTTGGAGATGGTCATTGTCTGGCACTTGTGTGGCATGACTATTACTTGCCACTTATCAGTCCCAGCATGGATGTTGTCCAGGTCTTGCTGCAGGGAGGAATGGACTGCTTCATTATCTGAGGAATTGCAAATAGAGCTGAAAAATGTAACCCCACTGGTGACATAAGAAATAGGAGCCGATAGGCCATTTCGCCCCTCGAGCCTGCTCTGCCATTCAATAAGATCATGGTTGATCTACCTGTACTCCATTGGCCTGCACTATCCTCATATCCCTTGATTCCCTTAATATCCAAAAATCTGTTGATCTATGTCTTGAATATACTCAAATCAGCCTCCACAGCCCTCTAGGGTAGAGAATTCTAAAGGTTCACCTCTGAGAGAAGGCATTTCTCCTCATCTCAGTCCTAAATGGCCGACCCCTTATTCTGAAACTGTGACCCCTGGTTCTAGACTCCCCAGCCAGGTGCTACATCCTCACTGCATCTACCCTGTAACCTTATAAGAACATAAGAAATAGGAGCTAATAGGCCATTTTGACCCTCAAGCCTGCTCTGCCATTCAATGAGATCATGGCTGATCTACCTCAATACTTGCCTGCACTATCCCCATATCCCTTGATTCCCTTAATATCCTGTAAGAATTCCCTGTAAGAATATTGTATGTTTCAATGCGATCATCTCTCATTCTTTCAAACTTTAGAGAATTTAGGCCTAGTCTTCTCAATCTCTCCTCATAGGACAATCCCACCATCCCAGAAATCAGTCTGGTGAACCTTTGTCGGAGGGATATACTTGCATTGGAGACAGTTCAGAGAAGGTTCACTGGGTAGATTCCTGAGATGAAGGGGTTGTCTTATTAAGAAAGATTGAGATCTATACTCATTTGAGTTTAGAAGATTGAGAGGGGATCTTATTAAAACATGTAAGATTCTGAAAAGGCTTGACAGGGTAGATGCAGAGAGGATATTTCTCCTCGTGGGGGAATCTAGAACTAGGGGCATAATTTCAGAATAAGGGGTCACCCATTTTAAAACGGAAAAATTAGGAGGAATTTCTTCTCTCAGAGGGTCACGAATCTTTGGAATTCTCTTCCCCAGAGAGCTATGGAGGCTGGGACATTGAATATATCTAAGGTGGAGATAGACAGATTCTTGAGGGAGTCAAACGTTATGGGGAGCGGGCAGGGAAGTGGAGTTGAGGCCAAGATCAGATCAGCCATGATCTTATTGAATGGCGTAGCAGGCTCAAGGGGCCAAATGGCCTACTCGTGCTCCTATTTCTTATGTTCTTATGTACCTCTATGGCAAGTATATCCTTCCTTCGAAGGCCAACAGTAGGGATGACAGAGAGCATAGCGGCAGACACTGCTTGCATGGCATCACTCTGAGACTGTATAAATGCAGGGAGCGCTTGAAATGCTGCAGTCTGAGGTTGCATGCCAGCAACCAGTGTCTGCATGACATCACGAAGACCTTGCATGGCTTTGGCCTGTGATGTCATGGCTGCTGCCACGTCATGCAAGGCACGCGCCATACCTTTGGGACCCCACTGTCGTTTGTGGAGGCCGCTTCCCGGTTTAGGCAGGCAAGGATGGGCTCAGTGGACTGCTGAGAGGCATGAGAAATGTTGGAGGCAGCCTCACAACAAGTTCATCCACGTTCTATGGCACCCACCCAATGCATCCATAATCTCACAGTGCATCTGCGTGGAGTCCCTGGACATAGCCTCCCAATCCAGGTCCTCATCTGCCTGACTCTGAGCTGGCCCTGGGCCGACTTAACCACTGGAGAGTTGGCCCCCAAGCTTTCCCTTGCGCTGCGCGTTGCTGCAGGAGAGTCAGGATCAACAAACCCCAGGAACATGGTGGTGTCCTGCACCGAGCTGGTCTCCCCACTTGCTGGCACTGAGGATGGGTCTCCACGTCCTCCTCATCCTCTCCCTTGTGTGATTACGACGGCTGACGGGCAGGCTGCGGCTCATCTGGCTTAGACCTGTAAGCACAAGTATGGGTAGCAGTTGGGTAGGGGACAAAAAGGAGTGGACATCATTATTTGGAGCCACGTGTTGTAAGGCATGTGGGCTCAAGGGTCAGGGCTCTCACAGAAAATAGACGTCTCATTTACAACCCGTCACTGTTGTGCGAGGCTCTGCCTCGCCGGCCGCCACCATACTGAATCACCCATGAGGGCGGACACGCGCTTCTCGATGGTGGTCAGGTTCCTGGAGATCTGGTTCCCCACCTCCCGTGCGCTCCTGCTCTCGCCTGTTGTGGGCGAGTTTGGCCAGCAATGACCCAAACAAGAAGTTGTCAGTGGGTCTGTAGCTACTCGTGTGCCGCATGTGTCTGCAGTAAGTGACTCGATACTAATGTCGGGAGGTGTGAATCTCTGCATCTCAACCTGCGTGGCAGCGCACAGTGGATGTGTCAAACTTGGGATTTGGGGACAAAGAGCTATGACTAAGTATGAGGTTGCAGGCTTGTGATGCTGGAACTGAAGATATTTGGGCTATGTAACATGGAGAGTTAAAAGGTGTTGGCGGATGTCCTCAGGCTGAATTGAGAGCTAGAAGGTGAGAGATGCTTGGATGGGCGGTGGTTTGTCTGGTGAGGCGATGGAGAGCTTTTATGGTATCTCCAGCAATGAGAAACATGGCTTGGTACACATAGAGAAGGGGCGGGCAGTGTAAAGCCTTTACATTGTGTAAGACATGAAGGCATTGCAAGGTTAATGTAAAAGGTACTCAGCCTGATGACCCTCGTGAGGTCATTGTATTTCTTGCGACATTGAGTCTCTGTCCTGGCCTCCGTGTCGTGCACAGAGATGTGCAAGGCCTCCTCGCTCCACAGCCTCCAGGTTGTAGGGTGTTGTTGCGCCTCTCTCCAGTCGCCAACAAGGCCTCAAGGGCCGTGTCCGAGAATCAGTGCACTCTCTGCCTTCCTCCCTGCTCCTCCATTTTCCCACTCTAAGTTCAGTGAGGAGGTGGAGCTGGACATGCGCATACTTACCTTGCTGCGCCTTTAAGAATCCGCTTTTCCCGGGATAGGAATCTGAGATCGGAGCATGTGCAATGGTTCGGAAAGAAGCACCAGCATTTTCTTTAGCGTCCCCCGCCCCCCCTCCCCCCACAAGTGACATGTGTAATGGCTGATTTTGCGCCACCTTCAGCTCTTCGTTCAATTCTGACAAATTTCTCGGCGGGAGGCGCAAACTTTTTCAAGGTGGTAAAATTACCGCACCGTCCGGGTTAACGCCGCAAAAGAGACGCGACCAATTTCCATCCTTTGTGTCCTCCTCACAACTTGCTTTCTCACCTATCTTTGTATCGTCAGCAAATTTGACAATACACTTGGTCCCTTCATCTAAGTCATTAATATAGATTGTAAATAGTTGAGGACCCAGCACCGATCTCTGTGGCACCCCACTAGTTACAGTTTGCCAACCTGAACATGACCCATTTATCTCAACTCCTTGTTTCCAATCCTCTATCCATGCTAATAAACATAGAAACATAGAAAGTAGGTGCAGGAGTAAGCCATTCGGCCCTTCGAACCTGCACCACCATTTAATATGATCATGGCTGATCATGCAACTTCAGTACCCCATTCCTGCTTTCTCTCCATACCCCTTGATCCCTTTAGCATCTAACTCCCTTTTGAATATATCTAATGAACTGGCCTCAACAACTTTCTGTGGTAGAGAATTCCACAGGTTCACAATTCTCTGACTGAAGAAGTTTCTCCTCATCTCGGTCCTAAATGACCTACCCCTTATCCTTAGACTGTGACCCTTGTTCTGGACTTTCCCAACATCGGGAATGTTCTTCCTGCATCAAACCTGTCCAATCTCGTCAGAATTGTATATGTTTCTATGAGATCCCCTCTCATTCTTCTAAATTCCATTGAATATCAGCCTAGTCGATCCAGTCTTTCTTCATATGTCAGTCCTGCCATCCCGGGAATCAGTCTGGTGAACCTTCACTGCACTCCCTCACTAGCAAGAATATCCTTCCTCAGATTAGGAGACCAAAACTGCACACAATACTCAAGGTGTGGTCTCACCAAGGCCCTGTACAACTGCAGTAAGACCTCCCTGCTTCTATACTCAAATCCCCTTGCTATGAAGGTCAGCATGCCATTTGCCTTCTTTACTGCCTGTTGTACCTGCATGCCTACCTTCAATGACTGATGTACCATGACACCCAGGTCTCGTTGCACCTCCCCTTTTACTAATCTATCACAATTCAGATAATAATCTCCCTTTCTGTTTTTGCAACCAAAGTGGATAACCTCACATTTATCCACATTATACTGCATCTGCCATGCATTTGCCCATTCACCTAACCTGTCCAAGTCCCCCTGCTGCCTCCTAGCATCCTCCTCGAAGCTCGTACTGCCACCCAGTTTAGTGTCATCTGCAAACTTGGAGATATTACATTCAATTATTCGTCTAAATCATTAATGTATATTGTAAATAGCTGGGGTCCCAGTACTGAACCCTGCGGCACCCCACTAGTCACTGCCTGCCATTTATTCCCACTCTTTCCTTCCTGTCTGCCAATCAGTTCTCGATCCACGTCAATACATTACCCCCAATACCATGTGCCTTAATTTTGCACACTAATCTCTTGTGTGGGACCTTGTCAAAAGCCTTTTGAAAGTCCAAATACACCACATCCACTAGTTCACCCTTATCCACTCTACTAGTTATATCCTCAAAAAATTATAGAAGATTTGTCAAGCATGATTTCCTTTTCATAAATCCATGCTGACTTGGACCGATCCTGTCACTGCTTTCCAAATGCGCTGCTATTATATCTTTAATAATTGATTCCAATATTTTCCCCACTACCGATGTCAGGCTAACTGGTCTATTATTCCCTTTTTCTCTCTCCCTCCTTTTTTAAAAAGTGGGGTTACATTAGCTACCCTCCAATCCATAGGAACTGAACCAGAGTCTATAGAAGGTTGGAAAATGACTACCAATGTATCCACTATTTCTATGGCCACTTTCTTTAGAACTCTGGGATGCAAACTGTCAGGCCCTGGGGATTTATCAGCCTTCAGTCCCTTCAATTTCCCTAACATCATTTCCTGACTAATAAGGATTTCCCTCAGTTCCCCCTTTTCGCTAGATCCTCGGTCCCCTAGTATTTTCGGGAGGTTATTCATGACTTCCTTAGTGAAGACAGAACCAAAGTATTTGTTCAATTGGTCTGCCATTTCCTTGTTCCCCATTTTGAATTCCCCTGATTCTGACTGCAAGGGACCTACATTAATCTTCACTAATCTTTTTCTCTTCACATATCTATAGAAGCTTTTGCAGTCAGTTTTTATGTTTCATGCAAGCTTACTCTCATACTCCATTTTCCCCCTCCTAATTAAACCTTTAGTCCTCCTCTTCTGAATTCTAAATTTATTCCAATCCTCAGGTGTGCTGCTTTTTCTGGCCAAATTATATGCCTCTTCCTTGGATTTAACACTTTCCCTAATTTCCCTTGTTAGCCACAGTTGAGCCACCTTCCCTTTTTTATTCTTACGCCACACAGGGATGTACAATTGTTGTAGTTCATCCAAGTGATATTTAAATGTCTGCCATTGCCTATCCACCATCAACCCTTTAAGTATCATTCTCCAGTCTATCCTAGCCAATTCACGTCTTATACCATTGAAATTTCCTTTCTTTAAGTTCAGGACCCTAGTCTCTGAATTAACTGTGTCACTCTCCATCTTAATGAAGAATTCCACCATATTATGGTCACTCTTCCCCCATGGGCCCCACACGACCAGATTGCTAATTAATCCTCTCTCGTTACACAAGACCTAGTCTAGGATGGTCTGTTCTCTAGTTGGTTCCTCGACATATTGGTCTAGAAAACCATCCCTTATACACTCCAGGAAATCCTCCTTCATAGTATTGCTGCCAGTTTGGTTAGCCCAATAAATATGCAGATTAAAGTCACCCATGATAACTGCTGTACCTTTATTGCACACATCCCTAATTTCCTGTTTGATGCCATCCGTAACCTCGCTACTACTATTTGGTAGTCTGTACACAACTCCCACTAATGTTTTCTGCCCTTTGGTGTTTTGCAGCTCTACTCATAGAGATTCCACATCATCCACGTTAATGTCCTTCCTTACTATTGCGTTAATCTCCTCTTTAACCAGTAATGCCGCCCCACCTCTTTTTCCTTCCTGTCTGTCCTTCCTGAATATTGAATACCCCTGGATGTCGAGTTCCCAGCCTTGGTTACCTTGGAGCCATGTCTCCGTCATCCCAATTACATCATATCCGTTAGCAGCTATCTGCGCAGTCAATTCATCCACCTTATTACGAATGCTCCTCGCATTGAGACTCAGAGCCTTCAGGCTTTTTTTTTTAACACTCTTTGTCCTTTTAGAATTATGTTGTAATGAGGCCCTTTTTGATTTTTGCCCTTGATTTCTCTGCCCTCCACTCTTGCTTTTCTCCTTCCTACCCCCAACACCATGATCTCTTATCTTGTGTAGTAATCTTTTATGTGGCACTTTATAGAATGCCTTTTGGAAATCCAAATACACTACATCTATTGGTTCCCCTTTATCCACCCTGCTCGTTACATCCTCAAAGAACTCTCATAAATTTGTCAAACGCAATTTCCCTTTAGAAAACCATGTTGACTCTGCTTGATTGTATTATGATTTTCTAACTGTTCTGCTTCTACTTCCTTAATAATGGATTGCAACATTTTCCCAATGTTAGGCTAACTGAATATGGTTTCCTCCTTTCTGTCTCTCTCCTTTCTTGAATAGGAGCATTACATGTGCTGTTTTCCAATCCGCTGGGACCTTTCCAGAATCTAGGGAATTTTGGAAGATTACAACCAATGCATCAACTATCTCTGCAGGAATGTGAGCTGGGTTTAGACGGTCATGAGACAGGTTAGTTTAACCCTACTGATGATGTGTTGTTGCAATAGTAATGCTGCAAGTGAAGATATTTGGGTTATGTGATACCTCTGTTTAAAAAGGGAGAGAAGAATAAAGTGGACAACTAGAGACCAGTTAGCCTAACATCAGTTGTGGGGAAACTTTTAGAATCTGTAACTTGAGAAAAAAATTAGTGAGTATTAAGGAATGAATAGCCAGCATGGATTTTGTTAAAGACAAGTCATGTTTGATAGATTTAATAAGGAGTTTTTGAAGAAGTGCTTGATTGGATAGATGAAGTGAATGCAATAATGTAGGGGGTTATTTTGGCCAAAGGATGAAAACAGACACTAAATGGGTGCTGTGCTACTAAGCCTTGCCATTATTAAAAGTCCAGATTTGGCACACAATTTTGGTTGTAATTGCTGATTACTATAATTTGAACTTGCCTGGAGATACTAAACAGACACCTGTAGGTTTCGCACTCAAGTGCTGATTAGACGCAATTTTCGTGGATCAGTATATGTGGGCCCCTCGCATCTACTTCCACTGAAGTGCTCTGGTTGTTACACAGCGGCGAGTTGCAGATTGGTTCTGGGACAGAGGGAGGGGGCGCACAGATTCTCGAACAAGGCACTGGAGGTCCTGATGGAAGAAGAGGAGGAGGGATGTCCTGTACCTGCAGTGGGGAGGTGGGAGGAGAGGACGCTACCTCGCCCTCCTGTCCCTCTCTCCTGCAGCAGCTCTGGCTGGCCTCATATGCTCCTCACATTCCTTGTCCAGACCAAGGGGGACCCCGAGCAAGATGCCCAAGCACTCCCTTTCTCCTCGTGACTCCAATGTGTCCAATAAGGTGGAGTAGCTCAGCACTTGCTCTTTTTAGGTGAAATCCTCAGAGAATTTCCAGAATAAATGTTGCTGAAGTTTTGACAAAGTGACCCAGAAAGTCTCCTGATGTGTTTCAGAGGTCCTCTTCACAGTTCCAGCAGCAATGAACATGAAATGGTGAGTATCGCTTTAAGTGGTGAGCATCCCTTTAAGAAACGCTTGAAATTGACATCAATGTTGTTTTTACTCCCAAACAGCTCGTCACTGTTAGGGGAGGGAGCTAGTTGAAGCGCGAGCACCAAAATACTGTACGCCTCTTTACTGAGTGCTAGCAGGCATTTTAAGTGTCAATTAGCTGTTTAACAAGCCTTTGGGTGGCTGTTCCTATCATTAGCTTCAACTACTTTACCAAGATACCATCTTGCACCAAATTCGGGCTAAACCGACATTTCAGTTCAAGATCCCATCTTGGCCACCTCTTTATCGCCTAAAATATTGGCTGAAAATCACTCCCATAGTCTTTCTTTGGCCTTCGCTGGCAGCCTTTGTTCCCAGATATTTGCTTCCTCCAGTGCTGCCTTTACCCATTTAGACGAGCATATGTAATATCCTAATTCTGCACCAGGTCTTTGCCTCTCTTCTAGCTATTTCCACTTAAAAAAAAATTCATTCCTGGAATGTGGGCTTCGCTGGCATGGTCAGCATTTATTGCCCATCCCCAATTGCCCTTGAGTCGATGGTGGTGAGCCGCCACCTTGAACCGCTGCCGTCCATGTGGTGAAGGTACTCCCACAGTACTGTTAGGGAGGGAGTTCCAGGATTTTGACCCAGCGATAGTGAAGGAACGGCGATATATTTCCACACCAGGTTGCTGTGTGACTTGGAGGGGAATTGCAGGTGATGGTGTTCCCTTGCGCCTGCTGCCTTTATCCTTCTAGGGGGTAGAGGTTGCAGGTTTGGGACGTGCTGTCGAAGAAGCCTTGACAAGTTGCTGCGGTGCAACTTGTAGATGGTACACATTGCAGCCACGGTGTGCCAGTGGTGAAGGGAATGAATGTTTAAGGTGGTGGATGGGGTCCCAATCCAGCAAGCTGCTTTTTCCTGGATGGTGTTGAGCTTCTTGAGTGTTGTTGGAGCTGTACTCATCCAGGCAAGCGGAGAGTATTCCATCACACTCCTGACTTGTGCCTTGTGGATTCAGGAAGTGAGACACTCACCACAGAATACCCAGCCTCTGACCTGCTCTTCTAACCACTATATCTATGTGGCTGGTCCAGTTAAGTTTCTGGTCAATGGTGACCCCAGGATGTTGATGTTGGGGGATTCGCCGATGGTAATGCCAAAAAAATATTTTTTGAATAAAAATTGAATAAAACTTCTTCACTCAGAGAGTTGTTTACCTGCGGATTTCCCTACCGCAGAGAGTTGTTGATGCCAGTTCATTGGATATATTCAAGAGGGAGTTAGATATGGCCCTTACGGCTAAAGGGATCAAGTGGTATGGAAAGAAAGCAGGAAAGGGATATTGAGGGAATGATCAGCCATGATCTTATTGAATGGTGGTGCGGGCTCGAAGGGCCGAATGGCCGACTCCTGCACCTATTTTCTATGTTTCTATGTTTCTATGTCAAGGGGAGGTGGTTAAACTCTCGCTTGTTGGAGATAGTCATTGCCTTGTGTGGCGCAAATGTTACTTGCCACTTATCAGCCCAAGCCTGAATGTCGTCCAGGTCTTGCTGCATGTGGGCACGGACTGCTTCATTTATCTGAGGAGTTGTGAATGGAACTGAACACTGTGCAATCATCAGTGATCATCCCCACTTTTGACCTTATGATGGATGGAAGGTCATTGATGAAGCAGCTGAAGATGGTTGGGCCTAGGACATTTCTCTGAGGAACTCCTGCAGCGATGTGCTGGGGCTGTGATGATTGGCCTCCAATCACCACAACCATCTTCCTTTGTGCTGGGTATGACTCCAGCCAGTGGAGAGTTTTACCCCTGATTCGCATTGACTTCAATTTTCCTAGGGCTCCTTGATGCCACACTCAGTCAAATGCTGCCTTGATGTCACTCTCACCTCACTTCTAACAATCAATGAAAGCATTTTGGAGCCTCACCACCACCCTTCACTAGGTTGAGTTCAGTTCCCAGTAAGGTCAGACAATGATTTAAGTAGAGATCACTGGTGGGGTGGGGGCGGGGATGGAAGTGCTGAGGAACCGGAAATGCAACAAACAGTATGTACATGCTGTTTGTAGCCACCAGATGGTGTCATTGTTGGAGGCCACTGAGCAGCACGCACATGGTGCTGCTCTGGTATAAAAGGCCAGCCATTTTGTGAGTCAGTCACTTTGGGACTAAATAAAACAGAGCCGAGGTTGGAACTTGCTTAGTTAAACAGTACTCAGTTTGAACTTTGATTGCATACATTTGGCGACGAGAATACAAGAACCTTTGTTTGCAAAATGAGCACGATTGGATTTTTAGAGCGATTCGTGGAGGGAGAAGATTGGGCAGACCTTCTGAGCCGTTTGAACCAGTACTTCGTGGCCAACAAAATTAAGGGGGCCAACAATGCAGATCAGTGCTGGGCCGTGTTCCTCACTGTGTGCTGTTCAAAGATCTACGGTCTGATAAAAGATCTACTCATGCCTAGTGATCCAACAGAGAAAACATACAAGGAGTTGTGTACATTGGTACGGGAGTACCTCAAGCCAGACGACGGCATCATCAACTCAAGATACAAGTTTTATACACTTTCGATCAGAGGGCCAGAGCGCGGCGGAATTCGTTGCCGACCTGAGACATCTAGCGGGACCGTGCAAGTTTGGGACGGTGTTGGCAGACATGCTGCGGGACTTCTTTGTTATCGGTATCAACCAGGAGGTGATCCTGCGCAAACTTCTGGTGGTGGAGGAGTTGGATTTAAAAAAGGCAATCCAGATCGCTCAATCATGTATGATGACGGGCAAGAGTTTAAAGCAAATGTCGGTGAAGAACCGAACCTCGGCAAGTACTGCAAATGCGATTGATTCGGCGTTCAGCAGAGTGGCACATGGCAAGGCCCATCCGGCTGCGTTCGCGAATGATTCGGCATTCGGTAGAGTGGCACATGGCAGGGGCTATCCGGCTGCATTCACGAAACCTGTGGCTGCACAAAGTCCGCCAGCGGGAATGTATCCGACTTCTCCGTGTTGACATTGTGGACCAGCAGTGCCGATTTAAGCACTATAAGAACATAAGAACATAAGAATTAGGAACAGGTGTAGGCCATCTAGCCCCTCGAGCCTGCTCCGCCATTCAACAAGATCATGGCTGATCTGGCCGTGGACTCAGCTCCACTTACCCGCCCGCTCCCCATAACCCTTAATTCCCTTATTGGTTAAAAATCTATCGATCTGTGATTTGAATACATTCAATGAGCTAGCCTCAACTGCTTCCTTGGGCAGAGAATTCCACAGATTCACAACCCTCTGGGAGAAGAAATTCCTTCTCAACTCGGTTTTAAATTGGCTCCCCCGTATTTTGAGGCTGTGCCCCCTAGTTCTTGTCTCCCCGACCAGTGGAAACAACCTCTCTGCCTCTAAATGTTTCTATAAGATCACCCCTCATCCTTCTGAACTCCAATGAGTAAAGACCCAGTCTACTCAATCTACCCTCATCTCCGGAATCAGCCAAGTGAATCGTCTCTGTACCGCCTCCAAAGCAAGTATATCCTTCCTTAAGTAAGGTGACCAAAACTGCACGCAGTACTCCAGGTGCGGCCTCACCAATACCCTGTACAGTTGCAGCAGGACCTCCCTGCTTTTGTACTCCATCCCTCTTGCAATGAAGGCCACCATTCCATTCGCCTTCCTGATTACCTGCTGCACCTGCAAGCTAACTTTTTGGGATTCATGCACAAGGACCCTCTGCACCGCAGCATGTTGTAATTTCTCCCCATTCAAATAATATTCCCTTTTACTGTTTTTTTTTCCCAAGGTGGATGACCTCACATTTTCCGACATTGTATTCCATCTGCCAAACCTTAGCCCATTCGCTTAACCTATCTAAATCTCTTTGCAGCCTCTCTGTGTCCTCTACACAACCCGCTTTCCCACTAATCTTTGTGTCATCTGCAAATTTTGTTGCATTACACTCTGTCCCCTCTTCCAGGTCATCTATGTATATTGTAAACAGTTGTGGTCCCAGCACCAATCCCTGTGGCACACCACTAACCACCGATTTCCAACCCGAAAAGGACCCATTTATCCCGACTCTCTGCTTTCTGTTCGCCAGTCAATTCTCAATCCATGCTAATACATTTCCTCTGACTCCGCGTACCTTTATCTTTATTGTTTGCAAAGTATCTTTATAGTACCTTTATAGTTGCAAAGGCTGTCTGAGAGTGGGGCATCTCCAGCGCAAGTGTCCGCAGATGAGCAAGCGAGCTGCGACACACCACGTGGAGGATGAGAGTCAGACTAGCGCGGATCCGGATAAGCAATCCGAGATGCCAGAGGAGGAAGTGTATAGACTGTACTCTTTCATAACTAAGAGTAAACCAATTTTGATTAACATGAAGTTTAACGGGATACCGGAACTGGACACAGGGGCGAGTCAATCGATCATGAATTAGAGGGCATTTAATAAGCTGTGGGATGTTAAGACTGCGAGGCCCAGGCTGAGCCCTGTTAATGCCAAGCTGCGCAAGTACACCAAAGAACTGATAAAGGTGAAGGGCAGTGCACAAATTAATATGTCGTATAACGGTGCAGTTCATGAGTTACCGCTGTGGATTGTTCCAGGCAATGGCCCAACACTGCTCGGCAGGAGCTGGTTGGAGAAAATCAGATGTGACTGGAACGACATAAAGGCGTTGCCGTCGGAGGAAGATACATGTGCCCAAGTATTGAGCAAGTTCCTCTCGCTGTTCGAACCGGGTATCGGCACCTTCACCAGAGCCAAGGTGCGGGTCCACATGGACTCAGATGCAAGACCCGTCCATCATAAAGCTCGGGCAGTGCCGTATATGTTGAGGGAGAAGGTCGAAATTGAACTGGACGGACTCCAGCGTGAATGGATCATATCGCTGGTCGAATTTAATGAATGCGCCAGCCCCATTGTTCCTGTGCTGAAAAGTGATGGCACAGTCAGAATCTGTGGAGACTACAAGGCTACGATCAACAGGGTTTCGAAACAAGATCAGTACCCGTTACCAAAGGATGATGACTTGTTTGCAATGCTAGCCAGAGGGAAGTCGTTCACAACACTGGACTTGACATCGGCCTATATGACTCAGGAATTGGTGGAGACGTCGAAGAGACTTGCGTGCATTAACACGCACAAAGGACTGTTTATTTACCACAGGTGCCCATTTGGAATTCGCTCGGCTGCAGCAATATTCCAGAGGAATATGGAAAGTCTACTGAAGTCCATTCCCAGAACCATCGTGTTCTAAGATGACATCCTGATCACCGGTCGTGACTCCAAGGAACAGCTGAACAACCTGGAAGAGGTTCTACTGGGTTTGGACAGAGTGGGACTCAGACTTAAATGCTCGAAGTGCGTCCTCATGGCACCGGAGGTCAAATTCCTCGGGCGGAATATCGCCGCTGATGGCATCAGACCTACTGACATGAAAACCAAAGCCATCAAGAATGCACCCAAGCCGCAGAATGTGATGGAGCTGCATTCGTTCCTGGGTCTACTCAACTACTTTGGTAACTTTCTACCTAAATTGAGCACCTTACTTGAACCACTGATCATGCTATTGCGAAAAGGCAACAACTGGGTGTGGGGCGCATTGCAAGACAGAGCGTTCGAGAAAGCCACCAATCTGCTTTGCTTGAACAAGCTGCTGGTACATTATGACCCATGTAAATGTTTAGTTTTGGCCTGTGACGCATCGTCATATGGAATTGCGTGTTACAACAAGCCAATGAGTCAAGGAAACTTCAACCTATCGCGTATGCATCCAAAAGTTTGTCTAAAGCAGAAAGAGCCTATAGTATGGTAGAAAAAGAAGATTTAGCATGTGTGTATGGTGTTAAAAAAGATGCATCAATACCTGTTCGGTCTGAGGTTCGAATTAGAGACTGATCACAAGCCACTCATTTTGTTGTTTTCTGAGAGCAAAGGTATTAATACCAACGCTTCATCCCGCATCCAAAGGTGGGCGCTGACATTATCTGCCTATGATTATGTCACTCGCCACAGACCTGGCACAGAGAATTGTGCCGATGCTTTGAGCCGGTTGCCGTTGCCCACACCGGATGTGGAAAGGCCACAACTGACAGAGTTAATGTTAATCATGGATGCTTTTGAGAGTGAAGGTACCCCTAAAACGGCTCAACAAGTTGAGACCTGGACCAGCCAGGACCCGATATTATCGGTGGTAAAGGGTTGCATCCTCAAAGGGGATTGGTCTGGCATACCTAAGCAAATGTGCGAGGAGGCCAAACTGTACATTTGTCGCAAGGACGAACTGTCTATTCAAGCAGATTTCATATTGTGGGGCAATCGTGTTGTAATGCCTAAGAAAGGGAGAGAGAAGTTTGTGTGTGAGTTACACAGCACACATCCTGGTATAGTGATGATGAAGGCCATCACCAGGTCCCACGTATGGTGGCCAGGAATTGATACTGAGCTGGAAGCATGCGTGCATCAGCGCAACACCTGAATGCAGCTCAGCAAAGCACCAGCGGAATCATCGCTAAGTCTATGGTCATGGCCATCCAAACCTTGGTTCAGGATCCATGTAGATTTTGCAGGTCCCTTCCTGGGCAAGATATTTTTAGTGGTGGTGGATGCTTATTCGAAGTGGATAGAATGCATAATCATGTTATCCAGTACGTCCACGGCAACCATAGAGAAACTCAATGTCATGTTCGCGACATGTGGTCTGCCTGACATAATGGTGAGCGACAATGGGCCATGCTTCACCAGTCAGGAGTTTCAGGAGTTTTTTTAACATTTAACGGCATAAAACATCTAAGGGCAAGCAGAACGTGCAGTATAAATTATCAAGGAGGAGAGTAATCCAAGGGTCACTGCAGACCCGCTTGTCTTGCATACTGTTGAGTTACAGGACAAGATCCCACACACTTACAGGGGTCTCGCCTGCTGTACCCATGATGAAAAGAGGTCTTAAGACCAAGTTATCGCTTGTACACCCGGATTTGTAATCATGTTGAATACAGAAGACAGAATCAACAAGGGTACCATGATCGTGCAACTGTGTCACACGAGATTTCTGTTAATGATCCTGTATATGTGTTGAATTATGGTCAGGGTCCCAACTGGATCGCTGGTACGGTCATGGCCAAGGAGGGCAACAGAGTATTTGTTATTAAGCTCAAGAATGGGCAAACTTGCAGGAAACACATGGATCAAACAAAGCTGAGGCACACAGACAAGCCAGAGCAGTTGGGCGAAGAAACCGTCGACGACCAACCAACCTACCAGCAGCCTTCCGTGGACTTCAAGGGTCATCAGTGAACCTGGAATTTCCATCACGGACTTGTTCAATAAAAATGGACTTGCAATTCCTGACATGGCCACTGCCACCCCCAACAAGTCAGCCATCCAGCCACCAGCCACAACAGACTCCGCACATTCACCCAAGGCCGGAATTGAACTGAGACGGTCAATCCGGGAGCATAAAGCACCAGACCGTCTCAACCTGTGAAAGACTGTGATAAGATCTCAGAGGAGGGTATTGTCATATATGTACATGCTGTTTGTAGCCACCAGATGGTGTCATTGTTGGAGGCCACTGAGCAGCATGCACATGGTGCTGCTCAGGTATAAAAGGCCAGCCATTTTGTGAGTCAGGCACTTTGGGACTGAATAAAGCACAGCCATGGTCGTACTTTGCTTAGTTAAGCAGTACTCACTTTATTGCATACATAACAAATTTGGTAATAAGCTTGATAACACAGAAAGAATTCCACAACAGATCTTAGCTCCGCTTTGGTGCCAACCTGGACTCCACCTTCTGTAGCGGTGGCTGCTGTTGCTAATTCAATTTACCCTGGTCACTGTGTGAAATCGCAGCGTAGACCTTATCCGTAGATGGCAAATACCAAAGTCAGCAACATTTATGAGCCCCATCTTGTTCTGTTGCAGTAAACAATACGCCCTTTAATGACATAGTAATTCATCTTAGTTACATGCTCCAGCTGACAATCAAAATGCTGTTAATTATACATGTGCTGTGATTGATGCCATGATCAGATATACATTTAGATTACGAAACAGTGCCAAGCAAGTGTGCTGTTAAATAACTCCAACCCAATAATATTAAGTACATGAACTAATAGGTGGGTGTGACTCCGAGGTAGGTGCATGTCTCCTGAGTTGGAAAAATGAAATTAATTACACGCAACTGTATAAACAACAAACTGAAAAGGAGATTAATCAGAAAAATAATGTTACTGAAGGAATGGTCCCTCAGCAGAACTGTTTAGAATTTTGTTATAAAAGCAAAATACAGCAGATGCTGGAAATCTCCTTTCTCCCATCCAAGAGGATAGATTTTCCAGTAAAGGGCGAAAATTTCCTCAGCAAGCTTCATGCAATGGAATCAGAAGCCCATTTATAACAAATAGGTTTACAATCTTGTTACACACAGCGCACAGAGGAAACCTTGTTCCGTTGTATTTTAACAAAAAGCGATCCAAGCTTTAATTCAAATTGGTGTGTGGATGTGTTTTTTTTAATGTTATAATGTTTTTAAAATAAGAAAATTAGCATTGTGGAAGTCATCTAGAGTCCTTCGGGAACTGCATGAGTGGGAGAGCATTGACTATACAAAGCTTTGCTCAGATGCCAGTCAACCATGGTTTGCCTCTGTATAAATCTCTTGGGGGAGAATCATGTTAAATTGCCATGAATTCACTAAGTACATCCTCCCTCTTGCAAACCCTTGAGAGGATTTCTATAGATGTAGAAAATATTAAAAAATCATTGCAGGAGAATGGTGATACATAAACAAACTGAATTTGATCAGCAACTGCAGTGCAATGTGGACTTAATTCACCTTGGTTTTGCACTCTAGTGATTGTAGTACATGACTAGGAACCCAAAGGCTGCAAGTTTAAATCCCATAAAGTTGTGAATTTGAATTCAATAACTCTGGAAATTTGTGACGCAGGGGGAAAACTGAGATGAAAGCTGCTGGATTGTTGCAAAAACCCAGCATGTTTTCAACACCCTCCATGGACTCGCGCCCCCTCCCTATCTCTGTAACTTTCTCCAACCCTACAACTCTTCGAGATCTCTGCATTCCTCCAACTCTTGCATCCCCAACTTCCTTCGCCCCACTATTGGCGGCCATACCTTCAGCAATCTAGGTCCTAAGCTCTCGAATTACCTCCCCAAATTTTTTGGCCTTTCCACCTTTTACTTCAGCTTTAAGACACTCCTTAAAACCTACCTCTTTGACCAAGCTTTAGGTCACCTCAGCTAATGTTTCCTTCTTTGGTTCAGTGTCAATTTTTGCCTAATTTGCGCTCCTGTGAGATGCGATATTTTACTACATTAAAGGTGCTATATAAATGCAAGTTGTTGTTGGTTCACTAAGGGAAGGGAACTTACTACCTTAAAATGACTCCAGTCCCACTGCCATTGACACTTCAATGCTCTCTGAAACCGCTCAGTTATAAAACAATTGCTAACAGAGCTCCCCACCTTTGCAAGGCAACTAGGGGAGTTGGCAGTGCGAGCAGCAGGAGTCCGGGGACAGGGGAGCGGCCTATAAAGGCCCAGCATAATTCGGAGAGGCGGGAGTGCAAGCAGCAGGAGTCCGGGGACAGCGGAGCGGCCTATAAAGGCCCAGCATCATTCGGAGAGGCGGGAGTGCAAGCAGCAGGAGTCCGGGGACAGCGGAGCGACCGATAAAGGCCCAGCTGGTGCAGCTGCAGTGGGGAGAGAAGGCAAAAAAGAAGTAGAAAGAAATTGAAAGGTGACGTCACAGCCAAAGGGGTAAGTGATTGGCTGGTGATTGGTGAGTACCTTTTCTTTTACTTTACTATATCAGTAAGTAACCCTTAGCATTGCTGTTGCCAAATTAAGTTAATTTAGGGGTTAAGTCATGGCAGGACAGCTCGGACACATGTTATGCTCCTCCCGTACTAAGTGGGAAATCAGGGACGCCTCCGGTGTCCCTGACGACTACGTGTGCGGGAAGTGTATCCGCCTCCAGCTCCTGATGGACTGCGTTGCGGAACTGGAGCTGCGGGTGGATTCACTCTGGAGCATGCACGATGCTGAGAATGATGTGAATAGCACAATTAGTGAGTTAGCCTTACTGCAGGTAAAGAGTCCACAGCCAGATAGGGAATGGAAGACCAACAGGAAGAGCAGTGGAAGGAAGGTAGTGCAGGGGTCCCCTTGCAAAACAGATACACTGCCTTGGGTACTATTGAGGGGGATGACTCAGCAGGGGAGAGCAGCAGCAGCCAGGTTCATGGCACTGTGGCTGGCTCTGCTGCACAGGAGGGCAGAAAAAAGAGTGGGAGAGCAATAGTGATAGGGGATTCGATTGTAAGGGGAATAGATAAGCGTTTCTGCGGCCGCAACCGAGACTCCAGGATGGTATGTTGCCTCCCTGGTGCAAAGGTCAAGGATGTCTCAAAGCGGGTGCAGGACATTCTGAAAAGGGAGGGTGAACAGCCAGTTGTCATGGTGCATATAGGTACCAACGATATAGGTAAAAAACGGGATGAGGTCCTACGAGACGAATTTAGGGAGCTAGGAGTTAAATTAAAAAGTAGGACCTCAAAAGTAGTAATCTCAGGATTGCTACCAGTGCCACGTGCTAGTCAGAGTAGGAATCGCAGGATAGCTCAGATGAATACGTGGCTTGAGCAGTGGTGCAGAATGGAGGGATTCAAATTCCTGGGACATTGGAATCGGTTCTGGGGGAGGTGGGACCTCTACAAACCGGACGGTCTGCACCTGGGCAGGACCGGAACCAATGTCCTGGGGGGAGTGTTTGCTAGTGCTGTTTGGGAGGAGTTAAACTAATATGGCAGGGGGATGGGAACCTATGCAGGGAGACAGAGGGGAATAAAATGGAGACAGAAGCAAAAGATAGAAAGGAGAATAGTAAAAGTGGAGGGCAGAGAAACCCAAGGCAAAAAACAAAAAGGGCCACTTTACAGCAGAATTCTAAAGGATCAAAGTGTGCTAAAAAGACAAGCCTGAAGGCTCCGTGCCTCAATGCGAGGAGTATTCGGAATAAGGTGGACGAATTAACTGCGCAGATAGCAGTTAACGGATACGATGTGATTGGCATCAAGGAGACATGGCTCCAGGGTGACCAAGGCTGGGAACTCAACATCCAAGGGTATTCAGCATTTAGGAAGGATAGACAGAAAGGAAAAGGAGGCGGGGTGGCGTTGCTGGTTAAAGAGGAAATTAATGCAACTGTAAGGAAGGACATTAGCTTGGATGATGTGGAATCGGTATGGGTGGAGCTACGGAATACCAAAGGGCAGAAAATGCTCGTGGGAGTCGTGTACAGGCCACCAAATAGTAGTAGTGAGGTTGGGGACAGCATCAAACAAGAAATAAGGGATGTGTGCAATAAAGGTACAGCAGTAATCATGGGCGACTTTAATCTACATATTGATTGGGCTAACCTAACTGGTAGCAATGCGGTGGATGAGGATTTCCTGGAGTGTATTAGGGATGGTTTTCTAGACCAATATGTCGAGGAACCAACTAGAGGGCTGGCCATCCTAGACTGAGTGACGTGTAATGAGAAGGGACTAATTCGCAACCTTGTTGTGCAAGGCCCCTTGGGGAAGAGTGACCATAATATGGTAGAATTCTTTATTAAGATGGAGAGTGACAAAGTTAATTCACAAACTAGGGTCCTGAACTTAAGGAAAGGTAACTTTGATGGTATGAGGCGCAAATCGGCTAGATTAGACTGGCAAATGATACTTAAAGGTTTGACGGTGGATAGGCAATGGCAAACCTTTCAAGATCATATGGACGAACTTCAACAATTGTACATCCCTGTCTGGAGTAAAAATAAAACGGGGTAGATGGCTCAACCGTGGCTAACAAGGGAAATTAAGGATAGTGTTAAATCCAAGGAAGAGGCATACAAATTAGCCAGAAAAAGTAGCAAGCCGGAGGACTGGGAGAAATTTAGAATACAGCAGAGGAGGACAAAGGGTTTAATTAAGAGGGGGAAAATAGAGTACGAGAGGAAGCTTGCCGGAAACATAAAAAATGACTGCAAAAGCTTCTATAGATATGTGAAGAGAAAAAGATTAGTGAAGACAAACGTAGATCTCTTGCAGTCAGATTCAGGTGAATTTATAACGGGGAACAACGAAATGGCAGACCAATTGAATGAGTACTTTGATTCTGTCTTCACAAAGGAAGACACAAATAACCTTCCGGATGTACTCGGGGACCGACGGTCTAGTGAGAAGGAGGAACTGAAGGATATCCTTATTAGGCAGGAAATTGTGTTAGGGAAATTGACGGGATTGAAGGCCGATAAATCCCCAGGGCCTGATAGTCTACATCCCAGAGTACTTAAGGAAGTGGCCCTAGAAATAGTGGATGAATTGGTAATAATTTTCCAACAGTCTATCGACTCTGGATTAGTTCTTATGGACTGGAGGGTTGCTAATGTAACACCACTTTTTAAAAAAGGAGGGAGAGAGAAAACTGACATCAGTAGTGGGGAAAATGTTGGAATCAATCGTGAAGGATGAAATAGCAGCACATTTGGAAAGCAGTGGCAGGATCGGTCCAAGTCAGCATGGATTTATGAAGGGGAAATCATGCTCGACAAATCTTCTGGAATTTTTTGAGGATGTAACTAGTAGAGTGGACAGAGGAGAACCAGTGGATGTGGTGTATTTCGACTTTCAAAAGGCTTTTGACAAGGTCCCACACAAGAGATTGGTGTGCAAAATCAAAGCACATGGTATTAGGGGTAATGTACTGATGTGGATAGAGAACTGGTTGGCAGACAGGAAGCAGAGAGTCGGGATTAACGGGTCCTTTTCAGAATGGCAGGCAGTGACTAGTGGAGTGTCGCAGGGCTCAGTGCTGGGACCCCAGCTCTTTACAATATATATTAATGATTTAGATGATGGAATTGAGTGTAATATCTCCAAGTTTGCAGATGACACTAAACTGGGTGGCGGTGTGAGCTGTGAGGAGGACACTAAGAGGTTGCAGGGTGATTTGGACAGGTTAGGCGAGTGGGCAAATACATGGCAGATGCAGTATAATGTGGGTAAATGTGAGGTTATCTACTTTGGGAGCAAAAACGCAAAGACACAATATTATCTGAATGGTGGCAGATTAGAAAAAGGGGAGGTGCAACGAGACCTGAGTGTCATGGTTCATCAGTCATTGAAGGTTGGTATGCAGGTACAGCAGGCAGTGAAGAAGGCAAATGGTATGTTGGCCTTCATAGCTAGGGGATTTGCGTATAGGAGCAGGGAGGTCTTACTGCAGTTGTACAGGGCCTTGGTGAGGCCCCACCTGGGATATTTTGTTCAGTTTTGGTCTCCTAATCTGAGAAAGGACGTTCTTGCTATTGAGGGAGTACAGCAAAGGTTCACTAGATTGATTCCCGGGATGGCAGGACTGACATATGAGGAGAGACTGGATCGACTGGGCCTGTATTCACTGGAGTTTAGAAGGATGAGAGGGGATCTCATAGAAACATATAAAATTCTTGACGGGACTGGGCAGGTTAGGTGCAGGAAGAATGTTCCTGATGTTGGGGAAGTCCAGAACCAGGTGACACAGTCTAAGGATAAGGGGTAAGCCATTTAGGACTGAGATGAGGAGGAACTTCTTCACTCAGAGAGTTGTTAACCTGTGGAATTCCCTACCGCCGAGAGTTGTTGATGCCAGTTCATTGGATATATTCAAGAGGGAGTTAGGTATGGCCCTTGCGGCTAAAGGGATCAAAGAGTATGGAGAGAAAGCAGGAACGGGGTACTGAAGGAATGATCAGCCATGATCTTATTGAATGGTGGTGCAGGCTCGAAGGGCCGGATGGCCTACTCCTGCACTTATTTTCTATGTATCTATGTATCTATGTATCTATGAATGGACAAAGAATAAGGCCATGCCAGTGTCACCAACATCTCGAGAACAGATTTTTAAAAAGTGGAGGATGTACATAATAGCTGCTTCTACTGTCACTGATCCAAGCCCCACTTTATTGCAACATTGAATAAAGTAGTTCCCTAATGGCTCAGTTGGTAGATGTGTTGTATAGAGCAGAAATTAGTCATACAGACCAGGAAGATGAAAGAGGTGCGATCCTTGCTTGCGCTGAATTAATCCATCTCAGCCTTGACGATGGTGACGGAGGTCCAGTTGGCCTTGGTGCCTCTCATGATTTGTTCCCCGCTCACCCCTACTGCAAGCGCATGTGTGTGATCTTGGCACAGACCCAATCCACATCCGGACCGGGGTCAAGCAGAACTGCGTCATTGCGCCAACGCTTTTCTCGATCTTCCTCGCTGCAATGCTCCATCTCACATTCCGCAAGCTCCCCGTGGAGTGATATTAAACTATAGAACCAATGGGAACCTGTTCAACCTTTGTCGTCTCCAGGCTAGATCCAAGACCATCCCATCCTCTCTCATTGAACTAAAGTACGCAGATGACGCTTGCATCTGCGCACATTCACAGGCTGAACTCCAAGTCATCATCAACATCTTCACCAAGACATACGAAAGTACGAGCCTTACACTAAACATCTGTAAGTCAAAGGTCCTCCACCAAACTGACCTCGACGCGCAGCACTGCCCCCTGGTCATCAAAATCTACAGCACGGCCTTGGACCATGTGGACCACTTTCCATACCTCGGGGGCCTACTATCAGCAAGGGCAGACAGCGACGACGAGGTCCAACACCACCTCCAGTGCGTCAGCGCAGCCTTCGGTCGCCTGAGGAAGAGAGCGTTCGAAGACCAGGCCCTCAAATCTGGCACCAAGCTTATGGTCTACAGGGCTGTAGTGATACCCGCCCTCCTGTATGGCTCAGAATCGTGGACCATATACAGTAGACACCTCAAATCACTGGAGAAATATCACCAACGATGTCTCCGCATAATCCTGCAAATCCCCTGGGAGGATAGACGCACCAACGTCAGTGTTCTCGATCAGGCCAACATCCCCAGCATCGAAGCACTGACCACACTCAACCAGCTCAGTTGGGCGGGCCACATTGTCCGCATGCCCAACACGAGACTCCCAAAGCAAGCGCTCTACTCGGAACTCCTACACAGCAAGCGATCCCCAGGTGTGCAGAGGAAATGTTTCAAGGACACCCTCAAAGCTTCCTTGATAAAGTGCTACATCCCCACCGACACCTGGGAATCCTTGGCTAAAGACCGCCCTAAGTGGAGGAAGAGTATCTGGGAGGGTGCTGAGCACCTCGAGTCTTGTCGCCGAGAGCGTGCAGAAAAGAAGCGCAGACAGCGGAAGGAGCGTGTGGCAAACCAGACTCCCCACCCACCCTTTCCTTCAACCACTGTCTGTCCCACCTGTGACAGAGACTGTAATTCCCGTCTTGGACTGTTCAGCCACCTGAGAACTCACTTTTAGAGTGGAATCAAGTCTTACTCGATTTCAAGGGACTGCCTATGATGATGATGATGGATCGGCTTTATCTGCCACAGTCCAACAGTCTGCTAATGATGGCTTGCTGACCTACATTGGCTCCCGGTTAAGCAATGCCTCGATTTCAAAATTCTCATCCTTGTTTTCAAATCCCTCCACGGCCTCACCTCTCCCTATTTCTGTAATCCCTTTCAGCACCACAATATAAAGATAAGGGGTAAGCCATTTAGGACCGAGATGAGGAGAAACTTCTTCACTCAGAGAATTGTGAACCTGTGGAATTCTCTACCACAGAAAGTTGTTGAGGCCAGTTCATTAGATATATTCAAAGGGAGTTAGATGTGGCCCTTAGGGCTAAAGGGATCAAGGGGTATGGAGAGAAAACAGGAATGGGGTACTGAAGTGCATGATCAGCCATGATCATACTGAATGGTGGTGCAGGTTCGAAGGGCCGAATGGCCTACTCCTGCACCTATTTTCTATGTTTCTAATCCACCGAAATATTTGCACTCCTCTAATTCTGCCCTCTTGAGCATCTCTGATTATAATTGCTCAACCATCGGTGGCCGTGCCTTCTGTTGCCTAGGCCCTAAGCTCAGGCATTGCCTATGTAAGCCTTTTAGAAACATAGAAAGATAAAAATAGGTGCAGGAGTAGGCCATTCGTCCCGTCAAGCCTGCACCACCATTCAATAAGATAATGGCTGATCATTCACCTCAGTATCCCTTTCTCTCCATACCCCTTGATCCCTTTAGCCGTAAGGGCCATATCTAACTCCCTCTTGAATATATCCAATGAAATGGCATCAACAACTCTCTGCAGTAGGGAATTCCACAGGTTAACAACTCTCTGAGTGAAGAAGTTTCTCCTCATCTCAGTCCTAAATGGCTTACCCCTTATCCTTAGACTATGTCCCCTGGTTCTGGACTTCCCCAACATCGGGAACATTCTTCCTGCATCTAACCTGTCCAGTCCCGTCAGAATTTTATATGTTTCTATGAGATCCCCTCTCATGCTTCTCAACTCCAGTGAATACAGGCCCAGTCGATCCAGTCTCTCCTCATATGTCAGTCCTGCCATTCCGGGAATCAGTCTGGTGAACCTTCGCTGCACTCAATAGCAAGAACGTCCTTCCTCAAATTAGGAGACCAAAACTGAACACAATATTTCAGGTGAGGCCTCACCAAGGCCCTGTATAACTGCAGTAAGACCTCCCTGCTCCTATACTCAAATCCCCTAGCTATGAAGGCCAACATACCATTTGCCGCCTTCACCACTTGCTGTACCTGCATGCCAACTTTCAATGACTGATGTACCATGACACCCAGGTCTCGTTGCACCTCCCCTTTTCCTAATCTGCCACCATTCAGATAATATTCTGCCTTCGTGTTTTTGCCACCAAAGTGGATAACCTCACATTTATCCACATTATACTGCATCTGCCACACGTTTGCCCACTCACCTAACCTGTCCAAGTCACCCTGCAGCCTTTTAGCATCCTCCTCACAGCTCACACCGCCACCCAGCTTAGTGTCATCTGCAAACTTGGAGATATTACACTCAATTCCCTCATCCAAATCATTGATGTATATTGTAAAGAGCTGGGGTCCCAGCATTGAGCCCTGCGGCACCCCACTAGTCACTGCCTGTCATTCTGAAAAGGACCCGTTTATCCCGACTCTCTGCTTCCTGTCTGCCAACCAATTTTCTATCCATGTCAGTATATTACCCCCAATACTATGTGCTTTAATTTTGCACACCAATCTCTTGTGTGGGACCTTGTCAAAAGCCTTTTGAAAGTCCAAATATACCATATCCACTGGTTCTCCTTTGTTGACTCTACTAGTTACATCCTCAAAAAATTCGAAAAGATTTGGCCCCTCGACCTCTCTTTCCTTCTTCAAGACTCTCCTTAAAACCTATCGCTTTCACCAAGCTTTTGGTCACCTGCCCTAATTTCTCCTTATGTGGCTCGGTGTCAAATTTTTTATCTCATAATACTCCTGTAAGTGCCTTGGGACGTTTCACTATGTTAAAGATGCTGTATAAATACAAGTTGGTGTTGTTGTCTGGGTTCACAGATGAAGAATGACCACTTACGCGAGGTACCAGAGGATAGCTGAAGCTGATAGAACCATACCTCAGGAAGAATCAGCATCTTCACTATCTGTCTGTGCTATAATCTCCAACCTTTTGGAGCAGTGAGACGAATCTGAGTGTTGTATCGAATAAGTGGGCCATGTTCAATCAGGAAGAATAAAAACAACATTCAACTTTGTGTTTCTTGGAGTTGTTGGACCGTGCCATTTCATCTGAAACACTTCTGTCTTTCTTCCTTCATTTCCTTCTCATTCCTCCTTCTCTCTCTTTCTCTTTCTATCCTCCTTCACCTCTAACACTTTACTCTATTTCTGCTTCACTTCATGTATTATTGTTTCTTTTCTGTGCAGTTATGTACAGTTTTGGTCTCCTTACCTGAGGAAGGATATGCTTGACATAGAAGGAATTCAACAAAGGTTCACCAGACTGATTCATGGGATGGGGGGGGGTTGTCCTATGAGGAGAGATTGAGTAGATAGGCCTATATTCCCTAGAGTTTAGAAGAATGAGAGGTGATCTTGTTGAAACATACAAAATTCTTACAGGGCTTGACAGGTTAGATGCAGGGAGGATGTTTCCCTTGGCCGGGAAGTCTAGAAACAGGGGTTACAGTCTCAGAATAAGGGGTTGGACATTTAGGACTGAGATGAGGAGAAATTTCTTCACTCAGACGGTGGTGTATCTTTGGAATTCTCGATCCCAGAGAGCTATCGAGGCTCAGCCATTGAGTATATTTAAGACAGAGATCAATAGATTTTTGGATATTAAGAAACATAGAAACATCGAAAATAGGTGCAGGAGTAGGCCATTCGGCCCTTCGAGCCGACACCACCATTCAATAAGATCATGTCTGATCATTTCCTCAGTACCCCTTTCCTGCTTTCTCTCCATACCCCTTGATCCCTTTAGCCATAAAGGCCGTATCTAACTCCCTCTTGAATATATCCAATGAACTGGCATCAACAACTCTCTACGGCAGGAAATTCCACAGGTTAACAACTCTCTGAGTGAAGACGTTTCTCCTCATCTCAGTCCTAAATGGCCTACCCCTTATCCTAAGACTGTGTCCCCTGGTTCTGGACTTCCCCAACATCGAGAACATTTTTCCCGCATCTAACCTGTCCAGTCCCGTCAGAATCTTATACGTTTCTATGAGACCCCCTCTCATCCTTCTAAACTCCAGTGAATAAAGGCCCAGTTGATCCAGTCTCTCCTCATATGACAGCCCAGCCATCCCTGGAATCAGTCTGATGAACCTTCGCTGCACTCCCTCAATAGCAAGAACGTCCTTCCTCCGACTAGGAGACCAAAACTGAACACAATATTCCAGGTGAGGCCTCACCAAGGCCCTGTACAACTGCAGTAAGACCTTCCTGCTTCTATATTCAAATCCCCTAGCTATGAAGGCCAACATACCATTTGCCTTCTTTACTGCCTGCTGTACCTGTGTGCCCGCTTTCAGTGATGAACCATGACACCCAGGTATTGTTGCACCTTCCCTTTTTCTAGTCTGCCGCCATTCAGATAATATTCTGCCTTCGTGTTTTTGCTCCCAAAATGGATACCCTCACATTTATCCACATTATACTGCATCTGTCATGTATTTGCCCACTCACCTAATCTGTCCAAGTCACCCTGCAGCCTCTTAGCGTCCTCCTCACAGCTCACACCACCACCCAGTTTAGTGTCATCCGCAAACTTAGAGATATTACACTCTATTCCTTCATCCAAATCGTTAATGTATATTGTAAAGAGCTGGGGTCCCAGCACTGAGCCCTGCGGCACCCTACTTGTAACTGCCTGCCATTCTGAAAAGGACCTGTTTATCCCGACTCTGTGCTGCCTGTCTGCCAACCAGTTCTCTATCCACGCCAGTACATTACCCCCAATACCATGTGCTTTGATTTTGTACACCAATCTCTTGTGCGGGACCTTGTCAAAAGCCTTTTGAAAGTCCAAATACACCATATTCACTGGTTCTCCCTTGTCTACTCTGCTAGTTACATCCTCAACAAATTCCAGAAGATTCGTCAAGCATGATTTCCCTTTCATAAATCCATGCTGACTTGGTCCGATTCTGTCACTGCTTTCCAAATGCGTTGCTATTTCATCCTTAATGATTGATTCCAACATTTTCCCCACTACTGATGTCAGGCTAACCGGTCTATAATTACCCACTTTCTCTCTCCCTCCTTTTTAAAAAAGTGGCGTTACATTAGCTACCCTCCAGTCCATAGGAACTGATCCAGAGTCGATAGACTGTTGGAAAATGATCACCAATGCATCCACTATTTCTTGGGCCACTTCCTTAAGTACTCTGGGATGCAGACTATCAGGCCCCGGGGATTTATCCCATCAATTTCCCTCACACAATTTCCCGCCTAATAAGGATATCCTTCAGTTCCTCCTTCGCACTAGACCCTCGGACCCCCCAGTACTTTCAGAAGGTTATTTGTGTCTTCCTTCGTGAAGACAGAACCAAAGTATTTGTTCAATTGTTTGTTCCCCATTATAAATTCACCTGAATCCGACTGCAAGGGACCTACGTTTGTCTTCACTAATCTTTTTCTCTTCACATATCCATAGAAGCTTTTGCAGTCAGTTTTTATGTTCCCGGCAAGCTTCTTCTCGTACTCTATTATCCCCCTCTTAATTAAACCTCCTCTGCTGAATTCTAAATTTCTCCCAGTCCTCAGGTTTGCTGCTTTTTCTGGCCAATTTATATGCCTCTTCCTTGGATTTAACACTATCCTTAATTTCCCTTATTCGCCACGGTTAAGGGAATCAAGGGATATGGGGATAGTGCAGGAAAGTGGAGTTGAGGTCGGAGATCTTATTGAATGGCGGAGCAGGCTCGATGGGCTGAATTGCCTACTCCTGCTCCTATTTCTTATGTACTCTACCTCTTTTTTATTCCTCTGTTTTTACCTCTCTCTGTGGTTTGTCTCTGCAGTCACAGTTAGGTTAAAGGAAAACTTGCATTGAGTACACTTATATAGCGCCTTTCACAAACTTGGGACATCCCAAAGTGCTTTACAGCCAATGAAGTACTGTTGAAGTGTAGTCACGGTTGTATTGTCGGTTTGTAGAGGCATAGGTGACTGCTGCGTTCATGTTCTGATGGAAATGGGAGCTGTCCGGTGGTGGGAGGGTTCCCGGTAGTATTGTGAGCAGTTTTATTGAAACCGGCAGATAGCACTGCCAGTGGCATGAAATATATCTACTCCCGTAACTCACCGGCAAACCCATCCCAACATATGAATCTGTTACCTCAAAATAAACTCAACCTCTTCAACAAAATAAAGTTCTGTCCCAGATATGTCACGCTCAGCTTAACCTTCAACTTGGGAGGTTTTCGTTTGAAATAAGCTGGCTGGGGACACTTCTATGCGGGGGTTGGTGGAATGGATTTATTTCAGGCCACCAGCCCTCTTGGTGAGCTGAAATCCGCCTTCTACTTCCAGCGATGTGGCTCTGCTTTTTCACTTGGGACCTGCCTCCAATTCAACGACACTACAGGGCCAAAGAAGGGCTGATGGGGATAGGAGGCAGATATCGGTTTTGGTTCAGTGCGTAGCGCTCTCACCTCTGAGTCAGAAGGTTGAGAGTCCCGCTGCAGGGACTTGAGCACAAAATCCAGCCTGACACTCCTAGTGCTGCACTGTTGGAGATGTCGTCTTTCAGATGAGACGTTACACCGCGTCTGCCCTCTCGGGTGGATGTAAAAGATCCCATGGCACTATTTCAAAGAAGAGCAGGGAGTTCTCCCTGGTGTCCCAGCTCATATGACATCAACTGACATCACTAAAACAGATTATCTGGTCACATCTCACTGCTGTTTGTGGGAGCTTGCTATGCGCAACTTGGCTGCCATGTTTCCTACATTACAACAGTGACTACAGTTTAAAAGTACTTCATTGGCTGTAAAGCGGTTTTGGGAGATCCTGAGGTTGTGAAAGGCGCTATATAAATGTAAGTCCGTGTTTTTAATCTTATGAACATCACTAGGTTGAAAAGTGTAAGGACATGACTGCCCTCTAATGGCATCTCAAAATATAACACCAGACAATCCCCGTAAAAGGGAGCTTCTGGTAATCGGTACAGTCTTCGTAAGAGGGATGGGATACTTGCTGAATACAAATTAACCGTTATAGAATCTTTCAGCACAGAACGATGCCATTTGGCCCATCGTGCCAATGCCAGAAATTTGAAGAAGCTGTCCAATTAGACCCACACTCCTGCTCTTTCCCCATAGCACTGCAAATTTTCCTGTTAAAAGTATTTATCCAATTCTCATTTGAAAGTTACTATTGAATCTACTTCCACCATCCTTTCAGGCAGTGCGTTCCAGACCATAATGACTGCGCAAGAAAAAAATTCTCCTCATCTCTCCTGGTTCTTTTGCCAATTACCTTGAATCTGTGTCCTCTGGTTACTGAGCTCCCTGCAACCCCCAACACCCCCACCCCACGCTGCCAGTGGCAAGTTTCTCCCTATATACTCTATCAAAAGAACTCCGCTCTATAATACAGAGAGTAAATACCCACTAAGTAGATCTCATTGGGCTCTAAGAGACAGATGGATACTCAATGTGGCTCTATAACACACAGACCTTGGGCTCTCTAAAACACACAGTAGAACTCTATGACACACAGACACTGGAGCTCCATGACCACTGGGAATCTATATCATACACAGTGGTTCCCATGACACAACGTCTCTGCGGATCTATGTTAAACACTGTAAATCCCTATGACCTGCCAACCCTGGAGCTCTACAACACATAGTAGACTCCTATGACACAGACCCTGGTCCCTGACACAGACCCTGCTCCCTGACACAGACCCTGCTCTCTATGACACAAACCTTGCTCTCTATGACACAGACCCTGCTCCCTGACACAGACCCTGCTCTCTATGACACAGTCTCACTGACACAGACCCTGCTCTCTGACATGGACCCTGTTTCCTGACACAGACCCTGCTCTCTGACACAGTCTCTGCTCTCTATGACACAGACCCTGCTCTCTATGACACAGACCCTGCTCTCTGACATGGACCCTGTTTCCTGACACAGACCCTGCTCTCTGACACAGTCTCGCTGACACAGACCCTGCTCTCTGACACAGACCCTGCTCTCTCTGACAGTCCCTGTTCTCTATGACGCTGTTCTCTATGACACAATCCCTGCTCTCTCATTATAGGCAGTCCCTCGAATTGAGGATGACTTGCTTCCACGTCAAAAAGTTCACAGGTGTTTCAATGATGGACCTAAAATTCCAGGTCCGAACTAAATCTTGAAGGGTGGAAGATGCCTGTGTGTGGATTTTTTTAACGTGTGGTGACTGTTGCACACCAGCCACCTCATGGGCTTGACAGAGCTAGGTCTTAGTCCAATAGCAAGGATTATCCAAGACAACTGGAGACCAGCTCTGCTGCACAGACCAAGCTCGCACACATATCGCAGTGTGGGCTGGCCCGTGCTGCCCCTGGGCCCTCGCCTCGTCTATGACTGTTGGGCTCGGCTGCCACACTGCTCCTTCCACTCCCCGGCCTGCTCCGATTGTGCTCGCAGCAGTCTGCGTGGCCTCCGGCCTGCGATAGACCATCGGAGCAGGCCTGGGAGCGGAAGGAGCAGCGTGGCAGCCTAGCCCAGCAGTCCACGCGGCCCCTGCTCTCTATGACGCTGCTCCCTATGACACAGTCCCTGCTCTCTACGACACTGACCCTGCTCTCTACGACACAGTCTCTGTGACACTGACCCTGCTCTCTATGACCCTGCTCTCTATGACACAGTCTCTGTGACACTGACCCTGCTCTCTATGACACAGTTCTATGACACAGTCCCCACAGACTCTGCTATCTCTGACGCAGACCCTGCTCTGACACGGTCCCTGCTCTCTATGACACAGTCTCTATGACACAGACCCTGCTCTCTATGACACAGTCTCTATGACACAGACCCTGCTCTCTATGACACAGACACTGCTCTCTATGACACAGTCTCTATGACACAGACCCTGCTCTCTATGACACAGACCCTGCTCTCTATGACACAGACCCTGCTCTCTATGACACAGTCTCTATGACACAGACCCTGCTCTCGCTGACACAGACCCTGCTCTCGCTGACACAGTCTCCCTGACACAGACCCCGCTCGCTGACACAGACCCCGCTTGCTGACACAGACCCCGCTCTCTATGACACTGTCTCTCTGACAAAGACCCTGCTCTCTGACACAGAGCCCGCTTCCTTACACAGACCCTATGACATTGACCCTGCTCTCTTTGACACTGACCCTGTTCCCTGACACAGATCCTGCACTCTAACACAGTCTCTATGAACATAAGAACATAAGAATTAGGAACAGGAGTAGGCCATCTAACCCCTCGAGCCTGCTCCGCCATTCAACAAGATCATGGCTGATCTGGCCGTGGACACAGCTCCACTTACCCGCCCGCTCCCCATAACCCTTAATTCCCTTATTGGTTAAAAATCTATCTATCTGTGATTTGAATACATTCAATGAGCTAGCCTCAACTGCTTCCTTGGGCAGAGAATTCCACAGATTCACATCCCTCTGGGAGAAGAAATTCCTTCTCAACTCGGTTTTAAATTGGCTCCCCCGTATTTTGAGGCTGTGCCCCCTAGTTCTAGTCTCCCCGACCAGTGGAAACAATTTCTCTGCCTCTATCTTGTCTATCCCTTTCATGATTTTAAATGTTTCTATAAGATCACCCCTCATCCTTCTGAACTCCAACGAGTAAAGACCCAGTCTACTCAATCTATCATCATAAGGTAACCCCCTCATCTCCGGAATCAGCCTAGTGAATCGTCTCTGTACCCTCTCCAAAGCTAGTATATCCTTCCTTAAGTAAGGTGACCAAAACTGCCGCAGTACTCCAGGTGCGGCCTCACCAATACCCTATACAGTTGCAGGACCTCCCTGCTTTTGTACTCCATCCCTCTCACAATGAAGGCCAACATTCCATTCGCCTTCCTGATTACCTGCTGCACCTGCAAACTAACTTTTTGGGATTCATGCACAAGGAACCAATCGTGGAGCAGTGGAGGCGTGTCCTGCTCAGTTGGAGCTGTGAGCAGTGAGGAGAGCTGCTATCAACTTGAGCTCCTGCCTGGAGAGCCCTGAGACCAGCCCAGGAAGAGAAGGAGGGAAGGGGCTTCACCACCACTTTTACCCAGAGGGAGAGGAGGAGAAAAGAAAACATTTCAACTTTTTTACCATTCTGCAAGGAGTTGGAGAGAGGGGGAAAAACCAACAACATCCAGTGTGGAAGGAGGGAGACTCTACATCTTCTACAGGTGGGTGTGGGTGCATTTCCCAAAAAGACTTTGTTGTATCGGTGGGGGGAGGAAAGAAGACCACTGAGGGCCGGAACATCGCGGGGGGTGTGTGTGTGTGTGGTAGTGTGCGTGGGGGCCGTGCTTACAACTAGGCCCCCCCCCCACAATTGGAACCCCCCCCACGCCCCCACATTTGCCTAGCCTGAGATAGCTGGAGCTACCAGGCTGAAGTTTCTTTAAATCACCCTATTAAAGATCGTTAGGAGTGTGTGCCTGGTGGCTCTAGCTACCCCAGGTGAAGACATCTTCTCCCCCCACCTGAAGACCACCCCAAAGACTTTTTGTTTTGCCATCTGGGATTGCACCCACCCACAGCTGCGAGGGGAGACCTGCCCTCGCAGTTCCCCCCCCTTCCCACCCCCCTCTCTCTTTCTCTGTTACTCTGTTTCTCCCCTCTCTCTCTGAGAGCCCTTTCTTCCTAATTTTTAAAAAAAAACAATTAAGACAACTGAGCAGAGGGAGCAAGGCCTCTCCCCAATTGCCAACGAGGGGAGAGGTGCCTCGTTAAGGGCTCCTCTGCTCAGTTAATATACGAGGCCATTAAAGACCATTAAGGCCTGTGACTTTGGGGTGGGTGTAGCCCTTAAAGGGACCCCGTGATGGCGACCCCATCCACGCCGGTGGCAGGGCCAGCGAAGACGTATGCGCAGGTGGCAACCGCTTCCACGGCACCTCCTGCGCCACCCGCTGCCCTGCCACCTTTCAGACTTATAACCAGGAAACACGGGGTCAAGAGCTACACTCACCCCACAATGAGCATCGAGGAGTGCGTGCGGGCGATGGCTGGGGTAGTCGGCCCCTCGGCCATTGTCGCAGCCTCCAAGATGTCTGGGAAGGCTGTGTTCTTCCTGGGGTCGGAGCGAGCGGTGTCCCTGGCCCTTGAAAGGGGGCTCACGGTGGGCGGGACGTTCCTGCCGGTGGATCCTCTCGAGGCCACCGCGCAGCGGGTCATCGTGTCGAACGTCCCGCCCTTTGTTCCCGCTGAGCTCCTCCTCCCTCACCTACAACAACTGGGGGAGGTAAGGTCAGGGATCAACCCCATACCGCTCGGCCTCAGGGACAGCAGCCTGCGCCACGTGTTCTCCTTCCGCCGCCAGCTCTTTGTCCGGCTGGCGCGGGAGGACACGACGGAGGGAAGTTTGAATGTGGTGCACGAGGGGACTGCCTACCGCGTCTTCTGGACGTCGGACGGCGTGCGGTGCCATGCCTGCAAGGAGGTGGGGCACGTTCGCAAGAACTGCCCCGCCTCCAAGGCCGCCAAACCACCAAAGGCGGCCAAGGCTGGCGCCGCCGCCACCCCTCCCCCTAGCTGCGTCCGCGTGCCGGGAGCCATGGGTGCGCGGGCATCGTTGGGGGCCTTTGTTTTCAGGGCCTCCGGCGGGGGGGAGGGAGAGCGTCCGACCGGAAAGAAGGCGCGGAAGAAGGCAAAACATCCAGAGGCGGGTCCCCTCGGTGCGCCGGAAAGTTTGACCACCGCGCTCAGCCCAACCCAGTCACCGGCGAGCGCGGGGTGCCCTGAGCCCGTGCCCGAGCCCTTCACCAATACCGCAGAGGGGCTCGGGCGAGGGCAAGATAAGGAAAAGGGGGGTGCGGAGCGGGAGGCCTCGGCAGACATGGAGGTCTCCCTGCTTTCGCGCACCCCCAGGAACAAAAAGAGGCACCGCCCCAATGAGGCGGAGGGGGAACAACATCCCTCCGCGGAGGAGTCGGTGCCCGCCGCGTGTCCCGCGTCCCCCACCAGCGCTCCCAAATTGCGCTGCAGGCGCGAAGAGTCTGTCCCCAGGGAGGGTGAGGCAGTCGAGGCTGCCCAGCCGCTGCCTCCTGGGGATGGAGTGGAAGATCTGCCTGTCGTGGGGGGCGTGGGGCCAGCGGAAGAATGCATTGCCGCCGGGCCGGGCGTCCCGGGGACTGAGGCGGGCGGGGCCGAAAAGGCCGAACCTGAGCCCGCCCAGCCAATACCGAACTTCCCCCGGGAGTCGCTCGACCCGGCAGAAACACAATTTATTGATTTTAATGAAACTGTAGATGCTGGGCCGGGGGGTGGCAGCGGGGAGGGGGAGGAACACCCACCCCCGCCTCTTGCTGTGGAGCTGGAGCACTTGGAGAGCCTGGGGATTTCCTATGGCCGGGTCTCTCCTTGTTCCCTGGTTCCTGGGGCGGAGGGGGAACCCCTTCCGCTGTCATTTCCCGACCCAGCACCATTTTTAAAAGAGCCCAGTGGGGACTCCTCTGCCGACGATCCTGGGGGTGGGATCGGGGCAGAGCCAGGGCCGGTTGGAGCGGCCGGTTCATTTGCCGTACCTTGTGCGGTCGATGGGCCGGCTGCTGGCAGCCACCTCCCGGAGGAGGACGGGGACTCGGTGGGGGACGCGGGTGAAGACCTAGAGACCACCGCCAGCGAGGCGGTGGATCTGCTCGCGGCCGCCGCCGAGGCCATCCTCATTCCTGCACGGGAACTCCGGGACTTTTTGGCCCAGAGCCGGGGTCGCTGCAACCAAGCCCGACTGGCCCTGGAAAAATGGTCCGAGCCAGAGCTGATCAAGGGGTCCGTCCGCGCCGCCGTCAAAACCTTGGCCGCGGGCGGGCCCTTGACAAAGGCGCAACACCTTGAGCTGCGCGAGCTCGAGGGACTCCTCGCTGGGCTGCGGAGGGAGCGGAGTTCAACAAAAGACTCCGCTCCCTCCCCCACAATAGGTTAAGGTAGAGGTCACACTATGCTTTTGCCATGAAGATAACCATAGCCAGCCTCAACATCAACAGCGGCAGAGGGGCACGCCGTAGATTTGACAACTTTTCGCTCCTGCGGGAGGGGAAATATGCGGTGTGCTTCCTGCAAGAAACTCACACCGTTCCGGGAGACGAAGCCACGTGGCTCCTGGAATGGCAAGGAGAGGTCCGCATGAGCCACCTCACCGCCATTTCTAGTGGGGTGGCCATCTTGCTGGCCCCGCATTTTCAGCCGGAGATCTTGGGGGTCGAGGAGCCCGTGCCAGGCCGCTTGCTGCACGTAACGGTTCGCCTGGGGGACGTGCCGCTCCATCTCGTGAACGTGTACGCCCCTCAGCCCGGCCCGCAGCAAACGCGCTTCTTTGAAGAGGTGTCCGCTCTTCTTGGCTCCGTCGACGTCGGCGACTGCATTGTCCTCGGGGGGGATTTTAACTGCACCCTCGAGGCGAGGGACCGCTCCGGTGCCCCGCAGTGCATGACGGCGATGGAGAAGTTGAGGGACCTGGTCGGGTCCTTCGACTTGGTGGACGTCTGGCGAAATCTCCACCCCGACTCCAGCGCCTTTACTTGGGTGAGGCCTGGAGTTGGATGGTCTAGAATCTACCGCCTTTACGTGTCTCGGGCGTACGTTTCCTGCGTCCCGGCGGCCTCCATGCGGCCGGTGCCGTGTTCGGACCACCACCTGGTGTGGGCGGAGCTCGCTTCGCTACGCGCGAGGACGGGGTCCGCGTACTGGCACTTTAACAACCGGCTGCTGGAGGACGTGCGGTTCCAGGACTCGTTCCGTCGATTCTGGTCCGACTGGAGAAGGAAGCAGGGGGGCTTCCCCTCCTTGAGGCTATGGTGGGACGTGGGCAAGGCTCACGTCCGCGTCTTCTGTCAAGAGTATGCGAGGGGGTCGACCAAGAGGCGGGCGGCCAGAGTCGGGCGCCTAGAAAAAGAGGTGCTCGACCTGGAAGCCCGTCTCGGTCAAGTCGTCCAGGACCCGGCCCTGCGGACGGTGTACGAAGCGAAGAAGGCCGCGCTGAAGGACCTGCAGCTCGTCGGGTCCCGAGGCGCGTTCGTGAGGTCGCGGATCCGGTTCCTGCGGGATCTGGACCGCGGCTCCCCCTTCTTCTACTCGCTGGAAAAAAGGCAGAGTGTCCGTAAGCAGCTCTTGACGCTGCTGGCCGACGACGGCTCTCTCGTCTCGGATCCGGAGGGCGTCAACAACAGGGCCCGTGAATATTACGGGGCTCTGTTCTCTCCGGATCCGTCCAGCGAGGAAGCGCGTAGAGTTTTGTGGGAGGACCTGCCGAAGGTCAGCCCGGAGGGCGCCGAAAATCTGGAAGCTCCGCTAAGCCTGGCGGAGCTGACCGGTGCCCTCGCCCGGCTCTCGAGGGGAAAATCCCCGGGGCTGGACGGGCTGACCGTGGAGTTCCACAGGGCGTTCTGGGACGTCCTGGGGAGCGACTACGCGCGGGTCCTGGGGGAAAGTCTGGCGACCGGGGAGATGCCCCTCTCTTGGCGCAGGGCAGTCATCGTCCTGCTGCCTAAGAAGGGCGATCTCCGCCTCCTTAAGAACTGGCGCCCGGTCTCCCTCCTCAGCACAGACTACAAAATCTTCGCCAGGGCGATGTCTGCTCGCCTTGGTGCCGTGCTGGACCACATGATCCACCCCGACCAGTCCTACATGGTCCCGGGCCGGACAATCCACGATAACATCCATCTGGTCCGGGACCTCATCCATTGTTCCCAGGAGGCTGGTCTGTCGGTCGCCTTCCTATCCCTCGACCAAGAGAAGGCGTTCGACAGGGTGGATCACGACTATCTGCTCGGAACTCTGCGCGCTTTCGGGTTCGGGACGCATTTCGTCGCCCGGATCCGACTTTTGTACGCCGCCGCGGAGTGTCTGATTAAGGTTAACGGGTCCTTGACGGCGCCCCTTCGCTTTAGGAGAGGGGTGCGCCAGGGATGCCCCATGTCCGGCCAGTTATACGCCGTTTGCGTGGAGCCTTTCCTGCGCCTCTTGCTGACGAGGTTGACGGGACTGGCTCTGCAAGGGCCGGGCGTGGAGGTCGTACTCTCGGCTTACGCCGATGACGTGCTCCTCGCGGTAGAGGATCCCGCTGACCTGCGGAGGATGCGTGAGTGCCAGGAGATTTACTCGGCCGCGTCCTCCGCCAGGATCAACTGGGAGAAATGTTCCGGACTCCTGGTGGGTCAGTGGCGGGTGGACTCCCTGCCGGAGGAGCTCAGGCCTTTTGCCTGGAGCACGACCCATCTCCTCTATCTGGGAGTCTATCTTAGCCCCGACGAGGGAGCCTGGCCGGCGAACTGGCAGGAGCTGGAGGCCAAGGTCGCCGCTCGCCTAGGGCGCTGGACAGGACTGCTCCGAGTGCTGTCCTACAGGGGTCGAGCGCTAGTCATAAACCAGCTGGTGGCCGCAATGTTGTGGTACCGGCTGGTCACTTTGACCCCTCCCCCTGCGTTTGTCGCCAAGATACAGAAGAAGCTGGTGGACTTCTTCTGGAACAACAGGAAGCACTGGGTCTCTGCTGCGGTCTTGAGTCTCCCGCTTGAGGAGGGCGGTCAGTCGTTGGTGTGCGTCAGCGCCCAGCTCGCGACTTTCCGTCTTCAGACCCTGCAGAGATACCTTTACGTCGAGCCCCCTCCTAGGTGGTGCGCTCTGGCGAGGTATTTCTTCCGCCAGCAGCTCGACCTCAATTATGACACGCAGCTCCTGTTTGTGAACTTGGGGGGTGCCAGGACCGCCCTCCGGGAGCTGCCTGTCTTTTACAGGGAACTCATCAGGGTCTGGAACAAAGTCTCCACCAAGCGCAGCTCTCCGCCGGCTGGAGTGGCGGCCGTCCTGCAGGAGCCGCTGCTCGGGAATCCGTACCTCCACGGCCGAGGTTTCATGTGGCGGTCGGAAGAGAGGGCTGTGGCTGGTGAGGTGACCAGGGTCAGGGACCTGCTCGATGGCGGAGGAGCGGGCTGGATGGCGCCAGACACGCTGGCGCGGCGCCTAAACTCTGCCAACGTCCGCCACGCGGCCGATGCCATCGAGTCGCTAAAAACAGCTCTGGGCCCTGACTCCGTTAGGTGCATCGAGGAGGCTCAAGCACGTGGGGAGATCCCGTCCGAACTGACCCCCGTCCGGACGGAATTCCTCATCGGCGCCAAACCACGGAACCTCCCTCGGGGGCCGGCGCCTCACAACTTGAGCCGCCTCGGGGAAATCCCCTCCGTGCCTTTCAGTTCCGCGCGGAGGGGTTTCCTGTACGGGCTGCTCCTGCACACCCTCAACTTTGCCATCCTCGCCGGCCGTCCGGACACGCCATGGCGTACCATCTTGCCGTCCGGAGGAGGCGGGGGTCCCCGATGGAGGGCACTCTACGCAGGGGTCCTCCCACTATTCATCGGGGACTTGGCCTGGAGGGTGGTGCACGGAGCAGTGCCGTGCAACAAATTTTTAAGCCGGTTCACGGACTCCCAGGCCGCCTGCAATATCTGCGGTCTGGAAGAGTCCGTGTTCCATGTTTTTATGGAATGCACAAGGTTGCAGCCCCTGTTCCATTATTTGAAGGGGCTGCTCCTGAAATTCTGGCTGCACTTCAGCCCCACTCTCCTGATCTTTGGGCACCCTGTGCGGAGGGGAGCGGGTAGGTCCGAAGGCCTCCTCGTAGGACTGCTCCTGGGCACGGCCAAGGGTGCCATCAGCCGGTCCAGGCAGCGGGCGGTCGAGGGGATCGTTCAACCTGACTGCCTGCCTCTCTTCCGCTCTTACATCCGGTCCAGGGTGTCCTTGGAGATGGAGCACGCGGTGTCCACCGGTACGCTCGCGGCCTTCCGCGAGAGGTGGGCACCGGAGGGACTGGAGTGCATCATCACGCCCGGCAACCAAATTTTAATTTGATTTTACGTTTTTAAGTTTAATTTGTTTTAATTGCCGGTGCTTTTAGTGTCCCCCTCTCCTTTTATAGGGGGCACTGGAAAAAAGGAAAATTTGATTTTAGTGCCCAAAAAAAAAAAAAAAAAAAAAAAGGGCCTTGTAAATGTCTGCTGTGTCACCCAGGCGGGTGGCATGGTTTTAATGTTTTTGTTTTTGCAGATAAACTCAAAAGAGTTTTATGCACAAGGAACCAATCGTGGAGCAGTGGAGGCGTGTCCTGCTCAGTTGGAGCTGTGAGCAGTGAGGAGAGCTGCTATCAACTTGAGCTCCTCCCTGGAGAGCCCTGAGACCAGCCCAGGAAGAGAAGGAGGGAAGGGGCTTCACCACCACTTTTACCCAGAGGGAGAGGAGGAGAAAAGAAAACATTTCAACTTTTTTACCATTCTGCAAGGAGTTGGAGAGAGGGGGAAAAACCAACAACATCCAGTGTGGAAGGAGGGAGACTCTACATCTTCTACAGGTGGGTGTGGGTGCATTTCCCAAACAGACTTTGTTATATCGGTGGGGGGAGGAAAGAAGACCACTGAGGGCCGGAACATCGCGGGGGGGTGTGTGTGTGTGTCGTAGTGTGCGTGGGGGCCGTGCTTACAACTAGGCCCCCCCCACAATTGGAACCCCCCCCACCCCCCACATTTGCCTAGCCTGGGATAGCTGGAGCTACCAGGCTGAAGTTTCTTTAAATCACCAATTAACATCGTTAGGAGTGTGTGCCTGGTGGCTCTAGCTACCCCAGATGAAGACGTCTTCTCCCCCCACCTGAAGACCAACCCAAAGACTGTGCTTGTGTGTTTTGCCATCTGGGGAGTGCACCCACCCACAGCTGCGAGGGGAGACCTGCCCTTGCAGCCCCCCCTCTCTTCCCACCCCCCTCTCTCTTTCTCCATTACCCTCTGTTTCTCCCCTCTCTCTCTGAGAGCCCTTTCTTCCTAATTTAAAAAAAAAACAATTAAGACAACTGAGCAGAGGGAGCAAGGCCCCTCCCCAATTACCAACTAGGGGAGAGGTGCCTCATTAAGAGCTCCTCTGCTCAGTCAAACCAAACGAGGCCAATCAAGACCATTAAGGCCTGTGACTTTGGGGTGGGTGTAGCCCTTAAAGGGACCCCGTGATGGCGACCCCATCCACGCCGGTGGCAGGGCCAGCGAAGACGTATGCGCAGGTGGCAACCGCTTCCACGGCACCTCCTGCGCCACCCGCTGCCCTGCCACCTTTCAGACTTATAACCAGGAAACACGGGGTCAAGAGCTACACTCACCCCACAATGAGCATTGAGGAGTGCGTGCGGGCGATGGCTGGGGTAGTCGGCCCCTCGGCCATTGTCGCGGCCTCCAAGATGTCTGGGAAGGCTGTTTTCTTCCTGGGGTCGGAGCGGGCAGTGTCCCTGGCCCTTGAAAAGGGGCTCACGGTGGGCGGGACGTTCCTGCCGGTGGACCCTCTCGAGGCCACCGCGCAGAGGGTCATCATATCGAACGTCCCGCCCTTTGTTCCCGCTGGGCTCCTCCTCCCTCACCTACAACAACTGGGGGAGGTAAGGTTGGGGATCAACCCCATACCGCTCGGCCTCAGGGACAGCAGCCTGCGCCACGTGTTCTCCTTCCACCGCCAGCTCTTTGTCCGGCTGGCGCGGGAGGAGACGACGGAGGGGTCTTTTAATGTGGTGCACGAGGGGACTGCCTACCGCGTCTTCTGGACGTCGGACGGCGTGCGGTGCCATGCCTGCAGAGAGGTGGGGCACATTCGCAAGAACTGCCCCGCCTCCAAGGCCGCCAAACCACCAAAGGCGGCCAAGGCTGGCGCCGCCGCCACCCCTCCCCCTAGTTGCGTCCGCGTGCCGGGAGCCATAGGTGCGCGGGCATCGTCGGAGGCCTTTGTTTTCGGGGCCTCCGGCGGGGGGGAGGGAGAGCGTCCGAACGGAAGGAAGGCGCGGAAGAAGACGAGACATCTAGAGGCGGGTCCCCTCAGTGCGCCGGAAAGTTTGACCACCGCGCTCAGCCCAACCCAGTCACCGGCGAGCGCGTGGTGCCCCGAGCCCGTGCCCGAGCCCTTGAATAACACCACAGAGGGGCCCGGGCGCGGGAAAGGAAAGGAAAAGGGGGGGGCGGAGCGGGAGGCCTCGGCAGACATGGGGGTCTCCCTGCCTCCGCGCGCCCCCAGGAACAAAAGGAGGCGCGGCTCCGATGAGGCGGAGGGGGAACAACATCCCTCCGCGGAGGAGTCGGTGCCCGCCGCTTGTCCCGCGTCCCCCACCAGCGCTCCCAAATTGCGCTGCAGGCGCGAAGAGTCTGTCCCCGGGGAGGGTGAGGCAGTCGAGGCTGCCCAGCCGCTGCCTCCTGGGGATGGAGTGGAAGATCTGCCTGTCGTGGGGGGCGTGGGGCCAGCGGAAGAATGCATTGCCGCCGGGCCGGGCGTCCCGGGGACTGAGGCGGGCGGGGCCGAAAAGGCCGAACCTGAGCCCGCCCAGCCAATACCCAACTTCCCCCGGGAGTCGCTCGACCCGGCAGAAACACAATTTACTGATTTTAATGAAACTGTAGATGCTGGGCCGGGGGGTGGCAGCGGGGAGGGGGAGGAACACCCACCCTCGCCCCTTACTTTGGAGCTGGTGCACTTGGAGAGCCTGGGGATTTCCTATGCCCGGGTCTCTCCTTGTTCTCCGGTTCCTGGGGCGGAGGGGGAACCCCTTCCGCTGTCATTTCCCGACCCAGCACTATTTTTAAAAGAGCCCAGTGGGGACTCCTCTGCCGACGATCCTGGGGGTGGGATCGGGGCAGAGCCAGGGCCGGTTGGAGCGGCCGGTTCATTTGCCGTACCTTGTGCGGTCGATGGGCCGGCTGCTGGCGGCCACCTCCCGGAGGAGGACGGGGACTCGGTGGGGGACGCGGGTAAAGACCTAGAGACCACCGCCAGCGAGGCGGTGGATCTGCTCGCGGCCGCCGCCGAGACCATCCTCATTCCTGCACGGGAACTCCGGGACTTTTTGGCCCAGAGCCGGGGTCGCTGCAACCAAGCCCGACTGGCCCTGGAAAAATGGTCCGAGCCAGAGCTGATCAAGGGGTCCGTCCGCGCCGCCGTCAAAACCTTGGCCGCGGGCGGGCCCTTGACAAAGGCGCAACACCTTGAGCTGCGCGAGCTCGAGGGACTCCTCGCTGGGCTGCGGAGGGAGCGGAGTTCAACAAAAGACTCCGCTCCCTCCCCCACAATAGGTTAAGGTAGAGGTTGCACTATGCTTTTGCCATGAAGATAACCATAGCCAGCCTCAACATCAACGGCGGCAGAGGGGCACGCCGTAGATTTGACAATTTTTCGCTCCTGCGGGAGGGGAAATATGCTGTGTGCTTCCTGCAAGAAACCCACACCGTTCCGGGAGACGAAGCCACGTGGCTCCTGGAATGGCAAGGAGAGGTCCGCATGAGCCACCTCACCGCCATTTCTGGTGGGGTGGCCATCTTGCTGGGCCCGCATTTTCAGCCGGAGATCTTGGGGGTCGAGGAGCCCGTGCCAGGCCGCTTGCTGCACGTAACGGTTCGCCTGGGGGACGTGCCGCTCCATCTCGTGAACGTGTACGCCCCTCAGCCCGGCCCGCAGCAAACGCGCTTCTTTGAAGAGGTGTCCGCTCTTCTTGGCTCTGTCGACGTCGCCGACTGCATTGTCCTCGGGGGGGATTTTAACTGCACCCTCGAGGCGAGGGACCGCTCCGGTGCCCCGCAGTGCATGACGGCGATGGAGAAGTTGAGGGACCTGGTCGGGTCCTTCGACTTGGTGGACGTCTGGCAAAATCTCCACCCCGACTCCAGCGCCTTTACTTGGGTGAGGCCTGGAGTAGGATGGTCTAGAGTCGACCGCCTTTACGTGTCTCGGGCGTACGTTTCCTGCGTCCCGGCGGCCTCCATGCGGCCGGTGCCGTGTTCGGACCACCACCTGGTGTGGGCGGAGCTCGCTTCGCTCCGCGCGAGGACGGGGTCCGCGTACTGGCACTTTAACAACCGGCTGCTGGAGGACGTGCGGTTCCAGGACTCGTTCCGTCGATTTTGGTCCGACTGGAGAAGGAAGCAGGGGGGCTTCCCCTCCTTGAGGCTATGGTGGGACGTGGGCAAGGCTCACGTCCGCGTCTTCTGTCAAGAGTACGCGAGGGGGTCGACCAGAGTCGGGCGCCTAGAAAAAGAGGTGCTCGACCTGGAAGCCCGTCTCGGTCAAGTCGTCCAGGACCCGGCCCTGCGGACGGTGTACGAAGCGAAGAAGGCCGCGCTGAAGGACCTGCAGCTCGTCGGGTCCCGAGGCGCGTTCGTGAGGTCGCGGATCCGGTTCCTGCGGGATCTGGACCGCGGCTCCCCCTTCTTCTACTCGCTGGAAAAAAGGCAGAGTGTCCGTAAGCAGCTCTTGACGCTGCTGGCCGACGACGGCTCTCTCGTCTCGGATCCGGAGGGCGTCAACAACAGGGCCCGTGAATATTACGGGGCTCTGTTCTCTCCGGATCCGTCCAGCGAGGAAGCGCGTAGAGTTTTGTGGGAGGACCTGCCGAAGGTCAGCCCGGAGGGCGCCGAAAATCTGGAAGCTCCGCTAAGCCTGGCGGAGCTGACCGGTGCCCTCGCCCGGCTCTCGAGGGGAAAATCCCCGGGGCTGGACGGGCTGACCGTGGAGTTCCACAGGGCGTTCTGGGACGTCCTGGGGAGCGACTACGCGCGGGTCCTGGGGGAAAGTCTGGCGACCGGGGAGATGCCCCTCTCTTGGCGCAGGGCAGTCATCGTCCTGCTGCCTAAGAAGGGCGATCTCCGCCTCCTTAAGAACTGGCGCCCAGTCTCCCTCCTCAGCACGGACTACAAAATCTTCGCCAGGGCGATGTCTGCTCGCCTTGGTGCCGTGCTGGACCACATGATCCACCCCGACCAGTCCTACACGGTCCCGGGCCGGACAATCCACGATAACATCCATCTGGTCCGGGACCTCATCCATTGTTCCCAGGAGGCTGGTCTGTCGGTCGCCTTCCTATCCCTCGACCAAGAGAAGGCGTTCGACAGGGTGGATCACGACTATCTGCTCGGAACTCTGCGCGCTTTCGGGTTCGGGACGCATTTCGTCGCCCGGATCCGACTTTTGTACGCCGCCGCGGAGTGTCTGATTAAGGTTAACGGGTCCTTGACGGCGCCCCTTCGCTTTAGGAGAGGGGTGCGCCAGGGATGCCCCATGTCCGGCCAGTTATACGCCGTTTGCGTGGAGCCTTTCCTGCGTCTCTTGCGGACGAGGTTGACGGGACTGACTCTGCAAGGGCCGGGCGTGGAGGTCGTCCTCTCGGCTTACGCCGATGACGTGCTCCTCGCGGTAGAGGATCCCGCTGACCTGCGGAGGATGCGTGAGTGCCAGGAGATTTACTCGGCCGCGTCCTCCGCCAGGATCAACTGGGAGAAATGTTCCGGACTCCTGGTGGGTCAGTGGCGGGTGGACTCCCTGCCGGAGGAGCTCAGGCCTTTTGCCTGGAGCACGACCCATCTCCTCTATCTGGGAGTCTACCTTAGCCCCGACGAGGGAACCTGGCCGGCGAACTGGCAGGAGCTGGAGGCCAAGGTCGCCGCTCGCCTAGGGCGCTGGACAGGACTGCTCCGAGTGCTGTCCTACAGGGGTCGAGCGCTAGTCATAAACCAGCTGGTGGCCGCAATGTTGTGGTACCGGCTGGTCACTTTGACCCCTCCCCCTGCGTTTGTCGCCAAGATACAGAAGAAGCTGGTGGACTTCTTCTGGAACAACAGGAAGCACTGGGTCTCTGCTGCGGTCCTGAGTCTCCGGCTTGAGGAGGGCGGTCAGTCGTTGGTGTGCGTCAGCGCCCAGCTCGCGACTTTCCGTCTTCAGACCCTGCAGAGATACCTTTACGTCGAGCCCCCTCCTAGGTGGTGTGCTCTGGCGAGGTATTTCTTCCGCCAGCAGCGCGACCTCAATTATGACACGCAGCTCCTGTTTGTGAACTTGGGGGGTGCCAGGACCGCCCTCCGGGAGCTGCCTGTCTTTTACAGGGAACTCATCAGGGTCTGGAACAAAGTCTCCACCAAGCGCAGCTCTCCGCCGGCTGGAGTGGCGGCCGTCCTGCAGGAGCCGCTGCTCGGGAATCCGTACCTCCACGGCCGAGGTTTCATGTGGCGGTCGGAAGAGAGGGCTGTGGCTGGTGAGGTGACCAGGGTCAGGGACCTGCTCGATGGCGGAGGAGTGGGCTGGATGGCGCCAGACACGCTGGCGCGGCGCCTAAACTCTGCCAACGTCCGCCACGCGGCCGATGCCATCGAGTCGCTAAAAACAGCTCTGGGCCCTGACTCCGTTAGGTGCATCGAGGAGGCTCAAGCACGTGGGGAGATCCCGTCCGAACTGACCCCCGTCCGGACGGAATTCCTCATCGGCGCCAAACCCCGGAACCTCCCTCGGGGGCCGGCGCCTCACAACTTGAGCCGCCTCGGGGAAATCCCCTCCGTGCCTTTCAGTTCCGCGCGGAGGGGTTTCCTGTACGGGCTGCTCCTGCACACCCTCAACTTTGCCATCCTCGCCGGCCGTCCGGACACGCCATGGCGTACCATCTTGCCGTCCGGAGGAGGCGGGGGTCCCCGATGGAGGGCACTCTACGCAGGGGTCCTCCCACTATTCATCGGGGACTTGGCCTGGAGGGTGGTGCACGGAGCAGTGCCGTGCAACAAATTTTTAAGCCGGTTCACGGACTCCCAGGCCGCCTGCAATTTCTGCGGTCTGGAGGAGTCCGTGTTCCATGTTTTTATTGAGTGCACGAGGTTGCAGCCCCTGTTCCATTATTTGAAGGGGCTGCTCCTGAAATTCTGGCTGCACTTCAGTCCCACTCTCCTGATCTTTGGGCACCCTGTGCGGAGGGGAGCGGGTAGGTCCGAAGGCCTCCTCGTAGGACTGCTCCTGGGCACGGCCAAGGGTCCAGGCAGCGGGCGGTCGAGGGGGTCGTTCAACCTGACTGCCTGCCTCTCTTCCGCTCTTACATCCGGTCCAGGGTGTCCTTGGAGATGGAGCACGCGGTGTCCACCGGTACGCTTGCGGCCTTCCGCGAGAGGTGGGCACCGGAGGGACTGGAGTGCATCATCACGCCCGGCAACCAAATTTTAATTTGATTTTACGTTTTTAAGTTTAATTTGTTTTAATTGCCGGTGCTTTTAGTGTCCCCCTTCCCTTTTATAGGGGGCACTGGGGAAAATTGTGAATTTAGTGCCCAAAAAAAAACAAAAAAAAGAAGAAAAAAACAAAAAAAAAGGGGGCGAGTTTAATGTTTTATGTTTTGCAGGTGAACTCCAAAAGAGTTTCATGCACAAGTAACCAATCGTGGAGCAGTGGAGGCGTGTCCTGCTCAGTTGGAGCTGTGAGCAGTGAGGAGAGCTGCTATCAACTTGAGCTCCTGCCTGGAGAGCCCTGAGACCAGCCCAGGAAGAGAAGGAAGGAAGGGGCTTCACCACCAACTTTCACCCAGAGGGAGAGGAGGAGAAAAGAAAACTTTGAACAACTTTACCATTTCTGCAAAGAGTTGGAGAGAGGGGGAAAAACCAACAACAACATCCAGTGTGGAAGGAGGGAGACTCTACATTTCTACAGGTGGGTGTGGGTGCATTTCCCAAACAGACTTTGTTGAATCGGTGGGGGGAGGAAAGAAGACCACCGAGGGCCGGAACATCGCGGGGTGTGTGTGTGTGTGGAAAGTGTGTGTGGGGGCCTTGCTTGCAACTAGGCCCCACACACATTTGACCCCCCCCCCCCCCCAATTGCCTAGCCTGGGATAGCTGGAGCTACCAGGCTCAAGAATTTCCTTAATCACCCTAATTAAACATCGTTGGGAGTGTGTGCCTGGTGGCTCTAGCTGCCCCAGGTGAAGACATCTTCTCCCCTCACCTGAAGACCACCCCAAAGACTTTGTGTTTTGCCATCTGGGGATTGCACCCACCCACAGCTGCGAGGGGAGACCTGCCCTCGCAGTTCCCCCCCCCTTCCCACCCCCCTCTCTCTTTCTCTGTTACTCTGTTTCTCCCCTCTCTCTCTGAGGCCCCTTTCTCCTAATTTTTAAAAAAAAACAATTGAGACAACTGAGCAGAGGGAGCAAGGCCCCTCCCCAATTGCCAACTAGGGGAGTGGTGCCTCGTTAAGGGCTCCTCTGTTCAGTTAAATATACAAGGCCAATAAAGACCATTAAGGCCTGTGACTTTGGGGTGGGTGTAGCCCTTAAAGGGACCCCGTGATGGCGACCCCATCCACGACGGTGGCAGGGCCAGCGAAGACGTATGCGCAGGTGGCAACCGCTTCCACGGCACCTCCTGCGCCACCCGCTGCCCTGCCACCTTTTCAACTTATAACCAGGAAACACGGGGTCAAGAGCTACACTCACCCCACAATGAGCATTGAGGAGTGCGTGCGGGCGATGGCTGGGGTAGTCGGCCCCTCGGCCATTGTCGCGGCCTCCAAGATGTCTGGGAATGCTGTTTTCTTCCTGGGGTCGGAGCGGGCGGTGTCCCTGGCCCTTGAAAAGGGGCTCACGGTGGGCGGGACGTTCCTGCCGGTGGACCCTTTCGAGGCCACCGCGCAGAGGGTCATCGTGTCAAACGTCCCGCCCTTTGTTTCCGCTGAGCTCCTCCTCCCTCACCTACACCAACTGGGGGAGGTAAGGTCGGGGATCAACCCCATACCGCTCGGCCTCAGGGAGAACAGCCTGCGCCACGTGTTCTCCTTCCGCCGCCAGCTCTTTGTCCGGCTGGCGCGGGAGGACATGACGGAAGGGCACTTTAATGTGGTGCACGAGGGGACTGCCTACCGCGTCTTCTGGACGTCGGACGGCGTGCGGTGCCATGCCTGCAGGGAGGTGGGGCACATTCGCAAGAACTGCCCCGCCTCCAAGGCCGCCAAACCACCAAAGGCGGCCAAGGCTGGCGCCGCCGCCACCCCTCCCCCTAGTTGCGTCCGCGTGCCGGGAGCCATAGGTGCGTGGGCATCGTCGGAGGCCTTTGTTTTCAGGGCCTCCGGCGGGGGGGAGGGAGAGCGTCCGAACGGAAAGAAGGCGCGGAACAAGGAGAAACATCTAGAGGCGGGTCCCCTCGCTGCGCCAGACAATTTGTTTACCGCGCTCGGCCCAACCCAGTCACCGGCGAGCGCGGGGTGCCCCGAGCCCGTGCCCGAGCCCTTGAACAACACCACAGAGGGGCCCGGGCGCGGGCAAGAAAAGGAAAAGGGGGGGGCGGAGCGGGAGGCCTCGGCAGACATGGAGGTCTCCCTGACTCCGCGCGCCCCCAGGAACAAAAGGAGGCACGGCTCCGATGAGGCGGAGGGGGAACAACAGCCCTCCGCGGAGGAGTCGGTGCCCGCCGCGTGTCCCGCGTCCCCCAACCAGCGCCCCCAAGCTGCGCTGTAGGCGAGAGGAGTCTGTCCCCGGGGAGGGTGAGACAGTCGAGGCTGCCCAGCCTCTGCCTCCCGGGGATGGCGTGGAAGATCTGCCTGTCGTGCGGGGCGTGGGGATCGCGGAGGAATGCATTGCCGCCGGGCCGGGCGCCCCGGGGACTGAGGCGGGCGGGGCCGAAAAGGCCGAACCTGAGCCCGCCCAGCCAATACCCAACTTCCCCCGGGAGTCGCTCGACCCGGCAGAAACCGAAACAAATATTTATGACACTGTAGATGCTGGGCCGGGGGGTGGCAGCGGGGAGGGGGAGGAACACCCACCCTCGCCCCTTACTTTGGAGCTGGTGCACTTGGGGAGCCTGGGGATTTCCTATGGCCGGGTCTCTCCTTGTTCCCCAGTTCCTGGGGCGGAGGGGGAATCCCTTCCGCTGTCATTTCCCGACCCAGCACCATTTTTAAAAGAGCCCAGTGGGGACTCCTCTGCCGACGATCCTGGGGGTGGGATCGGGGCAGAGCCAGGGCCGGTTGGAGCGGCCGGTTCATTTGCCGTACCTTGTGCGGTCGATGGGCCGGCTGCTGGCGGCCACCTCCCGGAGGAGGACGGGGACTCGGTGGGGGACGCGGGTGAAGACCTAGAGACCACCGCCAGCGAGGCGGTGGATCTGCTCGCGGCCGCCGCCGAGACCATCCTCATTCCTGCAAAGGAACTCCGGAACTTTTTGGCCCAGAGCCGGGGTCGCTGCAACCAAGCCCGACTGGCCCTGGAAAAATGGTCCGAGCCAGAGCTGATCAAGGGGTCCGTCCGCGCCGCCGTCAAAACCTTGGCCGCGGGCGGGCCCTTGACAAAGGCACAACACCTTGAGCTGCGCGAGCTCGAGGGACTCCTCGCTGGGCTGCGGAGGGAGCGGAGTTCAACAAAAGACTCCGCTCCCTCCCCTACAATAGGTTAAGGTAGAGGTTGCACTATGCTTTTGCCATGAAGATAACCATAGCCAGCCTCAACATCAACGGCGGCAGAGGGGCACGCCGTAGATTTGACAATTTTTCGCTCCTGCGGGAGGGGAAATATGCGGTGTGCTTCCTGCAAGAAACCCACACCGTTCCGGGAGACGAAGCCACGTGGCTCCTGGAAAGGCAAGGAGAGGTCCGCATGAGCCACCTCACCGCCATTTCTAGTGGGGTGGCCATCTTGCTGGGCCCGCATTTTCAGCCGGAGATCTTGGGGGTCAAGGAGCCCGTGCCAGGCCGCTTGCTGCACGTAACGGTTCGCCTGGGGGACGTGCCGCTCCATCTCGTGAACGTGTACGCACCTCAGCCCGGCCCGCAGCAAACGCGCTTCTTTGAAGAGGTGTCCGCTCTTCTTGGCTCCGTCGACGTCGGCGACTGCATTGTCCTCGGGGGGGATTTTAACTGCACCCTCGAGGCGAGGGACCGCTCCGGTGCCCCGCAGTGCATGACGGCGATGGAGAAGTTGAGGGACCTGGTCAGGTCCTTCGACTTGGTGGACGTCTGGCGAAATCTCCACCCCGACTCCAGCGCCTTTACTTGGGTGAGGCCTGGAGTTGGATGGTCTAGAGTCGACCGCCTTTACGTGGCTCGGGCGTACGTTTCCTGCGTCCCGGCGGCCTCCATGCGGCCGGTGCCGTGTTCGGACCACCAGCTGGTGTGGGCGGAGCTCGCTTCGCTCCGCGCGAGGACGGTGTCCGCGTACTGGCACTTTAACAACCGGCTGCTGGAGGACGTGCGGTTCCAGGACTCGTTCCGTCGATTCTGGTCCGACTGGAGAAGGAAGCAGGGGGGCTTCCCCTCCTTGAGGCTATGGTGGGACGTGGGCAAGGCTCACGTCCGCGTCTTCTGTCAAGAGTACGCGAGGGGGTCGACCAAGAGGCGGGCGGCCAGAGTCGGGCGCCTAGAAAAAGAGGTGCTCGACCTGGAAGCCCGTCTCGGTCAAGTCGTCCAGGACCCGGCCCTGTGGACGGTGTACGAAGCGAAGAAGGCCGCGCTGAAGGACCTGCAGCTCGTCGGGTCCCGAGGCGCGTTCGTGAGGTCGCGGATCCGGTTCCTGCGGGATCTGGACCGCGGCTCCCCCTTCTTCTACTCGCTGGAAAAAAGGCAGAGTGTCCGTAAGCAGCTCTTGACGCTGCTGGCCGACGACGGCTCTCTCGTCTCGGATCCGGAGGGCGTCAACAACAGGGCCCGTGAATATTACGGGGCTCTGTTCTCTCCGGATCCGTCCAGCGAGGAAGCGCGTAGAGTTTTGTGGGAGGACCTGCCGAAGGTCAGCCCGGAGGGCGCCGAAAATCTGGAAGCTCCGCTAAGCCTGGCGGAGCTGACCGGTGCCCTCGCCCGGCTCTCGAGGGGAAAATCCCCGGGGCTGGACGGGCTGACCGTGGAGTTCCACAGGGCGTTCTGGGACGTCCTGGGGAGCGACTACGCGCGGGTCCTGGGGGAAAGTCTGGCGACCGGGGAGATGCCCCTCTCTTGGCGCAGGGCAGTCATCGTCCTGCTGCCTAAGAAGGGCGATCTCCGCCTCCTTAAGAACTGGCGCCCGGTCTCCCTCCTCAGCACGGACTACAAAATCTTCGCCAGGGCGATGTCTGCTCGCCTTGGTGCCGTGCTGGACCACATGATCCACCCCGACCAGTCCTACACGGTCCCGGGCCGGACAATCCACGATAACATCCATCTGGTCCGGGACCTCATCCATTGTTCCCAGGAGGCTGGTCTGTCGGTCGCCTTCCTATCCCTCGACCAAGAGAAGGCGTTCGACAGGGTGGATCACGACTATCTGCTCGGAACTCTGCGCGCTTTCGGGTTCGGGACGCATTTCGTCGCCCGGATCCGACTTTTGTACGCCGCCGCAGAGTGTCTGATTAAGGTTAACGGGTCCTTGACGGCGCCCCTTCGCTTTAGGAGAGGGGTGCGCCAGGGATGCCCCATGTCCGGCCAGTTATACGCCGTTTGCGTGGAGCCTTTCCTGCGCCTCTTGCGGACGAGGTTGACGGGACTGGCTCTGCAAGGGCCGGGCGTGGAGGTCGTCCTCTCGGCTTATGCCGATGACGTGCTCCTCGCGATAGAGGATCCCGCTGACCTGCGGAGGATGCGTGAGTGCCAGGAGATTTACTCGGCCGCGTCCTCCGCCAGGATCAACTGGGAGAAATGTTCCGGACTCCTGGTGGGTCAGTGGCGGGTGGACTCCCTGCCGGAGGAGCTCAGGCTTTTTGCCTGGAGCACGACCCATCTCCTCTATCTGGGAGTCTACCTTAGCCCCGACGAGGGAGCCTGGCCGGCGAACTGGCAGGAGCTGGAGGCCAAGGTCGCCGCTCGCCTAGGGCGCTGGACAGGACTGCTCCGAGTGCTGTCCTACAGGGGTCGAGCGCTAGTCATAAACCAGCTGGTGGCCGCAATGCTGTGGTACCGGCTGGTCACTTTGACCCCTCCCCCTGCGTTTGTCGCCAAGATACAGAAGAAGCTGGTGGACTTCTTCTGGAACAACAGGAAGCACTGGGTCTCTGCTGCGGTCTTGAGTCTCCGGCTTGAGGAGGGCGGTCAGTCGTTGGTGTGCGTCAGCGCCCAGCTCGCGACTTTCCGTCTTCAGACCCTGCAGAGATACCTTTACGTCGAGCCCCCTCCTAGGTGGTGCGCTCTGGCAAGGTATTTCTTCCGCCAGCAGCTCGACCTCAATTATGACACGCAGCTCCTGTTTGTGAACTTGGGGGGTGCCAGGACCGCCCTCCGGGAGCTGCCTGTCTTTTACAGGAAACTCATCAGGGTCTGGAACAAAGTCTCCACCAAGCGCAGCTCTCCGCCGGCTGGAGTGGCGGCCGTCCTGCAGGAACCGCTGCTCGGGAATCCGTACCTCCATGGCCGAGGTTTTATGTGGCGGTCGGAAGAGAGGGCTGTGGCTGGTGAGGTGACCAGGGTCAGGGACCTGCTCGATGGCGGAGGAGCGGGCTGGATGGCGCCAGACACGCTGGCGCGGCGCCTAAATTCTGCCAACGTCCGCCATGCGGCCGATGCCATCGAGTCGCTAAAAACAGCTCTGGGCCCTGACTCCGTTAGGTGCATCGAGGAGGCTCAAGCACGTGGGGAGATCCCGTCCGAACTGACCCCCGTCCGGACGGAATTCCTCATTGGCGCCAAACCCCGGAACCTCCCTCGGGGGCCGGCGCCTCACAACTTGAGCCGCCTCGGGGAAATCCCCTCCGTGCCTTTCAGTTCCGCGCGGAGGGGTTTCCTGTACGGGCTGCTCCTGCACACCCTCAACTTTGCCATCCTCGCCGGCCGTCCGGACACGCCATGGCGTACCATCTTGCCGTCCGGAGGAGGCGGGGGTCCCCGATGGAGGGCACTCTACGCAGGGGTCCTCCCACTATTCATCGGGGACTTGGCCTGGAGGGTGGTGCACGGAGCAGTGCCGTGCAACAAATTTTTAAGCCGGTTCACGGACTCCCAGGCCGCCTGCAATTTCTGCGGTCTGGAGGAGTCCGTGTTCCATGTTTTTATTGAGTGCACAAGGTTGCAGCCCCTGTTCCATTATTTGAAGGGGCTACTCCTGAAATTCTGGCTGCACTTCAGTCCCACTCTCCTGATCTTTGGGCACCCTGTGCGGAGGGGAGCGGGTAGGTCCGAGGGCCTCCTCGTAGGACTGCTCCTGGGCACGGCCAAGGGTGCCATCAGCCGGTCCAGGCAGCGGGCGGTCGAGGGGGTCGTTCAACCTGACTGCCTGCCTCTCTTCCGCTCTTACATCCGGTCCAGGGTGTCCTTGGAGATGGAGCACGCGGTGTCCACCGGTACGCTCGCGGCCTTCCGCGAGAGGTGGGCACCGGAGGGACTGGAGTGCATCATCACGCCCGGCAACCAAATTTTAATTTGATTTTACGTTTTAAAGTTTAATTTGTTTTCATTGCCGGTGCTTTTAGTGTCCCCCTCCCCTTTTATAGGGGGCACTGGAAAAATTTGATTTTAGCGCCCCAAAAGAAAAAGAAAAAAAGAAAAAAAAAGGGGCCTTGAAAATGTCTGCTGTGTCACCCAGGTTGTGTGGCATGGTTTTAATGTTTATGTTTTTGCAGGTAAACTCAAAAGAGTTTCATGCACAAGGACCCCCAGGTCCCTCTGCACCGCAGCATGTTGTAATTTCTCCCCATTCAAATAATATTCCCTATTACTGTTTTTTTTCTCCAAGGTGGATGACCTCACACTTTCCGACATTGTATTCCATCTGCCAAACCTTAGCCCATTCGCTTAACCTATCTAAACCTCTTTGCAGCCTCTCTGTGTCCTCTACACAACCCGCTTTCCCACTAATCTTTGTGTCATCTGCAAATTTTGTTACACTACACTCTGTCCCCTCTTCTAGGTCATCCATAAACAGTTGTGGTCCCAGCACCGATCCCTGTGGCACACCACTAACCACCGATTTCCAACCCGAAAAGGACCTATTTATCCCAACTCTCTGCTTTCTGTTAGCCAGCCAATCCTCGATCCATGCTAATACATTTCCTCTGACTCCGCGTACCTTTATCTTTTGCAGTAACCTTTTGTGTGGCACCTTATCGAATGCCTTTTGAAAAGCTAAATACACCACATCCATCGGTACACCTCTATCCACCATGCTCGTTATATCCTCAAAGAATTCCAGTAAATTAGTTAAGCATGATTTCCCCTTCATGAATCCATGTTGTGTCTGCTTGATTGCACTATTCCTACCTAGGTGTCCCGCTATTTCTTCCTTAATGATAGCTTCAAGCATTTTCCCCACTACAGATGTTAAACTAACCGGCCTATAGTTACCTGCCTTTGGTCTGCCCCCTTTTTTTAAACAGAGGCGTTACATTAGCTGCTTTCCAATCCGCTGGTATCTCCCCAGAGTCCAGCAAATTTTGATAGATTATAACGAATGCATCTGCTATAACTTCCGCCATCTCTTTTAATACCCTGGGATGCATTTCATCAGGACCAGGGGACTTGTCTACTACCTTGAGTCCCATTAGCCTGTCCAGCACTACCCCCCGAGTGATAGTGATTATCTCAAGGTCCTCCCTTCCCACATTCTCGTGACCAACAATTTTTGGCATGGTTTTTGTGTCTTCCACTGTGAAGACCAAAGCAAAATAATTGTTTAAGGTCTCAGCCATTTCCACATTTCCCATTATTAAATCCCCCTTCTCATCTTCTAAGGGACCAACATTTACTTTAGTCACTCTTTTCCGTTTTATATATCGGTAAAAGCTTTTACTATCTGTTTTTATGTTTTGCACAAATTTACTTTCGTAATCTATCTTTCCTTTCTTTATTGCTTTCTTAGTCATTCTTTGCTGTCGTTTAAAATTTTCCCAATCTTCTAGTTTCCCACTAACCTTGGCCACCTTATACGCATTGGTTTTTAATTTGCTACTCTCCTTTATTTCCTTGGTTATCCACGGCTGGTTATCCCTTCACTTATCGCCCTTCTTTTTCACTGGAATATATTTTTGTTGAGCACTATGAAAGAGCTCCTTAAAAGTCCTCCACTGTTCCTCAATTGTTTAGTCTGTGTTCCCAGTCTACTTTAGCCAACTCTGCCCTCATCCCACTGTAGTCCCCTTTGTTTAAGCATAGTACGTTCGTTTGAGACACTACTTCCTCACCCTCAATCTGTATTACAAATTCAACCATACTGTGATCACTCATTCCGAGAGGATCTTTTACAAGGAGATCGTTTATTCTTCCTGTCTCATTACACAGGACCAGATCTAAGATAGCTTGCTCCCTTGTAGGTTCTGTAACATACTGTTCTAAGAAACAATCCCGTATGCATTCTATGAATTCCACCTCAAGACTACCCCGTGCAATTTGATTTGACCAATCGATATGTAGGTTAAAATCCCCCATGATTACTGCCATTCCTTTTTCACATGCCTCCATTATTCCCTTGATGATTGCCCGCCCCACCGTGAAGTTATTATTTGGGGGCCTATAAACTACACCCACCAGTGACTTTTTCCCCTTACTATCTCTAATCTCCACCCACAATGATTCAACATTTTGTTCATTAGAGCCAATATCGTCTCTCACAACTGCTCTGATATCATCATTTATTAACAGAGCTACCCCACCTCCTTTCCCTTCTTGTCTATGTTTCAAAATTGTCAGATACCCCTGTATGTTTAATTCCCAGTCTTGACCACCCAGCAACCACGTTTCTGTAATGGCCACCAAATCATACCCGTTTGTAATGATTTGTGCCGTCAACTCATTTATTTTATTTCGAATGCTCCGTGCGTTTAGGTAGAGTGTTTTAGTACTAGTTTTTAAACCATGATTTTTAGTTTTGACCCCTCCTGCAGCCCCTTTATATTCATACATATTGTCCCTTCCTATCTCCTTGTGGTTTACACTTATCCCAGTGCTACTCTGCTCTGTTGCCTCCTGCCTTTTGCATTCTTTCTTGGGGTCCTGTTCATCTGAGCTCTCACCCATTCTAACTAGCTCAGAGCCCTCTCCTGGGTTCCGAATACTCCTCGCATTGAGGCACCGAGCTTTCAGGCTGGCCATTTTATTACACTTTGACCCTTTAGAATTTTGCTGTACAGTGGCCCTTTTTGTTTTTTGCCTTGGGTTTCTCTGCCCTCCACTTTTACTCATCTCCTTTCTGTCTTTTGCTTCTGTCTCCATTTTGTTTCCCTCTGTCTCCCTGCATTAGTTCCCATGACACTGACCCTGCTCTCTATGACACAGTCCCTGTTCTCTATGATGCTGCACTCTCTGACAGTCCCTGTTCTCTATGACGCTGTTCTCTATGACACAATCCCTACTCTCTCATTATAAGCAATCCCACGAATCGAGAATAACTTACTTCCACGTCAAAAAGTTCACAGGTGTTTCAATGATGAACTTAAAATTCCAGGTCCGAACTAAATCTTGAAGGGTGGAAGATGCCTGTGCTTGGATTGTTTTAACGTGTGGTGACCGTTGCACACCAGCCAACACATAGGCTTGACAGAGCTAGGTCTTGGTCCAGTCACAAGGATTAGCCAAGATAACTTGAGACCAGCTCTGCTGCACAGACCAAGCAGGCACACATATCGCAGTGTGGGCTGGCCCATCTGCCCCTGGGCCCTTGCCTCATCTATGACTGCTGGGCTAGGCTGCCACACTGCTCCTTCCACTCCCCGGCCTGCTCAATTGTGCTCGCAGCAGTCTGTGTGGCCCCCGGCCTGCGATAGACCATCGGAGCAGGCCTGGGAGCGGAAGGAACAACGTGGCAACCTAGCCCAGCAGTCTGCGCAGCCCCTGCTCTCTATGACGCTGCTCCCTATGACACAGACCCTGCTCTCTATGACCCTGCTCTCTCTCACACAGTCCCTGCTCTCTATGACACAGTCTCTATGACACAGTCCCCACACACTCCGCTCTCTGTGACAGTCTCTCTGACACAGACCCTGCTCCCTGACTCTGCTCTCTATGACACAGACCCTGATCTCTATGACCCTGCTCTCTCTGACACAGTCTCTATGACAAAGACCCTGCTCTCTATGACACAGTCTCTATGACACAGACCCTGCTCTCTATGACAGTCTCTATGACACAGTCCCCACAGACTCTGCACTCTGTGACACAGACCCTATGACACAGACCCTGCTCTCTCTGACACAGTCTCTATGACACAGACCCTGCTCTCTATGACACAGACCCTGCTCTCTATGACACAGTCTCTATGACACAGACCCTGCTCTCTATGACACAGTCCCCACAGACTCTGCTCTCTGTCACAGACCCTGCCCTCTATGACACAGTCTCTATGACATTGACCCTGCTCTATATAACCCTGCTCTCTATGACACAGTCCCCACAGACTCTGCTCTCTGTGACAGTCTCTCTGACACAGACCCTGCTCTCTATGACATAGTCCCCAGACTCTGCACTCTGTGACACAGTCCCTGCTCCCTGACCTGACACCCCCTCAGCCGCTGCTGCAGGTGGCGCTGTCCCGGGAGCTCCGCCGCCGGCTGCTGTCGCTGTTTATGATGGCGACAGACTGGGCCCTATAAGCCGGGCCGGAGTGAGCGGCGGAGAATCGTGTTTGGTGACCATGTTGTTGCCCCGCTTGCAGGCCGGCTGCTGCTCTGCGCTGGTGCTTTTACTGCGGATACAGGCGGCCGGCAGGCGGGTCCCGTTGACCGAGCAATGGCCCCGCCGGGCCTGCACCCAGGCTGGGCCGGCGAGCGGCCGCCTCCGCTGCTACGGATTGACTCACCGGCGGCTGCTGCGGCTGCGGGGCCGGGATGCGGGCACCTTTCTGCAGGGCTTGGTTACTAATGACGTGGAGGCGCTGGTGAGCGGGCCCAGTGAGGCGCTGTACTGTCACCTGCTTAACCTGCAGGGCAGGACCTTGTTCGATGTGATCCTCTACAGGTAGGGGGAGGGGGAGGATCTGCGATCTGCTGCTACACATAAAAAATAGGTGCAGAAGGAGACCATTCGGCTCTTCGAGCCTGCTCCACCATTCAATAAGATCATGGCTGATCATTCCCCTCAGTACCCCTTTCCTGCTTTCTCTCCATACCCCTTGATCCCGTTAGCCATATCTAACTCCCTTTTGAATATATCCAATGAACTGGCCTCAACAACTCTGTGGTAGGGAATTCCACAGTTTTAACAACTGAGTGAAGAAGTTTCTCCTCATCTCAGTCCTAAATGGCTTACCCCTTATCCTTAGACTATGTCCCCTTGTTCTGGACTTCCCCAACATCGGGAACATTCTTCCTGCATCCAACCTGTCCAGTCCCGTCAGAATTTTATATGTTCCTATGAGATCCCCTCTCATCCTTCTAAACTCCAGTGAATATAGGCCCAGTCGATCCAGTCTCTCCTCATATGTCAATCATAAAGCACAGAAGGATGCCAATAACCAGGAACAAAGACTTAAAGTCATTGGTGGAAGAATTGGAAGGGAGTTGAGGGTGATGGGGGTCTGAAACTCATTGCAGCTACCGGTCTGCTCAATCACCCCCTCCCCCACCTTTGATGCCCCAGTCCCTGATAAAACAATTAATCTCTCTCTCTCACCCTGGTCGTTCCCCGTGGTACAGCCCTGATCTTCGCTCCCTTAAGTCCAAGGGACGCAGACTTGAACGGATATGGCGGACAACTCACCGCTCACTCACCGCTAGATCTGGCTGGACTGCATAACGCACTATCGCGTCCAGCTCCCGTCTGTCAAAATCACTCACTATTCCAGAATCATTCTGAAATGTAAAGATAAACCCCAGATCCTATTCTCCACTGCTAACTGTCTTTTTAAACCCCTCTCCCCAGTCTCCACCCTCACCTCCAACAATAAGTTTGAAGTGCTCTTGGACTTGTTTGTCTCTAAGATTCAGACCATCCGTTTGGCCGCCTCTGCCTCTTCCCTTTTGCTAGCCCACTGGGCGAAACTTCCTCAAAGGAAGTTCCCTGACCTCACATCTTTCACCAGTTTCTCTCCGATCTCCGATCTCCCCTCGTGACCTTTCTGAGCTCATCCTGTCCTTGAGACCCACTTTATGCTCCCGTGACCCTATTCCCACCAAACTGCTGACCACCCAACTTCCTTTTCTGGCTCCCATGTTAACTGACATTGTTAACGGTTCTCTCACCTCAGGCACTGTCCCCCTCTCCCTCAGATCTACTGTCATCACCCCTCTCAAAAAAAACAACCCTCGACCCCTCCGTTCTTGCAAACTACCGCCTCATCTCCAACCTCCATTTCCTTTCCAAAGTCGTTGAAAGTGTTGTTGCCTCCAAAATCCGGACCCACCTTTCTTGCAATTCCATGTTTGAATCCCTCCAATCTGGTTTCCGCGCCTGCCACAGTACCAAAACAGCTCTCCTCAAAGTCACAAATGACATATTTTGTGACTGTGATAAAGGCAAACTATCCCTCCTCGTCCTCCTTGACTTGTCTGCAGCCTTTGACATGGTTGACCACTCTCCTCCAACTCTTTTGGAGTAAAACATAATTAACATTAAATCAAGTGCCCCCTAATCTGGGGAACACTCCAGCCACTTTTCAACTGCCCTTTTTTGTTTTTCTTTGTGTTTTTTTTTGTTAAATATTTTTTTTGGGCAATAAAATACCACTCTCCATTGGGGGGGGGGGGGGGACAAAATAGACATTAGATCAAGTGCCCCCCGATCTGGGGGACATTCCAGACACTTAACTGCCCCTTTTTCTAATAATTTTTTTTTTCTTTTTTTTAAATATTTTTTTGGGGCAATAAAATACCACTCTCCTCCAATGCCTCTCCACCGTCGTCCAGCTGGGTGGGACTGCACTTGCCTGATTCCATTCTTGTGTCAGAGTGCAGGGACTGGTTCCATTCTTATCTATCTAATTGTAGCCACCTGCAATGGCTTCTCTTCCCACTCTCGCATCGTTACCTCTGATCTATCCTTGGCCCCCTCCTATTTCTCATCTCCATGTTGCTGCTTGGCGACATCATTTGAAAACACAGCGTCAGTTTCCACACTGATGACACCCAGCTCTACCTCACCACCACTTCTCTCGACCCCTCCATGGTCTCTAAATTGTCAGTCTGCTTGTCCAACATCCAGTACTGGATGAGCAGAAATTTCCTCCAATTGAATATTGGGAAGACCAAAGCCATTGTTTTCGGTCCCCGTCGCAAACTCCATTCCCTTGCCACTGATTCCATCCCTCTCATATTTGACCCTGAAATGAGCTTTCGACCACATATCTGCAGCATAATAAAGACCGCCTATTTCCGCCTCCGTAACATCGCCCGTCTCCGCCCTTGCCTGAGCTCATCCTCTGCTGAAGCCCTCGTCCATTCCTTTGTTACTTCTAGACTTGACTATTCCAATACATTCCTGGCTGGCCTCCCACATTCTACCTTACGTAAACTAGAGTTGATCCAAAACTTGGCTGCCTGTGTCCTAACTCGCGCCACGTCCCGTTCACCCATCACCCCTGTGCTCGCTGACCTACATTGGCTTCCGGTTAAGCAATGCCTTGGTTTCGAAATTCTCATCCTTATTTTCAAATCTCTCCATGGCCTCGCCCTTCCCTTTCTCTGTAATCTCTTCCCCACAACCCCACGAGATTTCTGCCCTCCTGAGCATCCCTGATTATAATCGCTCAACCATTGGTGGCCGTGTCTTCTGTTGCCTAGGCTCCAAGCTCTGGGAACCCCTGCCTAAACCTCTCTGCCTCTCTACCTCTCTTTCCTACTTCAAGACACTCCTTAAAAACTACCTCTTGGTCAACTGCGCTAATTTCTACTTATATGGCTTGGTGTCAAATTTTTTATCTCGTAATACTCCTGTGAAGCGCCTTGGGACGTTTCATTATGTTAAAGGCGCTATATAAATACAGGTTGTTGGTTTCTAGTTAAGAGTTCAAAATCTTAACAGTTTTTAAAATTCATTTTAAAATGTTGTACTTCGTGTCTTATGAAGTTTTGAATACAAATAGTTTTGATCAAAAAGTGAATTATTTTAGTACATCTGTATTGCTGGAGGTCGCTGTGGCAAAATGGCTGTATCAGCTCTTACAAAATGGAATGTTCTGTTCCTTTAAATGCCAGGTTGCACAAAAGCCAGGAGGAAGAGCCAACCATTCTCTTAGAATGTGATGCCACACTGCTTGATGATGTTCAGAAGCATTTAAAAATCTATAAGATTAGAAGGAAAGTGGATATATCCCCTTGTGCAGATCTTTCCTTGTGGGCAATACTCCCATTTGAACAGTCAACAGAAACTGGTAGCGCTTTAGGAGAAAACGCAAAGAAGGTGGTGGTGTGCACACATGATCCTAGAACTGATGCCATGGGATGGCGGTTGGTGTTGAGCAAGTTTGATGATCCATTGGACGTTGTCTCGGAAAGTATTCTAGGAGACATTCAGGACTACCATAGACATCGGTATAAGATAGGTAAGGAGTGATCGTACCTCACAGACTGAAACTGCTCTGACCCACTTCAGAAGTCTGATCTCTTAAAGTGAGAAATATTTTGCAAACTTTTCTGTTTATTTGTAGAGAGAGGAGCTGTGTGTTATTTTCAGCACAGCGAGGAACACAATCGAAGCAATGTGCTCCTCTATGCAACTTTCTATTTTTGCCATGGTTTTGCAAGTAAGCAAATTAACATTTGCCATACACTTTTTTTTAAATGAAGAGGGTGACCTTTTAAGCAGTCATACTCTCTCAATGAACAAATTATTAACTGAGAGGGTACTAAAATTACAGATGGGATGATTATCTACGCTGATGACTGTAATTAGTTATTGTCAAAGCCCCAAATTTTCTCTATTGCTGAAAATATAATTTTGAAAATGTAATGTACATTTTTGTAATTTTCATTTATGATCCAGCAGTATTCTTCTAAATCTTGCTTTGAGAGATTAGCTAACCCAACACATAATGGAGTGTATTTTTACCAGGGAGGGAGGAGAAAGACTTCAAACTTATTACATTCCTGCTGCAGTACTGAGTCATACAGACCATGAAAGGCTTCCTCTGGACCACATGTGAGATCCAAGACCAAGATAAAAGATGGATTTACAGCAAAAGGCCAAGCGACTCAGGCCAGTGTATTGCAGAGCTCCATTACTGAATGCCTTGGGAAGGGAGCAGCTTAGCCTATGAAGGGCATGCCCTTTTATTTTAAAAAGCCCTTCAACAAGGGCCTGGCTTAAGCAATTATTGATGGGTCAACCTGGTACATGGCACTGAACATCGACAACATAGCACCTGGCATGATGGTATAGGTCCTTCTGCTTTGCTGAGGGCAGGTATTCGTCTTGTACCGATGAGGAAACTCTGAGACTTGGGTGGGAGGGGGTTCAAATGTGATGGGATGTGTGGTTATGCTGTGTTCAGGTGGTAATTCACTTGTGTTTTATGGTAAGTTGTGCTGCTCACTGTGCGGCTTGTGAGGAGCTTCTGATGTCCTCTTGCGAGAGCTCATGCCCGCACTGATCAGTTGTCCAAAGAGCAGCTAGTGATTATCCTCCTTAGTAAGCAGGGTCTCTGGATTTACAGATACTCCAAAATGACTTGCCTGCCGATAATGTTTGGAACCAAGTCCATCCTCAGGCCTACTTGGTAATCAATACCTGAATCAGTGAATGTGATGTATTTGGATTTTCAGAAGGCATTCAATAAGGTGCCACACAAGAGGTTATTAAACAAAATTAGGGCTCATGGGATTGGGGAGAATATACTAGCATGGGTTGAGGCTTGGTTAACGGACAGAAAACAGAGAGTAGGAATAAACGGGTCATTTTTGGGTTGGCAGACTAACTAATGGGGTACCGCAAGGATCAGTGCTTGGGCCTCACCTATTCACAATCTATCAATGATTTGGATGGATGAGTGGACCAAAAGTAATATATCCAAGTTTGCTGATGATACAAAGCTAGGTGGGAATGTAAGTTGCGAGGAGGATGCAGAGACTTCAAGGGGATATAGACAGGCTACGTCAGTGCGCAGGAACATGGCAAATGGAATATAATGTGGAGAAATGTGAAGTTATCCACTTAGGTAGAAACATAGAAAATAGGTGCAGGAGTAGGCCATTCGGCCCCTCCAGCCTGCACCGCCACCCAACGAGTCCACGGCCGAACATGCAACCTCAGTGCCCCATTCCCGCTTTCTCACCATACCCCTTGATCGCCCTAGTAGTAAGGACTACATCTAACCCTTTTTTTGAATATATTTACTGAATTGGCCTCAACAACTTTCTGTGGTAGAGAATTCCACAGGTTCACCACTCTCTGGGTGAAGAAGTTCCTCCTCATCTTGGTCCTAAATGGCTTACCCCTTATCCTTAGACTGTGACCCCTGGTTCTGGACTTTCCCAACATTGGGAACATTCTTCCTGCATCTAACCTGTCTAAACCCATCAGAATTTTAAACGTTTCTATGAGGTCCCCTCTCATTCTTCTGAACTCCAATGAATACAAGCCCAGTTGATCCAGTCTTTCTTGATAGGTCAGTCCCGCCATCCCGGGAATCAGTCTGGTGAATCTTCGCTTCACTCCCTCAATAGCAAGAATGTCCTTCCTCAGGTTAGGAGACCAATACTCCAGGTGTGGCCTCACCAATGCCCTGTACAACTGTAGCAACACCTCCCTGCCCCTGTACTCAAATACCCTCGCTATGAAAGCCAACATGCCATTTGCTTTCTTAACCGCCTGCTGTACCTGCATGCCAACCTTCAATGACTGATGTACCATGACACCCAGGTCTCGTTGCAGCTCCCCTTTTCCTAATCTGTCACCATTCAGATAGTAGTCTGTCTCTCTGGTTTTACCACCAAAGTGGATAACCTCACATTTATCCACATTATACTTCATCTGCCATGCATTTGCCCACTCACCTAACCTATCCAAGTCGCTCTGCAGTCTCATAGCATCCTCCTCGCAGCTCACAGTGCCACCTAACTTAGTGTTATCCACAAATTTGGAGATACTACATTTAATCCCCTCGTCTAAACCATTAATGTACAGTGTAAACAGCTGGGGCCCCAGCACAGAACCTTGCGGTACCCCACTAGTCACCGCCTGCCATTCTGAAAAGTACCCATTTACTCCTACTCTTTGCTTCCTGTCTGACAACCAGTTCTCAATCCATGTCAGCACACTAACCCCAATCCCATGTGCTTTAACTTTGCACATTAATCTTTTGTGTGGGACCTTGTCGAAAGCCTTCTGAAAGTCCAAATACACCACATCAACTGGTTCCCCCTTGTCCACTCTACTGGAAACATCCTCAAAAAATTCTAGAAGATTTGTCAAGCATGATTTCCCTTTCACAAATCCATGTTGACTTGGACCTATCATGTCACCTCTTTCCAAATGCGCTGCTATGACATCCTTAATAATTGATTCCATCATCTTACCCACTACCGATGTCAGGCTTACCGGTCTATAATTCCCTGTTTTCTCTCTCCCTCCTTTTTTTAAAAGTGGGGTTACATTGGCTACCCTCCACTCGATAGGAACTTATCCAGAGTCAATGGAATGTTGGAAAATGACTGTCAATGCATCCGCTATTTCCAAGGCCACCTCCTTAAGTATTCTGGGATGCAGTCCATCAGGCCCTGGGGATTTATCGGCCTTCAATCCCATTAATTTCCCCAACACAATTTCCTGACTAATAAGGATTTCCCTCAGTTCCTCCTCCTTACTAGACTCTCTGACCCCTCTTATATCCGGAAGGTTGTTAGTGTCCTCCTTAGTGAATACTGAACCAAAGTACTTGTTCAATTGGTCTGCCATTTCTTTGTTCCCCGTTATGACTTCCCCTGATTCTGACTGCAGGGGACCTACGTTTGTCTTTACTAACCTTTTTCTCTTTACATACCTATAGAAACTTTTGCAATCCATCTTAATGTTCCCTGCAAGCTTCTTCTCGTACTCCATTTTCCCTGCCCTAATCAAACCCTTTGTCCTCCTCTGCTGTGTTCTAAATTTCTCCCAGTCTCCGGGTTCACTGCTATTTCTGGCCAATTTGTATGCCACTTCCTTGGCTTTAATACTATCCCTCATTTCCCTTGATAGCCACGGTTGATCCACCTTCCCTTTTTTATTTTTACGACAGACAGGAATGTACAATTGTTGTAGTTCATCCATGCGGTCTCTAAATGTCTGCCATTGCCCATCCACAGTCAACCCCTTAAGTATCATTCGCCAATCAATCCTAGCCAATTCACGCCTCATACCTTCAAAGTTAGCCTTCTTTAAGTTCTGGACCATGGTCTCTGAATTAACTGTTTCATTCTCCATCCTAATGCAGAATTCCACTATATTATGGTCACTCTTCCCCAAGGGGCCTCGCACAACGGTATTGCTAATTAATCCTCTCTCATTACACAACACCCAGTCTAAGATGGCCTCCCCCCTAGTTGGTTCCTCGACATATTGGTCGCGAAAACCATCCCTTATGCACTCCAGGAAATCCTCCTCCACCGTATTGCTTCCAGTTTGGTTAGCCCAATCTATGTGCATATTAAAGTCACCCATTATAACTGCTGCACCTTTATTGCATGCACCCCTAATTTCCTGTTTGATGCCCTCCCCAACATTACTACTACTGTTTTGGAGGTCTGTACACAACTCCCACTAACATTTTTTGCCCTTTGGTGTTCTGCAGTTCTACCCATATAGATTCCACATCATCCAAGCTAATGTCCATTCTAACTATTGCATTAATCTCTTCTTTAACCAGCAATGCTACCCCACCTCCTTTTCCTTTTATTCTATCCTTCCTGAATGTTGAATACACCTGTATGTTGAGTTCCCAGCCCTGATCATCCTGAAGCCACATCTCCGTAATACCAATCACATCATATTTGTTAACATCTATTTGCACAGTTAATTCATCCACTTTATTACGGATACTCCTTGCATTAAGACACAAAGCCTTCAGGCTTGTTTTTTTAACACCCTTTTTTCTTTTAGAATTTTGCTGTACAGTGGCCCTTTTTGTTTTTTGTCTTGGGTTTCTCTGCCCTCCACTTTTCCTCATCTCCTTTCTGTCTTTTGCTTTTGTCTCCTTTTTGTTCCCCTCTGTCTCCCTGCATTGAATCCCATCCCCCTGCCATATTAGTTTAACTCCTCCCCAACAGCACTCGCAAACACTCCCCCTAGGACATTGGTTCCGGTCCTGCCCAGGTGCAGACCGTCCGCTTTGTACTGGTCCCACCTCCCCCAGAACTGGTTCAAATGCCCCAGGAATTTGAATCCCTCCCTGCTGCGCCACTGCTCAAGCCATGTATTCATCTGCGCTATCCTGCGACTCCTACTCTGACTAGCACGTGGCACTGGTAGCAATCCCGAGATTACTACTTTTGAGGTCCTACTTTTTAATTTAGCTCCTAGCTCCTTAAATTCGTTTCGTAGGACCTCATCCCTTTTTTTTTTAACCTATGTTCTTGGTACCAATGTGCACCACGACAACTGGCTGTTCTCCCTCCTTTTTTTAGAATGTCCTGCACCCGCTCAGAGACATCCTTGACCCTTGCACCAGGGAGGCAACATACCATCCTGGAGTCTCGGTTGCGGCCGCAGAAACGCCTATCTATTCCTCTTACAATTGAATCCCCTATCACTATCGCTCTCCCACTCTTTTTCCTCCCCTCCTGTTCAACAGAGCCAGCCACGGTACCATGAACTTGGCTGCTGCTGCCCTCCCCTGATGAGTCATCCCCCTCAACAGTACTCAAAGCAGTGTATCTGTTTTGCAGGGGGATGACCACAGGGGACCCTGGCACTACCTTCCTTGCACTGCTCTTCCTGCTGGTCTTCCATTCCCTATCTGGCTGTGGACCCTTCACCTGCGGTAAGACTAACTCGCTACACGTGCTACTCTGGATGCTCCAGAGTGAATCCACCCTCAGCTCCAACTCTGCAACGCGGTCCGTCAGGAGCTGGAGGTGGATACACTTCCCGCACACGTAGTCGTCAGGAACACTGGAGTCGTCCCTGAGTTCCCACATGGTACAGGAGGAGCATAACACCTAATAATATAGGAAATATAGAAACTAGAGTACTTTTTAAAACAGTGAAAGATCTAGAAATGTTGGTGTGCAGAGAGACCTGGGTGTCCTTGTACACTAATCACTGAAAGTTAACATGCAGGCACAGCAAACAATTAAGAAAGCAAATAGTATGTTGGCCTTTATTACAAGAGAATTTGAGTATAAGAGTAAAGCTGTTTTACTGCAATTATATAGGGCTGTGAAATATATTGGGCGCTGAAATAATTGTGCCACATAATTGTGCAGCTTGTACTTGAGTATCTCATTTACTGTTGGTTTTGAGATAGGTCCTGTTAGCCCGTAAAGCATGGTACAGGAGGCATACTGGATTCATACTGGCTTTTCCCACGCTCTGTTACCTACAAAACACAATTACAGTTAAAGTTATTATTCAGTCTCTCAATCACTAGTACGTCGACTAAGAACATATATTTTGAATGACGATGCAGACAAAGAAAACAGACATTGTAAAGAAAACTGAAGTTTAACATCTAAACAACAAATCATGGACTTAAAAGATTCTCCAGATCTAACTTTTCGTCATATCCATTTTGTGGATAATTCTTGCCAAATTAATTTCTCCCTAGCCTTCAATTTTCCCAATCCAAATCCCATGTAACTCTTTACTTCAACTTCAATTTCAATCCATCTAGCAGGTATCAGTATGTTTAACTCTTATTTGATTGTTTCATTAATTAGATAGTATCTCGGAGGAGTATGTGTCAATGCTTTACAATTATCTTACTTCCTGAGCCATATTAGCCATTTCATGTCTTGCTGATGTGAAGTAACTGAGCATGTCTGAGACCTGTTCTTCAGTGCCGATTCACCATGCATTGCTTCATTATACTACAAATCACGTCTGCACTCTTACGCCGGTGTCTTGATGCCATCCGATACAAACCATCTCGGGCTTTCAGGTAATCTTATCAAAAGATTGTAGTAGTCTGCAGATCTTTGCTTTTATCCCACTGCACGGTCCAGATATTTTTGGTAATGGCCAGGCTATCCAATTCAGTTTTCTTAAAAAGTACATAGGCAAGGACACCAATGTCTCCAAGAGAAAGCGATCGGTTTACTATTCTTAACTACACTTTCCTGATTTTCACTAGACTGTTAGGCTAGGGAGAAATAAAATGCAGGGAGACAGAGGGAAACAAAAAGGAGGCAAAAGCAAAAGACAGAAAGGAGATGAGGAAAAGTGGAGGGCAGAGAAACCCAAGGCAAAGAACAAAAAGGGCCACTGTACAACAAAATTCTAAAAGGACAAAGGGTGTTAAAAAAACAAGCCTGAAGGCTTTGTGTCTTAATGCAAGGAGTATCCGCAATAAGGTGGATGAATTAACTGTGCAAATAGATGTTAACAAATATGATATGATTGGGATTACGGAGACGTGGCTCCAGGATGATCAGGGCTGGGAACTCAACATCCAGGGGTATTCAATATTCAGGAAAGATAGAATAAAAGGAAAAGGAGGTGGGGTAGCATTGCTGGTTAAGGAGCAAATTAAGGTAATAGTTCGGAAGGACATTAGCTTGGATGATGTGGAATCTATATGGGTAGAGCTGCAGAATACCAAAGGGCAAAAAACGTTAGTGGGAGTTGTGTACAGACCTCCAAACAGTAGTAGTGATGTTGGGGAGGGCATCAAACATGAAATTAGGGGTGCGTGCAATAAAGGTGCAGCAGTTATAATGGGTGACTTAAATATGCATATAGATTGGGTTAACCAAACTGGAAGCAATACGGTGGAGGAGGATTTCCTGGAGTGCATAAGGGATGGTTTTTTAGACCAATATGTCGAGGAACCAACTAGGGGGGAGGCCATCTTAGACTGGGTGTTGTGTAATGAGAGAGGATTAATTAGCAATCTCGTTGTGCGAGGGCCCTTGGGGAAGAGTGACCATAATATGGTGGAATTCTGCATTAGGATGGAGAATGAAACAGTTAATTCAGAGACCATGGTCCAGAACTTAAAGAAGGCTAACTTTGAAGGTATGAGGCGTGAATTGGCTAGGATAGATTGGCGAATGATACTGAAGGGGTTGACTGTGGATGGGCAATGGCAGACATTTAGAGACCGCATGGATGAACTACAACAATTGTACATTCCTGTCTGGCGTAAAAATAAAAAAGGGAAGGTGGCTCAACTGTGGCTATCAAGGGAAATCAGGGATAGTATTAAAGCCAAGGAAGTGGCATACAAATTGGCCAGAAATAGCAGCAAACCCGGGGACTGGGAGAAATTTAGAACTCAGCAGAGGAGGACAAAGGGTTTGATTAGGGCAGGGAAAATGGAGTACGAGAAGAAGCTTGCAGGGAACATTAAGACGGATTGCAAAAGTTTCTATAGATATGTAAAGAGAAAAAGGTTAGTAAAGACAAACGTAGGTCCCCTGCAGTCAGAATCAGGGGAAGTCATAACGGGGAACAAAGAAATGGCGGACCAATTGAACAAGTATTTTGGTTCGGTATTCACTGAGGAGGACACAAACAACCTTCCGGATATAAAAGGGGTCGGAGGGTCTAGTAAGGAGGAGGAACTGAGGGAAATCCTTATTAGTCGGGAAATTGTGTTTTGGAAATTGATGGGATTGAAGGCCGATAAATCCCCACGGCCTGATGGACTGCATCCCAGAGTACTTAAGGAGGTGGCCTTGGAAATAGTGAATGCATTGACAGTCATTTTCCAACATTCCATTGACTCTGGATCAGTTCCTATGGAGTGGAGAGTAGCCAATGTAACCCCACTTTTTAAAAAAGGAGGGAAGAGAGAAAACGGAATTATAAACCGGTCAGCCTGACATCGGTAGTGGGTAAAATGATGGAATCAATTATTAAGGATGTCATAGCAGTGCATTTGGAAAGAGGTGATATGATAGGTCCAAGTCAGCATGGATTTGTGAAAAGGAAATCATGCTTGACAAATCTTCTGGAATTTTTTGAGGATGTTTCCAGTAAAGTGGGCAAGGGAGAACCAGTTGATGTGGTATATTTGGACTTTCAGAAAGCTTTCGACAAGGTCCCACACAAGAGATTAATGTGCAAAGTTAAAGCACATGGGATTGGGGGTAGTGTGCTGACATGGATTGAGAACTGGTTGTCAGACAGGAAGCAAAGAGTAGGAGTAAATGGGGACTTTTCAGAATGGCAGGCAGTGACTAGTAGGGTACCGCAAGGTTCTGTGCTGGGGCCCCAGTAGTTTACACTGTACATTAATGATTTAGACGAGGGGATTAAATGTAGTATCTCCAAATTTGCGGATGACACTAAGTTGGGTGGCAGTATGAGCTGCGAGGAGGATGCTATGAGGCTGCAGAGCGACTTGGATAGGTTAAGTGAGTGGGCAAATGCATGGCAGATGAAGTATAATGTGGATAAATGTGAGGTTATCCACTTTGGTGGTAAAAACAGAGAGACAGACTATTATCTGAATGGTGACAGATTAGGAAAAGGGGAGGTGCAAAGAGACCTGGGTGTCATGGTACATCAGTCATTGAAGGTTGGCATGCAGGTACAGCAGGCGGTTAAGAAAGCAAATGGCATGTTGGCCTTCATGGCAAGGGGATTTGAGTACAGGGGCAGGGAGATGTTGCTACAGTTGTACAGGGCCTTGGTGAGGCCACACCTGGAGTATTGTGTACAGTTTTGGTCTCCTAACCTGAGGAAGGACATTCTTGCTATTGAGGGCGTGCAGTGAAGGTTCACCAGACTGATTCCCGGGATGGCGGGACTGACCTATCAAGAAAGATTGGATCAACTGGGCTTGTATTCACTGGAGTTCAGAAGAATGAGAGGGGACCTCATAGAAACGTTTAAAATTCTGACGGGGTTAGACAGGTTAGATGCAGGAAGAATGTTCCCAATGTTGGGGAAGTCCAGAACCAGGGGACACAGTCTAAGGATAAGGGGGAAGCCATTTAGGACCGAGATGAGGAGGAATTTCTTCACCCAGAGAGTGGTGAACCTGTGGAATTCTCTACCACAGAAAGTTGTTGAGGCCAATTCACTAAATATATTCAAAAAGGAGTTAGATGAAGTCCTTACTACTAGGGGAATCAAGGGGTATGGTGAGAAAGCAGGAATGGGGTACTGAATTTGCATGTTCAGCCATGAACTCATTGAATGGCGGTGCAGGCTAGAAGGGCCGAATGGCCTACTCCTGCACCTATTTTCTATGTTTCTATGTTAGAAAAATTCGCATTTGGTAGTGTACTTTTTCCTGTTTCTATCTTGCATCTTAAATGGGGCATCCCATTAATTACTATTCATGTCTCATGAGCTCTGGAGTAGCCTTACTCTGGAGTAACCTTACAATGCAATATTAAAGATAGAAAACATAGATCAAACATTCCCACTTGGTCCAGTTATTAACACTTTTAAAAATTCTATATAATGCTTTTTACCTTCAAAACTACCCCTCTCCATTTTACACATTAATTCCAATTTCAAAAACAAGTGATAAATTACAAAGTCTCTTTAACACAAGCGCCCACTATTCAAGTGCTCGTAATTCATTTACAAGGTTACTTCCATATTTTATCTCGTCTTGGCCCCAAACGGCATTTCTGTCTCGAGAAAACAGCATGTTTCAAAATTCCAATTCAAATGAAGCCAATCTTTTTATTTAAATCTCTTTTCCTGAACTAGAAGCTTTCATGTAATTTAAAATAACATTTTCCAAACAACCAAACGCGTTTATTTTTTTTTCCTAGCAAAAATTATCAACATTTCATTTTTTTTGAAAGTCTCATGTCCAAAACTAGGGACATTCACACTTTGAGATAACCAGAATTTCACCGTGGCCATAATGGGGTTTTCATAGGTTAATTAACCTCAATAATTCCAATCAAATTCAGGCCATATTCTTTTGTTTTCCATAGCCAATATGTTATTAACTCAACACAGTACAGAGCAGATAAAAATAAAACAAAATAACACAGTAAGTTAGGTCAGTTTCCATATTCTTCTTTCTTCGGATGCCTTTCCAATTGACTGTAAAAATACTGAATATAATTGGAGAAACATTATTTTTTGTATTCCTACACTAAAGGCTTTTTTTTTTAAATGCACTCCTAGGGACAGGAGCTTTCCCTCCTCCTTTATCTCATTTAATATCTTTCAACCCAATGTATTCAATGATTGATTAAGTTTTTTTTTACAAGTAAGTGGGTGTCGCAGGCTTGCAATAACCAAATTGAAAAGACAGCACTTTGTTACGATTTGAATTGATTCAAAATGATGATATACATTTTAATTTAAACCACTAGACAATTTTTTTTTTACTGTAATCCAATTAAAACATCCAATTCATTTTTTTTAGCACTGTAACTTCAAGGCTGAAGTTTTATCTTTTGTGCATTTCATAGCTTCGTAAATCATAATCAAAATAAATCCACACCTGTGTTTCTAACTTCAAATGTAATTCAATTCTAGGTGCACAATATACATTTTTAACACTCAATTTGTCCACACTGTCATAAAACTTCACACATCCATGACAAAAGGATTTAAAAAAACATTTAGCTCTCTGTCTGAAAAGGTGGGCGGAGCTAAAACTAACATACAGACACACTTTCTTCTTTTAAAAGACAGACTCGGACAAATGAAAAATTCTTTAACTCCCCAAACATTCATAGTCAGGAAAACTTCCACACAAACACTTTCATACAAACTGAAAACTTTTAAACAACATTCTACTTTCAGCAACTTATTTACTTCACCTACTCTACTCTTGAGAGCCACCTTTACCCGAGGAACTTTTTACCCTTGAAAGCAATTTTTCCCAAGGGAATTTCACCCTTTGAGAGCAATCTTTACCCAAGGATGTTTACCCGGAGAGCAATATTTACCCAAGGAGCTGCAACTTATGTCTACCTAATGGCCGTTCTTTAATTGCTTCACCCGTATCCTGGTTCTGATCCTCGAATTGGCCTGCCGGCTTCCCAACCCGAACGCCAACCTCCCTATCTGGTGGGTGGTAAAGTAAACATACTCACCCATTCTTTGATGTTAACGTTCGATTCGGTACCAGTTGTCGGGCCTCTGGGATCCTGCTGACTACACCAATTGTTGTGGTAAAAATTACCACTCTCAAGTTTGCTAAATTCAGCAAGTAAAGAGTTTATTCGAGAAAATGCAAGGGAGTGATCCTCAGCTGCCTGAGATGCCAAGCTCTTTAATACAGCATTTGCAGCATACATTTATAATACACAAGTTACTGTCATTTGGATTGTTTTGCGACAATCATAAATCAATACATACTGTTTCAACACTTATCAAGTGAGGTTCACAGCCCAGTAAATTAATGGAGTTTATTCAAGTCCAGCAGGTGTCTCCCGTTATCTTAACTCCGACTAGCCTGAGCCTCCCGTTCCCATGGCAAATAGTTACGGTAATCCTAGCTGGCGAGCAGCTGGAAGCTGCGGCATTTTAGTTGGTTATACTCCAGGAGTAGTCCTGCACAGCTTTGCGTTTCCTTGGTTATTCCAATTTGCGCTTCAGGCCTCTGGAAGGGTCAGTAAGGAGTGGACACGTAAGTGTGGTAGTGGATTCCATGTATATCAGATAACGGCTGATCAAAAAAACAATGGTTGCATCATTAGGGTGACCAAACCAAAGTCTGAACATTTTTTGGCCTTTGAAAGGTTCATGTGCCTCAAGGAGCAGGATACACAAACAAGTCATCTTGCCAAAGGGGTCCATAGGGTTTTTTGAAATGTTTCTGCAATGAGCACATTGGGCAGCTGAGTGCCAACCTATTGAAGATGATTAAGAATAAATGTCGGCTATTTGAATGTATAAGAACAAATGGGTTGAACCGTACCTATCACTAGGATAGATAGTGATATTACTAAGCTGTCTTTTGTCTTAATTTATTTAAGGAATTGCTGAAGGTGTGAAGGACCTTCCATCTGGAGTAGCAATACCTCTGGAATCAAACCTAGTTTATATGAATGGGATCAGCTTCACCAAGGGCTGTTACATCGGACAAGAGTTGACAGCTCGGACTCACTACACAGGTATAATAAGGAAAAGATTGATGCCAATCCAACTGGACAACCCTTTGCCACCTGTCGGTGTTCCTGAGAAAGCGCAGATTGTGACTGAATCTGGAAAATCGGCCGGAAGGTTGAGGAACTATGAGGGTGACGTTGGTTTAGCCATGATTCGACTGGCCTTCGCAAATGAACCACTTCTTGTGCGCACAACGGGCGATGTTCTCGTGCAGTTGAGGGCATCAGTTCCAGATTGGTGGCCAAATGATGAAAAGAATAAATAAACGAATATATGTTTTGTAATGAGCACCTACTTTTTGTGGAAAAATATTTTCCTAAATAGATTTATCAAACAGTGTTTTGTGTGAGTTTTCATTAATTAACTCAATATTGCAATTTCACCTTCTGACATTATCCTCTGGTAAGATTTTCCATCTATATCACACTGCAGTTTGTTGCATGTTCTGGGATGTGTCGAATTTGATTGTCTACAGGAGTCTTATTCAGTACCACCTGAGAACTGGTTTTAACCTTGAGGAAACTGTTTCTTCAATGTGAACTTGGAGCAACTAGGTGCTGACTCATTGACTTTTTTTTAATATACTTCAATATTGTTAGAAAGAAAGAATTGCATTTATATAGCACATTTCACAACCACTGGATGTCTCAAAGCGCTTTACAGTCATTGAAGTACTTTTAGAGTGTAGTCACTGTTGTAATGTAGGAAACGCGGCAGCCAATTTACGCACCATCAAGCTACCACACACAGCAATGTGATAATGACCAGATATTCTGTTTTTTTTTGTTATGTTGATTGAGGGATAAATATTGGCTAGCACACCGAGGATAACTCCCGTGCACTTCTTCAAAATAGTGCCATGGGCTCTTTTACAGCTACTTGAGAGAGCAGATGGGGCCTCAGTTTAACGTCTCATCTGAAAGATGGCACCTCCCTCAGCATTGCACTGGAGTGTCAGCCTAGATTTTTTTTTTTGTGCTCAAGTCCATGGAGTGGGACTTGAACCCACAACCTTCTGACTCAGGTGAGAGTGCTCCCCACTGAGCCACAGCTGACACTTATTAGGTGATACTGCTAAGTTGTCACTTGAGATGTATCCCAATGAGAAGGAAAGACTGTAAGAGAAGGGATAACCATCCATGGCTAACTAAGGAAATAAGGGAGGGTGTCAAATTGAAAACCAGGGCATACAATGTGGCCAAGACTAGTGGGAGGCCAGAGGATTTGAAATTCTTAAAAGCCAGAAAAGAACGACAAAAAATGATAGAGGGGGAAGATGGGTGAGAGTAAATTAGCATGAAATATAAAAACAGATAGAGTTTCTACAGGTACATAAAAAGTAAAAGATGGCTAAAGTAAATGTGGTCCACTAGAGGATGAGACTGGTAATCTAATAATGGAGAGCAGAGACGTTGAACAAATATTTTGTATCGGTCTTCACAGTAGAAGGCACTAAAAACATCCCAATAGTGGATAATCAAGGTGCTATAGGGAGGGAGGAATTTAATATAATCACTATCACTAATGAAGTAGTACTCGGTAAAATAATGGAACTAAAGGCGGACAAGTTCCCTGGACCTGATGACTTACATTCTAGGGTCTTAAAAGAGGTGGCTGCCGCGATAGTGGATGCATTGGTTATAATCTACCAAAATTCACTGGATTCTGGGGCGATCCCAGCGGATTGGAAAACTGCAAATATAGCACCCCTATTTAAAAAAGGAGGCAGTCAAAAAGCAGGAACCTAACATCTGTCGTTGGGGAAAATGCTGGAGTCCATTATTAAGGAAGCAGTAGCGGGACATTTGGAAAAGCATAATCCAATCAAGCAGAGTGAGCATAGTTTTATGAAAGGGAAATCATGTTTGACAAATTTGCTGGAGTTCTTTGAGGATGTAATGAGCAGGGTGGATAAGGGGGAACCAGTGGATGTGTATTTGGATTTCCAAGAAGGCATTTGATAAGGTGCCACATAAAAGGTTACTGCACACGATAAAAGTTCATAGGGTTGGAGGTAATATATTAGCATGGATAGAGGATTGGCTAACTAACAGAAAACAGAGTTGGGATAAATGGGTCATATTCCGGTTGGCAAACATTGACTAGTGGGGTGCCGCAGGGATCGGTGCTGGGCCTCAACTATTTACAATCTATATTAATGACTTGGATGAAGGGACCGAATGTAATGTAGCCAAGTTTGATGATACAAAGATGGGTGGGAAAGCAAATTGTGAGGAGGACACAAAAAAATCTGCAAAGGGATATAGACAGGCTAAGTGAGTGGACAAAAATCTGGCAGATGGGGTATAATGTGGGGAAATGTGAGGTTATTCACTTTGGCAGAAATAATAGAAAAGCAAATTATAATTTAAATGGAGAAAAAATGCAAAGTACAGAGAGACCTGGGGGTCCTTGTGCATGAAATGCATAAAGTTAGTATGCAAGTACAGCAAGTAATCAGGAAGGCAAATGGAACGTTGGCCTCAGAAGAAATGTTTCCTCATCTCAGTTTTAAATGGGCGGCCCCTTATTCTAAGGCTATATTCCCTAGTTTTAGGTTCCCCTATGAGTAGAAATATCCTCACTGCATCCCCCTGGTCGAGCCCTCTCATTATCTTATAAGTTTCAATAAGATCACCTCTCATTCTTCTGAACTCCAATGTGTACAGACCCAACCTACTCAAGCTATCCTCATAAGTCGAGGGGAATCGATTATAAAAGCAGAGAAGTCCTTCTACAACTGCGTACAGTTTTGGTCTTATATTGCAGAGGTTGTTCAGAGAAGGTTCGCTCGGTTGATTCCGGAGATGAGGGGGTTGACTTCTGAAGGTAGGTTGGACACATTGGAGTTCAGAAGAATGAGAGGTGATCTTATTGAAACATATAAGATAATGAAGGGGCTCGACAAGGTGGATGCAGAAAGAATATTTCCACTCATAGGGGAAACTAAAACTAGGGGACACAGTCTCAATAAGAACATAAGAAATAGGAGCAGGAGTAGGCCATTTGGCCCCTTGAGCCTGCTCCACCATTCAGTAAGATCATGGCTGATCTGATCATGGATTCCGCTCCACTTCCCTGCCCGCTCCCCTTAACCCTTTACTCGCTTATCACTCAAAAATCTGTCTATCTCCGCCTTAAATATATTCAATGACCCAGCTTTCACATCTCTCTGGGGCAGAGAATTCCACAGATTTACAACCCTCAGAGAAGAATTTTCTCCTCATCTCAGTTTTAAATGGGTGGCCCCTTATTCTAAGACTATGTCCCCTAATTTTAGTTTCCCCTATGAGTGGAAATATCCTCTCTGCATCCCCCTCATTATCTAATAAGTTTCAATAAGATCACTTCTCATTCTTCTGAACTCCAATGTGTACAGGCCCAACCTACTCAACCTATCCTCATAAGTCAATCCCCTCATCTCCGGAATCAACCTACTGAACCTTTTCTGAACAGCCTCCAAAGCAAGTATATCCTTCCTTAAATACGGAGACCAAAACTGTACGCAGTACTCCAGGTGTGGTATCACCAAAGCCCTGTACAGTTGTAGCAGGACTTCCCTGCTTTTATACTCTATCCCCCTTGCAATAAACGGCAACGTTCCATTTGCCATCCTGATTACTTGCTGTACCTGCATACTAACTTTTTGTGTTTCATGCACAAGTACCCCCAGGTCTCTCTCTACTGCAGCACTATGCAATTTTTCTCCATTTAAATTATAATTTGCTTTTCTATTATTTCTGCCAAAGTGGATAACCTCACATCTTCTTACATTATACTCCATCTGCCAAATGTTTGCACACTCACTTAGCCTGTCTATATCCCTTTGCAGATTTTTTGTGTCCTCACAATTTATTTTCCCACCCATCTTTGTATCATCAGCAAACTTGGCTACATTACACTCAGTTCCTTCATCCAAGTCATTAATATAGATTGTAAATGGTTGAGGATCCAGCACCGATCCCTGCGGTACCCCACTAGTCAATGTTTGCCAACCGGAAAATTACCCATTTATCCCGACTCTCTGTTTTCTGTTAGTTAGCCAATCCTCTAGCCTTGCTAATATATTACCCCCAACTCCGTGAGCTTTTATGTTGTGCAGTAACCTCTTATGTGGCACCTTATCGAATGCCTTCTGGAAATCCAAATACACCACATCCACTGGTTCCCCCTTATCCACCCTGCTCGTTACATCCTCAAAGAGCTCCAGCAAATTTGTCAAACACGATTTCCCTTTCATAAAACCATGCGGACTCTGCTTGATTGAATCATGCTTTTCCAAATGTCCCACTACTGTTTCCTTAATAAAGGACTCCAGCATTTTCCCAACGACAGATGTTAGGCTAACTGGTCTATAGTTTCCTGCTTTTTTGTTTGCCTCCTTTTTTAAATAGGGGCGTTACATTTGCGGTTTTCTAATTCGCTGGGACCGTCCCAGATTCCAGGGAATTTTGGTAATTACAACCAATGCATCCAATATCTACAGCCATTTCTTTTAAGATCCTAAGCCATCAGGTCTAGGGGATTGTTACTTCTAGTACACATACAGTCTGGTTTACACCATGAGTATTTAGACTTCCGCTTGGTTGCTTGGCGTAGTTGGTAATCGTCTCACACTCGTGAGCCAGTCATGGGTTCAAGCACCAGTACCAATTTGAGCACATAATCTAGGCTGATACTTCAATGCAGTATAGATGAGTGGTGCATTATCAGCTTAGACTTTAAACCAAAGCTCTCTCCATCTGCTCAGGTGAATGTATTTGAAGAGCAGGAAGATGTCATAGCCAACATTCTTCCCTTAACTGACATTATAAAAACATTTTTATCTGATCATTCATTCATTTACTGGGACCTTGCTGGATGTAAAGTTCCTTAAGTTGCCCTCATCCTGAACCATTGTTTGAGAGAAGCCGGGAAAATGGCAGGTAAAAAGAGGAGGGAGGCCAACTAGTTTTTGTGGAAAAATTGCCACATCTATCCTAAAGGACCATCACCACATTAGCCAGTTATTTCATTAAAATGATTTTCAGTTAAAATATTTCATCACTGAGCCAGCTTGAAGTGAGACAATACATCACTGGACAAATTATTCTTGTGGTTGTTCAGATCCTGTTGTACAACAAACTTCTGACATTGATTTAGTGAAAAAGCTGGAACGATTTGAATAAAGTTCCCAGATCGTTCATCTTCTGTGCTCTACACCACATTAAGTATGTTGGCACACAACCCTGAATAGGTTGTTTTGTAAATATTTCATTTAATCCATGAGTGTCCAAGGGCTCCACCTTTGTGAATTACTTGGGAGCTTACAATGGAGTTTTGCAGGCCACATGAAGTTTAAATCAATGTTCCCATTAACTTGCGTGTATCTCAAGCTGTGGATACCAACAGATCTGGACGGTGTGATTTAAGGATTATCCACAAGTGAGGCAGTAAGGCTAACAGCCCTTTCCAGTCTACATGAAATTCAAATAAAACAAGCCAATGACAAAGATATAAAAGTACAAACAAAATGGAACTTTGGGAGTCAAATTATCAAGGTTTGCAAGCCTCATTTAACCCACAGGATGCAGTTTCGATACTTCTGATTTAAAATGTGGTAATAAAGTGGAATGTCTACCTAGACATAGAAGTTACCTATATATAGTACAGTCTACCTATACATAGAAGTTACAACACAGAACCAGGTCATTCAGCCCAACCAGTCCATGTCAGTATTTACCTACCACAAGAGCAAATAGTCTTAATCACATTTACTCACCCTGTTCCATAGCCTTTCATCCTCTTTTCTTTCATCCATCTATCCAATCTAATCTTGAATGTTGATGTAATTTCTGCCTCAACCACTAACCCTGGAAATAAATTCCTTAGCCTCTCAACTCTCTATAAAGAGGTTTCTCGAACACTCTGTTCTAAATCTCACGTTTAATCTTGTATCCATGGTCCCTCATTCTAGCCTCCGCAACTATTGGAATCAAACTGCTCCTATCTACTCTGCCTCATATTTTCGTAATTTTAAACACTTCTGTCATATTGCCCAGTAATCTGCCTGAAAAAAAAATATTTTTCAAGTCTTTCTTTGTATTTGTATCACTTCGTACCAGGCAGCATTCAAGTGAATCTACATTGTACCCTCTTGAAAGCCTCCTATAGTGTGGAGCGCAATGCTTCACACACTACTCTAATAGATCATATTAAGGTTTCATATAGTTTCCATTTTTAATCCAGTTTTCTATCCTTCCTCCAATTGCATACTCCTTAATCTTAATAGTAATTTCCCGTGTAATACCTTGTCAAAGGCATTCCTAAAAAGCCCATGTTGAGATATTGGCAAAGTGAGGAAGACTTTTTTTGTATAAAGTGAGTTGGTGATAGTGTGCTTTAAGTTTGAATCCATTTTGGGAGTTTTTGCTGCATTTCCCACATTTTCCATGGGGGTTATTTTAACTTAACCTGCCCAATGGGATACTGCTGTAATTGGATCGACTACCCGGGTGAATGTGGCGAACTGCTGGGTGGTTTCAAAACAAGGGGTAGCAACTTTCAGATGAAACAAAGGATTTAGGAGGTTTTTTTTATATAGGTGAGTATGTGGGACTCACTGCCACTTGGAGTATTTAAGCAGAAGTTTTATGCATATGAGGGATATCGGGGCAGGGTGGAAAGAGGTAGATCAAGTGCGAGGAAGCTCATCTGGAGTATAAACATCATAGAATCATAAAAATTTACAGCACGGAAGGAGGCCATTTCGGCCCATCGTGTCCGAGCCAGCCAACAAAGAGCTATCCAGCCTAATCCCACTTTCCAGCTCTTGGTCTGTAGTCCTATAGGTTACGGCACTTCAAGTGCACATCCAAGTACTTTTTAAATGTGGTGAGGCATAAACCAGTTGGGCCCAATGGCCTGTTTCTCGACTGTCAGTTCTATGTAATTCATGTCCCATTGTGACCACTTCCTTTCATAGATGAGGCCATTGGATTTTATTTTTCACAGAAAACAAACTGGATTGTGATCCCAAGACACTAATTAAAACCTAGAAATAAAATGTAGTTAAAGAGATTTATTATTCAGTTAAACTGAAGCAGTGGCATTGGCCATTGGGCTATATTTGCGGTTGTTTGTCAGTTATACAGTGTTTTATGAGTTGTCAGGTTTTTTCAACTGCCAACTTTTCTAAGTATGTGTGGTTGAGGCAGTGACTATTGACCCTTATAAGGAAAAACATTGATAAATATTTTAAGCAGAGGAACATACATGGTTTATGGGGAGACTACAGTTGTTTAATTTTAATTAAGAGCTGGCACAGGCATTATGGGCTTCCTTCTGCACAGTAAACTGTTATGACTCTATGGTTCTTGTAAAGCTCCACAATAATAGATAGCACAACGTTATGTTTAGATGGTTTTTAGGTGTGAACTTAAATCAATTCAGTGCACATGGACCCAAACATTGTGGGGATGTTCGCTCCGGCTGCCTGAGTGTCTTCTGCGGCTGTCTATGTCTGTGCCCGGGTGTCCCTGGAGATGGAGCACGGGGTGTCTGTCGATACGCTTGAGGCTTTCCTTGACCAGTGGGCCCCGGAAAGGACTGGATTGCCTAGTGGATACTGGAAACAAAGTGATAATTTCAGTAATGGCAACCCCACCTCCTCATAAATCATGAGACAAACTTAAAATTCATGAGCTTTGATAAGAAATCATGAGATGGTATTTTTTGGTTTATAAACCTAATTAGGAGCTTTATTTAATCTCGACCAGGTTGTGGATCTTTTAAAAAAAATGATATTACTGCATCTGAAAATGCTTTTCATTAAAAATCGTGCAACTTGCGATTAACGGGAGAGCATGAAAGAAAGAAAAGACTTGGATTTATATAGCGCCTTTCACGACCACCGGACATCTCAAAGCGCTTTACAGCCAATGAAGTAGTGGTGCAGCAGGGAGGGATTCAAATTCCTGGGGCATTGGAACCGGTTCTGGGGGAGGTGGGACCAGTACAAACCGGACGGTCTGCACCTGGGCAGGACCGGAACCAATGTCCTTGGGGGAGTGTTTGCTGTGCTGTTAGGGAGGAGTTAAACTAATATGACAGGGGGATGGGAACCAATGCAGGGAGACAGAGGGAAACAAAATGGAGACAAAAGCAAAAGACAGAAAGGAGATGAGTAAAAGTGGAGGGCAGAGAAACCCAAGGCAAAAAACAAAAAGGGCCACTGTACAGCAAAATTCTAAAGGGTCAAAGTGTAATAAAAAGGCAAGCCTGAAAGCTCGGTGCCTCAAAGCGAGGATTATTCGGAACCCAGGAGAGGGCTCTGAGCTAGTTAGAGTGGGTGAGAGCTCAGATGAACAGGACCCCAAGAAAGAATGCAAAAGGCAGGAGGCAACAGAGCAGAGTAGCACTGGGGTAAGTGTAAACCACAAGGTGATAGGAAGGGACAATATGTATGAATAGAAAGCGGCTGCAGGAGGGGTCAAAACTAAAAATCATGGTTTAAAAACTAGTATTAAAACACTCTACCTAAACGCACGCAGCATTCGAAATAAAGTAAATGAGTTGACGGCACAAATCATTACAATGGGTATGATTTGGTGGCCATTACAGAAACGTGATTGCAGGGTGGCCAAGACTGGGAATTAAATATACAGGGGTATCTGACAATTCGGAAAGATAGACAAAAAGGGAAAGGAGGTGGGGTAGCTCTGTTAATAAAGGATGATATCAGGGCAGTTGTGAGAGACGATATTGGCTCTAATGAACAAAATGTTGAATCATTGTGGGTGGAGATTAGAGACAGTAATGGGAAAAAGTCACTGATGGGCGAAGTTTATAGGCCCCCAAATAATAACTTCACGGTGGGGCAGGCAATAATCAAGGGAATAATGGAGGCATGTGAAAAAGGAATGGCAGTAATCATGGGGGATTTTAACCTACATATCGATTGGTCAAACCAAATCGCATGGGGTAGCCTTGAGGAGGAATTCATAGAATGCATACGGGATTGTTTCTTAGAACAGTATGTTACAGAACCTACAAGGGAGCAAGCTATCTTAGATCTGGTCCTGTGTAATGAGACAGGAATAATAAACGATCTCCCAGTAAAAGATCCTCTCGGAATGAGTGATCACAGTATGGTTGAATTTGTAATACAGATTGAGGGTGAGGAAGTAGTGTCTCAAACGAGCGTACTATGCTTAAACAAAGGGGACTACAGTGGGATGAGGGCAGAGTTGGCTAAAGTAGACTGGAAACACAGACTAAACAGTGGCACAATTGAGAAACAGTGGAGGACTTTTAAGGAGCTCTTTCATAGTGCTCAACAAAAATATATTCTAGTGAAAAAGAAGGGCGGTAAGAGAAGGGATAACCAGCCGTGGATAACCAAGGAAATAAAGGAGAGTATCAAATTAAAAACCAATGCTTATAAGGTGGCCAAGGTTAGTGGGAAAATAGAAGATTGGGAAAATTTTAAATGACAGCAAAGAATGACTAAGAAAGCAATAAAGAAAGGAAAGATAGATTACGAAAGTAAAATTGCGCAAAACATAAAAACAGATAGTAAAAGCTTTTACCGATATATAAAACGGAAAAGAGTGACTAAAGTAAATGTTGGTCCCTTAGAAGATGAGAAGGGAGATTTAATAATGGGAAATGTGGAAATGGCTGAGACCTTAAACAATTATTTGCTTCGGTCTTCACAGTGGAAGACACAAAAACCATGCCAAAAATTGTTGGTCACGAGAATGTGGGAAGGGAGGACCTTGAGATAATCACTATCACTAGGGGGGTAGTGCTGGACAGGCTAATGGGACTCAAGGTAGACAAGTCCCCTGGTCCTGATGAAATGCATCCTAGGGTATTAAAAGAGATGGCAGAAGTTATAGCTGATGCATTCGTTATAATCTACCAAAATTCTCTGGACTCTGAGGAGGTACCAGCAGATTGGAAAGCAACTTATGTAATGCCTCTGTTTAAAAAAGGGGGCAGACAAAAGGCAGGTAACTATAGGCCGGTTAGTTTAACATCTGTAGTGGGGAAAATGCTTGAAGCTATCATTAATAAAGAAATAGCGGGACATCTAGATAGGAATAGTGCAATCAAGCAGACACAACATGGATTCATGAAGGGAAAATCATGTTTAACTAATTTACTGGAATTCTTTGAGGATATAACGAGCATGGTGGATAGAGGTGTACCGATGGATGTGGTGTATTTAGATTTCCAAAAGGCATTCGATAAGGTGCCACACAAAAGGTTACTGCAGAAGATAAAGGTACACGGAGTCAGCGGAAATGTATTATCATGGATCGAGAATTGGCTGGCTAACAAAAAGCAGAGAGTCGGGATAAATGTGTCCTTTTCGGGTTGGAAATCGGTGGTTAGTGGTGTGCCACAGGGATCGGAGCTGGGACCACTACTGTTTACAATATACATAGATGACCTGGAAGAGGGGACAGAGTGTAGTGTAACAAAATTTGCAGATGACACAAAGATTAATGGGAAAGCGAGTTGTGTAGAGGTCACAGGGAGGCTGCAAAGAGGTTTAGATAGGTTAAGCGAATGGGCTAAGGTTTGGCAGATGGAATACAATGTCGGAAAATGTGAGGTCATCCACCTTGGAAATAAAAACAGTAAAAGGGAATATTATTTGAATGGGGAGAAATTACAACATGCTGCGGTGCAGAGGGACCTGGGGTCCTTGTGCATGAATCCCAAAAAGTTAGTTTGCAGGTGCAGCAGGTAATCAGGAAGGCGATTAGAATGTTGGCCTTCATTGTGAGAGGGATGGAGTACAAAAGCAGGGAGGTCCTGCAACTGTATAGGGTATTGGTGAGGCCGCACCTGGAGTACTGCGGCAGTTTTGGTCACCTTTCTTAAGGAAGGATATACTAGCTTTGGAGGGGGTACAGAGACGATTTACTAGGCTGATTCCAGAGATGAGGGGGTTACCTTATGATGATAGATTGAGTAGACTGGGTCTTTACTCGTTGGAGTTCAGAAGGATGAGGGGTGATCTTATAGAAACATTTAAAATCATGAAAGGGATAGACAAGATAGAGGCAGAGAGGTTGTTTCCACTGGTCGGGGAGACTAGAACTAGGGGGCATAGCCTCAAAATACGGGGGAGCCAATTTAAAACCGAGTTGAGAAGGAATTTCTTCTCCCAGAGGGTTGTGAATCTGTGGAATTCTCTGCCCAAGGAAGCAGTTGAGGCTAGCTCATTGAATGTATTCAAATCACAGATAGATAGATTTTTAACCAATAAGGGAATTAAGGGTTATGGGGAGCGGGCGGGTAAGTGGAGCTGAGTCCACGGCCAGATCAGCCATGATCTTGTTGAATGGCGGAGCAGGCTCAAGGGGCTAGATGGCCTACTCCTGTTCCTAATTCTTATGTAAGTACTTTTGGAGTGTAGTCACTGTTGTAATGAAGGAATTAAAAAATTTTTGCCGTTACGTTCATTCTAATTTTGAACTACTATAGTTTGTGTCCCTTTTTAAAAAAGCGGGCAGGCTTTCGTTTGACGAGTTCATCCTCCTGATTGAAAGCCAGGAAAGAGTAGACCCTAAAACGCTGCTCGAGCAAATCCATTTCCCCCCCCATGTCATCCATTAAGCCCACACTGCGATATGTGTGTGCACTAAGTCCGTGCAGCAGAGCAGGTCTCCAGTCGTCTTGGTTAACCCTTGCCACGGACCAAGACCGAGCTCTGTCAAGCCCGTGTGGTGGCTTGTGTGCAACGGTCACCACATGTTAAAAAAAATCCACGTACAGGAAACTTCCACCCTTCAACTGGAGTTAGGACTGGAATATTGGGTCCTTCATTGAAACATCTGTGAACTCATGTGGAAGCAAGTCATCCTCGTTCGTGGGACCGCCTATGATGATGATGGTGGTGGGGGCGGGGAAAGCACGAAGCCATTGGTTAAGTGGGTTGTCAATCATCCAGTTCCCTCCTGCCGGTTGCATGCCAGAAAAAAAAGGTGCGCGTGCGCGGCTCCAGGATCATGGTGGGCACGAACGGAGCCGCGATAGCGCGCACATGCGCAGATGGCCGCAAAGATGTGGAAGAGCAGGGAGTGCGAGAGGAAGGTCCATGAGCGCGCACACGTGTGGGTGGGAAACACGGAGATATACGTGCGCGCACTCGCGACGCGGCGGTTGGCGTTGCGGAGACGGTGACGGGGTTGTTGTGGAGTGGCGCGGGTTGAGCGCGGGAAGGCGCGTGGTGTTGTCAGTTGGTGACAGTTGAAAGAGTTAGTAAGGAGAGAGTAGAGGGTGGAGATGGCGGCGAGCGCAGCTTATCTGGACACTGCAGAAACAAACAGTTCAGGCCACCGTTGACGGTGAGTGATTTTTGTTTTGTTTGGGGATTTTTTATATATATATATTAAGTACTTAAAAAAAAGTGCACACAAAGTTCTGTTGAAAGACTTTCATTTTTGCAGCGCCTTTCACGACCACCGGACGTCCCAAAGTACTGTACAGCCAATGAAGGGCTTTTGGAGTGTCGTCACTGTTGTAATGTGGGAAAGGCGGCAGCCAAATTGTACACAGCAAGCTCCCACACACAACAATGTGATAATGACCAGGTAATCTGTTTTTGTTATGTTGATTGAGTGATAAATGTTGGCCAACGCCCCAGCTTTTCTTCGAAGTAGCGCTGTGGGATCTTTTAGGTTCATCTGAGAGAGCAGATGGGCCTCGGTTTAACGTCTCATCCGAAAGACAGCACATCCGACAATGCAGCACTCGCTCAGCACTGCGCTGGAGTGTCAGCCGAGATTTATGTGCTCAAGTCTCTGGAGTGGGACTTGAACTCTCAACCTTCTGACTCGGGCAAGTTGCACAGTTTCACCGCTATTTGTGATGTTAGCAGCATCGAATGATAAAGGACATTTTTGTTCCTAATCTGTTGATCCCCTTGAAGTAATATTCATTGACTAAGTGACCTTTAATTAATTTAACCCTTTTTAAATTATGAGGGTAGCTTATATTCCCTGGAGTATAGAACATAAAGGGATGATCTAATTGAAATCACGGAGACATGGCTCCAGGGTGACCAAGGCTGGGAACTTAACATCCAGGGGTATTCAACATTTAGGAAGGATAGACAGAAAGGAAAAGGAGGTGGGGTGGCGTTGCTGGTTGAAGAGGAAATTTATGCAATAGTAAGGAGGGACATTAGTCTGGATGATGTGGAATCGGTTTGGGTGGAGCTGCGGAATACCGAAGGGCAGAAAAGCTAGTGGGAGTCGTGTACAGACCACCAAACAGTAGTAGTGAGGTTGGGGACAGCATCAAACAAGAAATAAGGGATGTGTGCAATAAAGGTACAGCAGTTATCATGGGCGACTTTAATTTACATATTGATTGGGCTAACCAAACTGGTAGCAATGTGGTGGAGGAGGATTTCCTGGAGTGTATTAGGGATGGTTTTCTAGACTAATATGTTGAGGAACCAACTAGAGAGCTGGCCATCCTAGACTGGGTGATGTGTAATGAGAAGCGACAAATTAGCAATCTTGTTGTGCGAGGCCCCTTGGGGAAGAGTGACCATAATATGGTAGAATTCTTTATTAAGATGGAGAGTGACAGTTATTTTGGAAACTAGGGTCCTGAACTTAAGGAAATGTAACTTCGACAGTATAAGGCATGAATTGGTTGGAATAGACTGGCAAAGGATACTTAAAGGGTTGACAGTGGATAAGCAATGGCAAACATTTAAAGATCACATTGATGAACTTCAGCAATTGTACATCCCTGTCTGGAGTAAAAATAAAATGGGGAAGGTGGCTCAACTGTGGCTAACAAGGGAAATTAAGGATAGTGTTAAAACCAAGGAAGAGGCATATAAATTGTTTCGAAAAAGTTACAAACCTGAGGAAATTTAGAATTCAACAGAGGAGGACTAAGGGTTTAATTAAGAGGGGGAAAATAGAGTACGAGAGGAAGCTTGCAGGGAACATAAAAACTGACTGCAAAAGCTTCTATAAATATGTGAAGAGAAAAAGATTAGTGAAGACAAATGTCGGTCCCTTGCAGTCGCATTCAGGTGAATTTATAATGGGGAACAAAAAAATGGCAGACCAATTGAACAAATACTTTGGTTCTGTCTTCACGAAGGAAGGCACAAATAACCTTCCGAATGTACGAGGGACAGTGGGTCTAGTGAGAAGGAGGAACTGAAGGATATCCTTATTAGGTGGGAAATTGTGTTAGGGAAATTGATGGGATTGAAAGCCGATAGTCTGCATCCCAGAGTACTTAAGGAAGTGGCCCTAGAAATAGTGGATGAATTGGTAATCATTTTCCAACAGTCTATTGACTCTGGATCAGTTCCTATGGACTGGAGGGTAGCCAATGTAACACCACTTTTTAAAAAAGGACGGAGAAGAGAAAATGGGTAATTATAGGCCGGTTAGCCTGACATCAGTTGTGGGGAAAATGTTGGAATCAATCATTAAGGATGAAATAGCAGCGCATTTGGAAAGCAGTGACAGGATCAGTCCAAGTCAGCATGGATTTATGAAAGGGAAATAATGCTTGATGAATCTTCTGGAATTTTTTTGTGGATGTATCTAGCAGAGTGGACAAGGGAGAACCAGTGGATGTCGTGTATTTGGACTTTCAAAAGGCTTTTGACAAGGTCCCGCACAACAGATTGCCGTGCAAAATCAAAGCGCATGGTATTGGGGGTAATATACTGACATGGATAGAGAACTGGTTGGCAGACAGGAAGCAGCAAGTCGGGATAAACAGGTCCTTTTCAGTGACTAGTGGAGTGCCGCAGGGCTCAGTGCTGGGACCCCAGCTCTTTACAATATACATTAACGATTTGGATGAAGGAATTGAGTGTAATATCTCCAAGTTTGCAGATGACACTAAACTGGGTGATGGTGTGAGTTGTGAGGGGGATGCTAGGAGGCTGCAGAGTGACTTGGACAGGTTAGATGAGTGGGCAAATGCATGGCAGATGCAGTATAATGTGGATAAATGTGAAGTTATCCATTTTGGGGGCAAAAACACGAAGGCAGAATATTATCTGAATGGCAGCAGATTAGGAAAAGGGGAGGTGCTATGAGACCTGGGGGTCATGGTTCATCAGTCATTGAAGGTTGGCATGCAGGTACAGCAGGCGGTGAAGAAGACAAATGGTATGTTGGCCTTCATAGTTAGGGGATCTGAGTATAGGAGCAGGGAGATCTTACTGCACTTGTACAGGGCCTTAGTGAGGCCTCACCTGGAATATTGTGTTCAGTTTTGGTCTCCTAATCTGACGAAGGACGTTCTTGCTATTGAGGGAGTGCAGTGAAGGTTCACCAGACTAATTCCAGGGATGGCTGGACTGACGTATGAGGAGAGACTGGATCGACTGGGCCTTTATTCACTGGAGTTTAGAAGGATGAGAGGGGATCTCATAGAAACGTATAAGATTCTGACGGGACTGGACAGGTTAGATGCAGGAAGAATGTTCCCGATGTTGGGGAAGTCCAGAACCAGGGGACATAGTCTTAGGATAAGGGGTAGGCCTTTTAGGACTGAGATGAGGAGAAACTTCTTCAGAGTTGTTAACCTGTGGAATTCCCTGCCGCAGAGAGTTGTTGATGCCAGTTCATTGGATATATTCAAGAGGGAGTTAGAAAAGGCCCTTATGGCTAAGGGGATCAAGGAGTGTGGAGAGAAAGCAGGAAAGGGGTACTGAGGGAATGATCAGCCATGATCTTATTGAATGGTGGTGCAGGCTCGAGGGGCGAATGGCCTACTCCTGCATCTATTTTCTATATTTCTATGAAATGTTTAAGATGATTAAAGGATTTGATGGGGTGGATAGAGCAAAGCTAATTCCTCTGGTCAGCTGTGGCTCAGTTGCTAGTGCTCTCGCCTGAGTCACAAGGTTTTGGGGTCAAGTCCCATTTCAGAAACTTGAGCACAAAAATTAGGCTGACACTCCAGTGCAATACTGAAGCAGTGCTGCACTGTCTGAGGTGCCATCTTTCAGATGAGATGTTAAGCTGAGGCACTATCTGCTCTCTCAATTGGACCCAAGATCCCACGGCACTATTTCGAAGAGCAGGGGACTTCTCCCTGGTGTCCTGGCCAATACTTATCCCTCAACCAATATCACTAAAACAGATTATTATCTGGTCATTATCACATTGCTGTTTGTGTGGGAACTAGCTGTGTGCAAATTGGCTGTCACGTTAACTACATTACAACAGTGACTGCACTTCAAAAAGTACTTCATTAGCTGTAAAGTGCTTTGGGACATCCCATAGAAACATAGAAAATAGGTGCAGGAGCAGGCCATTCAGCCCTTCTAGCCTGCACCGCCATTCAATGAGTTCATGGCTGAACATGAAACTTCAGTACCCCCTTCCTGCTTTCTCGCCATACCCCTTGATCCCCCGAGTAGTAAGGACTTCATCTAACTCCCTTTTGAATATATTTAGTGAATTGGCCTCAACTACTTTCTGTGGTAGAGAATTCCACAGGTTCACCACTCTCTGGGTGAAGAAGTTTCTCCTCATCTCGGTCCTAAATGGCTTACCCCTTATCCTTAGACTGTGACCCCCTGGTTCTGGACTTCCCCAACATTGGGAACATTCTTCCTGCATCCAACCTGTCCAAATCCGTCAGAATTTTAAACATTTCTATGAGGTCCCCTCTCACTCTTCTGAACTCCAGTGAATACAAGCCCAGTTGATCCAGTCTTTCTTGATAGGTCAGTCCCACCATCCCGGGAATCAGCCTGGTGAATCTTCGCTGCACTCCCTCAATAGCAAGAACGTTCTTCCTCAAGTTAGGAGACCAAAACTGTACGCAATACTCCAGGTGTGGCCTCACCAAGGCCCTATACAACAGTAGCAACACCTCCCTGCCCCTGTACTCAAATCCCCTCGCTATGAAGGCCAACATGCCATTTGCTTTCTTAACCGCCTGCTGTACCTGCATGCCAACCTTCAATGACTGATGTACCATGACACCCAGGTCTCTTTGCACCTCCCCTTTTCCTAATCTGTCACCATTCAGATAATAGTCTGTCTCTCTGTTTTTACCACCAAAGTGGATAACCTCACATTTATCCACATTATACTTCATCTGCCATGCATTTGCCCACACACACCCAGGTCTCGCTGCACCTTTCACCCAACTTAGTGTCATCCGCAAATTTGGAGATACTACATTTAATCCCCTCGTCTAAATCATTAATGTACAATGTAAACAGCTGGGGCCCCAGCACAGAACCTTGTGGTACCCCACTAGTCACTGCCTGCCATTCTGAAAAGTACCCATTTACTCCTACTCTTTGCTTCCTGTCTGACAACCAGTTCTCAATCCACGTCAGCACACTACCCCCAATCCCATGTGATTTAACTTTGCACATTAATCTCCTGTGCGGGACCTTGTCGAAAGCCTTCTGAAAGTCCAAATATACCACATCAACTGGTTCTCCTTTGTCCACTTTACTGGAAACATCCTCAAAAAATTCCAGAAGATTTGTCAAGCATGATCTCCCTTTCACAAATCCATGCTGACTTGGACCTATCATGTCACCATTTTCCAAATGCGCTGCTATGACATCCTTAATAATTGATTCCATCATTTTACCCACTACTGAGGTCAGGCTGACCGGTCTATAATTCCCTGCTTTCTCTCTCCCTCCTTTTTTAAAAAGTGGGGTTACATTGGCTACCCTCCACTCGATAGGAACTGATCCAGAGTCAATGGAATGTTGGAAAATGACTGTCAATGCATCCGCTATTTCCAAGGCCACCTCCTTAAGTACTCTGGGATGCAGTCCATCAGGCCCTGGGGATTTATCGGCCTTCAATCCCATCAATTTCCCCAACACAATTTCCCGACTAATAAAGATTTCCCTCAGTTCCTCCTCCTTACTAGACCCTCTGACCCCTTTTATATCCGGAAGGTTGTTTATGTCCTCCTTAGTGAATACTGAACCAAAGTACTTGTTCAATTGGTCTGCCATTTCTTTGTTCCCTGTTATGACTTCCCCTGATTCTGACTGCAGGGGACCTACGTTTGTCTTTACTAACCTTTTTCTCTTTACATACCTATAGAAACTTTTGCAATCCGCCTTAATGTTCCCTGCAAGCTTCTTCTCGTACTCCATTTTCCCTGCCCTAATCAAACCCTTTGTCCTCCTCTGCTGAGTTCTAAATTTCTCCCAGTCCCCAGGTTCGCTGCTATTTCTGGCCAATTTGTATGCCACTTCCTTGGCTTTAATACTATCCCTGATTTCCCTAGATAGCCACGGTTGAGCCACCTTCCCTTTTTTATTTTTACGCCAGACAGGAATGTACAATTGTTGTAATTCATCCATGCGGTCTCTAAATGTCTGCCATTGCCCATCCACAGTCAACCCCTTAAGTATCATTCGCCAATCTATCTTAGCCAATTCACGCCTCATACCTTCAAAGTTACCCTTCTTTAAGTTCTGGACCATGGTCTCTGAATTAACTGTTTCATTCTCCATCCTAATGCAGAATTCCACCATATTATGGTCACTCTTCCCCAAGAGTCCCGTGGTTGTGAAAGGCGCTGTCTAAATGCAAGTCTTCCTTTCATTTGGTGGAGGGAGTCCAAAACAAGGGTGGCAAAACCATAAAATTAGACTGTTCAGGGTTGACGTCAGGGCGCATTTCTTCACTTAAAGGATAGTGGAAATCTGAAACTCTTTCACTACCTCAGGACTTTTGAAACTGCTTTACCGCCAATGCACTACTTTTGAAATGAAGGATAATGCCAACCGATTTACACACAAGATCTCGCAAACTGAGATTTTTCTCTCGCCAGATTTACTGGTGTTTCTTGAGGGATAAATATTGGTTAGGACACCGGGAGAACGCCTCACCTTCAAATAATGATGTGGGATATTTTACATCCACCTGAGAGAGAAGATGTGAGCCTCAATTTAAATGGCTCATCGAAAAGATACACCTCTGACATCCCTTGCTATCTCATGTAACTTCAAGAAATACTTATTTCCATTGCTTTTTTTTCTGATACAGTTCTTGGCTCTTCTGCAGATTAGCATGATCTTTTTTTTTAAAGCTCACTTTTCTTCCAACTCTAATCTTAATGATCTTGTCAAAGAACCTCACTCCACTCTTCCATTGTATTTTGACGATTACAACTTATTGAGGACTATCACCCTTCCCCTCCCCCACCCCCCCCTCCAATTCAATCTGGCATTCATAATCTCCTGGTCACACTGGCATTTTTTTCTCCTTTTTAACTGCCTCTTTTCTCTTTCAGTGCAAGCTGGAATTCTCCTATTCCCTTTCTTGAAAGAACATAAGAATTAGGAACAGGAGTAGGCCATCTAGCCCCTCGAGCCTGCTCCGCCATTTAATAAGATCATGGCTGATCTGGCCGTGGACTCAGCTCCACTTACCTGCCCTCTTCCCGTAACCCTTAATTCCCTTATTGCTTAAAATTCTATCTATCTGTGACTTGAATACATTCAATGAGCTAGCCTCAACTGCTTCCTTGGGCAGAGAATGCCACAGATTCACAACCCTCTGGGAGAAGAAATTCCTTCCCAACTCGGTTTTAAATTGGCTCCCCCGTATTTTGAGGTTGTGCCCCCTAGTTCTAGTCTCCCCTACCAGTGGAAACAACCTCTCTGCCTCTATCTTGTCTATCCCTTTCATGATTTTAAATGTTTCTATAAGATCACCCCTCATCCTTCTGAACTCCAACGAGTAAAGACCCAGTCTACTCAATCTATCATCATAAGGTAACCCCCTCATCTCTGGAATCAGCCTAGTGAATCGTCTCTGTACCCCCTCCAAAGCCAGTATATCCTTCCTTAAGTAAGGTGACCAAAACTGCACGCAGCACTCCAGGTGCGGCCTTACCAATACCTTATATAGTTGCAGCAGGATCTCCCTGCTTTTGTACTCCATCCCTCTCGCAATGAAGGCCAACATTCCATTCGCTTTCCTGATCACCTGCAAACTAACTTTTTTGGGATTCATGCACAAGGACCCCTATGTCCCTCTGCATCTCAGCATGTTGTAATTTCTCCCCATTCAAATAATATTCCCTTTTATATTTTTTCCAAAGGTGGATGACCTCACACTTTCCGACATTGTATTCCATCTGCCAAACCTTCGCCCATTCGCTTAACCTATCCAAATCTCTTTGCAGCCTCTCTGTGTCCTCTACACAACCCGCTTTCCCACTAATCTTTGTGTCATCTGCAAATTTTGTTACACTACACTCTGTCCCCTCTTCCAGGTCATCTATGTATATTGTAAACAGTTGTGGTCCCAGCACCGATCCCTGTGGCACACCACTAACCACCGATTTCCAACCCGAAAAGGACCCATTTATCCCGACTCTCTGCTTTCTGTTCGCCAGCCAATTCTCTATCCATGCTAATACATTTCCTCTGACTCCGCGTACCTCTATCTTCTGCAGTAACCTTTTGTGTGGCACCTTATCGAATGCCTTTTGGAAATCTAAATACACCACATCCATTGGTACACCTCTATCCACCATGCTCGTTATATCCTCAAAGAATTCTAGTAAATTAGTTAAACATGATTTCCCTTCATGAATCCATGATTTCATGAAAGCATCCAACAACACAGTTAGTCACGTATTTACACATCACTTTGTTGGAAGTATCCCAATTTCTGTATGTCATGCTTTCACCATGCAACATGGGGTATATATGCAATGACAGTAAGGGTCAGCTATAGACTGCAACTTGGCTGTATTTCCTTGCAGGTTTGCTGCAATGCTGGCCTGTGGGGATGGTACTGTTGAGTGGTAAAGAGGGCAAATATTCTTGCAGTCGTAATCTGATGAATCTCCTGAAAGCCTGTGAATGTTTGGTCAAGTGGAGCTTCCCAGACTGTGAGTGATTTTAGTTAGGTAGGAGCAAAGATGGATAAATACTGAGGTGTAGATCATCTATGATCTAATTGAATGGCATAGCAGTCTCAGGATGCTGAATGGCCTACTCGTGTTCCTATGAAGCTCCATCGCTTGTCTACAGACTCATGCCTGCACCTTGGCATCCCTTTCTTTTGTTTTTTGTTTGTCTGTTTTCATTCCCTGCCTCTTGAGGCTTGGCAAACACTGATAATGGGGTGAGATTCCTTCAAGGGCTTTCAGAATTGTTATCTCTGTATTGTAACTCTCCATTATTTTTGATGTATGCAATTTTCCTCTCGTACCACTAATCTGCTTTTAGATCTGTTCAAATCTGCACTGGGTGTAAACAGTACACTTCTGTTTTATTACATTTATGACCTACCAATAGCCATTTTGATGGTAATACAGGTTGGACCTCCCTTATCCGGCACCACCCCTTGTCCGGCATGATTCTGGCAGCCGGAGGCACATGTGCAGAACATGGCCGTGCTGACACCTGGCCCGCCGAGGGCCTGCCAACCCTTCAGGCCCGCCCCTCCACGACGTGGGGTGCAGCATCTTCTCTCCTCCTCCCGCCCCCCCCCCCCCCCCCCCCCCTCGGGCTGATCTCCCTTCATTCGGCAAAATCCATTATTCGGCACAGGCCAGTTTCTGAGAGTGCCTGATAAGGGAGGTTCAACCTGTAATGCCAAAATAAAATCCAGGCTTCAGACTTCTGTTTATTTATAGGAGGTGTTTAGATCTGACAGACGTTGGAGCATCCAACATTCTGTTATTTAATCTGGTCTGTCTGGGTTTTGTTCCTTTTTCAGGTTTCTGGGCTATCATTGTCAGGGAATGCATATAAAAGGAAGACAAATTAATCTCTTTTAGGTTGTATGGTAATACCAGCAGTGGATTCTACACTTTGTCGAGATGACAGTATAGGAAATAAATAATGCAGGCAAAACCAAATGACCACTGGCATGCAAGTGGTTAAAGCACAAACAGGAATGTATAATGTGTTCTTTGGCACAGACCATGTAGTACATTGCTTGCATCAAAACAACAGCAACTTGTATTTCAATATTTTAACTTAAAAAAGAAGGCCACTACTGATTCACAAATGGGTGTAATGAAAACTTACACTGGGTTGAAAAGTAAGAGATTAGGCGAAGTGACCAACGACTATTGTATAAAAGGCTCATCTCCAAGAAGATAACCTTTCTTGACATACTTTCCTTGGGGTCGTGAAATGTACCAGTAGCTGCACCATCTTTCTGGCATTATTTCCAGCAGTAAGCCTAAAAAATGCAGTGATGCCAATTTAGGGTGATGCCCAATTGGGGTGTTGCTATATACACGTCAGTTGTTGCTAAGACATCAATAACGCTGACCATGACTGGATCCTTTCAGGGATCGCTGACATTGAAAGAACATTTGTATCAACTTCTAGGTATATCAAGGGTGGATTACACTTGATCTCTTTAAGGAGCTAACTAACATTCTGGTAACACTGGTCTCCTTGGGAAGGAGGCCCAAGTTCACAGATCCTTGCAAAAATATTGCTGAAGCAACCTCAGTTACAGTCAGCACTCTTCAAACTGTCCTCTAGGGATAAGTGACTTGAGTTTGTTGCATGAGCATGTTTTCTGTCTGCATCGTTTTCATTGGGAACACTTCTCCGGGACATCCAGACTGCCTATAGGGAGGAGGATTTGAGGAAGCGGAGACAAATAAAGCACCCTTCTCTGGATTATGTGTGGAGAATCACTGCACATTGCATGACCAACTCCCTCAATGGCTATTGGGAATCAATATGAGCCATGCTCCTATCCAAAGCCAGGCAGAATAGATTCCCACAAGCGAGGATTGGAAGTCGGGAGTCCTGGAAGGTAGTGATGAATTGTCTGGGAGCATATTGTTAGACCAGAGCTCCAAATTACAAAAAATAATCAAAAAAAATCAATTGGAATGTTAGCCTTTATGATAGCGTATAAAGCGGTGGAAGTTTCGCTACAGTTATACAAAGTTAGACCACACCTGGAGAACTGTGTACAGTTCTGGATATATTGGCCTTGGAAAGGAGTGCAGCGCAGATTCACCAGAATGTTAGTCGGGCTCCAAGAGTTAAATTGAGGACAGATTAAATAAACTAAGCTTGTATTCTCTGGAATATAGGTTAAAGAGTTATTTGATTAAAGTTGTAAGGATTTTGAAAGAAATTGATAGGATAGATAGATAAAACTTTTTTCTGTTGGTGGGGGAGTCTAGTACAAGGGGACAGAAGCTTAATATCAGAGCCAGGCCATTCGCAAGAGAAGTAAAGTAAAGGTGGTAGAAGTGTGAAACCCTCTCAAAGTAGTAGATGCTTGCACATTTAATAATTTTAAATCTGAGATCGATAGATTTTTGCAAGCCAAGTGTATTCAGGAATATGGAACCAAGTGGTGTTAGGATACAGATCAGCTATTATCTCATTGAATGGCAGAACATGCTCAAGGGGCTGAATGGTCTACTCCTGTTCCTAAGTTATTTAGAGACAATTAATATAAAAGACACCCAAAAGCCTTGGTGTGACTCATGCCGTGTGAAAACCTACAAGTAATCTCATAAATCCCAGATGACTTTTGTAGGATAATTATATTTCTATGGTCATTAGGATTAGTAAAGTTTAATTACTAAAGTATACTGTTATGAAATAATCATCTACCTTTATAATGTCAATAATGTTTATAGATTAAGCAACAGACTGATATTTATTCTTCCACCTATACAAAGAAAGGTAGGTAATGTGGTGGCATGTGATGTATATTTGTTCGCAATGGTACAATACCCCTATCTCATTACATTTACATTCTGGTTTGCAGAGATGGGAGATCCACTTGCAGGAGTGGTCAGTAATGCGAAGGAAACTCGGGTACAACCTCCAAAATGTAAATGCCGACATCTGCAAATTATCAACACCTGATCGTAAAAGTAAACTGCGCCTCAGCCATGATCTTATGAATGGTGGTGCAGGCTCGAAGGGCTGAATGGCCTACTCCTGCACCTATTTTCTATGTTTCTATGTTTCTATTGAGTCTCACTGAGGGTGAAGTTGGAAGAAATGCTTTTGCTCCAGATATTTTTTATTTTTCAAAAAAGGCGGAGGGCCCTGTCGAAACTAATCTTTAGCATCCTAATTCAGGAGACGTTCAGGATGGCAACATTACTGCAGCTTTCTATGGTTAGTCAAATGATGTACAGTGTCTCTAAATATAATATGGATTCAGGCCTGTCAAATCAAACATGACTACATATGTTTTTGTGTGTGGAGATGTATATCCCACTTGCCCAAATCCATAGGCTAAAGTTGGCAGAGGCAAGACTTAGTGACCCCAAGTCTATGCAAGGGCACTGTTGGAGTCTAACCAGTTAAATCTGTGCACCCACCAAGACAGATCACTGATAAACGTCTTGCCACCGGTCCATGGGATTTTGGCCTGCAGGGTTAACTAGCTGGGTGGGAAGAATTATTTCTGCATCTCATTATTGAGGCAGGCTGGTTGATTAGTTATTAGCTGTGTCCTAAAGTATGGTGGCGCTATCTGGCTCTTGTATAGGATTACCACATTTACTACAGAAAGTTGTTCCAAAATTCTGTTGCGAAGCTTCTTGTCGTAAAGCCACCTTGACCTTTCAGATCTCATCTACTTTCAAAGAAGATAGTTGATTGTTGGACATCTAACAAGTGTGGGTTTGAGTTCTCACTAGGTGGATAACAGATAGCAGGAGGTCCTCGTATATGGTGAGCAGCACTCACCATAAATGTGAAAGTGTATTGCCATCATTCCCTTGCTTACAGCATGAACACTCACCACATCCCATTAAATCATGGTTACATTAGTTGGAGTTATGGAGCCTTAGCAGCAGTTGCTTCACTGTGGAATCCAAACATAGTGGACAACAAGCCCTGGATAAATGAGCACATAAATGATCAGGGCTCAAGTCAGAGGTTCCTCATTACCTGTATGACTGACCTATATCTTGAGCATAGTAGAAGAACTATACATTGTGCAAGCTACCTTGTTATAGACATCCAGGTCCAATGGCACATGGCAGGTTTGCTCATCCCTGTTTAGTCCAGGTTTTTAACTGAGGGCCTTTGGCTAAGAAATATATTCACAACCTCAGGATGTCCCAAAGCGATTTAAAGCCAATGAAGTACTTTGAAGTGTAGTCACTGCTGTAATGTAGGAAACACGACAGTTAATTTTGCACACAGCAAGGTCCCAAAAGCAGCAAGGAGGTAATGACCAGATCATCGGTTTGATATTGGTTGAAGGATAAATATTCGCCAGGACATGATGGAAAAACTTCCCTGCCCTTCGAATTAGTGCTGTGGGATCCTTTACATCTACCTGAGAGGGTTTAACACTTTGTGGGCAACCAAGAAAGGGACAAGGGACTGTACCAGGATTCTGCACATTCCAAGGACAATTTAAACAAAACTCTTTACAGCTTATTACTGTTAATTATTAATTTATTAAAATATCTTGGTACAGCACTGTTGTGATTCCCATCTGTATTGTGCAATAATTATTGGAATGGTTTGGTCCCTGCTGATCATGTGGCTCGTACTGACTCATACACAGACCAATCAAAAAATGAAAAGGGACCATACCAAATCAAAATGGAGATATTTCTATATTTTATTTCATAGTGTTGTAAAATGGCTAGAGATAAAATGAAAACAGTCTGACCTTCCTAGATTTCAAAATGGAGATTGAAATCCAGTTGTCTGAGATCCTGGCCAGTTTGCCCAGGATGCAGGGCTTTGTGGTAGGTACTAATTCCACTATGTATGGTCAAACCATTAACAGATGTGAGAGATGAATGAGATGTGCACATTTGGTCATTAAAGTGATATTATGCATTGTACTATTAATCAAACAGGTATGGCTTCGGAGGCTTTTATACTGTTTTAAGTCATATTGACTGTTCTGATCTGAATTCCTTGGGTCGATTTGATTATTTCATCACCCAAGTATCATGAAGGTCTGTGGAAAGCTTTCATTCAACGTTCTGCTGATTTTATCAATTTTGTTTTTTAAAAAAAACATTTTTAAAGGGATATTTTAACTGCGGATGCATTCTATTTTATTCTCCATACTTACTCTGTACCTTGCTCTGTGAATGTTCTACCTGTAAATCAGTATTTTTAATGAGACGTTAAACAGATCCTTGCATGTGCAGGTAACGGAAAAGGTCATGACACTACTTAAAGAGCAGGGAGCACTTCCCATGTCCTGACGAAGATTCTTTCTTCCAGCAACATCATCAAAAACAGATCAAATGGTCGTTCATCTAATTTGCTATTTGTGAGGTCTTGCTTTATGTAAATTGCCTACTGCACTTCAAAAGTCATCATCATCATAGGCAGTCCTTCGGAATCGAGGAAGACTTGTTTCCACTCTAAAAGTGAGTTCTCAGGTGGCTGTACAGTCCAATGCAGGAATTACAGTCTCTGTCACAGGTGGGACAGACAGTGGTTGAAGGAAAGGGTGGGTGCGGAGCCTGGTTTGCTCCTGCCGCTCTCTGCGCTTGATTTCTGCATGCTCTCAGCGACGAGACGTGAGGTGCTCAGTGCCCTCACGATGCTCTTCCTCCATTTTGGGCGGTCTTGGGCCACAAATTCCCAGGTGCCGATGGGATGCTGCACTTTATCAAGGAGGCTTTGAGGGTGTCCTTGAAACATTTCCTCTGCCCACTTGGGGCTCGCCTGCCAGATAGGAGTTCCGAGTAGAGTGCTTGCTTAGGGAGTCTCATGTCGGACATGTGGATGATGTGGCCCGCCCAACGGAGCTGGTCGAGCGTGGTCAGTGCTTTGATGCTGGGGTTGTTGGCCTGAGCAAGAACACTGACGTTGGTGGGTCTATCCTCCCAGTGGATTTGCAGGATCTTGCGGAGGCAGCGCTGGTGGTACTTCTCCAGCCCTTTGAGAAGTCTGCTGTATATGGTCCATGTCTCTGAGCCAATGTAGGAGGGTGGGTATCACTACAGCCCTGTAGACCATGAGCTTGGTGCCAGATTTGAGGTCCTGGTCTTCAAACACACTCTTCCTCAGGCAACCGAAGGCTGCACTGGCACACTGGAGGCGGTGTTGGACCTCGTCGTCGATGTCTTCCCTTGCTGATAGTAGGTTCCTGAGGTATGGAAAATGGTCCACATTGTCCAAGACCGCGCCATGGATTTTGATGACTGGAGGGCAATGCTGTATGGCGGGGTCAGGTTGGTGGAGGACCTTTGTCTTACGGATATTCAGTGTAAGTCCCATGCTTTCGTACTCCTCGGTGAAGGTGTTGATGATGGCTTGGAGTTCGGCCTCTGAATGTGCGCAGATGCAAGCTGTAGTTCGATGACACAGGATGGGGCAACCTTGGATCTAGCCTGGAGGCGGTGAAGGTTGAACAGGTTCCCATTGGTTCTATAGTTTAGTTTCACTCCAGCGGGGAGCTTGTTGAGAGTGAGATGGAGCATTGCAGCAAGGAAGATCGAGAAAAGCATTGGTGCCATGACGCAGCCCTGCTTGACCCCTGTCCGGACGTGGATTGGGTCTGTGATGGATCTGTTGGTCAGGATCACGGCTTGCATGTCATCGTGGAGCAGACGCAGAATGGTGACAAACTTTTGGGGGCAGCCGAAACGGAGGAGGATGCTCCATAGTCCCTCACGGTTAACTGTGTCAAAGGCCTTTGTGAGGTTAAAGAAGGCCATGTACAAGGGTTGATGCTGTTCCCCTGCATTTCTCTTGTAGTTGAAGTGCGATGAAGATCATGTCCGTTGTACCCCTTAGTGGACGGAATCCGCATTGCGACTCTGGGAGGAGCTATTTAGCCACGGGGAGAAGACTATTGAAGAGGATTCTTGCAATGACTTTCCCAGTGGCCGACAGGGCGATTTCTCTGTAGTTACCGCAGTCGGACTTGTCCCCTTTTTTGAAAATGGTCACAATTAAGGAACCTCTGAGATTTCCTGGCATGCTCTCATCCTTCCAGATAAAAGAAATGAGGTCATGCATATGTGCCAATAGTGCTTCTCTGCCATACTTTAGTGCCTAGGCGGGGATTTCATCTGCTCCTGAGGCCTTGTTGTTCTTGAGCTGACGGATAGCCCTTTCTACCTTGTGCAAGGTTGGGATTTTGCTGGGTTGGGGTAGTGGGTAGCATGCTGTGGGATGGAGTCGAGGACACTTGCGTCGAAGGCATGATCCCGGATAAGGAGATCTTCAAAGTGCTCCTTTCCAGCAGGCCCTGAATGTCTCGGTGTCCTTGATGAGTGCATCTCCGTTCTTGGCCAGCAGTGGGATGGGTGCTTGGACGCACGTTGTGATTGACAGCCAACTCCTGGATCTCCTGTGCTTTCTCCACCCACCAACTATTCTTTAGGTCGCGAGTTTTTTGTTACACCTTGACCTTCAGCTGCTTGTAGAGCTGCTTAGCTGCTTTAGGTTCAGAAATGTCTTGTGCTTGCGGCTTATTGGCTCCTGGATCTCCTGGTCGTTCTTGTCAAACCAGTGTTGGTGTTTCCTGGTTGAGTGACCGAACGTCTCTTCGCAGGCACTGGTTATGGAGCTCTTGAGGGCAGACCAGGCGCTGTGGGCACTCTGCATCTCGGGTCATCGCGGGTCGCCAGGTTGGCAGTGAGGCACTGGCTGTATAGGGCTTTCTTAACTGGGTCTCTCTGTGCTCCAGCATTGATTTTTCTGCAGCATTGTTTCTGTTGCCGTCGCTGTTTTGGGGTTATATTGATGATGATGATGATGGAGTGGATTAGGTAGTAGTCCGTCCAGCAGTCGTCGGCTCTTGTCATGGTGTGGATGATGCGCAAGTCCCTTGTGGTCCTTCGCTCTGACATAGTCAAGCAGATGCCAGTATTTGGATTAGGCAGTGGTCTGTCCAGCAGTCGTCGGCTCCTGTCATGGCGCGGGTGATGCTCGCGTCCTTGCGATCCCTGGCTCGGACGATGACATAGTCGAGTGGGTGCCAGTGTTTGGAGCGAGGGTGTTGCCACGATGCCTTGTACTTGTCCCTCTGACGGAACGAGGTGTTGGTGATGTTCTAAGCATTTTGTCAGGAGTAGGGTACCGCTGGAGTTGGTTTTCCCTACGCCCTCTGACGATCACTCCTCCCCAGAGGTCTGTGACCTTACCGACTCTGGCATTGAAGTCGCCAAGGAGGATCAGTTTGTCATATGTAGGGATTCTGGACGGAATTTTTGAGGCTGGAGTAGAATTTCTCCTTGGTCTCATCTGTTGTGTCGAGTGTTGGGGCGCATATGCTGATGACCGAGGTGCATTGGTTCTGGGCTAGGGTGAGTCGGAGAGTCATGAGACGTTCGCTTATCCCACAGGAGGAGTCTCTGATAGGGCCCACCAGTTCATTCTTGATGACGAAGCCAACTACATGAAGGTGGCGTTCTTCTGGTTTGTCTTTCCAGAAGGTGTAACCACTACCTTCTTTGAGCTGGCCTTCTGCCTGCCTGCCAGGTCTCACTTAGGGTGTTGATGTCAACGTCGAAGCATCTGATCTCCCGGGCAACAATCTATATTAACGACTTGGAAGAAAGAACTGAGTGTAACGTAGCCAAGTTTGCTGACGATAGAAAGATGTGAGGAAAAGCAATGTGAGGAGGACACATAAAATCTGCAAAAGGACATAGACAGGCTAAGTGAGTGGGCAAAAATTTGGCAGATGGAGTATAATGTTGGAAAGTGTGAGGTCATGCCCTTTGGCAGAAAAAATCAAAGAGCAAGTTATTATTTAAATAGAGAAAGATTGCAAAGTGCTGCAGTGCAGCGGGACCTGGGGGTACTTGTGCATGAAACACAAAAGGATAGTATGCAGGTACAGCAAGTGATCAGGAAGGACCAATGGTATCTTGGCCTTTATTGCAAAAGGGATGGAGTATAAAAGCAGGGAAGTCTTGCTACAGCTATACAGGGTATCGGTGAGGCCACACCTGGAATACTGCGTGCAGTTTTGGTTTCCATATTTACGAAAGGATATACTTGCTTTGGAGGCAGTTCAGAGAAGGTTCACTAGGTTGATTCCGGAGATGAGGGGGTTGACTTATGAGGAAAGGTTGAGTACGTTGGGCTTCTACTCACTGGAATTCAGAAGAATGAGCGGTGATCTTATCGAAACGTATAAGATTATGAGGCGGCTTGACAAGGTGGATGCAGAGAGGATGTTTTCACTGATTGGGGAGACTAGAACTAGAGGGCATGATCTTAGAATAAGGGGCTGCCCATTTAAAACCGAGATGAGGAGAAATTTCTTCTGAGGGTTGTAAACCTGTGGAATTCGCTGCCTTGGAGAGCTGTGGAAGCTGGGACATTGAGTAAATTTAAGACAGAAATAGACAGTTTCTTAAACGATAAGGGGTTATGGGGAGTGGGCGAGGAAGTGGAGCTGAGTCCATGATCAGATGAGCCATGATCTTATTGAATGGTGGAGCAGGCTCGAGGGGGCCGTATGGTCTACTCCTGTTCCTATTTCTTATGTTCTTATTAAGCTCCTGGATCTCTCCAAGGACCTGTAATAGCTCCGGGCTCGAGATTTGTGAAGTCTTTGTGTAAATTGCTTACTGCACTTCAAAAGTAATTTACTGGTTGCAAAGTGCTTCGGGTGACCCTAATATATAAATATGCTATATAAATGTAAATGTTTTTTTCTTTCTAAATAAAATCTGTTGGTTTTGTTCTGCATGGAGTTATCGGACGGTGTAGCACATTCCATCTTTCAAAGTAACTAAGAGCCCATTGGTGAGCGTCCTTTTTAAAAATTCGTTAATGGGATGTGGGTGTTGCTGGTAAGACCAGCATTTATTGCCCATCTGTAATTGACCTTGAGAAGGTGGTGGTGAGCCACCGCCTTGAACTGCTGCAGTCCTTGTGGTGAAGGTGCTCCCATAGTGCTATTAGGGAGGGAGTTCCAGGATTTTGACCCAGCGACGATGAAGGAACGGCGATGTCAGGTTGGCATGTAACTTAGAGGGGAGCTTGCAGGTGATGGTGTTCCCATTCGTCTGCTGCCCTTGTCCTTCTGGTGGTAGCGGTCTTGGGTTTGGGAGATGCTGCCGCAGAAGACTTGGCGAGTTGCTGTAGTGCATCATGTGGATGGCACACACTGCAGCCATGGTATGCTGGTAGTGGAGGGAATGAATGTTTTAAGGTGGTGGATGGGGTGCCAATCAAGTGGGCTGCTTTGTCTTGGATGGTGTTGAGCTTCTCGAGTGTTAGTGGAGCTGTACTCATTCAGGCAAGTAGAGAGTATTCCATCACACTCCTGACTTGATGGTGGAAAGGCTTTGGGAAGTCAGGAGGTGAGCCACTCGCAGCAGACTACCTAGCCTTTTGTTGCCACAGTAATTATATGGCTGGTCCAGTTAAGTTTCTGGTCAATAGTGACCCCAGGATGTTGATTGATGGTGGGGGATTGGGCGATGGTAATGTCATTGAATGTCAAGGGGAGGTGGTTAGACTCTTGCTTGTTGGAGATAGTCATTGCCTTATGTGGTGCAAATGTTACTTGCCACTTATGTCGTCCAGGTCTTGCTGCATGCGGCCATGGATTGCTTCATTATCTGAGGAGTTGCAAATGGCACTGAATACTGCGGTCATCAGCGAACATCCCCACTTTTGACCTTATGATGGAGGGAAGATCACTGATGAAGCAACTGAAGATGGTTGGGCCTAGGACCCGGTCCTGACGAACTCTTGCAGCGATGTCCTAGGACTGTGATGATTGACCTCACACCACCGCAACCATCTTCCTTTGTGCTAGGTATGACTCCAGCCAGTGGAGAATTTTCCCTCTGATTCTCATGGACTTCAGTATTGATGCCACACTCGGCCAAATGCTGTCGATGTCCAGTGCAGTCACGCTCGCTTCCCCTCTGGAATTCAGCTCTTTTGTCCATTTTTGGACCAAGACTGTAATACGATCTGGAGCTGAGTGGTCCTGGCAGTACCTGGACATCGGTGAGCAGGTTATTGGTGAGTAAGTACCGCCTGATAGCACTGTTGACGACACCTTCCATCACTTTGCTGATGATTAAGTGTAGGCTGATGTGTCGGTAATTGGCCAGATTAGATTTGTCCTGTGGACAGGACATACCTGGGCAATTTTCCACATTGTCAGATAGATGCCAGTGTTGTGGCTGTACTGGAACAGCTTGGCTAGAGGCACGGCTAGTTCTGAAGCGCAAGTCTTCAGCAAGACAGCCGGGATGTTGTCGGGGCCCATAGCCTTTCCTGTATCCAGTGTGCTCAGCCGTTTCTTGATATCGTGGTGTTAATTGAATTGGCTGAAGACTGGATTCTGTGATGGTAGAGACCTCAGGAAGAGGCCAAAATGGATCATCCACTTGGCATTTCTTGCTGAAGATGGTTGCAAATGCTTCAGCCTTGACTTTTGCAATTGCGTGCTGGACTCCATCATTGAGGATGGGGATATTCATGGAGCCGCCTCATTTTAGTTGTTTAAAGGTCCACCACCATTTACGACTGGATGTGGCAGGATTGCAGAGTTTGATCTGATCCATGCTGCTTCTGCTGTTTAGTTTTGTGTTGCAGCTTCCCCAGGTTGGCACCTCATTTTTAGGTACACCTGGTGCTGCTCCTGGCATGCTCTTCTACACTCCTCATTGAACCAGGGTTGATCCCCAAGTTTGGTGGTAATGGTAGAGGGAGGGATATGTCGGGTCATGAGGTTACATATTATGGTGGAATGCAATTCTACTGCTGATGGCCCACAGCGCCTCATGGATGCCCAGTTTTGAACTGCTAGATCTGTTCTGAATCTATTCCATTTAGCACGGTGGTAGTGCCACACAACACGATGGAGGGTGTCCTCAGTATGAAGGTGGTACTTCGTCTCCACAATGACTGTGCAGTGGTCACTACTGCCAATGCTGTCGTGGACAGATGCATCTGCAACAGATAGATTGGTGAGGATGAGGTCAAGTAGATTTTTCCCATATGTTGGTTCTCTCACAACCTGTCGCAGGCCAATATGATTTCTATTGGTTAATACCATGAGTATGAGTAATTGATAATCCTGTGGCCTGCTACTCTACTGGTATATACAAGCAAGTGGGTTTTAGGTTCATGTAAAATTTGGTCTGTTATGGAAGATGCCTTTTACCATCAACACAAAACCTTTTAGAACAGTAAGACAAACTGAGTAGAAGCCTGGTTCTTGACTTTAGATATGTGAGCCAATAAGTAAACTGTTCTCACAATCATAATTGCTATATACTAAGAAAAAAAGTTATTTGGTAACATTTAGCATTGATGTTCAAAGTGTTGGAAGTCAGGATTGTAATGTATTTGCTTCATGGGCTCTTTGCTTAAGAATTCATAGCAACACATCGCTAATAAACCAACTACTTCTTAATAGCAAAGGTTTAACGATCACACTATACATTACCAGTTCATCCACCAGGCTCACAATCATCTGCCTCATTGTGAATTCCCTGAACCCCACAGCTGGTGTTTTATTGAGTCTCGTGAACAACATGTGACTGGCTAAGCCACTTTCAACTCAACAGCTTTATAAAGCTGTGAGCATACACACAGGTGCATACATTACAAGGATAAAAAATAAATTTTGCGTATGTTGAGTTTTTATATTAAAAATGATGAAATGCATCCTTTAGATCAATATTCTGTTTTTAAATTTGTTTTTGGTATTTGGGCAACACCGGCAAGGCAGTGTTTGTTGCCGATCCTTGGTTTCTGAGGGCGTAAAGAGTCAACCACATAGTGTGGGACTGGAGTCTTGTGTAGACCAGACCAGTTGGAGGTGACATTCCTTGAAAGGCATTTGTAAACCAGTTGGGTTTTTATTACAATTTTTATTTATATTGTGCCTTTAACGTAGCACAATATAAATGTCCCAAGGCATCTCACGAGCATTATCAGACAAATTTGACACCGAGCCACGTAACCAAAAGCTTTGTCAAAGAGGTTCACAAAATGCAGGACAAATCCAATCTGGCCAAATACCGCCCCATCAGTCTACTCTCAATCATCAGCAAAGTGATGGAAGGTGTAATCGACATTGCTATCAAGTGGCACTTACTCACCAATAACCAGCTCACCGATGCTCAGTTTGGGTTCCGCCAGTACCACTTAGCTCTAGACCTTGGTCCAAAGGTGGACAAAAGAGCTGAATTCCTTGGCAAAACAGAAGTCAATGGCAATTAGGGGGAAAACTCTCCTGGCTGGAGTCATACCTAGCACAAAGGAAGATGGTTGTGGTGGATGGAGATTAATCATCCCAGCCCCAGCACATAGCTGCAGGAGCTCTTCAGGGCAATGTCCAAGACCCAACCATCTTCAGCTGCTACATCAATGACATTCCCTCCATGTCAGAATTGGGGATGTTCCCTGATTGCATAGTGTTCAGTTCCATTCGCATCTCCTCAGAAAATTAAGCAGTCCATGGCAATTAGGGGGAATTGGACAGGATCTGGACGACATTCAGGCTTGGACTGGTAAACGGCAAGTAACATTCGCGCCACACAAGTGCCAGGTAATGACCATCTCCAACAAGCGAGAGTCTAACCACCTCCCCTTGATATCCAATGACATTACCATCGCCGAATCCCCAACCATCAACATCTTGGGGGTCTACAGGGCTTGTAGTAATACCCGCCCTCCTGTATGGCTTAGAGACCAACGATGTCTCCGCAAGATCCTGAAAATCCCCTGGGAGGACAGGCACACCAACATTGGCGTTCTCGACCAGGCCAACATCCCCAGCATTGAAGCACAGACCACACTTGATCAGCTCCGCTGGGCAAGCCACATTGTTTGCATGCCAGACACGAGACTCCCAAAGCAAGTGCTCTACTCTGGACTCCTTCACGGCAAATGGAAGAGGACAGAGGAAACGTTGCAAGGACACCTTCAAAGCCTCCCTGATAAAGTGCAACATCGCCATTGACAAAGACTGTCTTAAGAGGAGGAAGTGCATCCGGGAGGGCGCTGAGCACCTCGACAGCATGCAGAAATCAAGCGCAGGCAACAGAAAGAACGTGTGGCAAACCAATCCCACCCACCCTTTCCCTCAAAGACTATCTGCCCACCTGTGACAGGGACTGTGGTTCTTGTTTTGGACTGTTCAGCCACTTAAGGATTCATTTTTAGAGTGGAAGAAAGTCTTCCTTGATTCCGAGGGACTGCCTATGATTGGGGTCACCATTGAGCAGAAACTTAACTGGACTAGCCACACAAATACTGTGGCAACAAGAGTGGGTCAGAGGCTGGGTATTCTGCTGCGAGTGTCTCGCTTCCTGACTCTCCAAAGCCTTTCCAACATCTACAAAGCCCAAGTCAGAAGTGTGATGGAATATGCTGCACTTGCCTGGATGAGTGCAGCTCCAGCAACGCTCAAAATGCTCGACACCGTCCAGGACAAAGCAGCCCGCTTGATTGGCACCTCATACACCACCTTAAACATTCACTCCCTCCATCACCAGTGCACCGTGGCTGCAGTGTGTACTATCTACAAGATGCACTGCAGCAACTTGCCAATTCTTCTTCAGCACCTCCCAAATCTACAACCTCTACCACAAGAAGACCAAGGGCATCACCTATAAATTCACCTCCAAGTTGCATGCCATCCTGACTTGGAAATATATCGCCGTTCCTTCATGGTCGGTGGGTCAAAATTCTGGAACTCTCACTCCCTCCCTAACATACCTTCACCACACTGCAGTAGTTCGAGAAGGTGGCTCACCACCATCTTCTGAAGGGCAATTAGGGTTGGGCAATAAATGCTGGCCTTGCAAGTGACGCGCATATCCCCATTTTTAAACGAATTTAAAAAAAAGGTAGGCTTCAAGGGGTGACAATGGGAGAGAGAGGTAGAAAGATTTAGGGAGGAAAGTCCAGAGCCTTGACCGCAAAAGGCACTGCCAGCAGCCAATTGTCGTCGTGAAAATCAGATGTAGTAGGAGCCCAAAATTGAAGAAATGCAGAGATCTGAGGGTTGTAGGACAGGAGGACATTAGAAACATAAAATTTACAGCGCAGAAGGAGGTCATTTTGGCCCATCGTGTCCACGCCGGCCGACAGAGACGCATGGCCCTTGGTCAGCAGCCCTGAAACCAGTGAACAATGGCGGAAAGGTAAAGAGCACCCAGCCCAACCAGTCCGCCCCACACAACTGCGCCACCCCTTCCACTGAAACATTCTACACTGCACTCCAACCGGTGCCATGTGATGATCTGGGAGAGGATGTTCGAGATGGGGATGAAGGGATTTGAACACAAGCATGAGAATGTTAAAGTCCAGGCATTGCTGGACTGGGAGCCAATGCAGTTCAGGGCTGGTGAGTGAAAGGAACTTGGTGTTATGTTCAGAATAACTCAAGATGATACTGTAAGCTCAAACTGTTGTGACCTTGGTCTCTTTAATGTAACTCCAGAGTGAGGAAGCAGCATGGTAGATTACCTTTTTATACCTGCTTGCCTGGGGTGTGCAGGTGACCCTTGGGTCTCCAACAGGTACGCCCCCCTGGTGGCAAGTTAAGCTTGTATACATAACATCACTCTTTCTCTTCTCCCCCCCCCCCCCCCCAAAGTCTTAGATACAAGTTGAGGCGATCCGGGGCTCTCAATCCTGGGTTGATCGCCTGAGTTGAACTCCTGGCATGGGTGAGTTGGTCAGATAATTGCTCCACTGCAACGCGCTGATCTGATCAGACTGTCTGGCATGGTGGATTCATCCTCGTGGTTGACGGTGAGGTCGATTGCTGGTTGGGTGTGTGTTGGTGAATCATTGATGGTAATGTCCTCTTCAAACTGTTCTTGGTTGTCAGTGAATCGCAGTTTGGTCTGATCCAAATGCTTTCTGCACGTTTGTCCATTCAAAAGTTTGACAACAAACACTCTCTGCCCCTCCTTGGCTAAAACAGTGCCAGCAACCCATTTGGGACCAGGACCATAATTAAGAACAAACACCGGGTCAGTAACCTCAATGTCACGCGATACAGCCGCGCGATCGTGGTACACATTATGCCAGTGACACTGGGTTGCTGCATGATCATTGAGATCCGGTGGACTAAGGAGATCCTGGTTTTGATTGCTCTCCAACAATTCTGCAGGGGGAACACCAGTAAGTGAGTGGGGTCGCGTCTGGTAGCTGAGGAGAACCCAAGATAACCGGGTCTGCAGGGAACCGTCCTTTATGCGTTTCAAGCTCTGCTTGATAGTTTGGACAGCCCGTTCCACTTGACCATTGGATGCGGGCTTAAACGGGGCAGACCTGACATGCTTGATGCCATTGCGGGTCATGAACTTGTTGAATTCCGAACTGGTGAAACATAGACCATTGTCACTAACAAGGACGTTGGGCAAACCATGGGTGACGAACATGGCCCGGAGGTTTTCAATGGTGGCAGTGGACGTACATGATATTATTGTACATTCAATCTATTTAGAGTAAGCATCCACTGCTACTAGGAGCATCTTTCCTAGAAAGGGGCCAGCGAAATCTGTTTTGACCCTGGCCCACGGTTTGGAGGGCCATGACCACAGACTCAGTGGGGCCTTCCATGGTGCATTGCACAACTGTGAGCAAGTGTTACAATGGCCCGGCATGACTCCAATTCCGAGTCAATGCCGGGCCACCAAATGTGCGACTTGGCGATAGCCTTCATCATGACTATGCCTGGGTGGGTACTGTGTAGGTCGCATATAAACGTTTCCCTGCCTTTTTTGGCAAAACCACGCGATTCCCCCATAGACAATCCGAATGGATGGACATTTTATCCTTGCGTCGGTAAAACGGCTTAATTTCGTCTTGCATTTCCCCGGGAACAGCTGACCAGTTCCCATTAAAGATGCAACTTTTTACTAGTGATAGCACAGGGTCCTATCTGTGACTGGTGACCCCTCGCTCTCAAAAGCATCCATTACAAGGAGCAAGTCTGCGGGTTGCGCCATTTCCATCCCGGTGGTGGGCAATGGTAGCTGACTGAGGGCATCAGCACAGTTCTCAGTGCTTGGTCTGTGGAGGATTACATAGTCATATGCAGATAATGTTAGTGCCCATCTTTGGGTGCGGAACGAAGCATTGGTGTTAATACCTTTGCTTTCTGAGAACAGCAAAATGAGTGGTTTGTGGTCGGTTTCAAGCTCGAACCGGAGTCCAAATAGGTATTGGTGCATTTTCTTAACCCCGTATACGCATGCTAATACTTCTTTCTCAACCATACTGTAGGCTCTTTCAGCCTTCGATAAACTTCTGGACGCATATGCAACCGGTTTCAGTTTGCCTGACACATTGGCTTGTTGTAACACACAACCGACCCCATATGAAGATGCATCACAAGCTAGTACTAAATGTTTACACCGGTCATACAATACACGTAACTTGTTAGAACATAGCACGTTTCTGGCCTTATTAAAGGCTGTCTCTTGAGATTTACCCCAAATCCAGTCATCACCCTTGCGTAGCAATAAATGCAAAGGTTCCAGCAAAGTGCTCAACCCCGGTAGAAAGTAACCAAAATAGTTGAGGAGCCCCTAGAACGAACGCAGCTCTGTCATATTCTGTGGTCTGGGTACATTCTTGATGGCCTCCATCTTGGAGTCCGTGGGTCTGATGCCGTCCGCCGCAATCTTTCTCCCCAAAAATCCGGCCTCTGGTGCCAGGAAAACTCACTTGGAGCGTTTCAGCCTGAGTCCCACTCTGATTAATCGCTTTAGAACCTCTTCCAGGTTGTGCAAGTGTTTGGTGGTGTTGCGACCAGTGATCAGGATGTCGTCTTGAAACACCACGGTGCGCGGAACCGATTTTCAGCAGACTCTCCATGTTCCTCTGGAAGATGGCCGCAGCCGAGCGAATCCCAAAACTGATCCCATCTGTGGTATATGAACAGTCCTTTGTGTGTGTTGATGCTCGTCAATTTTTTGGAAGGTTCAGCCAGCTCCTGTGTCATGTAAGCAGAGGTTAGATCCAGCTTGGTGAACGACTTCCTCCCTGCTAGCGTTGCGAACAGGTTGTCTGCTTTGGGTAGTGGGTACTCGTCCTGTAACGAGACTTGGTTGATCATTACCTTGCAGACCCTGCAGATTCTAACCGTCCCATCGCTTTTCAACACCGGAACAATTGGTCTGGCCCACTCGTTGAACTCGACTGGCGATATGATTCCCTCTCTGAAGTCTGTCCAGCTTGGTCTCGACTTTCTCTCTCATCATATATGGAACCGCTTGGGCCTTGTGACGAACGGCCCGTGCATCAGAGACTAGATAGATCTCCACTTTGGCGCCCGTGAAGGTGCCGATGCCTGGCTCAAATAATGACGGGAATTTGTTTAGCACTTGGGCGCACGAGGCATCATCCACCGAAGACAGTGCTTTGATGTTGTCCCAGTTCCATCGGATCTTTCCGAGCCAGCTTCTGCTGAACAGCGTTGTGCCATCGCCTGGTACAATGCATAGTGGTAAATCATGCACAGTTCCATCGTACGATACCTTCACTGTCGCACTGCCAATGACTGGTATGAGCTCTTTGGTAAATGCGCAGCTTTGTGTGAATCGGGCTTAGTTTTGGCCTTTGTGCCTCGTTGCCCCACAGTTTCTCAAAAGCCTTCTGGCTCATAATTGACTGACTGACTCGCCCCCGTGTCCAATTCCATGGAAACTAGAATGCCGTTTAATTTGACTTTCAACATTATCGGAGGGCTTTTGGTTGTGAAGCTGTGTACTGGTCAAGACGCTCAACGAAAGCTTCCCAATCATCACCCTCAACAAATCTCTCGAGTACACTTCCTCTTCAGCCTCAGGTTGAGTTGCCTCTCTTACTCGTTCAGCCGACTCTGCCACGTGGTGAGTCACAGTATGTTTGCACATTCGCTGGAGGTGCCCCATTGTTCCACAGCCCTTGCACACTTAGTGCTTGAATCAACATTATTGGGCCCGATGATTACTCCCGCAGCGCCAACATGGTGTTCATGGATTTGCATTCACGCCCCACAGCGGACTCTGAGTCATCCTAGGTCTGGCCTCTGCAGGCGTGCAGGCCCTGCCATGTACAGTTCTGCCTGCTGAAGGCATTATTTTATGCACAGTACTTGCCAGTGAGCTTCGATGCTGCAAAGATATCTGTTTAGTGTTATCGATTGTGGACATGAAAGCCTGGGCTATCGTGATGGCTTTGCTCAGATGTGGGGATTCAGCAGACAGCAGTTTGCGAAGAATAACCTTGTGGCCGATTCCTAGCACGAAAAAGTCCTGCAGCATTTCCCCCAAAAATCCAGCAAATTCACACGGTCCCACATGGCGTCTTAGGTCAGCGACCTAGCTCGCCACGTTCTGAGTGATGGTGCGTGTAAAAGCGATACCTGGCCATTAAGATGCTTTCCTTCGGTTTGAAGTGTTCCCGAACCAGCATGCACAACTCTACATATGTCTTGTCCGTTGGTTTCGTCGGTGCTAGCAGATTTTTGACGAGGCCATATATTGTGGACCCACAAATGGTGAGGAGCATCGCCCTGCACTTGACCACGGTATCTTCTGTATCCAGCTCGTTGACCACGAAGTACTGGTCAAGATGCTCAACAAAGGCTTCCCAATCATCACTCTCAACAAATCTCTCAAGAATACCAATGGCAGCCATAACAGTGTGAAAGTTTGTGATCTATTACTCGTCGCCAATTGTTATGTTCAGAATAACTCCACAAGACTTTACTGTAAGCTCAAACTGTTGTGACCTTGGTCTCTTAAATGCAACTCCAGAGTGAGGAAGCAGCATGGTAGACTGCCTTATACCCGCTTGCCCGGGCTGTGCAGGTGACCCTTGGGTCTCCAACAGGTGCGCCCCTCTGGTGGCAAGTCTTACATACTAGTAAAGTGTGGGTTGGGCTTTCCTGGTCATTATTTGGTGCTAGCCCATTACGTACCAGATTAATTATTTTCACAACTTGCTATGGTAGGATTTGAGCTTGCGGCCAATCCAATACCAGAACCATTAGGCTCCCGTGTCGAAATATATTCGTATATTTTCAACAATGCTACATTTACTTTACACAATACAGCACACACATAGTTGATTAAAAAATAGATATTTATGTATTCAATTATTTGTTACTGCACCTAGATAGGAGTATGTGATTTATCGATCTCCATTTATGCTTCTGCGTGGATTACTGTATGCGAGTTTAATGTAATGATTTATAGTTCCAATTAATTCATTTAATTCATATTTCCATCCTCCAGCACCCAGCTTGTTCCGTTGCGGTAGCGCTTCACCTGCTTTTAATATTCTATATAATTTATAAAGCATTTTAGAGAGGTATTTCTACGTTCTCACCTCATGCTACGTTGTTGGTATCCTGGCTTGACAGTACGGCTCAGTTGCTCCCTTTTCCGCTCTAGCGCTTGAACGGGATTCTTTCAACAATTTCATTGGTGGGAGGTCAGGATTTTTGAATACCCTGCAAAATTGTAACACCGAGTTGCGCCAAAGTTACGATTCACAACCATAGCGCTAATAATGGGGACTGTAGCATACAATCAACAACAATAAAATTTAAGCTTTTCGGAGTTTGATAATTAATGCAGATTATGTAGACCATTCATGAGTGCAGCACATTATCCATGATTCGAGACTGCAGCTGTTTGATAGGATTCTGCACAACGATTTATAGTACATTTTTTAAAAATCGGCGAGGTTATTGGATACAGAGAACCCATTCTGACCTCATTCTACTACTTAAGGGATTCGATGTCTTAATATCGAAACAAAAATTGTAAATTTACAAATTCGTAAGATTGGGAGAAACAGTACGAAAACTGAGATTTAAAGTTACAAGTAACAAAATATTGCAGGTGTTGTAAATTTGAAATGAAATCAGAAAATGCTGGAAACACTCAGTAGATCAGTTCGGTTCTGTGAAAGGTCATCGATCTGAAAAGTTAACCCTGCCACTGATATTGTCTGACCCGCTGAGTAAGCATTTTCTGATTTAATTTAAAATTACCAGCTTCTGCAATATTTTACTTTAAATTTTTGTCGTGGATGTCATTCGGCACTTGAGCTGTAATGGTGTAGTGTTGTTTCCCCTATTCTCAGCTCAGTGTTTTGATGCAATACTTGTGATCGATCTGCACTCCTGGCCATGTTTCTTGGAAAACTTAATTGTACTGGTTGGTGAACAAAGACGTCATTGTACAGGAAGGAAAATGTGAAGTTGATCATCCATTTCCTGTTTTTTGCACGGTTGAAAGTGCGTTTCCTGTTAGCAACCCAGAAGGTATAGAACTAATGGCGACCCTTTTCCTCAGCAGGGTACGCAAATGGATGTCGCGGTTGTGAAAAAAATGCGACGACCTAACTACTACTGATCGCGACTCCAGTGAGTATAAATTATTTCGAAAGACGGTATTTCGTTTTTTTTTTGCGCATCAGCCAGCAAGAAATTGGCCTGCACAGTTAAGATTACGTAAACGTCGACTGGTCGAGAGACACCGCAACAAACCGAGGGTCCGATCTTTCCAGCGTTCTTGGGCGCTATAACAGTTTGGGCGTTTGACTGCTTTTTCTTGAATCTGTGCAACACTTTTATGGTCTCGGTTTGCAAGTGCCGAATGACAAAATAGCAAACAAATCTTTCGTATTCGAGTTGACCGAACTACTTGCCGAGGAACTTACTGCAAACAAAAAGCTGCCTTCAAACCCATTTTGCAGATAGCTAATAACTGCAGATTTACATTTAATAGCAAATATGTACATAAGAATTTGCATTGAATACATATCGAGCACAAGTGCAAAAAAAGTTGTGCACCTGTAAGCATGTTCAATTTGGTGGGAGGGGGAAATAGATTGGCGGACTGTAGCTTGTATTTTGTCAGGGCAGATAGTGTGGACCAATGCGACCTGAACAAATGCAAGTGCTCCCTTGAAGGAGGGTGAGTAGCTGGTTCAAACTAAGAATGTGCAGGTAATGTTAAATAGTGATTTAATTATCACCATCAATGAGGCAGGCAATGGTCTGATTTATATAGAAAGCCTCAAGCAAACTGGTGGACACTGATTGTGTGCCTTGGTCACACTAGGGCCTGGAACAGTAGCAAGCAGTTGGAAGACCCTGCAGTGATCTTGCAATCCTGGATGGCTGATTTTGCCAGATCAAAATTCAGCTTGTAAACGTACAAATTAAATTGTTTTATTTATATTTTAATTCTATTCACGAGTTGCTTCTACTGTACAAGCTACATCATTTCTAATTCTTATAGGTGATGGTGCTCCCATGCGCCTGCTGCCCTTGTCCTTCTGGTGGTAGAGGTTGGGGGTTTGGGAGGTGCTGTGGAAGAAGTCTTGGCAAGTTGCTGCAGTGCATCTTGTAGATGGTACACACTGCAGCCACGATGTGCCAGTGGTGGAGGGAATGAATGTTTAAGGTCGTGGATGGGGTGCCAATCAAGCGGGCTGCTTTGTCCTGGATGGTGTCGAGCTTCTTGAGTGTTGTTGGAGCAGCACTCATCCAGGCAAGTGGAGAGTATTCCATCACACTCCTGACTTGTGCCTTTGTAGATGTTGGAAAGGCTTTGGAGAGTCAGGAGGCGAGACACTCGCCGCAGAATACTCAGTCTCTGACCCGCTCTTGTTGCCACGGTATTTATGTGGCTGGTCCAATTAAGTTTCTGGTCAATGGTGACTCCCAGGATGTGAATGGTAGGTGAGTCGGCAATGGTAATGTCGTTGAATATTATGGGGAGGTGGTTAGACTCTCGCTTGTTGGAGATGGTCATTGCCTGGCACTTGTGTGGCGCAAATGTTACTTGCTTCTTATCAGCCCAAGCCTGAATGTTGTCCAGATCTTGTTGCATGCGGGCATGGACTGTTTCATTTTCTGAGGAGTTGCGAATGGTCAGAACGCGGTCAAGGGAAAAATCCTTAAATCACTGATCTCATGACCGTGGGAAGGTTTTTCCAAGTCATTAAATTATGGTGAGTCTGTAATTAAATCTTGACATTAGGACAAGTGGCAGAAAAATTATTGAAAAATTTATGATTGATATCAACAAATGGTATGTACTTCAGGGTAGAGGAGTGAAAGGAAAACCCCATAAATCACTGACCCTCATACCAATGGAAATAGTTTCTCCTTATTTACTCTATCAAAACTATTCATCAGTTTGAATTAAATCTCCCCTGAACCGTCTCTGCTCAAGTCTCTCCACATAACTGAAGTCCCTCATCCCTGATACCACTCTCTTGCATCTCCACTGCACGCTCTCCAAGGCTATGACATACTTCCTAAAATGTGGTGCAGAGAATTAGTTGCAATACAGGTACTTGAGCTTTGGCCTAACCAGTGATGTTTAAAGGCTTAGCAGAACTACCTTGCTTTTGTACTCTCTGCTTCTATTTATAAAGCCCAGGATCCTGTATGCTTTTTTAACCGCCGCATCAACTTGTCCTACCACCTTCAAAGATTTGTGTATGTGTACCCTCTTTAAAATTGTACCGGCAGGCAGTATTTTCTCCTCCTGAATGCAAATTGGCTGCTATTCTGTGAGTAATTTTCCAGTTTTGTCTGAATTATATTTTACAAACTATGAATTAATAGGTTCGTCTTTGCCTGTGTGTCTCACTTTTTGGAGAAAAGGCATAAGGCTTGCTTGCTTTCCAGCTTAGCAAGATGATCTCAATGTTTATTGACATTCGTAATGACTATTGTGATGCTGCCTTGCTGCTCTCGAGTTAGGTTGTTGTTTAAGGCTCAGAAATGCCCACTGCTTGCGATCTATTAACTCTTGGATCTCCTGGTTATTCTCATCAAACCAGTCTTGGTATTTTCTGGTTGAGTGACCGAGCATCTCTTCGCAGGCACTGGTTATGGAGGCCTGGAGGGCAGACCAAGCGCTGTGGGCATTCTGCATCTTGGGGTCATCAAGGCACGGCAGGTTAGCTGTGAGGCGCTGACTGTATAGGGCTCTCTTAGCTGGGTCTTTAAGTGCCCTGACATTGACTCTTTTTTGCGGCACTGCTTCTGCTGCCCCCTCCGCTTTGGGGCTGTGTTGATGTCAATGATGGATCGGATTAGGCGGTGGTCTGTCCAGCAGTCATCTGCTCCTGTCATGATGCGCACATCCTTACGATGACCTAGTCGAGCAAGTGCCAGTGTTTGGAGCGAGGATGTTGCCATGATGCCTTGTATTTGTCCCTCTGGCGGAACAAGGTGTTGGTGATGACAAGTTCGTGTTCTAGAAATTTTGTCAGGAGTAGGGTGCCGCTGGAGTTGCGCAAGGCAGCATTACAGACCGCTTAAGGCTGAGGTCCAACAAAAAACCTGGGACCTAAAGAACAGGTGGTGGATGGAGAAAGCGCAGGAGATACAGCAGCTGGCCGACCACCACGATGTGCGAGGATTCTTCATCGCAGTCAAGGCCACCTACAGTCCAAACTCCCAAGCTCCCACCCCAGTGCTGGTCAAGAATGGGGAAACACTCATCAAGGGTACCGAATCAGGGCCCGCTGGAAGGAGCACTTCAAAGATCTCTTCAATCGAGACTCTGCCTTTGACTCGAGTGTTCTCGACTCCATCCCGCAGCATGCTACCTGCCACCACCTCAGTAAAACCCCAGCACTGCACAAGGTAGACAAAGCCATAAGACAGCTTAAGAACAACAAAGCGATGGGAGCGGATAGAATCCCTGCTGAGGCACTAAAGTATGGTGGAGAGGCACTGTTGGCGTGAATACATGACCACCTCTCTCTCATCTAGAGGGAGCAGAGCATGCCGGGAGATCTGAGATGCAGTGATTGTGATCATCATTTAAAAAGGGGACAAGTCCGACTGCGGCAACTACAGAGCAATCTCCCTGCTATCACTAGAGTCTTGCTCAACCGTCTTCTCCCTGTGGCTGAGGAGCTCCTCCCGGAGTCACAGTGCGGATTTTGTCCCCTATGGGGCATAACAGATATGATTTTTACAGCGTGACAGCCACAGGAAAAATGCAGGAAACAGCACCAGCCCTTGTACGCGGCCTTCGACCGTACAGAGGCCTTTGACACTGTCAACCGTGAGGGTCCTCCGTTTTGGATGCCCCCAAAAGTTCATCACCATCCTCCGCCTGCTCCATGACGACATGCAGGCCGTGATCCTTTCCAACGGATCCATTACAGACCCAATCCACGTCCGGACCGGGGTCAAACAGGGCTGCGTCAGCACCTCAACCCTCCACCTTAGTCAACAAGCTCCCTGCTGGAGTGGAACTAAACTACAGAACCAGTGGGAACCTGTTCAACCTTCGTTGTCTCCAGGCCAGGTCCAACCTCTGTCGTCGAGCTACAGTACGTGGACGATGCCTGCGTCTGTGCATGAAGAGAGGCTGAACTTTAAGTCATAGTCAACGTATTTACTGAGGCGAACGAAAGCATGGGCCTTACGCTAAACATCCGTAAGACAAAGATCCTCCAGCAGACTGTCCACGCCGCTCAACACTGCCTCCCAGTCATCAAGATCCACGGCGCGGCCTCTTATCAACAAGCGTAGACGTTGATGACGAGTTTCAACACCTTCGGCTGCCTGAAGAAAAGTGTGTTTGAAGACCAGGCACTGAAATATGCCACCAAGCTCATGGTCTACAGGGCTGTAGTAATACGCACCCTCACGTATGGCTCAGAGACATGGACCATGTACTGTAGATACCAAGTGGCTGGAGAAATACCATTAACTATGTCTCTGCAAGATCCTACAAATCCCCTGGGAGGACAGATGCACCAACATTAGCGTCCTCGACCAGGCCAACATCCCCAGCATTGAAGCACTGACCACACTCGATCAGCTCCGCTGGGCAGGCCACATTGTTCGCATGCCAGACACTAGACTCCCAAAGCAAGCGCTCTACTCGGAACTCCTTCACGGCAAATGAGCCAAATCTTCACTTGCTCCATTCTACTTTAGTTTGGAGTACGTTTTCACTGTGGAAACTTTGAAATCAGGCGTCAGTGGCTGGACACACCCGCTTTTGAAGAAAAAATTCTGTTCCAAAGTAGAAATGTTCTACCTGACTAGAACTGCAGAAAAAAAAATGTGGAGAATTGCGATTTCTAAGATAGTCCGTTCTCCACCAGTTGTTCCTAAAAATCAGGCGCAAATCATGTGAAAACTTGGGCCCAATATCTTGATAAACCTTTTCTATCTATCTAGATGTAAATAACTCTCTGCTATAGGCTATGGTGAGTCTATGTTTAAGTTGTTTTAACCTTTTAAGGTTCCCGTCTGCTCACCAGAAATTTGATCTTATCCTTGCTCAACTACTCCATCTGGAAAATAATGTAAGCAGGCACATCTTGAGATCAATTGGACGCTGATTGCTGCCGAAAGTTTGTCTTAAAAATATTTATTTTAAAAGCTGCTGTTTGTCATTGGTTGGTTCCTACTCAATTCAGTTGTGGATTTTTTTGCTGTTTTTTAAATTTAATCCAATTGAATGCAAATATGTTGATATATTGAATGCAGGGGTTGACCTTGATGTGAAATAGCAAGCACAGCCGCATAGTTGAATCTTTTACATAAGAACATAAGAAATAAGAACAGGAGTAGGCCATATGGCCCCTCGAGCCTGCTCCGCCATTCAATAAGATCACGGCTGATCTGATCATGGACTCAGCTCCACTTTCCCGCCCGCTCCTCATAACCTCTTATCCTCTTATCGTTTAAGAAACTGTCTATTTCTGTCTTAAATTTATTCAGTGTCCCAGCTGCCGCAGCTCTCTGAGGCAGCGAATTTCACAGATTTACAACCCTCCGAGAAGAAATTACTCCTCATCACTGTTTTAAATGGGTGGCCCCTTATTCTAAGATTATGCCCTCTAGTTCTAGTCTCCCCCATCAGTGAAAACATCCTCTCTGCATCCACCTTGTCAAGCCCCCTCATAATCTTACACGCTTCGATAAGATCACCTGAATTCCAATGAGTAGAGGCCCAACCTATTCAACCTTTCCTCATAAGTCAACCCCCTCATCCCCGGAATCAACCTAGTGAACCTTCTCTGAACTGCCTCCAAAGCAAGTATATCCTTTCGTAAATATGGAAACCAAAACTGCATGCAGTATTCCAGGTGTGGTCTCACCAATACCTTATATAGCTGTAGCAAGACTTCCCTACTTATACTCCATCCCCTTTGCAATAAAGACCAAGATACCATTGGCCTTCCTGATCACTTGCTGTACCTGCATACTATCCTTTTGTGTTTCATACACAAGTACCCCCAGGTCCCGCTGTACTGCGGCACTTTGCAATCTTTCTCCATTTAAAGAATAACTTGCTCTTTGATTTTTTTTTCTGCCAAAGTGCATGAACTCACACTTTCCAACATTTTTCTCCATCTGCCAATTTTTTGTCCACTCACTTAGCCTGTCTATGTCCTTTTGCAGATTTTTTGTGTCCTCCTCACAAATTGCTTTTCCTCCCATCTTTGTATCATTAGCAAAGTTGGCTACGTTACACTCAGTCCCTTCTTCCAAGTCATTAATATAGATTGTAAATAGTTGGGGTCCCAGCACTGATCCCTGCGGCACTAGTTACTGGTTGCCAGCTAGAGAATGAACCATTTATCCCGACTCTGTTTTCTGTTAGTTAACCAATCCTCTATCCATGCTGATATATTACCCCGAACCCCCTGAACTTTTATCTTGTGCAGTAATCTTTTATGTGGCATCTTGTCAAATGTCTTCTGGAAGTCCAAGTACACCACATCCACTGGTTTCCCCTTTATCCACCCTGTTCGTTACATCCTCAAAGAAGTCCAGCAAATTTGTCAAACATGACTTCTCCTTCATAAATCCATGCTGACTGCCTGACCGAATTTTGCTTTTCCAAATGTCCTTCTACTGCTTCTTTAATAATGGACTCCGACATTTTCCCGACCACAGATGTTAGGCTAACTGGTCTATAGTTTCCTGCTTTTTGTTTGCCTCCTTTTTTGAATAGGTGCATTACATTTGCAGTTTTCCAATCTGCTGGGACCTCCCCAGAATCCAGGGAATTTTGGTAAATTACAACCAATGCATCCACAATCCCTGCCGCTACTTCTCAAGACCCTAGGATGCAAGCCATCAGGTCCAGGGGATTTATCTGTATTTAGTCCCATTATCTTACTGAGTACCACCTCCTTAGTGATTGTGTTAAGTTCCCCCCCTCCGCCCCCCCCCCCCCCCCGCCCAATAGCCCCTTGACTATACACTGTTGGAATATTGTTAGTGTGGGCCGCCCCGACCTGTGTGAGAACACTGCAGGTCGGGGCTATAAATAGAGCTGGAACGCCGGGCCCTGGAACATCGTGGGCTGCCCCAACCTGTGTGAGACCACCACCACCGGTCGGGGCTATAAATAGAGCTGGAGCGCGGGCCCTGGAACATTGTGGGCCTCCCCGACCTGTGAGAACACCACTGCAGGTCGGGGCTATAAATAGAGCTGGGGCGCCGGGCACTGGACATCATGACGGAGGTGCGTATGGGACCCAGAATAGCCGAGGGCCCAGGGGCAGTACGGACCTGCCCACACTGTGACATGTGTGTGCACTAGGTCCGTGCAGCAGAGCAGGTCTCTAGTCGTCCTGGATAAAGGCCTAGCTCTGTCAAGCCCATGTGGTGGCTGATGTGCAACAGTCACCACACGTTTAAAAAGTTCACGCACAGGCATCTTCCACCCCCTCAACTGGAGTTCAGGACTGGAACATCGGATCCTTCATTGAAACATCTGTGAACTCGTGGAAGCAAGTCGTCCTCGTTTGCGGGACCGCCTACGATGATGATCGTTCGTGCCCTCTACCGTTTCTTTTGTTTCGGTATTCTCAGTGGAAAGAAAAGAGCACAGTTAGTGAATTAGCCATGGTACTAAACCAGTAACTTGGAAGTTGTGAATTCAAAGCCCAATTGTGAAATTCACCTCAATAATTCGAGTCATTTGTGAGCTAGTCCCAGAAAAAAAACAACCCTGGGATTGTCATTAAAAACCCAACCAGTTCATTAATGTCCTTCAGGGAAACTGCCACCTCTGTCCATAACTCTGGTCCAATACTGTGGTTGACATTTAGTACCCTCTGAAGCGGCACAGTTGTACAACAATCATTTCAAGAAGTAGTCCCCCACCAACTTCTCAGAGCAGCTAGGAATGGGAATCCGTCTTTCTCTGAGGTAGGCTCCTCTCGGAGTAAAATAGTTTTCAATGTGAAACTTTTACACAATAAGGCTCCTTAAATTGATCTGGTTTGTTTTCAAATTATTTGGAAAAACAGCCTCGTACTGTTAGTCTCAACTAAGACACGCTTAGACATTTGTACAGAGAAAATAGACTTTTGCTGTAAATAATTAAGCATACTTGGATTAACCCCTAAACAGTATCATTTTTCTAATCTAGATATATGTATGCATATATTAAGTCTTCCATGGTAGTGTGCACTTCCTGTTTCTTTCTGAACTGCAGAGGTAGGCAAATTATAAATCAAAAATGAGGTAAGTGGCTTATAAAATACCAATGAGAGACTATTAAGAACTTACGAAAACAGTCAATCCTAAATAAGCAGGCAGAGAAAGGAGAACCAAATTGCTCCAAAAATTCCAAGTCCTTTTGTCCTTCATTTTTCTCTTTGAATTTGTCTTTAAACAAAAGCATAAAATATTACATTTCACAATTGTAAATTTATCTTTTTAATATCTTCATTAAAAGAGCTCATACCTCTTAAAAAGCCTGAGCTTGTAGTTTCACTCAGTTTGCAAATCCTTGAATATTGCAGTTTGAGTGAGTGCAGAATAATTTCTCGGCACATATGATGCGATAAACTGAGTTGAGGAGGAATTTCTTCTCTCAGGGTTGTAAATCTGTGGAATTCTCTGCCCCAGAGAGCTGAGGAGGCTGGGTCATTGAATATATTTAAGGCAGAGATGGACAGATTTTTGAGCGATAAGGGAGTAAAGGTTTATGGGGAGCGGGCAGGGAAGTCGAGCTGAGTCCATGATCAGATGAGCCATGATCTTATTAAATGGCCAAATGGCCTGCTCCTATTTCTTATGTTCTTATGATGTAGTTATTAAATAGTAGAGCACAAAACAAGCCATTCAGCACACGAGTTACACATTCTCCTGCATAATCTTTATATATATTTTTCATTAAAATATTTAATTCCCTTCAATAATGGTTTGTGGTGAAGAATATTTTTCTAGCCTCCCCTTTAATTCTTTTTATCATAACATTTATGCCCACTTGTTATATCTTGCTGACTAATGGAAACAATCAAGCACTATTTACCTGATCATAACCCTTCCTAATCTTGACCTCAATCAGTTCATCCCTCAGTCTCACCTCCAGTGAAAAAAGCTCTAACTTGCTAATTCTCTTTCAAAACTGCAAGCACTCATCTCTGGTAACATACAAATGAATCTGCATCGAACATCCCACTGTGGCCTAAATATGGTCTTTTACAAATTCATACTACCTCATTCCTTTTGTACTTTATGCTTCTATATATAAAATCAAGTGTTCCATTTTCTATTATTGGCCTTATTTACTTGTGCTACCACATTTAATAATGTGTGTATCTGCACACACGTTCTATTTCTGTACTCCATTTAAAATTTTAACATTTAACGTGTATTCCTTTTTTTTTTCTAGCTTACAAATATATTACAGGTTCAACCTCCCTTATCTGTAACTCCCTTATCTGGACCCACCCCTTGTTCGGGACCATTCCCAGCCGCTGGGTGGCACATGCGCACAACGCGGCCGGTGAAAAATATCAATGAAAAATAAATTTACCCAACCTCGGAGCCGACCCCTGCTGGCCCGCTAGCACTTTAGGGGCCTGACCGCCTGCCGACAACTTATGGCCCGCCGACGCCTTAGGGTCCCGCCGACACCTTTGGGGCCCGACGGCCCGCCGACACTAGAACAGCCAGTGTGACTGCAATGCTAGATAACCGGAGTGTTGGGTCGGCCAAAGTTTGTAGGTTCTGCTGCTAGTGAACGGTAACAAAATGCACGATGGTAGAAAGACACAGCAAGATAGATTATATAGTTGAGATATCCAGTCGAGAAGATAAGAGCTGGGTCTGCCACTAATAAACAGATCAATATGCTCCTCTCCTGCGTGGTAGTGACCTGGTGTATCATTGCCGCCCTGGATGGGGGAGGGAGGTGAGATTGTAGATCTTATCCAAGATTAAAATGTAGAGAATTCCAGATTTTATATTGTACTCTGGGGTCTATTATTTCTTTACAAAATTGTGACGAATGTAGCACCCTAAACGTTTCTAGTACCAGATCGCTATGTTTTTGCACGGGGCACAAGAGATGCTGCTGTTTTAGCTTAACATTCAATGAACTCAAACATAAGTTAGATTTATATAGCACCTTTTAATATTGTGAAATAGTCCTCATAATTGTAGAGCCTGACCTGAGAGGGATGGGAGATAAGAACCATGGATACATAAAACATTCCTTCCCAATATAATCTCTGCTGCAAAAACTTCAATACCTTCATATCGGATGGTGTGAGGAAGGAATTATTTTAACAGGTCTGACTGACAGCCGTTCCAGCCAATCGGCGTGCACATACACGTGACCTCCCGTTATCCGGAAATATATCTCATTCGGAACAGGCTTGGTCCCGAGGGTTACGGATCAGCGAGGTTCAGCCTGTACTTCACATTTGCTGCATTGAACTGCATCTGCAACCCTACCTATGTACTCCTTCAGAATATATCAGCAAATTTTGATATTATTCCCTCAATTCCCAAGTCCAGATCATTTTATATTTACATAGGGCCATTCATAATTACTAACACCATTCACCACATCAATCCAGTCTGAGAAACTTCCTTTATTCCCTACACCACCTTTTTTTTCTGCCTTCCAGCCATCACTTTATCCATATGGCCACCTTCCCCTCAATTACATCTTTGCTATTTCTCGCTCATGTTTTTAAAAATCCATGTAATCCACATCCACTGGAATTCATTATGATGTTCAATTGCACCTTGACTGTATGGGACAAGCTTGATGGACAAGCTAGTCCTTTTCTATCCGTTATTTTCATATCCTTGTCCAGTACTATAACCACTGGTCTACCTTACCCATGCTATGCTGACTTCTTGAATATGGCAAGCTGGCTGTCATGATCAACAGTGAATGTCAACTATTGAACTGCAGGAGCATCATCGCTGAGTCCAATCCTGTCCTCGCTCAATGTTCTTGTATGCAGACTTCACTAATGTCATTGGACAGCAATCTAGAGTGAGAAGCCTGGTCATTGAGATACTCCTACCAGCGCTGGCTGAATTAGTTAACTCACCAAACTGGGGAATTTCCACTCTGCATTGCTCAGCTATTCACTGGATAAACTCCAAGTCATCTGAGAGTGGTATTATCTTTTTTAAAAGGGTGGAGCAGATGCTGGATGTTTGCTGGGTGTCACAAGCATAGCAATAGCCCCCTGTGTTGACACACAACAGGTAACCCAGGACACCAAGTTACTATAGATGTTTACTACTTCTCGTGTAACACAACACTTAAACTGCTCATTGTACTTTCTTCTTTTACTTTTGAATAGGCAATATACAAGACTATAAGCCAGATAAAGTTGGGTTGCAATTAATTGGCAATCTGACAGTAAGAGAGTGCTTTAGTTTCATTTTGATTATAATTAGTATATTTAACTTGTTTTATTTGAACAATCTATTGACTTTCTGTGCTTTTATAACTGTTATTTTGCATCTATGCTTGTTGGAATTACATTTTCAATGATTTGAGTATTTATTTTTCAGTGACTTAAGCAATATTTTAAAATTTGAATGCTCCACACCTGACTTCTTCTAAAAAATGGCTATTATGCATTTATTGAAATTAATAAAAGCAAAGGTTAAAAGGGTTGCTGTGCCTGAAGTTTTTAAAATTGTTTTGGCTTTTGAACGGTTATTAATATGATACAATAAAAAGGAATAACTGCAAATGATAGAAATCTGAAATAATAATAAAATGACTAGAAATACAATCAGCATCTGTAAAGAGGAAAGGTCGGTTATCACAGTTAAAGATAAGGAAGACCATTTAGCCCATCTTAGATCATCCACCCACAAAGATCCTAAAGTTGGCCCATTTCAACATCCAACTATTTCTTAACGGTCCAGGGTTTTTGCTTTCAGCTCTTGCTGGATATCTATTCCACGTGTTGATCACTCTAAAGCAGCGTATCATGACACAAGTAATAAATTTATCTTTTACTAGATGTCGGCTTTGGCTTAGTGGTAGCACTCTCTCCTCTGAGTCAGAAGATTGTGGGTTCAAGTCCCACTCTTGAGCATAAAATCTAGGCTGGCACTCCAGTTCAGTACTGAGGGAGTGCTGTACTGTTGGAGGTGTCATCTTTCAGATGGGACGGTAAATGTGCTCTCCAGGTGAATGTAAAAGATCCTATGGCACCATTTGAAGAAGAGCAGGGGAGTTCTCCTGTTGTCCTGGCCAATATTTATCCCTCAATGAACTTCATTAAAACAATTTAATTGGTCATTTATTACTGTTTGTGGACCTTGCTGTGTGCAAAATGGCTGCCATAGTTCCCTATACAAAAGTACTTCATTGGCTTTGGGACATCCTGAGATTGTGAAAGGTGTAAATTAATGCGAGTTCTTTGTTTCCTTTTTACTAGTTTGAAATTGTGTCCCACTCATCCAGTAATTTTCTGAGTTTATCTTTATCATTTCCTTAACTATTTTATAAAATTCTATAAAATCACCTCTCCGAGTCTTCATATCAGACTGAAATGCTCAAGGTATTCCAGTCTTTCCTTATAACTCAGACCTTTGACTTCAGGGCTCAGCCTTAGATCTTCTGTGCACTGCCTCCAGCTTGAAAGCTTTCTGTCTCTGTGACCAGAACTGGGCACAGTACTCGGGGAGAAATCTGACTAGAGCCACATATGGTTTGCTCACCACTTTCCCTGACTTGTCATCAAGTGCTTTGGTTACATAGCTTAACATTGTATGGAGGTTCTGATGAAGATTGCACACCTGAATGGTCGTAACCTGTCTTTTCCTTGCACGGATGCTGAGTCACTTGTTTCTTCAGTAATTTTTATTTGCATTTAGGATATATTTTCTTTGTTCTTGTTGTAAAGGATTTGTTAAATATTTTAGGATACTGGCGAATATTTTAAAAAACCTGACTACATTCCACTTTTTAAAAAAAAAGCAAGTGCCATAATTCTAGACTATTGTAAATAAATATTTTTGTCACGAGCATTCTAATACTGAACCTTAGAGTGGTGCGATTCAGGTTTGTGACTGCAGTTCCACAGACTCCAGATTTCAACCCTGGTGTTGTGCGAAATTGCTAAATGGAAGCTGATGACTTTCATAGAAACATAGAAAATAGGTGCAGGAGTAGGCCATTCGCCCCTCTAGCTGAACATGCAACTTCAGTACCCCATTCCTGCTTTCTCACCATACCCCTTGATCCCCTTAGTAGTAAGGACTACATCTAACTCTTTTTTGAATATATTTAGTGAATTGGCTTCAACAACTTTCTGTGGCAGAGAATTCCACAGGTTCACCACTCTCTGGGTGAAGAAGTTCCTCCTCATCTCGGTCCTAAATGGCTTACCCTTTATCCTTAGACTGTGACCCCTGGTTCTGGACTTCTCCAACATTGGGAACATTCTTCCTGCATCTAACCTGTCTAAACCCATCAGAATTTTAAACGTTTCTATGAGGTCCCCTCTCATTCATTCTTCTGAACTCCAGTGAATACAAGCCCAGTTGATCCAGTCTTTTTTGATAGGTCAGTCCCGCCATCCCGGGAATCAGTCTGGTGAACCTTCGCTGCACTCCCTCAATAGCAAGAATGTCCTTCCTCAGGTTAGGAGACCAAAACTGTACACAATACTCCAGGTGTGGACTCACCAATGCCCTGTACAACTGTAGCACCACATCCCTGCCCCTGTACTCGAATCCCCTCGCTATGAAGGCCAACATGCCATTTGCTTTCTTAACCGCCTGCTGTACCTGCATGCCAACCTTCAATGACTGATGTACCATGACACCCAGGTCTCGTTGCACCTCCCCTTTTCCTAATCTGTCACCATTCAGATAATAGTCTGTCTCTGTTTTTACCACCAAAGTGGATAACCTCACATTTATCCACATTATACTTCTTCTGCCATGCATTTGCCCACTCACCTAACCTATCCAAGTCACTCTGCAGCCTCATAGCATCCTCCTCGCAGCGCTCACTGCCACCTAACTTAGTGTCATCCGCAAATTTGGAGATACTACATTTAATCCCCTCGTCTAAACCATTAATGTACAGTGTAAACAGCTGGGGCCCCAGCACAGAACCTTGCGGTACCCCCTAGTCACCGCCTGCCATTCTGAAAAGTACCCATTTACTCCTACTCTTTGCTGCCTGTCTGACAACCAGTTCTCAATCCATGTCAGCACACTGCCCCCAATCCCATGTGCTTTAACTTTGCACATTAATCTTTTGTGTGGGACCTTGTTGAAAGCCTTCTGAAAGTCCAAATATACCACATCAACTGGTTCCCCCTTGTCCACTCTACTGGAAACATCCTCAAAAAATTCCAGAAGATTTGTCAAGCATGATTTCCCTTTTACAAATCCATGTTGACTTGGACCTATCATGTCACCTCTTTCCAAATGCGCTGCTATGACATCCTTAATAATTGATTCCATCATCTTACCCACTACAGATGTCAGGCTTACCGGTCTATAATTCCCTGTTTTCTCTCCCCCTCCTTTTGTAAAAAGTGGGGTTACATTGGCTACCCTCCACTCGATAAGAACTGATCCAGAGTCAATGGAATGTTGGCTATTTCCAAGGCCACCTCCTTAAGTACTCTGGGATGCAGTCCATCAGGCCCTGGGGATTTAACGGCCTTCAATCCCATTAATTTCCCCAACACAATTTCCCGACTAATAAGGATTTCCCTCAGTTCCTCCTCCTTACTCGACCCTCTGACCCCTCTTATATCCGGAAGGTTGTTAGTGTCCTCCTTAGTGAATACCGAACCAAAGTACTTGTTCAATTGGTCCGCCATTTCTTTGTTCCCCGTTATGACTTCCCCTGATTCTGACTGCAGGAGACCTACGTTTGTCTTTACTAATCTTTTTCTCTTTACATATCTATAGAAACTTTTGCAATCCGTCTTAATGTTCCCTGCAAGCTTCTTCTCGTACTCCATTTTCCCTGCCCTAATCAAACCCTTTGTCCTCCTCTGCTGAGTTCTAAATTTCTCCCAGTCTCCGGGTTCACTGCTATTTCTGTCCAATTTGTATGCCATTTCCTTGGCTTTAATACTATCCCTGATTTCCCTTGATAGCCACGGTTGATCCACCTTCCCTTTTTTTATTTTTACGACAGACAGGAATGTACAATTGTTGTAGTTCATCCATGCGGTCTCTAAATGTCTGCCATTACCCATCCACAGTCCACCCCTTAAGTATCATTCGCCAATCAATCCTAGCCAATTCACGCCTCATACCTTCAAAGTTACCCTTCTTTAAGTTCTGGACCATGGTCTCTGAATTAACTGTTTCATTCTCCATCCTAATGCAGAATTCCACCATATTATGGTCACTCTTCCCCAAGGGGCCTCGCACAACGGTATTGCTAATTAATCCTCTCATTACACAACACCCAGTCTAAGATGGCCTCCCCCCTAGTTGGTTCCTCGACATATTGGTCTAGAAAACCATCCCTTATGCACTCCAGGAAATCCTCCTCCACTGTATTGCTTCCAGTTTGGTTAGCCCAATCTATGTGCATATTAAAGTCACCCATTATAACTGCTGCACCCTTATTGCATGCACCCCTAATTTCCTGTTTGATGCCCTCCCCAAGATTACTACTACTGTTTTGGAGGTCTGTACACAACTCCCACTAACATTTTTTGCCCTTTGATGTTCTGCAGTTCTACCCATATAGATTCCACATCGTCCAAGCTAATGTCCATTCTAACTATTGCATTAATCTCTTTAACCAGCAATGCTACCCCACCTCCTTTTCCTTTTATTCTATCCTTCCTGAATGTTGAATACCCCTGGATTTTGAGTTCCCAGCCCTGATCATCCTGGAGCCACGTCTCCGTAATCCCAATCACATCATATTTGTTAACATCTATTTGCACAGTTAATTCATCCACTTTATTACGGATACTTCTTGCATTAAGACACAAAGCCTTCAGGCTTGTTTTTTTAACACCCTTTTTCCTTTTAGAATTTTGCTGTACAGTGGCCCTTTTTGTTTTTTGTCTTGGGTTTCTCTGCCCTCCACTTTTCCTCATCTCCTTTCTGTCTTTTGCTTTTGTCTCCTTTTTGTTTCCCTCTGTTTTGTTTTGTTTCCTACAGAGGGACACAAATAAAAATGTTCAGATGTGTTTCTCATAGCCCTTTCATGTTTGTTCTATATTGGGATAACACAGCCTCCAAATTGGATACTCTTGCTTTTTCACTGGTGTAAAAGAAGAAAAAGCAATGGTGCTAATTCTGGCATTTTCTGCTGATAGGCAAGCCATGTACAGACACCAAGAATAATATGTCTGAAGAAATCTGTAGGAATGGGGAGGCAGAGTATTCGAGTTTTTTTTTGTATATGTCCTGAAAAACTCTTAGCTGTTTTCTTTTAAAGCGATGTTATGATTAAGTTTTTCTACCTTATTATTCTGATTGGCATGCCAGTCAAGTCTGCCATCCAGTCAATGCCAGCACTGAACAAAGGAGCATATTTAGCCTGCTTTCAGTGAATACAAGCGTGCCAAAGTTGAGAAATCTGTTGAGTTGAAATGCTGTAGTTGTTTTCTGCCACTAGAGGGACATTATCATTCCTAGTTCAACAGCAACAACTTGTATTTATATAGTGCCTTTAAAGTAGTAAAACGTCCCAAAGCACTTCACAGGAGTGTTATAAGACAAAAAAATTAATTTGACACCGAGCCAGATAAGAAGAAATTATAGCAGATGACCAAAAGATTGGTCAAAGAGGTAAGTTTTGAGGAGTGTCTTGAAGGTGGAGAGATTTCGGGAGGGAGTCCCAGAGCTTGGTGCCTAGGCTGCTGAAGGCACGGCCACCGATGGTTGAGTGATTATAAGCAGGGATGCTCAAGACAGCAGAATTTGACGAGTGCAGACATCTTGGGGAGGGGGAGGTTGTGAGGCTGTTTTAGATGATCTCAAGTTTACGTAGGGTAGAATATGGGAGGCCATACTGTCTTTAAAAAAAATACTTCTCTTGAATGCATTTTAAGAATTCCGCACCCTCTATACCCTTCACACTATATTTGTCCCAATCAATATTGGGATAGTTGAAATCCCCTACTATTACTGCCGTATGGTTTTTAGACTTCACAGAAAGGTACCTACATATTTGTTCTTCTATCTCCCACTCACTGTTTGGGGGCCTATAATACACCCCCAGCAGTGTGATCGGCACTTTTTATTTTTCAGTTCGATCCATATGGCCTAATTTGATGATCCCTCGAACATATCGCCCCTCCTCATCAATAATGCGACCCCCTCTCCCTTTTTACCCCCTCTCTATCCCGTCTGATAGAGATATGCAATGAGTGATTAGGATTTGGAATGCACTGCCTGATACAGATTCAGTAGTAGCCTTCAAAAGGGAATTGGATAAATACTAGAAGGGAAAAATATTGCAGGGATGTGAGGAAAGTGCAGGGGCGTGGGACTAACTGGATTGCTCTTTGAAAGAGCTGGTGCAGACTCAATGGGCCGAATGATCTTCTGTACTGCACTATTCTGTGAAAGAGACCTAGAAGTCTTGGTAGACTCAATACTAAATTGATAACAATTAGCAAAGGTAATGGGAAGTTGAACTACATAGCCAGAACAATCTAATATAAAAGAGAAGATAATCAAACTGTATACTGCTCTAGTCAGACTGTACCTTGAATACTGCATCCAGTTCTAGTTGGCAAGAAACAAGCGACGCATTCAAGTGCTGGACATAGTTTAGAGAAACGTCACTGGACTGATTCAGAGTGAGTTATGATGAAAGACTGGATAGACCTAGCCATTTCAGCTTGGAAAGGAGGCGTCTGAAAAGTGATCTTAGAGATGTTATATTCGATAGCCAAGAATATGATAAAAGTTAGCCTAAAATATTACCTTAAATTAAAATGTGGGCTTAGAACTAGGTGACACAGATTCAAATTAATAAAAGGTGCTTTTAAGATTGATATTGAAAATTTATGGCGCACAATGGCTTTGCAATTCATTACCAGATCTGGCTGGGCCACATAAACCACTATCGGATCCTGCTGCCCTCTGCCAAAACTGCTTACTATACCAGGATCATCCTGGAATGCAAAGATAATCCTCAGATTCTCTGTTCCATTACAAACTGTCATCTTAAACCCCTCTCCCCTGTCTCCTCCACCCTTCCCTCTAACAACAAGTGCGAGGAGCTTATGGTTTCTTTGTCACGAAGATTGAGACCATCCATTCAGCTGCCTCTGCCATATCCCTTCCTTCCCGTAGCCCATTGGGCCAAACTTCCCCTAAGGTTCCTCTCCTGCCGTAGCCCTGAACTCTCATTGTTCTCTAGTTTTTTTCCTATCTTTCCTCATGCCTTTTCCAAGCTTGTCTTGTCATGAGACCCACCTCCTGTTCCCAATTCTCATCTAACTGCTGACCATCCAACTTCCTTTTGTAGCTCCCATTTTAGCTGATATGGTTTAATGGTTCCCTCTCCTCAAGTACTGTCCCCTCCCCTTCAAATCTGCCCTCGTCATCCCTCTCCTCAAAAAACAAACACCTTTGACTTCTCTGTCTGCCTTGACCCCTACTGCCCTATCTCCATTCCTTTCCAAAATCCTTGAATGTGTTTTTGCCTCCAAAATCCATGCCCATCTTTCCCATAACTCCATGTTAGAATCCCTCCAATCAGGTTATTGCCCCTGCCACAGTACCGAAATGTCACTTATCCTATGTGACTGACCTTGGTAAAGTCTCCCTCCTCATCCTTCTTGACCTGTCTGCAGCCTTTAACACGGTTCACCACACCATCCTTCTCCAACGCCGCCTTTGTTGTCCAGCTGGGTAGGACGGCCTTAGCCTGGTTCCGTTCTTATCTAGTCACAGCCAGAGAATCGGCTGCAATGCCTTCTCTTCCCGTTCCCACATTGTTGCCTCCGGAATCCCCAAGGAAGTGTCTTTGGCCCCCTCCTATTTCTCATCTACATGCTGCCCCTCGGCGACGTCATCTGAAAACATGTCAGGTTCCACATGTACGCTGATGATGCCCACCTCACCACCACCACAACCGATCTCGACCCCTCCACTGTCTCTAATTTGTCAGACTGCTTGTCAGACATCCAATACTGGATGAGCAGAAATTTCCTCCAACTAAATATTGGGAAGACCGAAGTAATTTGTCCTTGGTCCCTGCCACTATCCATTTCCCAACCACGACTCCATCCCTCTCCCTGACAAATGCCTGATGCTGAACCAGATCGTTCGTAACTGTGGTGTTGCTTTTGATCTGAGGTGAGTATCTGATCACATATCCGCTTCTGCCTCAGCTCATCTGCTTAAACCCTCATGCATACCTTCGTTACCTCTATAGTTGACTAATCCTATGCTCTCCTGGCTGGCCTCCCAAATTCCACACTAAGCTTGAGCTCATCCAAATTTCTGCACGTATCCTAACTCGCATCAAGTCCCGTTCAACCATCACCCCTGTGCTCGCTGACCTATATTGGCTCCTGGTCCGGCAACACCTCAATTATAAAATTCTTATCCTTGTTTTCAATTTCCTCCATGGCCTTGCCTCTCCCTATTTCTGCAAACTCCTCCAGCCCTACAACCCTCTGAGATGTATGCGATCCTCCAATTCTGGCCTTTTCCACATCCCCGATTTTAATTACTCCACCATTCGCGATTGTGCCTTCAGCAGACTAGACCATAAGTTCAGGAATTCCCTCCCTAAACCTCCCTACCTCTATCTCCTCTTTTAAGACACTCCTTAAAACCTATCTCTTTCCCCAAGCTTTTTGGTCATCTAGCCTAATATTTCCTTATGTGGCTTGTCAAATTTTGTCTAATAATGCTCCCGTGAAGTGACTTGGGATGTTTTACTATACACTATATACACTATATATACACACAAATCTATTTTTTCAATTTGTTCAGCTCCTGCTGAATCGTTTACACGCTTTTCCTGTCCCATCGAATCAATGGTGTTTTTCACACAAAGGGTAATGGTTGGTGGGTGTTTTTGTGACTGGAAGGCTGCATCCAATGGGGTTCCACAGGGCTCGGTGCTGGATCCCTTGTCTTTTATGGTTATATATCAATGACTCGGACTTGAATGTTGGGGTATGATTAAGAAGTTTGTAGATGACACTAAAATAGTCTCTGGTTGATAATGAAGAAGAAAGATGTGGACTGCAGGAAGATAGCAATGTACTGGTCAGGTGGGCAGAACAGTGGCAAATGGAATTCAATCCGGATAAGTGTGAGGTAATGCATTTGAGGAGGTCTTAAGAAGACAAGGGAATACACATTAAATGGTATGACACTGAAAAGTGTAGAGGAACAAAGGGATCTTGGGAGTACAGGTTTACAGATCCCTGAAGGTAGCAGCCAAGTAGATAAGGTAGTTAAGAAAGCATACGGAATACTTGCCTTTGTTAGTCGAAGCATGGAATACAAGAGCAATGATGTTATGCTTGAACTGTATAAAAGACTGGTTAGGCTGCAGCTGGAGTAGTGTGTGCAGTTCAGGTCACCACATTACAGGAAAGATGTGATTGCACTGGAAAGGGTGCAGAGGAGATTTACAAGAATGTTGCCTGGACTGGAGAATTTTGGCTATGAGGAAAGATTGGAGATGCTGGGTCTGTTTTCTTTGGAACAGAGGAGGCTGAGGGGAGACCTGATTGAGGTGTATAAGCTAAAGCATCGTTGCAACACCCTCTCTCCAAGCACTGGCACCTGCTAAATTACGTCATCTTCTGAGCGAGGGACCGCAAGGACGTGCACATCACCAGCGCCATGACAGGATCTGCTCCGTCATCAACATTAATATAGCCCCAAAGCAGCGATGACAACAGAAACAATAATGCAGAAAAATCAACGCTGGGGCACTCAGACCCAGTTAAGAAAGCCCTATACAGCCAGCGCATCAGCACCAACCTGGCGACCCTCGATGCCCTGAGATGCAGAGTGCCCGCAGCGCCTTGTTTGCCCTCAAGGCCGCCATAACCATTGCCTGCGAAGAGACGCTCGGTCACTCAACCCAAGGAAACACCAAGACTTGTTTGACGAGAACGACCAGGAGCTAATAAACCATAAGCGCAAGACATTTCTGAACTTAAAGCAGCAACTCAATTCTGGAGCAGCAAAGCAGCTCTACAGCAGCTGAAGGCAGAGGTCCAACACAAAACCCACGACCTAAAGAATAGATCATGGATGGAGAAAGCACAGAAGATCCAGCAGCTGGCTGACGATCATGACCTACGAGGATTCTTCAGCACAGTTACATCCACCTACGGCCCAAGCACTCAACATAGAAACGTAGAAAATTAGAAAATAGGTGCAGGAGTAGGCCATTCGAGCCTGCACCGCCATTCAATGAGTTAATGGCTGAACATGCAACCTCAGTACCCCATTCCTGCTTTCTCGCCATACCCCTTGATCACCCTAGTAGTAAGGACTACATTAACTCCTTTTTGAATATATTTAGTGAATTGGCCTCAACAACTTTTTGTGGTAGAGAATTCCACAGGTTCACCACTCTGGGTGAAGAAGTTTCTCCTCATCTCTGTCCTAAATGGCTTACTCCTTATCCTTAGACTGTGACCCCTGGTTCTGGACTTCCCCAACATTAGGAACATTCTTCCTGCATCTAACCTGTCTAAACCCGTCAGAATTTTAAACGTTTCTATGAGATTCCCTCTCATTCTTCTGAACTCCAGTGAATACAAGCCCAGTTGATCCATTCTATCTTGATGTCAGTCCCGCCATCCCGGGAAGCCGTCTGGTGAACCTTCACTGCACTCCCTCAATAGCAAGAATGTCCTTCCTCAAGTTAGACCAAAACTGTACACAATACTCCAGGTGTGGCCTCACCAAGGCCCTGCACAACTGTAGTAACACCTCCCTGCCCTTGTACTCAAATCCCCTCGCTATGAAGGCCAACATGCCATTTGCTTTCTTAACCGCCTGCTGTACCTGCATGCCAACCTTCAATGATTGATGTATCATGACACCCAGGTCTCGTTGCACCTCCCCTTTTCCTAATCTGTCACCATTCAGATAATAGTCTGTCTCTCTGTTTTTACCACCAAAGTGGATAACCTCACATTTATCCACATTATACTTCATCTGCCATGCAGTTGCCGACTCACCTAACCTATCCAAGTCACTCTGCAGCCTCATAGCATCCTCCTCGCAGCTCACACTGCCACCCAACTTAGTGTCATCCGCAAATTTGGAGATACTACATTTAATCCCCTCGTCCAAATCATTAATGTCGTTAAGGCCCCACCCCACTGCTGGCCAAGAACGGGGAGGCAGTCATTAAAGACACCGAGGCAGTCGGGGCCCACTGGAAGGAGCACTTCGAAGATCTCCTTAACTGAGACTCTGCCTTCGACACTAGTGTCCTCGACTCCATCCCACAGCATGCTACCCGTCACCATCTCAGCAAAACCTCAGTGCTGTATGAGGTAGAAAAGACCATCCGTCAGCTCAAGAACAAGGCATCCGGAGCAGATCGAATCCCCGCTGAGGCACTAAAGTTGGCGGAGAAGCACTTGGCACGAATGCATGACCTCATCTCTCTTAGCTGGAAGGACGAGGGCATGCCAGGAGATCTGAGATGCCGTAATTGTGACCATCTTCAAAAAAGGGGACAAGTCCGATTGCAGCAACTACAACGGAATCTACCTGCTGTCGATCATTGTGAAAGTCATCGCAAGAATCCTCCTCAACTGGCTTCTCCCTGTGGCTGAAGAGCTCCTCCCAGAGTCACAATGCCGATTCCGTCCACTACGGGGTACAACGGACATGATTTTCACCGCGCAACAACTGCAAGAGAAATGCAGAGAACAGCTCCAACCCTTGTACATGGCTGCCTTTGCCCTTACAAAGGCCTTTGATACTGTCAACCGTGAGGGACTATGGAGCGTCCTCCTCCGTTTCGGCTGCCCCCAGAAGTTTGTCACCATCCTCTGCCTGCTCCACGATGACATGCAAACCGTGATCCTGACCAACGGATCCACCACAGACCCAATCCACATCCGGATCGGTGGCAAACAGGGCTGCGTCATCGCGCCAACGCTCTTCTCGATCTTCCTTGCTGCAATGCTCCATCTCACTTTCAACAAACTCCCCGCTGGAGTGAAACTAAACTATAGAACCAGTGGGAACCTGTTCAATATTTGTCGCTTCCAGGAAGATCCAAGGTCGTCCCATCATCTGTCATCGATCTACAGTACAAGCGTCGTCCCCGTATTCAGAGGCCGAACTCGAAGCCATCGTAAACCTCTTCACCGAGGCGAATGAAAGCATGGGCCTTGCGCTAAACATCTGTATGATAAAGGTCCTGCACCGACCTGACCCTGCCACACAGCACTGGTCACCAGTCATCAAAATTCACGGCGGGCCTTGGGCAACGTGGACCATTTTCCATACCTCAGGAGCCTACTATCAGCAAGGACAGACATCGATGAATAGGTCCAACACCACCTCCAGTGTGCCAGCACAGCCTTCAGTCACCTGAAGAAGAGAGAGTTTTGAAGACCAAGATCTTAAATCTGGCACCAAGCTTATGGTCTGCAGGGCAGTAGTGATACCTGCCCTCCTATATGGCTCACACATGGTCCATATACAGTAGACATTTTAAAGCACCGAAGAAGTACCATCAGCGCTGCCTCCACAAGATCCAGCAAACCACTGGGAGGATAGACGCACCAACGTCAGTGTTGTCGCTCAGGCTAACATCCCCATCGAATTACTGACCACACTCGACCAGCTCCGTTGGGCGGGCCACATCAACCGCATGCTCGACACGAGACTCCCAAAGCAAGCGTTCTACTCGGAACTTCTACATTGCAAGCATGCCCCAGGTGGGCAGAGGAAACGTTTCAAGGACCCCGTCAAAGCCACCTTGATAAAGTGCAACATCCCCACCGGCACCTGGGAATTCCTGGCTCAAGACCGCCATTAAGGTGAAGGAAGAGCATCTGGGAGGAGGCTGAGCACCTCACGTCTTGTCACCGAGAGCATGCAGAAATTAAGCACAGGCTTAAGTGTGGAAGGGCTTGCGGCAAAGCAGACTCCCCAGCCATCCCTTCCTTCAACCACTGTCTGTCCCACCTGTGACAGAGACTAATTCCCATATTGGACTGCTCAGTCACCTAGGAACTCACTTTTGGAGTAGAAGCACATCTTCCTTGATTTCGAAGGTCTGCCCATGATGATGATGATGATTTTATAAGATTGAGGGGCTTGGATAGAACGGATTGGAAGGATCTGTTTCCCTTTGCAGAGGGGTCAATAACCAGAGGACATAGATTTAAAGTAATTGGGGGGAGGTATAGTGGAGATATGAAGGGAAATTTCTTCACTCAGGGTGGTGGGGGTCTGGAATTCACTGCCGAAAAAGGTGGTAGAGGCAGAAAGCCTCACTATATATAAAAAAAATTATTGGATGTGCACTTAGTGATGTAACCAGGGCTACGGACCAAGAGCTGGAAAGTGGGATTAGACTGGATAGCTGTTGGTCGGCCGGCGCAGACACGATGGGCAGAAATGGCCTCCTTCCCTGCAGTAAATTTCTATGATTGTAAGAGTGATCAATATGTAGCATGAAATGGAGGCAAAATAATTTTTGCATGGCAAATTAGGATTTACAGCTGCATATGCAAAGCTTTGAGGGAATGAGGAAATAGATTGGGTAAATTTGATGGGACAGGAAAAGCGTTGTAAACGATTCTGCAGGAGCTGGATAAATTGAAAAACACCACAATTCGCGTGTTGGCTGTGGGTCAGTGGTAGTGAGTCAGAAGTTGTGGGGTTTTTTTCCTGAAAAAATGCTCTCTTCATAAAACTTATGATACACTTCGGATAGTACTGTAATGTATTTGTATTTACATAATGCAATACAAATCAATAAGGTTACTTTGCGTTTTACATTTTCCTCATACATACAGCCTGCAAGGGTTTTATACTGGTTACAGCCCCTCAGTGTACTATGTTTTGGGTTTGTCTCACTTCAGAGACTTGAGTGCAAAATCTTGGCTGACACTTAAGTGCAGTACTGAGAGTGCTGCACTGCCGGAGGTGCCATCTTTCGGATGAGACATTAAACTGAGGCTCCGTCTGCTCTCTCGTGGACGTGGAAATTGACAGCCGTGTTTCCTTAATTACAACAGTGACTGGACTTCAAAAGTTCTTTATTGGCATTAAAATGCATTGGCACATTGAGGTTGTAAAAGGTGCTATATGAATGCATTTTATTCGTACAGTAGTTTAAAAAAGAACCTTATAGGGATTCAGGAGAAAGTTAAAGATTGCAAAGTATTATTCAGTGAAGAGCAAGGAATTTTTCTTTTGTCCCTGCCAACATTGTCCGTTCAAACAGCTTCACCCAAAAAGGAACAATTAGTCCATCCTCTGATTTGCTGTTGTCTCATATTGCTATGTGCATATATTTGCACTTCAAGCTAATCATTGAATGTGATGCTTTTGGAGATATTTGATAAACGAACACCAAATAAATGCAAAACAAATCTTACTGTATTAGTTTAGATAGAAAAATTATTAATCATTAAAATTTAAGTACTAAATTTGATATTTAATAACATCTAGCCATGAATGTACTTTCATAAGCTTGTTTGGTGAAGTTTAATGTGGTATCAAAAACTCACCAGATCTTTTTAGTATAATTTAAAAATTGCTGTACAGTAATGTGCTGAAAGTAAATCCTACAAAGTTTAATTTTTCTCATTAAAAAAAATTCTCGGGATATTTGAAAAATCTGCCTAATGTGAAGATTTTCTGAATGCAAGAGTTTATTAAACTGTGTATTAAATGTTTATAAAATTAGACCTGAATTTATAAAACATTGAAATGTAACAGACATCTAAAGTTCCTGAAGAAACAAGTTAGTGTTGATCACATCTTTTAGGACATCTCATAATTAATCAGTACTTTTATGTTTTCAAAAACAAATTGAATTTGTTTTATATTTTTAGCCTGACCCCACTTCAAATTTGTAATTCCTTATGTCTACTGCAATGGTACTGATGTGGAAAAGGGATCTGAATTTCTCAGCAAGAAGTTGGTCAGCTCAGCTTCCGCCTTCAGTTATTATAAATCACAGGTAAGGTAAAAACACTATTTTGCAGCATAATTTATAAAGCCATTTTGATGTTTACACTGGCTGCTTTGGGGTGTATCATGGGATGTTGGATGATGAGAATAACTTGTAGTTACCAATTGTGGCCTTTCATGTCTTGCTGAAGCCAAAAAAAAGTCTTGTAGCTTAGTTATGTAGTAGATATATGGAAACATTTCTGTAGAAATCAAATATTCTCATTTGCCAAATGACTTTTGCCTCACATTCTTTTCTAAGAACCTAAGAATTAGGAGCAGGAGTACGCCATACGACCCTTCGAGCCTGCTCTGCCATTCAATAGATCATGGCTGATCTTCGACCTCACTCCATTTTCCCTCCCATTCTCCATATCCCTTGATTCCAAAAATCTATCTATTTCAACTTTTAATATACTCAACAATTTCTCTTATAATTAATAATAAAATCTTACATTTGTGTAATGCTCATTAGACACAGAAATGAATTGGCACACTTTGCAATATGATGGATGGTGATTGCTGATCACCAGCTACCACCATCCATCAGCTGATGAATCAGTATTCCATGTTGGGCCACACTCGACCAGCTCTGTTGGGCGGGCCACATTGTTCGTCGGGCCACATTGTTCGCATGCCTGACACAAGACACCCAAAGCAAGTGCTCTACTCGGAACTCCTACACGGCAAGCGATCCCCAGGTGGGCACAGGAAATGTTTCACGGACGCCCTCAAAGTCTCCTTGATTAAATGCAACATCCCCACCGACACCTGGGAGTCCTTGGCCAAAGACCATCCCAAGTGGAGGAGGAGTATCCGGGAGGGCGCTGAGCACCTCGAGTCTCATTGCCGAGAGCATGCAGAAAGCAAGCGGAAGGAGCATGTGGCAAACCAGACTCCCCACCCACCCTTTCCTTCAACGACTGTCACAGGTGGGACAGAGACTGTAATTCCCATATTGGACTGTTCAGTCACCCAAGAACTCACTTTTAGAATGGAAGCAAGTCCTCCTTGATTTTGAGGGGCTGCCTATGATGATGTTGAACACCTTTTTGGAGGAAGCACTGAGGTTAGATGGGACACAGATGTTCCTGCATGCCTCTTGGCCACCAGTTAAACTGACATGGGCAAAACTCTACAGAATGCCATGCTTCGCTGGAACCAATGTAATGTTCCCCAAATGTTCTTATAAACTTACAAAAAGAAAAAGAAAAAAGACCATCAGAACAAGGTGGTGAGCATAAGGGCGATGGCAGAGCCCAAGTATGCTATAAATTTCAAGAGTGTGATGGATACATTTTTGGCAGAGCCAGTGAAATATGAGAGATAAGTGGGTATATTGTCTGTAATCTTTGGGACCAGCTCAATGGATAGTAATAAATTTTACAGTTATGTGAAGTTCTATATTTTGAAGGTATCGAAAGGGTTGGGAGCAGTTGTTGAGTATATCTGATCTATCATGTTACCATGGTTTCTTGCAACTTTCTTAATTGCCTTAAGGAGTCGGAAGGAATTTATTCAGTTTTTCCTGAAATTTGCAGGGTTTTTATGCCTCCCCAAGGGGTTAACATTATTAATGATTGGTTGCAATAACCAAAGGAAAGTGTGACTATTGATTATTCTGATGATTTCTTGCATTACTTTTCATATGTTTATAAGAATATTTTGAGAACAGTGGCTCCAGCCAGGCTTAATAATGTACAGTCTTGTCCATATTGGTTTAATTGGCTGCCAGAAGGCATGCAAGTTTTAGGCAATTAAGTTCTGAAACAGATTGGTAAATCTAATCTGCCTCTTACCACTCAAGTTTTGCTTTGTCATCCTAACTATAAACTTAGCTTCTAAAAACATTTCTAATTATGCATTTAAAAATTTTAACAATTCTAACAGTGCAGAACATCATGTCAGAGTTATCTTGTGTTGGATACAATCACCAGATGGCAGGTTGTTGCACTCTTTTGTATTTGTACCAGTGTAATCAAAGTTCACAGTTTTATGTACATTGCAAACAATTGATGATGTGGCAGCTACTATAGAAATAGTTCATTTTGCATCATATGAAAATTCCTGTTTAACTTAATGGCCTGCAGTGCATTGCGTTAAAGTGTAACAGTATAATGGGACGATGAGAAGTTGCACCTAATCTTTTTTCCCCCCTATCATTTAAATTTAGTTTGTCAGGGTAGAAAATCTGAGGTGAATCAATTCATAACATTCTTGTGTATCTCCCAGAAGGTTGTTACAATTGGCAGAGCCTGATCTGGAAATAAAGTATTTTGCTTATAATCTCTAGACAGGGAAATTGTGCATAAGATATAAAAAAGGGAGAGGCGAGCTATAGTGCTCAAATATTTTTTTCCTTTTTTAGGTTGCATGATTGTGCATGTCGGACACATGGCCCTTTTTAAGATTGGAAATGTAATTCCTGGCCCTAAGCAGACTAAAATGAGGTTGATTAACTTGAAAATTTCAATGTTGTATTGCCTCATGTTGAAGTAGGAAATGTATAGGAATTCAATTCGGTATGTCTAGAGTATAATAAATGAAGTTGTATTCGTGTGTTGTCATCCTTAATTAAGAAAATAATCTGCCAACGACCTAAGTATAGCATTGGTTAAAAGAAACAATTTAATTTTTGGCTTATCACAGTTGAAGAAACAAATGGAAACAAAAGTTGTATTTCTAATCACTACTTTATTCTTCTATTGTGAAAATATTCACCCATAATTTGCTGTCAAAATAACAGCGAGGCTAATGGCACTCGCTGTTGTGTGCAAATGCTACAGCAATTTCAGGCGAGGGCAGATGTGCAGTTAAACGCGGAAATCCAAAAGTTGCTGTCTGAGGTGCATCGCTCTGCTGTTGGCTTTGTGAAAATGGTGTTTAGCTGTCTGGCTCACCATTGAAATGCATTGAATGCCCTGAGGTTGCTGGATTTGCATGATCGATATGAATGAAACGCACCACAAAAAGTTAGAACTGGTCTGAAGTGATGCAGGGAGCCTGTTTTGGAGCCGTTTAAGGTCCACGTGTATTTAAGTCTGGATTAGCTGTCAGATTCTTAACTATGTACTAAATGTTAATTACTGCCAATGAACCTCTGGCACTAAAAGTTAACTATTATAAATGTGGAGTCTCATTCCATCAGGTTTTAATTGTTGGATATTTTAACAATGTCAAATTTAAAATGTATTTTTTAAAAGTTTTCCTTTTTTTTTCTTTCAATCTGATATTTCTTTCCCTCTCTTTCTATTTCTGTACCTGATTTGACATTGAATTCACCCACTCTAAGTTACACTTGCTTCTCGGTCCTTGCACTGTTAATTTCACAATTCCTCTATCTGATTGGTTAAGGAGGTACGCAGTTACTTGCCCTGTTCACTCAGGTCCCAGAAGGCTGGTTTTCCTCGCTGCAACATTATCAACTCTCACTTCCAGCAACTTGTGGCGCAAAATATAGTCAAGACTAAACGGGCAAGGGCAAATCTAACCAATGGCAGATGCCGTCCGTTGCCCTGTTACAGCAGATTATGGGCCAATATCAATATAATCATCACAACTGTTACAATAACTTGGGTTCAGAATCACAGTAACAGAGGACTGGCTGTTTTCAGATTAATATGAAGTAACTAATTTCATATTACGACTTACGAAAGCAGAATACTGCGAATGCTGGAAATACTCAGCATCAGCAGGTCAGGCAGCATCTGTGGAGAGAGAAACAGTTAATGTTTCAGGTCGATACATCCTGACCTGAGTATTCCCAGCATTTTCTGTTTTTATTTCACATTATAACTTCACTGCTTTAGATAGGTTAAATATACTATCTCTCAGAATAATCATTTAAAAAAAAAATAAACTGCCTGTATTTTTTTTTGTAGTTTTATATTAGTATTAAGCAACCATAAGCTTTCTGTTTAAAATTGCGGTTTTAATAAAAAGGCTCATGACTTCTTTGCTTTGGGAATAATTGGAATCTGTAAAACGGCAGCTTTGAATTTCTGGGCAAATCTGTTTTACAAAATTCACAGAGTTTACAACTTATAACACAGCACAGATCAGCCATTTTATTTTATTTACTGCCTTGACCTCTCTAGCTTTCAATCAACAGAAATTCCTGCATTTTACAATAATTTGCAAATATCAAACAAAATGAGTTTCAACCCTACCCTATTGTGGTGGATTTGCTCTAATTTTCTTACAATATAGAGGTGAACTTTTTGAAGATTGTGGGGTTAACTGTGCTGCTTCCATTTTCAACTGAGTGTTTTTTCGTGTACAATTTACACAGATATATTTGACAACAATTACGTATTTTAAGATAGTGCAGTGATTTGGTGGTGTTCTGGTGTTGCAACTGGTGAACAAGTTTCTGTAATAACAGTTATAGTTATCCAGCAGGTAAATGAGTAAGGAGATAACATGGAACAGCAGCTTTTCTCAACTTCTCTGTTGAGTGGCATCAACAGTTCTACGCCTTCTGTGGATCCGGCTATCTTGTACAGCCATTGGTCTGTGTTTGCTGATGATGGCGTACCTCCAGTTGCTTTTCATGATGGCCCTAAACAGAGGTAAAGCCATTTAACTGAAGTCTTCAGCGACTGTTGAGTATTCAAGACAGTTTAGTTAGTGCTGTGGTGGGAAGTGCATTCTAGCTGGAATCAATGCAGATCTGATGTGCAGTATCTTCATTTATCACCTTTGCATTTAGGTGGAATATGTCAGTGTACTATTCAAATAATGTGACATAAGGACTATGTATTGTAAGATGTTGCACTGCTTTAGTAGGGGTACTCTTCTGAGTTGGGGTCTGAGGCATATTATTTGGTGAGGAAAGAAGGTTTTACTGTATATTTAACTGGTATACCAAATCTCGAAATGCTAGATGTGGACAATATTCCTAATATTGATGAGCACAAATAAGGAAGTCAAGTGGGAACTGGAAAGTGCAATGAGTTAGATACTAGCCGTTAACTTTTGAAACCTGAGTTTAAATTCAGCCCATCAAAGGAACAGATGAACTGGTAATTAATTTCACTTCTTTTGGTATGATTTTATTATATGTAAAATGGCTTCCACATTGCGTATATAACACACACTATTATAAAGTAGTTATTTCTTAAGTGCTTTGAGAAGTTTGAGTTGTAATAACGTGCTTTTTAAATGAAAGTCTTTTTTGTTATGTAGTTTTTCAAGAAAGAGAAAATCACTCTTCAGACTCCTCGTGTAGTGCTTTTGCTTTTTGCACTCACAGATAATGCATTGAAAATGAATACCGATTACATATTGCACGCATTTTCTCAAATGCCTACAATTTTACCTCTGTTTTGCACTGAACTTTTGACTTTTATTCCTGTTTTTTTTATTTGAAAGTTCAAAAATAAACCCCAAAATTATGGGCTCAGTTTTCCCAAAGCCATTTTTTGGCATATTGCCAGTGTTGCGCCGCTTTTCTAGGCCACAACTGCTCCAAAAATAAATTTGCCAAGTTTTCCCGTTCTATTTCTTGAAATTGGCACCGCACAGCCTCTCCTGTAGCCTCCGGGGGTGGAGCCTGATGTCTGCACCGAAAATACGATGCTGCCCCTTCTGCACATGTGCAGAAAAATAGGACGTTTTTCACATGATTCTTATGGGGCGCGTATGCGCAGTACAGCTCCCGGTCTACAATCGGCCATTTTTAAAGAGCCAGTTGTGTGTATGAGAACTTTAATTATCATTAGAAAAATAGGAGCTGCAATACAAGATGCAACGTGGCGCAAGGACCAAGAACTTCTTGCAGAATGAAATGGAGGCACTAGTTACTGTGATTGAGGGCAGATAGCAGGAGCTGGACACCAGCAGAGGCCACACAAAAGTTTCACCCAAAGAAATGAAGAAATGCTGGAACCAACTTGCAGAAAATTACTGTGCAATGGTGACCACCCCGAAGTCTGGAGGCCAGTGCAAAAAGAAGTGGCAGGACCTTGGTCAAGTAGTTAGTGTAAGTAAAATTTTCATTTTTCAATGGAATTGCAATTGTAAATGTGACCATCTGTATATGTCCCACCCAGCAGAAAGACACCCTCTCTAAAAAGTTATATTTTCATCTTTGCAGAGGGAAATGGCACACAACAAACTAGAAAGAACTCAAACAGGAAGAGGCCTGCACCCACTGACACCCTTGGAAGAGAGGGTCACTGCTTTGATGGGTTCTGCCTGGAGAAAAACAACCACCACAGCACAAACTGGGCCCACACTCGAGGGAGAGGGCAAGTCCTGAAAATTCCACAGTCTGGCTTTCCTAAATGTTAAGTACTGCGTGGGCTAGCCATTCTTTAGTTCATGGGGATGTCTCCCTCAGCTACGCTTCGGTTGATGCAATATGCTATCATTCGTCGTGGTCCTTCAAATCAGCTTGCTGCCTGCGCTTTGTGAGCCTACTCATGCCACCCACCCTGCCCCCTCCTCTGCTGCTAACCATTTGTCTGTTCTATTCTATTTTGCATAATTTCAGGCCAAACTTGATGATGCAGAAGCAGATTCAGACGAGGACGAGTCTGAAGAGGAGAACATTTTCCAATTCCACCTTCCAGGCCAAGAGCATGGGGGAAGGGGATTGATGAAGCCCCCACTGTTGTACTCACTTTGGAGGAGGTGCCGTTGCGCCCATTGAGGTGCTAGCCCCTTCCTTCAGTAGTGGTTTGAGTGTTGGCGGGACATTCCATGGCTTCCCACTGTCCGAGGCTGGGGCTTCCAGTGTGATGCAGCAAGGCACACCCAGGGCCTCCCCTTCCGAGGCTGCTGGTCCCAGTGGGATGCAGCAAGGCACACCCAGGGCCACACCGTCCGAAGCTGCCGGTCCCAGTGTGATGCAACAAGGCACACCCAGGGCCACACCGTCCGAAGCTGCCGGTCCCAGTGTGATGCAACAAGGCACACCCAGGGCCACACCGTCCGAAGCTGCCGGTCCCAGTGTGATGCAACAAGGCACACCCAGGGCCACACCGTCCGAAGCTGCCAGTGCCAGTGTGATGCAACAAGGCACACCCAGGGCCCACCGTCTGAGGCTGCGGGGTACCAGTGGGATGCAGCAAGGCACGCCCAGGGCCCGCCCCACGTCCGAGGCTGCGGGTCCCACTGGGAAGCTGCGAGCCACACCCAGGGTGAGGAGGGGAAGGAGAGCTTGACTGCACTCTCCTGAGGTGCAGGATCTAACAGATGTGGTTCACATGATGGCAATGAGTGCGGAGAGCTTTGACCTTACCTGATCACTCCTAGACACCATCAGTGGGTGATGAGGTATTGGGACTGTCGTGAGAAGCAACAACACTCTCACGAGAAATGGGAATGCTGTCCGGGAACATGAAGGAGGGAATATCTCAATCATCAGAAACAAAGTTGGTGCACATAAGGGAGGGAATGTTGGAGGTAGTTGAGACACTGTCAGGGCACATGAGGGAGGGAATGTTTGAGTTAGCTGCTGCTAAAAGGAACATGCCCAGACCCCGTGCCCCAGACCAGCCTATGAAGAGGCTCAAGCTGGGCCTTCCACATTTCCGGCTGCCCTCCCACCCCCTCATCAAGAAGTGCGCATTACCCGAGATGTTCGAAAGAATAAGCTTGGTACCAACTCAAGAAATGCTGCGCCACCGCCTGCGGGCAGGATTGATGGAATCACCAAGACTAAGCGCAGCGGGGGGTCTTAGAATAAGGTGGAGGAGGGATGGGTGCAGCCGATCTTTGCTACTGTTATTATTGTTACTGTTGTCACTGTTCTTAAATTAAAAGTTTTTTTGTAAGTTATGTAAATTTACAAGTTTAAAAGTTGGTAAGTGATCTTAAGTGAAAACTTTAAAGTTTGATACAAGAATATTTTTATTAAAGTTAAGTTAAGCACAAACAAATGTTTGTTAAACTGTTGAATAAAATATATTTTAAATTATAACTGAATCATTTACATTATTCCATTATTAACACAACTTTTGGAACTCGAAGAATTATTTCCATTATTTGTTCAATTATTAACACAACTTTTTGAAGTAAACAAGAATAATTTCCATCATTTGTTCCATTAACACAACACAAAATTACGGAACAAGTCCAAACAGTAAACATGGTCCATGTGGAATAGTTGTCGCTGAGCCTTCGGGCAGCAAAGTGTTCACGGATAAGCTGCCGGCGCAAGGCTCGAACAATCGTTATAGGGGCTTGACGGCTCGCCCACCTCCGCCATCATGCTTCGGGTTCAGATAGTTGCGTGGCTTCCTCGTCCTCCTCGTCATCTGTATCTTCCTCATCATCATCAGCCACTCTCCCCTCAGGTGGGTCTTCTACTACCAGCTGCTGCTGCCTCATGATGGCTAAGTTATGCAGCACACAACAGTGAACTGACCGACAATCTCGGGAGTATAGCAAGTAGCCTCCAGAATGGCCCAGGCATCAGAAACGCTGTTTCAAGATGCCGACGGTCCTTTCTATTATGCTATGCGTTGCAATGTGCGACATGTTGTATTCCCGGTCAGCTTCTGTCCGGGTTATGCGTGGGATGTCATGAGCCAGGTGGCGAGGCCGTACCCTTTGTCTCCCAGTAGCCAGCTCTGCCCTTCTGGCTGCTGCTGAAACATGGCAGATATAATGCTCTCGCGTAGGATGAACGCATCATGGGTGCTCCTAGGGTATCTTGCATCAACTGACAAGATACGATGCATGTCGACACACATGAGCTGCACATTAATGGAGTGGAAGCCTTTCCTGTTCCTGTACATCTCTGCATCCTCCAAAGGTGCTCGCAAGGCGATGTGGGTACAATAAATGCAGCCCTGTACCTTTTGGGAAGCCACCAATCCTGGAGAAGCCCTGTCACGCATTGCCTGGGTGGTCATGAGGAATTTTATGCAGTCATTCCTCCGGGCATATAGCACAGCAGCGACCTGCCGAATGCAGGTATGTGTTGCATGTTGAGAAATGGCGCACACATCCCCAGTTGTAGCTTGCAACGATCCAGATGCATAGAATGAAAGTACAGCTGTAACCTTCACTTCAACTGACAAAGCAGTCCTCTTGACGCTTCTAGGTTGCAGGTCTGCTTTTACTAACTCTCAGATCTCAGTTACAACTTCTTTGCGGAAACACAGCCTTCTGATACAGTCTGCATCACTCTGGTGCAGGTATGAACGCCTGTCTCGACATACCCGACGTAGGTAACGCCTCCTGCTCATCACCCTATATGCTCTGAGGTTTCTAATGCGATGACATTCAATCAATTGTCATCTCCGCAGCACCATAAGTCTTGCATAAGGTATGGTATTGTGTCAGTATTGCCTCCATGATTAAATTTTACCTTTGCAAGAAGCTCAAAGCGGCAGGCAGGACAAGGTTCTTTGTTTTCTCTCCCCACTGGTCTGTATGGACCACACCCATGACTGAGCAGGCGCAGTGATCGGGAACCCCCCACCCCACCTCCCCGGGCTACATTTGATGGGCAGTGCAGGCTTCTGATGCCTTCCGTATGCCTTCACAGCCCCCTACCCCTGCTCGGGCTTGTTTTGAAGCTGAGCCCGTGTCCGGGCGAGTATCAGATTCTGCCGGCCGACACTCCGATCCTCGAGCCCTGTTTGCAGTTCGGTGGTGGCGTGTCAGTTTAAAAAAAAATTAAACTTACAGAATTCCATCAAACTTCCATTTACTGCGTTTTAAGGTTTAAAAAAAAATTAAATCTTTATTATGCATATTTAAGTGTTTTTCGCTCCCTCCAAAATTTCGCTGAAAAACAATGGCGTCTTTATGCGCCGATTTTTCAATGCGCACTGGTTTTTCTTAACTCACAGAAGGTTTTTTGAGAGCGGTCACATACACTGACCTAGGAGAAATGTTTTTTGGGCAAACTTACATAATTGAGAAAAACTGCTGCAGATATCAGGTTACTATGAACCTAAAAAAAACGTAACTAACTTGAGTTACGCTGGCGCACATTTATTGGGGAAACTTTAATTTTTTAACTTGTGCCAAAAAAAGCAGTGCAAATCTCTGGAAATTTGGGACCATTATCTGGAGGGTGTATAGCCAGTTCCCGAAGATAATAGTGAATTTGTAAAGAGCACTGGTATGGCCCTACGAGGAGTACATTGTACAATTATGATACTACAGTTGGGACATCCTTGATGTGACGTTGGTACAGAGGAGGCTAACTAGACGGTTGCTGAGATTGAACACTTGAGTTACAAGGAGAGACCAAAGAAGCTGGGATTGTTTGCACTTGAGGCTTGTGAGACATTGTTGAAGTTTTCAAATTATTAAGAGTTGTAGCTAATCTGAACCTTAACACATAATTTGACTTAGTGACAAACTCTAACCATGGGTACATACTTGAGCTCAGAAAATGATCAGTTTAGATTTAACTACTTTACAAGGATGGTGAAGGCTTGAAACAGCCTGCCTAGGGAGACAGTGGAGACGTGCATTGTCGACAAATTTAAGAGGTAGCTAGATTTGTTTTGACAAATATTCAATAGTGTGTGAGATAGTAGAGCATTTTTGTTTAGCTTGAGATGGATTGCAGCATTTTTTTCCAATTCCGTAAATTTCTATGTGGCAAAAATAAAAACTGAAAATGTGAAGTCCTAATATTCCAATAGAGTTTATTTTCAATTGTATCAAATATAAAACTCTAAGCCTAGGATAGAAATGCAGATTAATATTATAATAAAAATAAATGTTCTTATTTCAGAGCCCAGATTAGTTTATCAGATTCTGGAAATACACCTGATTTATTTGGACTGGTCTCCAGCATACTGGATGAGCCTGATAAACCAGAGTCCTTTTCCGATTGGTAAGTCAGATTTTACTGAACTTTAGATGCACATTAAATTTAGGCTGCTCTGGTACATTTCACTGCTGTTTCGTTTAACATTTTGTAGTGTGTTATAAATTTGAAAGCGGCAGTTCACATTTAGCATTTGTAGGCTGGAGTTGTACTGCATTTAGTGTGACTTAAAACCATTATGATTGTTTCCTGGAGGGAGTCTTGTGGGTGCAGCTTTAGTATGCTCCGTAGGCTCCTAGGTTATGCTGACACTTTTGTGTTGACGTGCACCAAAACTTCCTTGTATTGACGTAATGTAGTATATCTACATCCTTAATGACCTGTTCTTAAACTGTTCTGCAATGGTTGTTCAGGCTATGTTGCTGTAGAGCTTGCCCTGTTGATATTATAGTGGTTTTCATAGCAGTCGGAATCACCTAAAAATATTTTATCTGTGCAAGGTACTATTGCAATATTTATGTGCTTATTAGAATTCACACAGTCCTTTTCATTTAGTAGCTGCTATCATGAGAAACATGAGAGAACTTTTTATTCTTTATTTCTCCGGCAATAATTTGACTATTATAATGCTGGAAAACAAGTAAAATGTAGGACGTATTATCTGTCAAAATTTGTCCACACTCTATGCTCCAACTAAGTAAACTGACAATGTATTGCAAAATTCATGGAATATTGTGTACAGTTTTTCTCCTTATCTAAGGAAGGATATACTTACCATAGAGGAAGTGCAACGAAGGTTCACCAGACTGATTCCTGGGATGGCAGGATTGTCCTATGAGGAGAGACTGAGTAGACTAGGTCTATATTCTCTAGAGTTTAGAAGAATGAGAGGTGATCTCATTGAAACATACAACATTCTTACAGGGCTAGACAGGGCTAGACAGGGTAGATGCAGGCTGGGGAATCTAGAACCAGGGGTCATAGGCCCCAAGTTTCCACATCATTTGCTCCTGATTTTTAGGAGCAACTGGTGGAGAACGGAGTATCTTAGAAATCGGAATTCTCCACATTTAAGTTTTCTGCAGTTCTAGTCAGGTAGAACAGTTTCACTTTAGAACAGAATTTTTTTTTTAAAAAGGGGCGTGTCCGGCCACTGACTCCTGATTTGAAAGTTTCCACAGTGAAAACGTACTCCAAACTAACTTAGAATGGAGCAAGTGAAGATTTTGTAGGCCTGAAAAAAACCTTGTCTACACATTAAAAAATCAGGTGCAGGTTACAAATTAGGCGTCCGGAACGAGGTGGGGGGGGAAGGGAAGTCATTACATTCTACAATAAATCCTTAGTTATACTTATGCAAATATTATACAAATAATTCCAACCTGAATAAAAATTTATAAGAAAAGATTAAATAAACCATGTTCCTACCTGTGCTTCAGGCAGGCCTTTCAGGCAGGGAGAAGGCTGCAGGAAGCCTCACAAGTTGAGGCAGCCGTTCCCGACGGCAGGTGGGGGAGGCAGTGAGGGCCCGACCGACGGCAGCGGGGGGGGGAGGCAGTGAGGGCCCAACCAACGGCAGCGGGGGGGAGGCAGGGAGAAGGCTGCAGGAAGCCTCAGAACTTGAGGCAGCCGTTCCCGACGGCAGGGGGGGGGAGGCAGTGAGGGCCCGACCGACGGCAGCCGGGCGGGAGGCAGTGAGAAGGCTGCAGGAAGCCTCAGAAGTTGAGGCAGCCGTTTCCCGACGGGCCCGACCGACGGCAGGAGGAGAAAGCTGCAAGAAGCCTCAGTGCTGATCATGGAAGGGCAATGTGGTTTTATTTAAAAATTTTAAAAATTGAACCGATACAAAGAACTACAAAAATGGCCGAGTGCCAATGTTTCCTTCACACTGCGCGTGCGCGAACGCTCCAACGCGCACGCGCAGGGTTGCCGGCACGAAAAAAACTCATTTAAATGGTACCCGCCCCCTCCTACTTACAAAATCGGCGCGAGTGGTAGGCTCCGCGCCAAGCAGACATCGAGCTGCAAAGCGCTCGAGAATAGCGCGTTTTTTTTTCAGGCGCTGTTTTTGGCGCGAAAATCGGGCGCCCAGCTCGGAGGGGCGCCTGTTTTGCCGCGTGTGGAAACTTGGGGCCGTAGTCTCAAAATAAGGAGTCGGCCATTTAGGACTGAGATGAGGAGAAACTTCTTCACTGAGGGTGGTGAATCTTTAGAAGTCTACCCCAGAGGGCTGTGGAGGCTCAATCTTTGAGACGGAGATCAATAGATTTTTAAATATGAAGGGAATCAAGGGATATGGGGAAAATAGAGTTGAGGTCGAAGATCAGCCATGATCCTGTTGAATGGCGGAGCAGGCTCGAGGGGCCGAATGGCCTACTCCTGCTCATAATTCTTATGTATGTGCTTCTCGGGGAAATAACTTGACTATTATAATGCTAGAAGATGAGTAAAATGTAGGATGTACTATCTGTCAAAATCTGTCCACACTGAGTAAACTGACAATGTATTGCAAAATTCAATCTGATGCATCATAAACTTAATGTTTTTCAGTTCTAATTGTCCTGTTTCTTGCAGGAGTTCATCCTCCAGGTTGTTTCAGTCAATTTGGTCTACTGCAAATGGGGATGGTACTGGAACAGCTTTGAAAAACAACATGGAAAACGGTAGAATTTCAAATAGTATGGGCATTTCTGAATTCTATGAAGAAAACTCTCAGACATTAGCTGAAAAAGGAAAATTTGATGAACTTTATCAGGATTTTCAAGGTTTTAATCTTACAGAACCATGGATGTCCATGATTAATAAGGATACCAATCAGTGTGATTCTCGACCCAGTGATGTCTCATCTGCTGTGAGAAACAATACCATGCCTCATAAAGAAAGGTTCTCCTTGCAGACCAAGGAATTTGATTGCTGCTTACGAGATTATGAGGAAGCAGAGAGGGGAGTTTCTGATTTTACTGCACACAGCTTCCGCAATAATTGCAGTAGTAATAACACAAACACACGCAAGGAGCACTACAAAACTGACCGATTTAGAGAGAATAAATTTGCAACATTTGGGATTAAAGATCGCAGCCGGAATTCTGAAAATAGTTACAGCTCACATGTTGGTGAAATGTGGAGCAAAGTGTTGCAGGAAAAACAACCAATTCAAAAAGGATATGAAGACTTCAGTGCCAGTTCTCTTAAAAATAGCTCTTCTATTTCACAAATGAACTTCCATGGGCAGCAGTTTTCCAAGGAGAATGACTTTGTTGCTGACATGAACCGAAAACCTGCAGACTTTCCAAAACAGGAAAACCGTACTCGTATTTTACGAGGCAGTTTTGAGAATCAGTGTGAAAAGCTGCATCAAAATTGTTTAGATGGTCTTCCTAGGTCATCTGAGTATGTTAATTTGACAAAGATTATACCACAGAGTAGTGAATATAGTCCTCATTCTTCCCAATGCAGCCTGTTGTGGTCTGATAGCAAAATGTTGAGCCCCACTATGAAGCCTAGTCCAGTATATAGAAAAGATGGGAATATTGTTTCATCAAATTCACAGACATCAACTATTTCCGCTGTAAGTAGCGGCTCTCCAACACAGTTGCCAATTTCTGGTGTCCTTCAACCTACCTATTGTCCTCCAGCAGCTCCATTGGAATCCTTAAGGCAAGGTGGGTGTCCAAAGTTTCCTAGCAATAACATAAGTGATTGGGGTTCATCCAGTGCTGGTGTTCAGATACAACAAAACAAGACTAGTACAACATTGCAGATTGAATCTTCTGCTGCCAGAGATGATCAGTACCGAAAACAGTCTACTGGCTTTGGTACTAACTGGACACCACATCACAATATTGGTAATGATGAGCCAGCCAAATATTTCAGATATCCTAACAAACACGGACACAATGGTGGAAACAGTAAGGATGATAAAAGAGGATGGAAAAATGGGTATCCACATCCTTTGCAGTCTGGACCTTTTGGTCAAAATCACCAACAGTATAATAGTTATCGTAGAAAACAAGAACATGATGGTAGCAATTTGTCTGATTTCATTAATCATTCTTTTGTACCCCCATTCCCATTCATGATGCCTGATTTTAAGCAAAGTCAAAATTTTTCCCAATTTGGCCCACATGGATTTTCTTCAGCCAGTTTTCCATTTCCTCCTTCAGCATTTCCATTTCCTGAACTAATTGACTTTTTTCATTACGACGACTTTAATCAGCTACATCCTTTTATGAATGACCTTTTTGGTGGCGATATGACCGCACCCTACTTTGGATTTCCACCACCTTTTTCCAAATACAGACCTATGAAGAATCGTAGTGGCCCAGCAAATGAACTTCACATTCGACTGGAGGAGTGTTATGAGCAGTGGCGGGCTTTGGAAAAAGAGCGGAAAAAGGTAAAAGCACAGTAATTAATCTCCACTTGGGAATGTGTTTAAGTTTATTTCTTGTATTTGTACATGCCAGAATGAACCACTAAATGATTTTCAGGAAAGACATTGCAAGGCAGTCAAAAAGAGGATGCTGGAAAGGGACTGTAAAGGTAGAGTTTAAGACAATTTAAATAAAAGAATATTTCTTATTTTGCCAATCTACATACAGCAGTTTAAAATAAAATACTATTTATTTGCATCAGTTTGGTTTGGCAAGACTTGTAAAGATTACTTTAGTATCACTATCTGTTTGTAATTTAGCCTAATAACAGGCAAATATTATGAAAGAAAGACTTGGTTTTATATAGCGCCTTTCACAACCACCGAATGTCTCAAAACGCTTTACAGCGAAAGAAGTACTTTTGGAGTGTAGTCACTGTTGGAATGTAGGAAACGTGGCAGCCAATGTGCGCACAGTAACTCCCACAAACAACAATGTGATAATGACCAGATAATTTTTTTTTATTATGTTGAGTTATGAATAAAAGTATTAAATAAACTAAATATTTTTCAAAATGCGTCAACTTTGAGAACATTATGAAATGATTCCAGTGTTTTTTAAAGCATTTTGAGAGCCAAGATTGGGCACACTAATACTAAGCTAATTAAAGCCATAGTAACATTAACAGGCACAAGTTCCTTTTCATTACAGTGAAAGTTAACTTCAGATACTTCAAGTACTTTTATTCACACCCAGTTACAACTTGAGACGTTTTAAACTTCTTTGATGTCCTGTAAGGTTCATTAAATACTCCTATATAGTGATCTGTTGAAGCTTGGTATTTCTCCTCTTGTGTCCAAATATTTTGACTTTTTAAATTGCTGTATGACTATTTCATTTTGTTGGAATTGCATCTAATTAATGTCAATATACAGAATGCCACATAAGTAAAATGTTTTATTGTACAGTCACTGGATAGCATTGAAATAAGTTTCATCATTGTCAGTACATTATGCTACCAATATAATTACTCCATTTGTTCATGTTTTCACCATTGAAATTCTAGTCTATGCTTAATATTGTGAGAAAGTGAACAAATGGTATTCAGTGGACTTTGTTGACCACATTGCATTTCTTATTGTGGTGGAAAATTGCTCTCCTCTTGGGATCTGGACCAAATCAAAATCCTAGTTTTCTGGCCTTTAAGTAAAATGAGTGAGTACTGTTAAAATCATAGGAATTACAGCACAGAAGGAGGCTAGTTGATCCAGCGCCCATGTAATCCTGCGTTGAAACAATCTATTACTAATCCAATTTTCCTGCTTTTTCCCTGTTCCGTTAATATTTTTCTTGCGATATAATTCCCTCTTAAATGTTTTACTGATATGGCTTCAGTAGTCACTGGTTTACTTAGCCGAATAGCACTTGGCATAATTTGTTTTTCTAACCTTCCCTTTCTGTTTCTAGCACTAAAGCTAAATTTATATCTCACGTTACTGATATATTTACAATAGCAACTTCCATTTATATAATGCCTTTAATGCAAAAAAAAACCAATAGAATAAGCATTTGGAAAAAATGCCAAGCTGGAAATGAAGTTATTGGTAGTGACCAAAAGCATGGTTTATGTAGAGAATTCTAGAGAGTAGGACGCAGAGGCTAAAAGCCTTGCTATCATTGTAAAGTAAAAGGAGAGGGGGATGCACAGGAAGTACAAGTCCTAGAAATGGACTGATTGAGAGAAATATAGTGCTGCAAATTAGATTTTGGACAGAGACATTTGATGAAGGTGGTGGAGAACTGGGCGTCATCAGTATCTCTGTTTGTGGGTGATGTCTTTGATGGGCAACGGTAAAAGGAGAACAACGATAGATGGTGAAGATTACAGTGTGATGGAGGGAACGGATACTATTGCTAATGCTCAGCATATATTCAGAAAGGTAATAATAGAACAATGCAAGGGTGGTCCCTGGAACTGGACAACCGAGAAAAGTCATTGGAGGGGATGGATGGTCAACCATGTCAAATGCTGTAGGGAGGTTGACGACAAGGAAGAATACTGCATCATTACTCACAATCAAAGGGGATTTTGTTTATGGCTTTGGATAACACTCAAGAAGCTCGATACTATCCAGGACAAAGCAGCCTGCTTGATTGGCACCCCATCCACCACCTTAACTCCCTCCATCACCGGTGCACCGTGGCTGCAATGTGTACCATCTACAAGATGCACTGCAGCAACTCACCAATGCTTCCTCAACATCACCTCCCAAACCTGCGACCTCTACCACCTAGTAGGACAATGGCACCAGTTGCATGGGAACACCATCACCTGCAAGTTCCCCTCCAAGTCACACGCAATCCTTATTTGGAAATATATTGCTGTTTCTTCATCGTCGCTAGGCCAAAATCCTGGAACTCTCTCCCCAACTGTACTGTGGGAGTATCTTCACCACACGAACTGCAGCGGTTAAGAAGGCGGCTCACCATGACCTTCTCAATAAGAATGGGCAATAAATGCTGGCCTTGCCAGCGATGCGCACATCCCATGTGGGATGTGCTGGGACTGGCAGAATCCAGACTGGAAGAATTTGAGTAAGAAAGTATGAGAGAATTGACCACAGAGCTATGAAACAATGACCTATTCAAGGATCTTGAGAGAGTGGAGAGAACTTGGCGATGAAGTGGCAATTGGTGAGAGCAGAAAGGATTAAGGTTGGGTTTTGAGCGGGGAAGAGAAAAGGGAAGGTTCCTTAGGCAATGAAACAGTACTCCAACTGTGGCCTAAGCAATGTTCAGTATAGATATTCACTATTGCCTCCTTGCATTTATAATTAGTGCCCCTATACGCAAGACTCGATGCCATTTGCCTTTTTTTTTGTCTTTTCTACTTAAACCTTTTTATAGATCTGTATCTGGAGTTCCAGATCTTTCTGCACCTCTATGTTGCAAATTTTTATCTTATTAGAGTATGTTTCCATTCTCTGTGTTCTTTTTCCCAAAAAGTACTAACTGAATTTCCCACATATCTACAATTCACTGCAGTATTCCTCAGTTTGCCAATTCTCTAATTCGTATCATTAGCAAATTTTGATATTCCTCTATGTTCATGTCCAAATCATTAATGTTCACTGATGATGTGAACCTATTCATCAAATCATTCTTAACAACATTGTAATGGGCACTCCAGGAAGACAAATTTAGAACATTGATCATTCTTCACTTTTATTTTATTTTTTTTATTACAGACTGAAGCTGAGCTTGCAAGAAATTTTCCTGGAAAGAGAGTGTCCAGTTCAAACAATACTCCTATTCCTCGCCTGCCTTCCAATCCCTCAAGAGTAGATCGTTTAATTGTTGATCAGTTACGTGAACAAGCTAGGGTAGGTTTGCTATTAGGAGTGTTTGTTTTGTGTTTGATTTCTTTACGACAATTTATTTTTGTTTTGCCCATTCTCTTAGGCCTTAATTACACAGTGGAATATTAAAATACAAATTCAAATAAAAATCTTTATTTTAAACCGCTCAATTAAAATAGGCACAAAGTGATATCAGATATGCACTAAGTTAATTAATCCACACCATAATTTGAAGGCCTTAGATTCTACCCAATCACAGACTATTATGCAGTAGAAAGGATAGGGAAGCAACCTGATTATAGGCCACTGCAATTGCCTCTGAACTGGGTATGAGAGGTAATACACAAGTATTTTCTTCATTCATTTTTCCTTTCTAGAATTCTAGAATTATGGGCACAAATCTTAGTTATTCCAGCAGTACAACAACTTGTAAATACTAAGTACTCTCTATATTCAATTCAATTTAATTTTGGTGTTGGTTTCTCTCTTGTCCCTGATTTCCCTGGACCATGCAGGAGAGAAGGAAGGCAAACTGCTTTGAGGTTTCTGCCAAAACAACTGAGATAGATGCTAGGAGGTGCGAGAGGTTGCCTTTGTGACCACTCTCATGTTTCTTATTTTCCCCCAACATGCTGTGCTTCCTTCATTCTTGTAATTTTGAAAATATGCACCTCTGTTACTCTGTGGCACTTACAAATAGTTTGCTAAGAATCCCACATTGAACTGTATAACAGTATAGCATTGGGTCTATAGAACCTTTCTATTAGTGTTTTTTCTCGGGAGATTAATATCTACAATCTTTCTCTTTAGTTTGATTGGAAAATTATACTAAGATACTGGAGTACTGGAAACATTATTTTTATCACTAACAAATAGTGACCAAGGTGAATAATTCACATCAGGAGTTTAGGCAAACTCATCTAATTCTGATGCAAATTTTTTTATTTAACTCCATAGTGAATACTTATTTGTTAAGAAATGCAACATTTTATTTATCAAAATATATGTACATGTTTTACACTACATGTTGAATATTATTGCTGTGATCACTTGATTTGTTTATGCTTTCACTGAGCTACCAACAAGAGCTTCCTCAATGGTGCTTCTGAAGAAAAGCTACAAATGTCAACTCTGCTGAATAATGTTTATTATAATTTATTATTCTGTTATTGGATTTATACTCTTCATTCCCCTGGAAGAATGATTAAGTAAAATTATTATCAGGATGATTAGATTTTTCTTCTCCACACTTCTCTAGTTTCACTTCTTAACCTTTATCGTAGAATGAAGTAAGTGCAGAAACATGTAGGATTTGCATCCTACATGTTATTGGAAGTACTTTATTCTCGGTCATGTGTGCCATGCTGTAGACTTCAAGTACTTGCATGTTAGCAAATATCATCACAACCAGCTAATCAATTTTTTAAAAAAGGATAAATATATTCAACTAAGTTGCCTTGCGTTTATCTCTGATTATTTTAAAGGGAGCTACCTTTTGAGTCACTGATTTGATTTAGAACTGTTGGTTGGAGGCAGCCTGGGAAAAAACAAAAAAATGATTAAGAAAGGAAAGATAGACTATGAAAGTAAACTAGCACAAAATATAAAACACAGATAGTAAGAGTTTCTATAGGTATATAAAAAGAAAGAGTGGCTAAAGTAAATGTTGGTCCCTTAGAGGATGAGACTGGGGAATTAGTAATGGGGAACATGGAGATGGCAGAAACTCTGAACAAGTATTTTGTATCAGTTTTTACGGTAGAGAGGGGAGAGGAACTTTACACAATCACAATCACTAAGGAGGCGGTGCTCAGTAACATCATGGGACTAAAGGCAGATAAATCCCCTGGACCTGATGGCTTGCATCCTAGGGTTTTAAGAGAAGTAACGGCAGGTATTGTGGATGCATTGACTGTAATTTACCAAAATTTACTGGATTCTTGGGAGATCCCAGCAGATTGGAAAACTGCAAATGTAATGCACCTATTCAAAAAAGAAGGCAAACAAAAAGCAGGAAACTATAGACCAGTTAGCCTAACATCTGTGGTTGGGAAAACGTTGGAGTCCATTATTAAAGAAGCAGTAACAGGACATTTGGAAAAGCAAAATTTGGTCAGGCAAAGTCAGCATGGATTTATGAAGGGGAAGTCATGTTTGACAAATTTGCTGGACTTCTTTGAGGATGTAATGAACAGGGTGGATAAAGGGGAACCAGTGGATGTGTATTTGGACTTCCAGAAGGCATTTGACAAGGTGCCACACAAAAGGTTATTGCACAAGATAAAAGTTCACAGGGTTGGGGGTAATATATTAGCATGGATAGAAGATTGGCAAACAGAAAACAGAGTCGGGATAAATGATTCATTCTCTGGTTGGTAATCAGTGTCGCAGGGATCAGTGCTGGAACCACAACTATTTACAATCTATATTAACAACTTGGAAGAGGGGACTGAGTGTAACATGGCCAAGTTTGCTGACGATACAAAGATGGGAGGAAGGGCAATGTGTGAGGAGGACCTAGACAGGCTAAGTGAGTGGACGAGAATTTGACAAATGGGGTATAATGTCGGAAAGTATGAGGTCATGCACTTTGGCAGAAAAAAAATCAAAGCGAAAGTTATTATTTAAATGGAGAAAGATTGCAAAGTGCAGCGGGACCTGGCGGTATGAAACACAAACTGTTAGTATGCAGGTTACAGCAAGTGATCAGGAAGGCAAATGGAATCTTGGCCTTTATTGCAAAGGGGATGGGGTATAAAAGCAGGGAAGTCTTGTTACAGCTGTACAGGGTATTGGTGAGGCCACACCTGGAATACTGTGTGCAGTTTTGGTTTCCATATTTACAAAAGGATATACTTGCTGTGGAGGAGAAGGTTCACTAGGTTGATTCCGGGGATGAGGGGGTTGACTTATGAGGAAAGGTTGAGTAGGTTGGGTCTCTACTAACTGGAATTCAGAATAATGAGGTGTGATGTTATAAAACGTATAAGATTATGAGGGGGCTTGACAAGGTGGATGCAGAGAGGATGTTTCCACTGATGGGGGAAGACTAGAAACATAGAAAATAGGTGCAGGAGCAGGCCATTTGGCCCTTCGAGCACCACCATTCAAAATGATCATGGTTGATCATGCAACTTCAGTACCCCACTCCTGCCTTCTCTCCATACCCCCTGATCCCTTGAGCCTTTTGAATATATCTAACGAACTGGACTCAACAACTTTCTGTGGTAGAGAATTCCACAGGTTCACAATTCTCTGGATGAAAAAGTTTCTCCTCATCTTGGTCCTAGATGGCTTATCCCTTATCCTTAGACTGTGATCCCTGGTTTTGGACTTCCCCAACATCGGGAACATTCTTCCTGCATCTAACTTGTCCAATCTCGTCAGAATTTTATATGCTTCTATGAGATCTCCTCTCATTCTTCTAAATTCCAGTGACGATAAGCCTAGTCAATCCAGTCTTTCTTCATATGTCAGTCCTGCCATCAGTCTGGTGAACCTTCGCTGCACTCTCTCAATAGCAAGAATGTCTTTCCTCAGATTAGGTGACCAAAACTGCACACAATACTCAAGGTGTGGTCTCACTAAGGCCCCTGTACAACTGCAGTAAGACCTCCCTGCTCCTATACTCAAATCCTCTCGCTACGAAGGCCAACATGCCATTTGCTTTCTTTACTGCCTAGAACTAGAGGGCATGATCTTGGAATAAGGGGCCGCCCATTGAGAACAGAGATGAGGAGAAATTTATTCTGAGGGTTGTGAATCTGTGGAATTCGCTGCCTCAGAGCTGTAGAAGCTGGGACATTAAATAAATTTAAGACAGAAATAGAGTTTCTTAAACGATAAGGGGTTATGGGGAGCGGGCAGGAAAGTGGAGCTGAGTCCAAGATCAGATCAGCCATGATCTTATTGAATGGTGGAGCAGGCTCGAGGGGCCTTATGGCCTACTCCTGCTCCTATTTCTTATGTAAGACCGTTTGTAGATCTGTTATGCCATGTGACATGAATGAGAAACGGTGAATGCTGGAAATATGAAGAAAACAGTGAATGCTGTAAATATATAGCATGTCCATCTGCATTTGAAAAGAGGCTTACCTAAGTGAGACCCTTTGTCAGAATTGCCATCCTCATCTGTCTGACAAAGGGCCCCATCTGGAACATTAACTCGTCTTACTTTTTAGATCCTCATGCACCTGCAGTATATTTCCAACATTCTCTGCTCTTATTATGAATAGCTCAATGAATTATGGGGGAAGAGGGCAGACGTCCTTCATAATAAGATCAAAAGGTACATCACAAGATTCAATATTTTGGGATTTTCTTAACCATTTATCTACAGGAAGGATTTTGATAAACGTAACTTTTAAATGTTGGATTTTTAAATCAAAGTGGTTGAATGCTGATTAGAAAGGTTTTAATATTGGTTCCTCATTGATGGTAAATAATATGTACAGTGAAACCTGTAAATTAGGGACGCGTAAGGGATTTGCATCAGTTGTCTTTTATTTGCAGATGTCCTTATTTTTAAAATGGTCATTGTATGTACAGTAAACTGGATAGTCTGGGATTACCTGTATCTCCTGTCATAGAAAACATAGAAAATAGGTGCAGGAGTAGGCCATTCAGCCCTTCGAGCCTGCACTGCCATTCAATGAATTCATGGCTGAACATGCAACTTCAGTACCCCATTCCTGTTTTCTCGCCATACCCCTTGATCCCCCTAGTAGTAAGGACTACATCTAACTCCTTTTTGAATATATTTAGTGAATTAGCCTCAACAACTTTCTGTGGTAGAGAATTCCACAGGTTCACCACTCTCTGGGTGAAGAATTTTCTCCTCATCTCGGTCCTAAATGGCTTTACCCCTTATCCTTAAACTGTAACCCCTGGTTCTGGACTTCCCCAACATTGGGAACATTCTTCCTGCATCTAACCTGTCTAAACCCGTCAGAATTTTAAACGTTTCTATGAGATCCCCTCTCATTCTTCTGAACTCCAGTGAATACAAGCCCTGTTGATCCAGTCTTTCTTGATGGGTCAGTCCTGCCATCCCGGGAATCAGTCTGGTGAATCTTCGCTGCAATAGCAACAATGTCCTTCCTCAAGTTAGGAGACCAAAACTGTACACAATATTCCAGGTGTGGCCTCACCAATGCCCTGTACAACTGTAGTAACACCTCCCTGCCCCGTACTCAAATCCCCTCACTATGAAGGCCAACATGCCATTTGCTTTCTTAACCGCCTGCTTTACCTGCAAGCCAACCTTCAATGACTGATGTACCATGACACCCAGGTCTCGTTGCACCTCCCCTTTTCCTAATCTGTCACCATTCAGATAATAGTCTGTCTCTCTGTTTTTACCACCAAAGTGGATAACCTCACATTTATCCACATTATACTTCATCTGCCATGCATTTGCCCACTCACTTAACCTATCCAAGTCACTCTGCAGCCTCATAGCACCAGACTGATTCCCGGGATGGCGGGACTGACATATCAAGAAATACTGGATCAACTGGGCTTGTGTTCACTGGAGTTCAGAAGAATGAGAGGGGATCTCATGGAAACGTTTAAAATTCTGACGGGTTTAGACAGGTTAGATGCCGGAAGAATGTTCCTAATGTTGGGGAAGTCCAGAACCAGGGGTCACAGTTTAAGGATAAGGGTTGTAAGCCATTTAGGTCCGAGATGAGGAGAAACTTCTTCACCCAGAGAGTGGTGAACCTGTGGAATTCTCTACCACAGAAAGTTGTTGAGGCCAATTCACTAAATATATTCAAAAAGGAGTTAGATGTAGTCCTTGCTACTAGCGGAGGGATCAAGGGGTATGGCGAGAAAGCAGGAATGGGGTACTGAAGTTGCATGTTCAGCCATGAACTCATTGAATGGTGATGCAGGCTCGAAGGGCCGAATGGTCTACTCCTGCATTTATTTACTATGTTTCTATGTTTCCTCGCAGCTCACACTGCCACCCAACTTAGTGTCATCCGCAAATTTGGAGATACTACATTTAATCCCCTCGTCTAATCATTAATGTACAATGTAAACAGCTGGGGCCCCAGCACAGAACCTTGCGGTACCCCAATAGTCACCGCCTGCCATTCTGAAAAGTACCCATTTACTCCTACTCTTTGCTTCCTGTCTGCCAACCAGTTCTCAATCCACGTCAGCACACTGCCCCCAATCCCATGTGCTTTAACTTTGCACATTAATATCTTGTGTGAGACCTTGTCGAAAGCCTTCTGAAAGTCCAAATACACCACATCAACTGGTTCTCCCTTGTCCACTCTACTGGAAACATCCTCAAAAAAATTCCAGATTTGTCAAGCATGATTTCCCTTTCACAAATCCATGCTGACTTGGACCTATCATGTCAAATGCGCTGCTATGACATCCTTAATAATTGATTCCATCATTTTACCCACTACCGATGTCAGGCTGACCGGTCTATAATTCCCTGTTTTCTCTCCCTCCTTTCTTAAAAACTGGGGTTACATTGGCTACCCGCCACTCCATAGGAACTGATCCAGAGTCTATGGAATGTTGGAAAATGACTGTCAATGTATCCGCTATTTCCAAGGCCACCTCCTTGAGCACTCTGGGATGCAGTCCATCAGGCCCTGGGGATTTATCGGCCTTCAATCCCATCAATTTCCCCAACACAATTTCCTGACTAATAAGGATTTCCCTCAGTTCCTCCTTCTTACTAGACCCTCTGACCCCTTTTATATCCTGAAGGTTGTTTGTGTCCTCCTTAGTGAATACCGAACCAAAGTACTTGTTCAATTGGTCTGCCATTTCTTTGTTCCCCGTTATGACTTCCCCTAATTCTGACTGCAGGGGACCTACGTTTGTCTTTACTAATCTTTCTATCTTTACATATTTAGAGAAGCTTTTGCATTCCGTCTTAATGTTCCCTGCAAGCTTCCTCTCTTACTCTATTTTCCCTGCCCATATCAAACTCTCTGTCCTCCTCTGCTGAGTTCTAAATTTCTCCCAGTCCCTGGGTTCGCTGCTATTTCTGGCCAATTTGTATGCCACATCCTTGGCTTCAATACTATCCCTGATTTCCCTTGATAGCCACGGTTGAGCCACCTTCTCTTATTTTTACGCCAGACAGGGATGTACAATTGTTGTAGTTCATCCATGCGGTCTCTAAATGTCTGCCATTGCCCATCCACTGTCAACCCCTGAAGTATCATTCGCCAATCTATCCTAGCCAATTCACGCCTCATACCTTCAAAGTTACCCTTCTTTAAGTTCTGGACCATGGTCTCTGAATTAACTGTTTCATTCTCCATCCTAATGTAGAATTCCACCATATTATGGTCACTCTTTCCCAAGGGGCCTCACACAACGAGATTGCTAATTAATCCTCTCATTACACAACACCCAGTCTAAGATGGCCTCCCCCCTAGTTGGTTCCTCGACATATTGGTCTAGAAAACCATCCCTTATGCACTCCAGGAAATCCTCCTTCACCGTATTGCTTCCAGTTTGGTTAGCCCAATCTATATGCATATTAAAGTCACCCATGATAACTGCTGCACCTTTATTGCATGCACCCCTAATTTCCTGTTTGATGCCTTCCCCAACATCACTACTACTGTTTGGAGGTCTGTACACAACTCCCACTAACGTTTTTTGCCCTTTGGTGTTCTGCAGCTCTACCCATATAGATTGCACATCATTCAAGCTAATGTCCTTCCTAACTATTGCATTTATCTCTTCTTTAACCAGCAATGCTACCCCACCTCCTTTTCCTTTTATTCTATCCTTCCTGAATGTTGAATACCCTTGGATGTTGAGTTTCCAGCCCTGATCATCCTGGAGCCACGTCTCTGTAATCCCAATCACATCATATTTGTTAACATCTATTTGCACAGTTAATTCATCTACCCTATAACGGATACTCCTTGCATTAAGACACAAAGCCTTCAGGCCTGTTTTTTTTAACACCCTTTGTCCTTTTAGAATTATGATGTAGTGTGGCCCTTTTTGTTTCTTGCCTTTGTTTACTTGGCCTTCCACTATTGCTTTTTACCTTTCTACCAACTGTTTCTGACTCCATATTACTTCGCCCTGTCTCGCTGCATAGGTTCCCATCCCCCTGCCATATTAGTTGAAACACTCCCGAACTGCATGAGCAAAAATGTTCTATTTTCTTGTCCTCGCTTGGGATTGTATCTAATTGTGGAGTCCTGTGAGCAGGATGTGATTTCAGTTCATTCATTATTATGTTTCCCAGTTCATTGTCATCCCAGGGTCCATTTCCTTGACTTTAAATATATGTTCAATAAGAAACAATTCGTAAATAACTGGTGACCAAGAGGTGAGAGTGGACGAGGCAGGGTAGAGGATTTAAGAAAACGGTTTGTAGTGGAGAAGCGAATCTTTGCATTCCAGGATGATCCTGGCTGGGCTCTTTGGAGGATGTCAAGATGGGAACGAAGCTGCTTCCCCTCCCCACCCCCATCCCTCTGGGAGTACCTTCACTATACGGACTGCAGCGGTTCAAGAAGGCGGCTCACCACCACCTTCTCGAGGGCAATTAGGGATGGGCAATAAATGCTGGCTTTCCCAGCAATGAATAAAAAAAAATATGTATTACTTCACAGCGATTTGGATGAATTTCCGCAGAAGTCTGCTGAAATTGGCTTTGAGACTGGTTGGCAGAAATTATTTTTTCCAAGTTACTTTTTGAGTAATTGGAAACCAAAGAACAACTTCATGGAGAAGTACCTATCATTGTGGTATTTAGCAAAGAATTCTATTCTCCTCTAAGAAAATTTTACATGTTTGAGAATTGTCTGGAAGTCATTCTAGCTGGTTGAATTGTATGGCAGGTTTTGACTCTGCTTGGCAAAATGGAACGTCTCCGTAGTTCTCCCGTTCATGCTAATATATCTACAACTCTCGATTGCCATTTGGAAGCCGTCCATGTCACGCAAGCACGTCGTAAAGATGAAATAATTAATGCTGCAAATCGTCAGAGACAAGGAGCACCTCGTTACAATGATGACAAGGGTAAGAAGTTATTCCCAATATATTAACTTTTGGTGATGATGACTGGAATTTAAACAAGAGAGAATTGAATATTCCATTGTTAAAATATCATCCTTGTTTATTCAATTTCTTATACAAATAGGACATCACTGCCATCCCGTGTGGTAAAATCATCTAAGAATCCTAAACCTTTAAGAAACATTGGCCACGATATTCCTCCCCTCACGGCATTTAGGCATATCGGAGGCCAAGGTATTCTTATGGTTGGCTCAAAAGGCACTATAAAATGGAAAGAATAGTAGTTGACAACTTTCTAGTCTGTAATAAAAAGACAAAATAAAATTTATTTATTCTTCCTCTTACACAGGTGCCTGTTGAACTGTTTGTAAATCTTTAAGCAAGAAGTTTTCTACACGTGGCAGTGCACTATGTGTTGATATTTGAATGTATTGACTGATCCTTAAGGAATTGTCTTGCTCACCATCATTTGGCTACTGCGACACATACTAATCTTGTCCCGAGTTAAAGTTGAGTCCTCTCACTATCTGTGATGATATGCTCATTGCCTGTTTCCCTGTTTGCAGATGTTTTGTCCCTGGCAGCTGCCATAAAGGATCTAACTATTTCAACACGCAAGGCTCGCACTGCCCTCTGGTGTGCACTGCAGATGACCTTGCCAAAAGGTTCCCTGGGGTTTCTAGTCAAGCAAGTTGAAATTGAAAAAGCATTAAAGGAACTGTGTCAGAGGGGTGCTATCAAAGATGAAGACAAAGGGTTCATCGAAGTAAAAATGCTGGAGAATCCTCAATCTGACCATGCTGGATGTGCAGCAATTAAGAGAGAAGTGTGCTGAAAAAGTGGCAGCTCAAAAACAGCTCCTGTTATGTATTGTGAGCTGCGCTATGGAATATTTCAAACTGGGTGAAATGTTTAAAGCAGTATTGCAGTATCTGTTTGCATTGTGTGAAATTCTAGGATTAATGATGAGCCACGTGGTAAAGAAGTAGTTTCCCTAAACTTGAAATTAACCGGGAAATCTGAATGGTAAGGGCAAGTTGTATATCTGAGAGGAGATGGGAGGAGTAATGTGGAAAATAGTTACTTGATTATCAGTTTTTGAGAAAACCTGAAAAGTGAAATTTGATCTCGATACAGTGTGAAAATATCATTTTTTGATAACCACTTCTGTAAAATCCTGATGCTACATCAGTTTTTGCTGCAATGAGCTATTTCTGCTGCATCAGGATATTGGCAAACTCAATTCTATTTGAAGCTGAGACTTTGGTATATATGTTAATGTCACCAGATAGTAACCATGCTGTTCAGGAGATTGCACTAAATCTTGTGTGGAAGAGAAGAGAAACCAAATAATTGCTGTTTTTTCCTTACTACTGAAACAAGAATTTGAATTTTACCGTGAGAATAGAAATATTGACCTGCTGTGACAATGCTAAGGGAATACAACGCTGTTTGCAATTTTAAGTAGTGCCCAATTTGGCCTGATTTTGTCACATTTGAGACCTGTAAAGAATTCTTGTGATTTACCTTGTTTATTTTCTAAACTGCAGTATAATTTCTACTACAAAAGTTCAATTTAGTGAAAAACCCAATTAATGAAGGTTGTTTTTTAATGCTTTGCAATTAGATAGAATATTCTTAATTACTACTATAGATTATAAAAAAGTATTAGAAACTGGAAAGTTCAGTCCTGATGAAGCTTAATGACCGACAGTTAGATCTGTCTAACTGAGGCTTAAAACACAATAAGACCGATTGTATCATTGAACTTGATAAAAATAGTAATGTGCTAAATTCTGCTGGAAATGCACAGTTTATATATTCAATGGGCTATTTATTTTCCCATTCCAGCTGAAATTCTATGCATTGTACTAGAATTTGTTACAACCGCCTAATTTTTACTTGTTATGTACCCTGGTCAAATCTTAAATTTTGTTTCGGCCTCTGGAACACTGGACCAGTACTGTCCACTTTCCATGGTATTGTGTTACTGAACTTTGGGAAGAAGGTATGCGAAAGTTTAGAAAAATTACAAAATTAGAATCTTATTTTTGTTTAAAACACTGTTTAGATAATTGAGTATTTTCAATCAATTAACTTAAATTTTATCTTTAATTCTACTTTGTAGATACCTGAATAAATCAGATTGTAATGACAAATTATATCCTCAGAACTAAAAACAGGGCTATTTGGAAAAAGAGATCTTGCCTAACCAATCAGCTAACAAGATCTTTGTAACTCGATTGTTGGTTATGGTGTTGTTAAAGAAAACACTTTTGTGTGCCTGTGCATCCAAGAACAATTTAGTTAATTATGTCCAGCACTTAAACGTACTCATTCAATTTTTAACTTGGTGAGTGAGTTACTTAGTCATAGGATTTTTTTTCACAGATGAGCAAACTGAGAGAACTGTACATGCATCCATATATGTAGGCTTAACACCTCAGACATTTAAATGTGCATCAGTAACTTTTATTAGCCTTTGAGCTTACTTCACAAATGTGTTTGGACTCAAAAAAAGGTAGAGATGTCGTAAAGAATTATATTTTCACCTAATATGTCTGATTGCGGTTAGCAGTCCATGAAACCAGGGCAGTATTTACAGCTTTCTCATGATAAAATTCTGCTAGAACCCACATAGTCTCAAAAGGAAAATCTATTTTTCATTTTTAAACTTTCTCTGTTAATTTTATATCGTTACCCTTCTTCTCAAGGTAATGATTCATCATACTTTATGGTACCATAGGCATTGGTGTTCCATAATACCTCGTCCATGTGCGAGCATCAACAGAGAGTGCTGGTAGGTAACTAACTGTAGGACTATTACAGTCAAGCCTGATCCTGTATTCAACCAGCACCTACACGTGCAACCCCAGTAGCAGTCACTAGATAGCAATCAGCTGTGGCCTATATATTTATTTTTATTCTTCCTCACTGTATTGGAGATACTGGGGTTGATTTTCAACTTGCTGCCCAGGTGTAAAACTGTCCCATTATAGAAACCACCTAATTTTCATTTTCATTGAAATCAATACCAGTTTTGCGCCATGGCAAGTTGAAAATCAACCTGACCTGAAGCTAATTGTAGTGTACCCACCAGGCATCAAGCCTGAAATTTTTGTAGTCCCTTTGGCTCATAACTACTCTGAGGTGCATTTGCCGACTAACAAAACATTTGAAGCACATTGTTATATTTAACTGCACTGTCAAAAGATGCGGTTGAGCCAGTACTTTAGTTGTGCGTGTGAGGTGGGGTGTTGGAGAGAACAACTCACTTTATTTTCTTTCTACAAAGAAAGTTTTCAGTTCCAATTTAAACTAATATTTTATGTGTTTTGAGTGTTTTTTTATTACATTTGAATTTGATTTCTACTATTATCTACTAAAATCAAAGTTAAAGCAGATCACACCAAAAAGTGTAAGGCAATTGAATCAAGCTGTCAAGCACACTTAGTATCATAATGCAAAATAGCCCAATATTAAATGAATCTCTTGAACAGGATATTGGTTAAAAGTGAACAATAGCTGCTTTTATTGCACTGTACTGTCAACCCGAGACATTTGAACTGTCCCAGTTTGGAACCCATGCTCCCAATCTAAACAGCTGTTTTTTTTCTGAATTGATATATATCTACTCAAAATGTAATTTTTTTATCATGCTTTGTCATACCTGGGTTGTTGAGGCTGTTAAATTAGAAAACTGGGTGACAACTTTCATTCTCTACATTTTAAAGTGTCTTTAAAATGGGAAAAAATGCGGATCGAGGAACAAAGGTTTTACTTGCTCACTTGAAAAATGTATCCACCAGAATCCTTTAGATGGTTACTGTTGCATGCTTAATTAGAAAGTGGTCTTGGTCAGTTGAGGGATTTGTGATCATTATAAACTGCTCTACTGAGGAGGAATAATCAAACCGATTTAGCCTGAAATTTCCCATAGTGCAATGTTTGTAATGTAGTCATCACCACTGCATTTCAGAACTAAAAGCCTGAATGAGTATGAGTGCTACATAACTTGGAGTAATTTCATTTTAAGTCTGCAATTTGTATTAAAAAAATCATTAAAGAAAGAAAAAGAATTGTTACTCAGGATTAGTTCTTGGATTTACTAACCCTCTGTGGTGGGGAAATAAAAGTAGTACCTATATTTGATCTAGCATGCACTTAATGAAGACAAAATTGATTTTTTTTTTATATCTGTTTAAGGAATTATAATTTTTAAAGCATTCCATATATTTATTTTAATATTGATTCAATCTTAATTTAAATTCAGATTTAGTATCTAATGTACTGTATTAATGGGACTATTCTTGCCAAACCTTCCTAATAATCAGATTAACTGTTTACTCAGGAAATATATATTTAATATTTAGTTTTTTGGGTTGTATGTGCAAAGTATTTTTCACAGATCTAACTATGTACAGTACTAGGTTACCAAAGCTATTTTTGTTTAACTGATTTATTTCTAAAATTCTGGAAACCATTTTGTGACTAGAGACATTCTATTTCATTATAGAGCTAGTCATCTGCTAGTCTTCATACTTGGGCTTAGACAATCAGAAATCTTGCGTCTTAAAGCTTTGTGAATGTAGAGAAGGATTAAGATATTTATAGGACCATTAACATAGGTCAAAAATTCTGTTTTTTCCTCCATATTACACTACTTACACTATTGTCAATTTAATGCTTTTAACAAAAATTTACCATGTGATCTTGTTTTTGAAAAATGGTATTATAAACCAGGTAGTATTCATAGTTGTTTGTATTTGGAAAGATTGGCTCAGGGAGGAATCTCTTTGGGACTATGCTAACTATGAGAAATTATATTTGAAGGCAAAGTAGTAGCGCCTATGGAAATTATATTAGTTCTGCATAAGCATAAAATTATTAAAAAGGCAGCATTGACGGTCTTTGGGTTTAATTGTGTTAAGATCTACAGTTACAAGCAACTAACAATCAATTGAAATATGCAAGGAACAATAGTCTGAATAGCTTCCCAAATGCGACTTTGTATGTATTATATTTTCACTTTACAGATTTTTTTTTAAAGATTCTTGTATGGAGTGCATTTTTTTTCTAGAACTTTAAACTTCATTTCATAGGCAAATCATTGTGTTTTATATAAATATGTTTACATTTATTAATTTAATCAACCAATAGGAATCATTTCAAAACAGTCCTGCATTTCATTACACATTTATATAAAAGTATAAGACATAGTTTTCACTAATCTTTCTTTCACAACACAGTGCAGCATAGAACTGCTTAGATATGTTCATACAGGAGAATGTAACAGTTCACAAAGACACACACACAACACATGAATCTAACTATGTGTAGACAATTCTATATCAACAAAAATTAATTAATGAACAGTAAATGTATAAATTGGTGTTTGCCTACAAAATAGTAGTAACTGCACTCCAAAAATAATTCATTGAATATAGAATTTTAGGATTACCTGAGGTTATGACAGGATCTATATAAATACAAATTTGTTCTTTATGTATGACACAGGGATGTGTAACACTCAACTATAAGAAGTTGTGGTATATTACCATTAATTTTATTTTTAACAAAGGAAAACCGGTTAATAAATTAGTGTTGAGTTAATACTTTTTAACGAGGAAAATTGAGGGACAGAGTGAATGCTCTGTAGCTTCCCTTCTACATGATGTACTTAATCCAAATAATTTGTTCATCTCACTCGTTTGAAATCAACTTTTATCTTCAACTAAAAGGTGATGCAAAGTGGGTTTGATCATTTAAGCTTTGGTTAAGCTTACATAATGTAATATTTGCTAATACAATTAACCTTAGTCTAACAGTGCTGCTGTAAAGCATCTGCTTTCATTGGGCATGCTGAAACTAGTTACTGTAGTAATTCAGAGTTACTGAAATGTGAAAATATACTTTTTCCATTGATTTTTTCAATATAAATAAAATCTAACTCCTGATTTGTGAAAAAAGCTTCAACGGCATTTATCCATGAGGTAGCTGTTTTGTTATGGTTTCCATCAGATACAAATAAAACATACAGCTGCCATCATTTAGCTTACACTTATATAAATATGGTATGAGATCAGAACCATGCATATTTTAGGATTTTTTTTCGACTGCTTTCCGTTATGTATTGCCATGCTCCCAAAACACACATTATACTCAACCTGCAAAACACTGAAAAAATTACTTTCTTAACCCACCTTGGTCCTCTTCTCTCTCTCCTCCCCCGCTCATAATAAACAAAATCCAAACTATGCAATGACAAGCTTATGGATTTTTGGTTTTGTTAATTAAAAAAAAAAATACCTTTTTAAAACTTTAAATAAGTAAATACTGCATTCTTGCCATTATTTCACTACTTATAGTTTGAACTCTACTCTTGTACAAATTGTGTTAGGAAGCATTCCATGTTAGGGACTTGATTTAGTATTGAAGGAATAGCATGTGTATTTCTTTGGTGTACAGCGAACACAGCTTCCCCCACTCCCGCCCCCCAGGTCAGTAATTAGTAAGAATTGTACTAATATATTAAAGTATCTAATCTTGCGGGATGTTTTCCCTTTTCATTACATTCATGGTATCCAGTTATAGCAGTTCCTAATTCAACAATGAAAATAACCAAATAATATCTTTAAAATTATGTGCAGTTTGAGATGCCTTAAGGGTAAATTCTACTTGTTCTCTTGCCAGCCCATTCACTAAGTGACAGAAAATCACAGGCTTTCAAGCCCAGAGGTGGAAGCTTTACCCCCTAATGTAATGTTTAGTGCAAGTTTGTAGTCACATTAATACTAGACTAAAGACTACATCCATCCAGAGTGTATTTATATTTACCAATTATTCACAGATAAAAATCAATACTGTAAAGCACTTTTTCTATTCTAAGTTACCTAATTTATTTTTCTTAATGCACCAATTTTATGTGATCGTCACTAATTTGGGATCATTCAGGGAGAGAACAGTTAAGTTTCCTGTTAAAAAGTGAATTTTAGAAATCAAAAATTGAATTTGCTGAAACATTCCAGGAATATATTCATCACTTGCAAAAGAATGAATACATTTCACCTTTATAGTTAGTATGGTCCACACTTGTAACTTAACAACCATTCTGAATTTATAAAGGAAGTGGTTGACAGTCAAAATCCACAGAAATCAGTGCTGCCTTTTATAATCTAGATTGCAACATGCCTTTGTATAATAGGTTTACAATTCTCATTTTTGGTATAAATTTTATGGAAATAGTTTGCTACAGATTTTACTAAAGCATTAAAACCGTACACATATTTAAATGTACGGTAATATGACCTACGTAACGAAGGGAATAAAAGATGATTTGGTCATGCATTTTTGAATATCTTAGATTTTGTTTACACAAATTTATTTTTGTAGCCATACTGGATTGTGCTCTAGTAGTAATGAATGTATTGGCCATTGTAGATCATTTTTTGGGTTACATGTGTCTGTTCATTTGTATTCATAGTGTGTGTAATCTTTCTAAATCATTTTGATGTGTATTTTAAATATGGTAATGTGCCTTTTACTGATATTTTCTTTCAAACTGCAAAAAGCTGTATGTATGTTGGATTCAGCAGCTTTATAATTACTCATTATTGCTGATAAAACATATGCTAGCAGTTCACAGAAAATCAGTTATATAATGTATGGCAATGCATAGCTAACAGTGTAGCATGTTAATTTTCTTAAATGTATTTGTATTAGTCTGTTTCAGTTAAAGGCATGAGGCACTGTTGCTTAATGGTACTGTTGTGAAATCAATCAACATTCACTGATTGGTATATAATGGCATGGAATGTAACTTATGCAATAATCTACAAAATGTATTCTCATCAAATGAGTATGTTATCCATAATGTCATTATGTTCTATCTTGGATCAATGTGAAATTTATTAACAACTTGATAGTTTTTAGGTGCTGTGTCATGAATCACTTCTATACTTTGCCTTTCTTAATTCTGACTGTGAATTTGTTCATTTAACAATGAGGGGTTAGCCCTCAACACCTTCTGCCCCCAGTTGAAAACTTAAAGCATTTGTGGTACAGGTACTTCAATATTTCCAAGTTTTTTAATGTAAAATGTTTAATCATGTCTTTTGCCTTGATCACCAACATTAGATTTAAATATACAGGAAATTTGGTTTGCTTGAGGAAAGATGTTTATTTGTTTGCCCCACAAATAAGAACATACAATTTATAAATATTGGGGAACTTAATTATCATTTGTTAGTATTGCATCAACAAAGGGGAACAATTTTCAAAAGCAAAATAATTTGAGCTTTGGATAGTTAATCTGTTTCACTGCACTTTCCTTGGGTGGTATTTAGCCAATAAAACTTAATTGTTTTAAAAAAAAAACATTTTTATTTAAATTGTGTGTTTTAGCCAGAGACAAACTGGAAATGAACATGTTTCTAAATCACTGGATTTCTGGAAAACCTTAATGGTTTGTGTAGAATAGGAATTCCATTGTTTTCTTGAGGTAGAGGGGTATAAAGACTTTTTGAGACCAATGTGTAATCACAGACTTCTCCTGTGAGAGTTAAGTGTTTAAAAAAAAAAAGCAGGTTTTGATATTATCTATTTTTACGGGATAACAGTATTCACTAGAAGATGCTGTCATCATATACTGCATACAATGGGAAGAAAATAACCTATTTGCTGCAGTATAAATGTTATGGCAAAAGTTTAAGATTTTAGACCCTATTGATAGAATCATGTGGTTGGGTTGCTCTTCCATGGAGATTTTCCACAGATGTACAAGATGTTGTGGTCTGATCTGTAAGTTCAGTCATTAATTGTCTCAGATGAAAGGACAAAGACTGAAAATCTTGATCTCAAACTTTCAGAGGAGAAGTCAGCAGTACACATTGTGTAGACCAGTCATAAAGTTCTGTTAATGAATGCCATTTAATTATAATTGTACTGTCTTTGTGAATCACTTAAAACAATGTTGTTTTGTTACAAATGTTGCTGAATTCAGTCTTGCTAACAATCAAATTATTGTTTATTGCAGTCAGCCGTGGCTTTCAAGTGCTGAATTATTTTAAAGTTACAATTTATATTTAACGGGCGTGTAGCAGCTTTGGAGCTCTGTTTAAAAACAAAAGTTTGAAAATTAGCACATTACTGCAAAGAAATAAAAGTTTAAATTAGTTTGATGTTGACCTTTTTGATTGTGTTTTTATTCTTGGGTATGAAACTGATATGTTTCTTGTAAACACAAAGCAAAGTGTTACATTTTTTGAAAACTGGATCAGATATCAATATATTTTGACTTGTAAGATTTATAATCTTTTCAACAGTTTTTTTTTTAAACCAGGGAACGGGAGCATTGCTTAGGTTTCTAGTTCGTATTTATAAAACAAAAATGTACGACTTGAAGGCAAATTCAGACATATATATTCACTCCTGTCAATTCAATCAGTTTTCACTGACTGGTTTGGTTCCTTCCAACAAACAACTGATTGCATCCTTGAGAGTCTGTAGTATACAGAAATGCTCCAAAGATCCATCTGCATGGAGTTTGGAAAAGCTGGCAATGTACTGCAGATAGAAAATCTTAATGAACCAGTTTTATAGGAGGAACTGAACTCCGTCACACATTAATGCTAGGGTTGTTTTATGTGAATGATATGCTGACTTCTTAAAGCTGATGGTGGGAGAGTTCTGCAATGATTTTTGTGAAGAGCGACTAGCCTTAGAGTTGCCCTTCTGAAGCTGCTGTATAAGATTTTGTTAAAGACATGTGTCACCTCAATCTTCAGCGGCATGTTTGGTTTCTAGCCACAAGAAAGGAAACCCAAGTGTCAGAACTACTATGGAATTTTGGAATATTGGGCTCTTTAGGTTGTTGCTGCATCTATAAAAGGTAGTCTGAGGACCTTCAGAATATTCAAAAGGAACAGGCTAGATATTGCTCTTAGCTGGAGGAGATTGTAGCTTTTTTGAGATCAGTATTTTACGGCGCAAGGAAAACCCTACATTGTTTTCATTAATTTTTGAAAGGCTTTTGACCTAGAGCCTTACTCTGCCCTCATGAACCTGGAAGTTATGAGAGTTAATTTCATCTGCGATGTGTACTCCAGCTCCAAGATTGTATAGTAAAAACTGAATGCATTTCTCCCTCTTGAAAAAGGTATGGTTTTCCACTGTCACTGATCGTATTCAATGTTTTCATCAATGATGTGTTAGATGGAATTTGTAAGGGATATACTAGGAGTTGCCATTCCAGGCATTTCTGGCAGTAGTTTTGTTCTCCTTTTCATAGATGGTGTTGTTGGCAAACTCACCTGGGGATGTACAGTGCTCTATCCACCATCTTGAATAATGGGCTAACCAGTGAAATGTGATGGGTGGCCCCAAGTGTAGCATTATGCTCTGAGATGGGAACTCTCCATGGGAAAAGTGATCCATCTGTGGCTAACTAGAGATTAAGGATGGCATTAGATGAAAAGAGGCTTTTAATGTTGCCAAGAGTAGTAAGCCTGAGGTTTGGGTGAGTTTTAAATACCAGCAAAGGATGACCAAAAAATGATGGAGACAAAATAGAATGAGAGTAAACTAGCAAGAAATATAAAAGATTGCAAGAGCTTCTACAAATATGTAAAAAGGAAAAGATTACAAGAGTAAATGTGGCTCACTTAAAGGCTATGACAGGAGAAATTATAATGGGGAATAAGGAAATCAGAGACTTTAAACAAGTATTTTGTATCTCTCTTCACAGTAGAAGGCACAAAAACATACCAGAAATAGTGGGGAATCAAGGGTTTAGTGAGCAAGAAACTTAAAGTAATTAATAGTAAAGAAAAAGGAGAAATTAATGGGACTAAAAGCCACTAAATCCCCTGGACCTACATCCTAGGTTTCTAAAAGAGAGTGCATGCACTGGTTGTGATCTTCCAAAATGCCCTATATTCTGGAATGGTTCCTGTGGATTGGAAGGTAGCAAATGTAACACTACTAATAAAGAAAGGGAGAGATAATCGGGAAACTACAGGCCAGTTAGCCTGACATCAGTCATCGGGGAAAATGCTGGAATTCATTCTTAAGGAAGTCGTAACAGGGCACTTAGAAAATCAGAGAATAGTTACAACATAGAAGGAGGCCAGTCAGCTCGTTGAACCCGTGTTGGCTCTGCAAGAGCACTTCAGCTAGTCCCACCCCCTCGCCCTTTCCCCCTAGCCCTGCAATTTTTTTTCCTTCAGGTACTTATCCAATTCCCCATTGAAAGCCACGATTGAATCTGCTTCCACCAGCCTTTCAGGCAGTGTATCCCAGATCATAACCACTCAGTACATTAATAAGTTTTTTCTCGCATCGCCTTTAGTTCTTTTGCCAATCACCTTCAATCTGTGTCCTCTGGTTCTCGAACCTTCTACCATTTAGGACAGAGATGAGAAATATTTTCACTCGGTGGGTTGTAAATCTTGATGCTCAAACATTGAGTATGTTCAAGGCTGAGAGCAATAGATTCGAGGGATATGGGGATCAGATGGGAAAGTGGAGATGAGGTTGAAGATCAGCTGTGATCTTATTGAATGGCGGAGCAGGCCCGAAGGCTGTATGGCCTACTCCTACTTATGTTCTTCTATTCTCTCAAAGGTATTGATTGTGAAAATACGAAGTATATCTGTTTAAACTGTTGATCCATATCGGCAACAGGTGGTCCTGGTGGACATCAACTTCAGCCTTACAGTTCTTTAGAACCATGCTGAGAAGGGACAAAGGGCACTTTTGTCTTTCTTTAATGCCTAAGTGTGCAATGGAAGGATTATCTCCAGCCCTAGTGAGATCCAGGAACAGGTTGCAAGTTGGATTTCTGGCCAAAAGGCAAGTGGCTTCAGGGAGGGGGTGCCCTTACCTATACCAACACCGCAGAGTCCTCTGGAAGAAGAATCGGCATGTCACTTTGCCAAAACTCCTCAGATTAAGCAATAAAATCAGAAAATGCTGTAATTTTTTTTTAATTTGTTCATGGGATATGGGCTTCGCTGGCAAGGCCAGCAATTTATTGCCCATCCCCAATTGCCCTTGATAAGATGGTGGTGAGCTGCCTTCTTGAACCGTTGCAGTCCGTGTGATGAAGGTACTCCCATAGTGCTATGCGGGAGGGAGTTCCAAGATTTCAACCTTGAGATGATGAAGGAATGGCGATTATACTTCCAAGTCAGGATAGTTGTGACTTGGAGGGGATCTTGGAGGTGGTGGTGTTCCCATGTGCCTGTTGCCGAAGAAGCATTGGCGAGTTACTGCAGTGCATCTTGTAGATGGTGCATACTGCAGCGGTGGTGGAGGAAGTGAATGTTTTAAGGTGGTGGATGGGGTGCCAATCAAGCAGGCTGCTTTGTCCTGGATGGTTTTGTGTGTTGGAGCAGCACTCATCCAGGCAAATGGAGAGTATTCCAACACACTCCTGACTTGTAGATGGCAGAAAGGCTTTGGGGAGTCAGGAGGTGAGACACTTGCTGCAGAATACCCAGCCTCTGACCTGCTTTTGTTGCCACATTATTTATATGGCTGGTAGTTTCTGGGCAATGGTAACCCCCCCCACCCCCCAAGCATGTTGATGGTGAGGGATTCGGTGATGATAATGCTGTTGAATGTCAAGGGGCAATGGTTAGACTCACTTGTTGGAGATAGTCATTGCCTGTCACTTGTGTGGCACCAATGTTACTTGCCACTTATCAGTTCAAGCCTGAATGTCGTTCAGGTCCTGATGCATGCGGACATGGACTGCTTCATTATCTGAGGAGTTACGAATGGCACTGAACACTGCAATTATCAGCGAACATCCCCAATTCTGACCTTATGATGGAGGGAAGGTCATTGATTAAGCAGTTGAAGGTAGTTGGGCCTAGGACACTGCCCTGAGGAACTCCTGCAGCGATGTCCTGGTCCTGTGGCAGGTCAAGCAGCATCTGTGGAGAGAGCAAGTTAACATAAAAATATGGGTGGGTTTGGGGTTTGGCGTTGGGGGTTAGTGAAATTGTTAAAAATCGATTCCCAACCTGAATCTGCCCACTTCCAGTTTTAGCGGAGGCAGAAGGTAAAAAGGTAGAGGGCGGGCAGCTAGTAGGCGGATCGTCAATTTAAATGTTCATCATAGGCAGTCCCTCGAATGAGGATGACTTGCTTCCAAATGAGTTCACAGATGTTTCAATGAAGAACCCGATGTTACAATGAAAATATTACAATGAGGATGGAAGCCTTTTTTTTAACCTCCATTTTGTTTGTAGCTGCATGTGAATGCCAGGTTTTACGGAGTGAATAAAATCCAAAGTGGAGACTGCTGCATCGAGGAGGTAAGTGCCTTTACACCTACCTCCTGGATCCAGGGAACTGGAATACTCTTTCCTCCCCTCCCCCCCCCCCCCCCCCCCCCCCAAATTGGCCTCCGATCGCGTTTCAGATCCCCCATCCCCAACATCAAGCCAGTCCTGATGTGGTCTTCCATTCCTCCCCCCACCACCGATGATCAGGCCGGCCCCGATGTGATCCACCCACCTGATGTCCCTGATCTTCTCTCCATTCCTGGGATCCTCGATGTCAGCTATTTTTTTTTCCCACATCCCCATCTTCCGGAGAACAGCACTGCCCCACACCCGATCCCTTCACTTCCTGTGTGGCCTAGTGCCACAGATCTTGCACCTCCTCCCCCGCCAGCCGTTTCCATCTGGCTGGCTGCGGGTAGGAAACCAAGGCCTCGGATGCCAATTAGGCCCTCCTGATAATGTCGACGGAGCCTGCACGAATCCTGGCCTCCCAACTACCTCGAAGCGTCCCAGCCCCCACCACCTTCCTCAAAATACAGACCAATGTTTGAGATGTTAAAAGGTTACATTTCTAACCTTTTCCAGGTCTAATGAAAGGTCATCGACCTGAAACGTTAACTGTTCTTCGCTCCACCTTCTGAGTGTTCCCAGCATTTTCTGTTTTTATTTGATTTCCAGCATCCACAGTATTTTCCTTTTTGTTTTCCTCAGATTAAGGGCGTGGATTAAGCTGTTGGTGATGAGTGAGCGCCTGTACATGGCACTGCACTCATGTTTACAACATCGAGATGAGTGCCATAATGCAAGTAAGCCCTTTAGCAAGTTAAAGGAAGACGTGTCTTATAAATGATGAGGAAACTCAGGACAACAGCTGCTGGTTACTTGGAGGTCGAATATGAACATGTGCTTATATATCGACAGAGCTCCCTGCAGAGAGGCCATTATCGAGTGCTGGGGCTTTACATTTCAACTGGTGAAACTACCAATCAGTAAGGCATTGTGTGTGTTCATATTGTGGTCACGAGGATGGTGGGAATTTACTCACATTATGATGACATGCCATGCATGTTGTTGTAGCCTGCCTACGAGGGCTCAAACCGGTGCTTGTAATTTGCTTAATGACCAACTGCTGACTGCCCTCTTTCTGGATATTTAGCTTCAAAATGACAAGTTTAGAACCAAACGGCAGGGCTGTGGGTACAAGGTGGCATAACAACATAACCATGCAGTCTGATTCATTTAAAGACCAGAGGGTAGCCTACTGGTGGATGGGTTTCTTTCAACTCGCTTCAAATAACTCTTTGAAGATATTCTACTGGCTGGTGTGGTCCTGGCTGGACAAGCAGTGAGAAGCTTACCAATGCTCTACTAGTAAACTGGTTTTAATTGGATGAATTTCAGCAGTACCCCAGGGTGCATAAATAAAGGTTCCTAAGCCGTAGCTTTGCCAACCTGCTCCTAAGCTTTCTGGAATTAGCTAAGTGAAGTGTGTACCTGTGGCATAGAAAATAGGTGCAGGAGTAGGCCATTTGGCCCTTCAAGCCTGCACCACCATTCAATAAGATCATGGCTGATCATTCCCTCAGTACCTCTTTCCTGCTTTCTCTCCAAACCCCTTGATCCCTTTAGCCATAAGGGCCACATCTAACTCCCTCTTGAATATATCCAATGAACTGGCATCAACAAGTCTCTGTGGTAGGGAATTCCACAGGTTAACACTCTGAGGGAAGAAGTTTCTCCTCATCTCAGTCCTAAATGGCTTACCCCTTATCCTTAAACTATGTCCCCTGGTTCTGGACTTCCCCAACATCGGGAACATTCTTCCAGCATCTAACCTGTCCAGTCCTGTCAGAATTTTATATGTTTCTATGAGATCCCTTCTCATCCTTCTGAACTCCAATGAATACAGTCTGTCGATCCAGTCTCTCCTCATTTGTCAGTTCTGCCATCCCGGGAATCAGTGTGGTGAACCTTTGCTGCACTCCCTCTATAGCAAGAATGTCCTTCCTCAGATTAGGAGACCAAAACTGAACACACTATTCCATGTGAGGCCTCACCAAGGCCCTGTACAACTGCAGTAAGATCTCCCTGCTCCTATCCTATACTCAAATCCCCTAGCTATGAAGGCCAACATACCATTTGCCGCCTTCACCACCTGCTGTACCTGCATGCCAACTTTCAACGACTGATGTACCATGACACCCAGGTCTTGTTGCACCTCTCCTTTTCCTAATCTGCCGCCATTCAGATAATATTCTGCCTTCCTGTTTTTGCCACCAAAGTGGATCACCTCACATTTATCCACATTATACTGCATCTGCCATGCATTTTGCCCACTCATCTATCCTGTCCAAGTCACCCTGCAGCCTCTTAGCATCCTCCTCACAGCTCACACCGCCAGCCAGCTTAGTGTCATCCGCAAACTTGGAGATATTACACTCAATTCCTTCATCTAAATCATTAATGTATATTGTAAATAGCTGGTGTCCTAGCACTGAGCCCTGCGGCACCCCACTAGTCACTGCCTGCCATTCTGAAAAGGACTTGTTTATCCCGACTCTGCTTCCTGTCTGCCAACCAGTTCTCTATCCACATCAATACATTACCCCCAATACCATGTGCTTTAATTTTGCACATTAATCTCTTGTGTGGGACCTTAGGTTCTTATGTAAAAACATTTTTACAGTAATGCCATATTGTAATTTGCCGCCATATTGTAATTTGCCACCCTACTGTCTGAAATCATGAGACAATCAGATAAACTCTTAAAAATCATGGTCAGTTGTTCTTTAAACCTGATTAGTAGCTCTATTTAAACAGTAATAGGTCATAGGAGCTCTTACAAAAACTATTATTGTAGCTGAAAATGTTTTTCAAAAAACTTTCTCAGAAATCCTTCCAGTTATTCCCATCACTTCTACTCCCTTCCCCCTCTTCCCTCCATGCTTGAGGCTCAGGCCTGTAGCAGGTATCAAGTGCGCAGGCGGCGTTTATAAACTCATGACCAGTCGCCAGGACTCCCAGCACAGTATCGGTATTCGGCAGTTCATTCTCAGTGACTCATCGTTGTAGCAGCTTCCAGCGCACAGGCGCCAAAATGGGTTCAGTGCGCAGGTGCCGAAGCCCGCTTTTGCGGGCCAAAGAACGAGCCTGTGAGATGAGTGCCTGAGCGCTGGAACCTGTTCCAGTGGGACTGCACGGCAGACGAAGTAATTGCACGCGCGCAGCCTAGGGGGAATAGTGCCTTTGACCCTCTTTTTGCTTGTCAAATCTCTCTTTTCCCCTCCCTCCATTTTCTATGCCCTGATTTCCGTTTATATTATGAAACCCTCTTTTTCAATTTAATTTCTCTGCTAATCTCAGGAGCTCCAGCTGTTGCTGCACACCCGTTGATTCCTGTGGGAGTATCTCGAGCCCACACCCAACTCATCTCGTTTGAACCTTTCCCGATGTTCATGCACTGTCTCATTTTAATTTTAAATCCATGTTTGAATCCCTCCAATTTGGTTTCTACGCCTGCCGCCCTACTGAAACGGCTCTCATCAAAGTCACAAATGACATACTTCGTGACTGACAGAGGGAAGCTATCCCTCCTTGTCCTTGACTTGTCTGCAGTCTTTGACAAGGTTGACCTCATCGAGCTGGGTGGGACTGCAGTAGTCTGATTCCATTCTTATCTATTTAATCGTAGCCAGAGAATCACCTGCAATGGCTCCTCTTCCCGCCTCGGCATCGTTACTTCTGTTGTCCCCCAAGGATCTATCCTTGGTCCCCTCCTATTTCTCATCTACATGTTGTCCCTTGGCGGTGACATCCAAAAACACAGCAGCAATTTCCACATGTACGTTAATAACACCCAGCTTTACCTTACTACCACTTCTCTTTGGTCTCTAAATTGTCAGACTGCTTGTCCCGATGAGCAGAAATATTCTCTAATTGAATATTGGGAAGACCGAAGCCATTGTTTTTGGTCCCCACCACAAAATTAATTCCCCAGCCAATGACTCCATCCCTCTCCCCAACTTCTGTCTGTGGCTGAACCAGAGTGTTCGCAACCTTGGTGTCATTTTCGACCACATATCTGCAGCATAACTAAGACCGCCTATTTCCACCTGTGTAACATTGCTCGTCTCCACCCTTGCCTCAGCTCATCCACTGCTGAAGCCCTCATTCATGACTTTGTTACCTCTAGACTTGACTATTCCAACACACTCCTGGCTGGCCTCCCACATTCTACCCTATGTAAACTAGAGGTGATCCAAAACTCAGCTGCCCATGTCTTAACTCACATCAAGTCCTGCGCACCCATGTGCTCGGTGACCTACATTGTCCCCCGGTTAAGCAACGCCTCGACCCCCCCCCCCTCCCCAGATGATTGCCCTCTTGCGCACCCCTGATTACAATTACTCAACCATTGGTGGCCGTGCCATCTGATAAGAAGAAATTACTGCAGACTTGGTCAAAGAGGTAGGTTTGAAGGAGCGTTTTAAATGAGGAAAGAGAGGTAGAAAGGCGGAGAGGTTTAGGGAGGGAGTTCCAGAGCTTAGGGTCCAAGCAGCTGAAGGACCAGCCACCGATGCTTGAGCAATTATAATCAGGGATGCTCAAGAGGCCAGAACTTAAGGAGCGCAGACATCTCGTGGGGTTGTGAGGCTGAAAGAGATTGGAGATGGGGAGGGGCAAGGCCATGAAGGGATTTGTAAACAAGGATGAGAATTTTGAAATCTAGGCGTTGCGTAACCACGAGCCAATCTACAGTGAGTATAGGTGATCGGGACTTGGGCTGCTGAGTTTTGAATGACCTCAAGTTTACGTAGGGTAGAATGTGCGAGTGTGTTTGAGCAATCGTCTAGAGGCAACAAAGGAATGGATGAGGGTTTCAGCAGCAGATGAGCTGAGGCAGGGGCAGCGATGGCAACGTTATGGAGGTGGAAATAGGTGGCTTTATTTTTGCAGCAAATATGTGGCTGGAATTTCATTTCAGGGTCAAATATGATGCTTAGATTTCGCCTTAGATACTATAGAGAGGGATGAAGTCAGTGGCTAGAGAACGCAGTTCGTGGCGGGGACCAAAGACAATGGCTTCAATCTTCCCAATATTTAATTGGAGAAAGTTTCTGCTCATCCAGTACTGGATGTCTGACGAGCAGTCTGACAATTTAGAGACCATGGATGGGTTGACCGAATTGGTGGAAAGGTAGAGCTGGGTGTCGTCAGTGTACATGTGGAAGCTGACTGTATTTTGGATGATATCACCAAGAGACAGCTTAAAGATGAAAAGTAGGAGAGGGCCAAGGACAGATCCTTGGGGGACACCAGAGGTAACGATGCAGGAGTGGGAAGAGAAGCCATTGAGATTTTCTGGCTACGATTAGATAGATTGGAACCAGGCGAGTGCAGTCCCACCCAGCTGGATGATGGTGGAGAGGCGTTGGAGAAGGATGGAGTGGTCAACTGTGTCAAAGGCTGCGACAGGTCCAGGAGGACGAGGAGGGATAGTTTAACTTCACAAAGGATGTTATTTTTGACTTTGATGAGAGCCCTTTTGGTACTGTGGCAGGGGTGGAAACCAGATTGAAGGGATTCAAACATGAAGTTCCAGGAAAGATGGGCATGGATTTGGGAGGCGACAACACATTCAAGGACTTGAGAGGAAAGGGAGGTTGGAGATGGGGCGGTAGCTGGCAAGTGGGGTCAAAGGTTGTTTTTTGAGGACAGGGGTGTTGACCGCAGATTTGAAGGAGAGAGAACCGTTAACAATGTCGGCTAACATGGGAGCCAAAAAAAGTTGAGTGGTCAGCAGTTTAGTGGGAATAGGGTCAAGGGAGCAGGAAATGGGTCGCATGGACAAGATGAGCGTGGATCGGTCAAGAGAGGAGATCAGAGAGAAACTAGAGAAAGATGTGAGTTTAGGGCTAGGGTAGGGGAGAGCCTCAGAGGAAGTTTGGCCTGGTGGGCTAGGGGAAGGTAGGGAAATCACACAGGCAGCTGATCGGATGGTCTCAATCTTTGTGACAAAGAAGTCCAAGAGTTCCGCACTCTTGTTGGAGGGGAGTGTGGTGGAGACAGGGGAGAGAGGTTTAAGACGGTTAGCAGTAGAGAATAGTAGCCAGGTGTTATCTTTGCATTCTAGAATGATCCTGGAATAGTGAGCAGTTTTTGTAGACCCGAAAATGATTTATGTGGTCGAGCCAGATCTGGTGGTGAATGGCTAAACCAGTTGTCCGCCACATCTGTTCCAAGTCTATGCCCCTTGGATTTGAGGGAGCGAAGATGAGGGCTGTACCAGAGGGAACAGCCAGGATGAGAGAGAGTAATGGTTTTAATCGGGACTAGTGCATCAAAGGTGACGGTGAGGGTGTGGTTGAGCAGACCAGTGGATGCAGAAATGTCATGGTGAAAGGAGGGCCAAAGGTTAGACAGTTTGGAGTTGATAAGTGCAGTTGTAAAGTATTTTGCAGGGACGGATGCAGAAGGAAGGGAAGGGAAGGTAAGGTTGGGTTGGGTTGGGGAATGGAGAACGATACAAGGAAATGGTCAGAGATGGCCTTGTTTGTAATTGATACAGTAGGAATGGTGAGGCTAAGAGAAATGGCAAGGTCAAGGGGGTAGCTGGGAATATGGGTTGATGAATTCACATGGAGGACAGGAGGGTAGTGAACTCAAGAGGAGAGAGAGCATGATGAATTAAGATGGAGGTTGAAATCACCAAGGATGAGAAGTCACTCGGTGCAGAGGCTGAGGGAGGAAAGCAGTGAAGATATATCCGTGATAAATTGGGCAGGCGGAAGAGAACAAGAATTTTAAAAGAGAGGGGTGAAGGTGAAATGTTCAAGGGGAAAAAGTGCCGGAGGAGTAGGGAGACAGACCAAGGTATGATTTAGTGATGAGAGCTACACTGCCACCACGGCGGTCTGAGCGGGGCAAGGTATAGCCAGGCAGGAGGCTTCATTTAAAGGTAAGGTGTCATCATTCCTCGGTCAAGTTTACGTCAGGGCCATGATGTCGATGCAATCATCCACGATAAGCTCAGTGCCTTGTTCGTAAGTGAATGGACATTCTGCAAGGAGATCTGGAGAGGATCGGTGATGACTGATCCACTGCCAGCATCCACAGGTTCAGTACTTGGAGGGATGAGTTGAACAGGGAGGAGATTGGCAAGGTTAGCCCCCCCTGTGCAAGGTGGGCGACATGGTCGATGAGAGAGTAGGATGGAACAGTTGGGATTGCTGCTCATGAGGAGACAGTGACAAGTGCCATGGTGGTCCTTTTGGAGAATGCCAGATGAGGCACAGAGCTGCAGGCTTGTCTAAAAGGGAGTCAAGCCTGAGATGGTGGCAGGAGAGTAAGAAGGTCGAAGAGTAATGAAGGGTTGGGGTAAGGAGTTAAGAGCATCCGAGAGAGCAGAGATGAAAGGCGGCATGACGACAGGAGAGACTGGTCAGGGAAGGATAGAGAAAAGAAAAAGTGGGAGAAGGAAGTGGAAATAGAAGTGAATGGCTTGGGTCCAAAGTGACAGCCAAAATGCGCACGCAAATAGATACAGGAACAAACTCAATTTACATAGTGAATAGGTTGATGACAATAGTAGAATCTGTACAATCTAGATTATATTAAAACAAAATTGATTAATATATTGATTCATTATAAGTAAATTTAAAATCAGAATTTGAATAATTGAAAAGTTAAATCAGTCTCCAGCTCTCATGCTCCGGTAGATTAAAAGGCACAATGAGAAGTAATCATTCCAAAGACCGTTGATCCAGCTTCTGTCCTGCGATTGTTTGAACTGGATCCATCCAGAACATGGCTGAATGTTCCTTTCCTTTTGCCATGATGTGTCATGTTGGAACTACGTGTTATTGGTTGGGCTTCCTTTCTTCTGCTGGCCTGGAGTATTTATTCTGATTGGTCGAGCTGATCACAATAACAATTTCTCTTTCCATTCAACGTTGCTGGTGTTTCTATGGTACTGAAGTCTGGCATTTTCACCTGTGTTCCACACCATTTAAGCAGATAACCAATAACCAAAGAAGAAAAGCATACACAATGATCAAAAAAACAGAAGCGCACTCTGCTTTTTATCTTACCATTTTGCAAATAAACATTCAAAAAATGTTTAAGTATGCCTATGCTGCACAAATATGGATATTAAAATCACATGGCCAACGATGGTGTCTATTAGTCTTTTTATTTACTCAGTAAAAATGCAATTGTCCACTTCTGGATTCCCAATTAGCCCCATGCGGCTACTAACTAATGTATGAACATTGCCCTGTATTCTACTCCCCATTTTGTTTGCTTTAGTAATTGCTGTTACACCCTGACTGGATTTGGTAACACTGAAAAGAGAGTGCTTATTTAGGGCTAAACTTTCCACTTGAGATCGCTGGGCTAGTGCCCATATATCGCCCAAAAAGACCTGCTATCGTCCATTTTGCTTCAAAAGTGCAAAGTTGGGCCGGAACATCGCTGGAAAATTGATCGCCCAACTTTCAGCTCACTTCGCTGAGATGATCGCCCAGCGCAACTTTTGACACATCGCCAGGATAATCGTTCGCCGAAAACATCACTGGAGAAAAGCTGCTTTTACCTGGCTTTCCTCACAGAATCTCGGCACTAGGGATGCCATTTTGAATGTCGGAGGAAGTGAGGAGGCTGCATAAATAAAGGGCTTATAATTTGAGTGTTATTTAAGGGTCTTTTACTGATAGATCCACTCACATTTATACATATTTTAAATTTTAGTAGAAAGGGCATTTATATCAATAGTGATAGTGATGGGGCATGTAGCTTCTCTATCCTTACTTGTAAATGCTCAACTGCTGGCGTCTGAGGTTGAGTTAAGTGAAGGGGCCAATCGAAGAGGTAGACGAATGCGGAGGCAGAGGAAAACGTACAGCCGACGAACTTACAGGGAAAAGCAATCTTACCTCAACTTGTCTGATAATGCGTGTCTTAGGAGGCTGCGCTTCCGAAAGGAGGTCATCGATGAGATATGCCAGCTCATCAAGGGGGATCTGCAGCCTGCCAGCACCATCAGGACCGCACTGCCCGTTGAGGTCAAGGTTACTGCGGCACTATCCCTCTACGCATCAGGCTCCTTTCAGGCTTCAGCTGGCGACATCTGTGGTATCCCTCAGCATGCCATTTCCCCAACACTGCTCCATTCGACAGGTGACTCAAGCCCTTTACGCTCGTAGGATGGACTTTATAAGCTTCCCTATGACCAGGAAGGCACAGACCGGGAGGGCGTTGGGTTTCTCGAAAATAGCAAACTTCCCCAAGATGCAATAGACTGCACTCACATCACCCCGAAAGCACCTTACAGAACCCGGAGGTGTTTCGTAACCGAAAGGGATTCCACTCCCAGAATGTGCAGCTCGTTGTAGACCACAACCAAATTATCATGGCAGTTAATGTTACATTTTCAGGCAGCATCCATGATGCGCACATCCTGCGCGAGAGCGCTGTCTCTTACCTGTTTGACAATCAGCCACAAAGTTATGGTTGGATGCTTTGGGATAAAGAATATGGCCTTGCCAGCTGGCTCATGACCCCTTGTGTAATCCCCTGACGGAAGCTGAGAAGCGTTACAACGAAAGCCATATAGCTACACGCAATATCGTCGAAAAGACAATTGGAGTGCTGAAGCAGCGCTTCAGATGCCTGGACCACTCTGAAGGCAGCCTGCAATACCACCCTGACCAGGTTGCTGAGTTTATTGTGGTGTACTGCATGTTGCATAACCTAGCTATAAAGAGAGGACAACAATTGCCAGATGGGGCTGCTGGTTCACCTCAAGAAAGAGTGGAGGCAGAAGAGGATGAGGCTAGTGAGTACCTCGGGGAGGACAATCAGCCTGGCGATGAACCCATTGGACCCCCTCCCCCCGCCACGACTGCAAAAACCCCGTGGGAGTTACACGACTGCAAAGCAGTTGCGACAGCAGCTCATAAATGAATGCTTTGCATGAACTTACATTGGGGACAGTTACGATTACGGAAAGACAACAGTTGCGTTTGCATTGAGTTACGTTTCATCCTTGCCTGGTCTGCCTGGCCATTGTTTTACAACAGTTGCATTCATGTTTTACCTTAACTTACGTTATTAGAAGACACTGCACAACAATTGTAAAGTAAAATAACAGTTTTTTATTATATTGATATTTTTTTTAAACTATTTTAAAATAACACCAAACACCGCCCCCCCCAACCCACACCTCAACAGTGAAACAACAATAAACAATTTGAACAATATCAACAAAATTAAAAACATTGCACCCCCCTCCCTACCTGCGGCGATGTTTCTCTCCAGATCCTTGACCCCCCCCCCTGCATCTTAACCCCACCCACCCGTTTTGGTCCCCGGATACAGAGACGACACTGGCGTGTAGCGGCAACGTCAATCTTCCTGACGTGGTGGGGCTGATAGTGGCGCGATCGCCTGTTGGGGGAGAGGTGTTGCAGAGGAAGACGAAGCTGGGGAATCACCTTCCAAGTCAGAAGGAAGTGCTTCCTCCTGACTCGCTTGTGTGCTGGTGCTTGTGGTGTGTCGGATCACGGCACCTTAGGGTGCAGCGCAGTGTCCTGCTAACAACGCATGCCGCAAGGCATTGGTGGCGGCGGTCTGTGCACACATCTCCAGGAGCATTTGCTGTGACAGCTCCACTTGTCGAGCAGACACCCGGGAGAAGTCCTGAGTGAAGGCCACAAATGCCTGGAGATGTCTCACAGTCTTGTCAAGCCCTCTACGCAATCGGCTTGGTCGGGTCTGCGAGAGCACTAATGAGTGCCTTGGCATCGCCAGCTGCACACCGCTTGGTCCTACTGCACCTCTTCAGTTGAAGACGACGTTATGGCTGCAGGTCCCACAGGTGAAAGCTCAGCTGGTGGGATGCTAGGGGCATCCTCCTCCATGTCTTCCTCAAGCTCGGTTGATTATGACTGATCGTCTTCCTCCTCCTTACCATTGGTGAGGACCACCTGCACCCATGCAGGTTGAGGTCTTCCCTCGCTGCACATTGGTGTTGTTGGACCTGCAAAACATAATTGAGCTTATTAGAATGGAAGAGTACACATTCTTGCGCTGCGCTGGCATACGAAGGAGGATCAGCACTACTACAATAAATGAGACCAAGAGATGTTACATAATAATGCATCATATGGTAGTACATCTATGTAGAATTCAGTGATACAGAGAGCTGTAGAGTCTGGATCAGTCGGAGATAGATAAAATGATTATGGGGAGCAGACAGAGAAGGGGACATATGGTCAGATGGCCTGCTCCTGCTCTTATTTCTTACGTTGTCAATCTGAGAGTGGCATAGAGGGTGCATGCATAACATGACAACATTCGTATAAGATAATGAAATGACGTTATATTACTTTAACACTGCTTGACACATTACTCATGAGACGCATCGGAGGGCTCTGCAACACCACGGGTGGTGGCCGAGCAACTGTGGGTTTCCACGAGCGCCACCGCACACTCCTCGAGGTCAGTAAGTTTTTGAATGTTTGCAGGGTCCCCTCCGGTGCACCTCTGCTGCGCTGTTGCTAGATATCTTCCTCTGCAAATGTGAAAAGAGCATGGCATAAGCTAATTGACTCGGTCCTATCATGGAAAGACAACAGTTTCCAACTTTATATGCTAATAGGGTTTTTATCCATAATTGATGCATGATTATAACAAAGATTGGGTTTAGGAGCTAATGCTTGACACAAACATCTCTCTCGACTACAATCTCCATTGAACTTGGCAATGATAGGAGCTAATGTCCAAAAGTGTCCCATGGCAGACAGTGAACAAGGGCAGCTCTCCCCCAGTCCATGCTGGGTCATTGTGCAAGTGACAGCAGCCAGAAAGACTTAAAAAGGGCACAGGTTCATAGCCTTGTCCAGATCTTAGCAGGGAATATATGTAATAAGTTTAAATTCAATCCAGGAGATTTATAATTATAACTAGAATTTGCATCAATACAATATAAAATCCTACTTACTCTTGCCGAAGTGACAAGGCTGTTGTAGCGCTTTCATCACTGGTCGGATTCCCTGGTCTCATGGGACGGCGAGGAGATGACGTCGGCAATCTCGGCCCATAGTTTACGGTATGCATGGGGTGGAGGTTTCCTATGCCCACCCCGGGTTAATTAGGTCCACTGGGAGTGCACCTCCTGGACGAGGGCCTCATTAGCTTTTTCAGAAAAGGGCTTTGCCCTTCTCCTCCCCTGACCCCCCTCTACATCATGGATACTTTCTTTAGAAGATGACATTTTTAAATTTGGCTATCAATGTACTTTAATCTCTAGTTCTGGAACTCCAACTGTACTCTCCTTCCTCTATGCTCTCTCACTCTCTCCCTCCCTTTGGCTTCTGCGCATGTGTGGATGACCCCTGACCGTCCGAAATGCACTAAACCTGTTTACCAAAAAAAAAACACGCATGCGCAGAAGACCATTGCCAGGGAAGCTTTCCCTTCCACATCGCTGGGCTATCACTTCACATCGCTGGGCTATCGCTGAGCCAAAAGTCGTGATCCAAAAAATGGGCGATGTTCCAGTGATCATGAAGCCAAGGCTGGAACATCGCCCATTATTTGGGCGATAGCCAGCAAAGTGGAAAGTCTAGCCCTAGGTATTAGATTGTCCACTGTCAAAATTTGATTTTACCAAAGTTACTGTTTGATAGTAAAAATAAATGTAATAAACCCTGAGCCTTTTTAATTCCGGTGTTTAAAATAGTATTAGTCTGAAATTGTGTATTGTGAACGATTTGGTAATGTAAATTTAAGAATTTTATTAGCAATTTGTTCATCAAAAAAATTAACCTCAAACCCAAGAATAAAATCAAACGGGTTAAAATTCTCCATTTAATGTTATTTTATGCTTTCCTTTACAGCATCTCGAGCGATTGATTGCTGCCTTCACCACTACCACCCTTCCATCCATAAGCCAGTACCACCCTTCCATCCATAAGCCAGTAGTCTTCCAAGAATTTTGGCATGCTGCTTTATTCTGCCATCCTTAATGAAAAGCTAACTACGTGAGGTGTGTAATATTGATTTAGAAATTTGATGGTGCTGCTTTTTAGGCTCAAATTGGGCACGGAAGCATTCAATATGGCGGGCGGGGTGCACGCATTCGTTAGGCGCCACCTGCCATATTGGGGAAGGCGGAAAAAGACGTCCAGGGCCTGCGCCCAAAACAGGCATTCAACCCTTTGAGATCCTCTATATAAAATTGGGCTGTTCCATACGTTGCCAGTGCTGGGCCGGCTGCTTTCAGGAAAACATAGCTACATGCAGCCCAACCAGCGGTCCAGAAGCGGTCACCAAAAAGGTAAGTTTAAAAAAATACTTATCCGAGTATGCTGAGCTGAAGATTATTGCTGGCTCCCAATCAGTTCCCTTCTTCCTTCCAGATTCTGTGCCTCTCTCCCGCCCCCTAACCTGCCGATTGTTCTCTCTCCGTCTCCTAGTCGTACTCCTTCCTCCTGTGCTCCCCCCAACCCCCCACAAGTCATTCCTCTCCCACTCAATCCTCTCCCAGGATCTACTGAGGGTGGCTGCTGCTGGAGACGCAATGGCCAAAAATTTAAATATTACGTTAAATTTAACTTGAGACCTAACTTTTAGGAAACACAGATTAGCGTTCTTCCTGATTGTTTAAGACATTGGAAGGCTCCTAGAATCTAACTCCTGCTGACCTCAAATGGTTAGGCTTTCCAACATCTTGTGCAAATGTTTACTGGGATATTTTTATCAAATCTTCATTGTCTCAAGCAATCAGGAAAAGTGCTTCTAATCTATATTTTCCAGGACCTGTATGTTGATTTGACCGTTTGTGAATTGAATTTAGGGTAATTTTATCATTTTATTATAAAATACACCAAAACTTTCCAATAGTCAGAAATCCCAAAATGTGACACTCGCAATGATGCAGTCAAGTAGAGCATATGTTGTTTAGAAACAAATATTGATACTGGTATTATTTAACAATGCTGGCACTTTTGTAAGCTGAATGTTAAAACCACCAAAGATAATTATGAGGGGTTTTGAGAGAGTAAATAGGGAGAAATTGTTTCCACTGGCAGATGGATCGGTAACCAGAGGACACAGATTTAAGGTAATTGACGAACCAGAGGGGTGATGAGAACATTTTTTACACAGTGAGTTATGATGGTGTGGTGGTGAAAGCAAATTCAATAGTAACTTTCAAAAGGGAATTAGATATATACTTGAAATGGAAAAACTTGCAGGGCAATGGGAAAAGAGCAGAGGAGTGGGACAAATTGGATAGGTCTTTCTTAAGGAAGGATCTACTAGCTTTGGAGGGGGTACAGAGATGATTCACTAGGCTGAATCCGGAGATGAGGGGGTTACCTTATGATGATAGATTGAGTAGACTGGGTCTTTACTCGTTGGAGTTCAGAAGGATGAAACATTATAGAAACATTTAAAATAATGAAAGGGATAGACAAGATAGAGGCAGAGAGGTTGTTTCCACTGGTCAGGGAGACTAGAACTAGGGGGCACAGCCTCAAAATACGGGGGAGCCAATTTAAAACCGAGTTGAGAAGGAATTTCTTCTCCCAGAGGGTTGTGAATCTGTGGAATTCTCTGCCCAAGGAAGCAGTTGAGGCTAGCTCATTGAATGTATTCAAGTCACAGATAGATAGATTTTTAACCAATAAGGGAATTAAGGGTTATGGGGAGCGGGCGGGTAAGTGGAGCTGAGTCCACGGCCAGATCAGCCATGATCTTTTTGAATGGTGGAGCAGGCTCGAGGGGCGAGATGGCCTACTACTGTTCCTAATTCTTATGTAAGAGCCGGCACAGATACGATGGCCTCCTTCTGTGATATATGATTCTATAATACCATACTATGTAATTATTTAAGTTGGATTTCCAAATATTGAAACAGACAATAACAAACAACATTCCTAAGTATTTAGGAGCCTCAGAGTTTATAGTATTTACTAACACTCTATTGCCTTACTCAGAAGCAGTAAAAGAAAAGACCTGCATTTTATATAACGCTTTTCACGATCACCGGACATCTCATTTTACTTTTGAAGTGTAGTCATGTTGTAACTGTAGAAATAGTATCTGATGCAAGATTGCCTATGGATTTGGAGTTGGCAGCAAGTCTTGAAGCTGACCAGTAGATCAATTCCATCAGGTTTGACCTATGTCTTTGACAAAGTGATAAAATAAGTGAAATGTGTTTATCATAGTTTGAGAGAAGCTACTTTGTTGGTGGGAAAATTGGTTCTGAATAAATGAGCAGCTACTATCCAACCTAACGGCACAATATTAATTTATACACACATCCGTGCATCTCCCTGCAACTGGCTCAAGTGTCCTTCTTCCAAAGAATAGCGTATGGTTCAGGAAGGCATCTTTGTAAGGCAAAGTTGTGCTTCACTAGTGCACCATGATCTTTGAGACCCTGGCCAGATTATATTGCAGAGCACTCAGACTGATCCAGGCACTGGAAATGTCCCTTCACAATTGCTACTGTGTTGTATGATTGGTTTTTTTGATCTTGGGATGTAGGTAACACTGGCAAGCTTGCATTTATTGCCCATTGCCCCCTAGTTGTCCTGAGTAATGGGAGTTGGCCTCATCCTTGAGTCATTGCGGTGATTCTCGTTGTAGGTTCCACAAATTAAGGATTTTTAATAATTCACATTTTAGGTAGGGTCCTACATTAATTTCAAAGGCAAATGCCTTCTAATGAATGTCAATATAATACTCAGTTGCTGAAGTTAAAATAATGGACTGAATTTTGTGGTCAGTGGCGAAGTGACGCCACTCGCTGCTGACAGCGAAGAAAGCTGTCCACAAAGATCTAGCAATCTCCGGCATCGATTTCACCTTTTCCGGTGTTAATTTGATAAGTCTAGGGGACCTCCAACATTCAAAAGGCTAAGCAGCCAATCACATGGAAAGTTTTTCAGACAGAAAACCAGGAAGTAAAGATTATCCTTCACTTTTTTATAAATGTTAGAGTGAAATAAAGATAGGGACATACACATAAACAACATTTAAAAAAATATATTATAATGGAAAAATTTGACATTCCACAAATATAAAATTAGTCTTTCGGGGCTAGCGAGGTTGTTGAGCAGTAATTATGTCTCAGTACACCGTTATTACAGCGTAAAAGGAGACGTTTTTGTCAGTTCACTCATTTCTCAAAGATTGCCGTCTGCGGGGTCTTCAATGGTGGAGAAGCAGGGAATCATTGACAGCAACCTCTAGATTTCCACCAGAAGTTGCTGTCAGTTTCACAGGGTAATGATGGCGAACACTGACAGTTTCACCGTCATTACAACCGCATAATCCGGGCCATTGGTATGACCAATCAGTCTATAATTCTGTCTGTTTCCTCCTATTTCACAGATAACCTTCCTTGACTTAATGAATTTGGCGACAAATGGTAGAACTATCTGTTGAAGGCTAGTGAGCACATCCCTACTTTGTTTGATTAGAGAATGTAAGTGGTCCAGATAACTCCACATTCTCCACTTGAGTTGCTGCAAAAATGTTATCATTCAAACCAATACCTGCAGTACAAGGTAATTATTATGTATATGAACATTACTTCTCTATATTCCTGTGTTTCAAGCATTTACAATATAATCTACTAGTGATCAGTGTCAGCGTTCACCATCATTACCCCGTGAAACTGACAGCAACTTCTGGTGGAAATCTAGAGGTTGCAGTCAGTGATTCCCTGCTTTTTCAGACTGTCTAACAGTAAAATGTTGTTGGTCTGACCAGAATAATCACTGGCCAATTCAATTTTAATATTGAAAACTAAAAAGAAAGTAGATGTCAAAACACAACATTATAGATGTAATACATTGTGTTATAAAACAGATTATGAATATTTTTATTTGTCTTGTTTTGGAACTTTAACGGATTTTATTATTGAATAACAAAATAATTTTTCCGTTGCAACGTGTCTAATAAGCTGCAATGTTTATTGAACATACATTAGATCATGGAATATGATAATACCCCATATCCTAGATCAAAACAGAACATTAAAGATGGACAGCCAAATTGGTAAAACATTTCAGACGGTTTATTATAAAGCTTCAAACGTTTGGTGTTGTCAATCTCACCATGAGCCCCTATGAGATTACATAGTAGAGCAAACCATTCTGGAATCGAGGGGACGATAAGAAGCACAATACTGGGAAGTCTCTCAAAAGAGCTAGGAGTTTCTTTGTAATACACTATAAATTCTAACAAAGCATTCATCTAGTGCACGACACTGTCCACGAAAGTAGGGTAAACGGAGTCCAAACGCGTTCCCCCAAAGTTAGTGGTATTTTCCACAGGGTGCTTTGGAGATGCTGTCCCTTTCATCGCGGCCTGTAACGCTATCTCTTGCGCAAATGTCACCAATCTATTTTAGATTTTCGGCTGAGTAAAGCAAAGTACGTCAACGATTTAGCATTCGAGACAGACCGGGGTAGAAGGCAAAATCGAAAACGACTGCAGGGAACTGGGGAGGGGGGATACAGTCCCAGCCATCGACTTTCACAAACTTTCAGCCGATCTTTTGAAATCCGTTTTTTGGACGAAGTATCTGGATGCGTGATTTCATCACCTTGGAATCCACACTCTTATACACCCAGATACGTGGCTTTAATATTTGAAATCGCTTATGTTCTTCGTGATTTCCACTCTCTTGAAAACAGGTATGTTTCCTTTTTCACAGATCTTTTAACAATTCAGCAACAAATATGTATTGAGGAACAGAAATATGTATCTAAAAAGCTAGTTTAAAAAATAAGACAAATTGAGACGCAATGTTTCCATTTACTGAAAATTGCAACGATAGAAAAGAAACTTAACTTGCTAGCTACACTTTTTGATCAATATAGATAATTGTTCATGTTGTTGCTAATAGTGCTCTGCATGTATTGTCAAGGAGTGGTTCTACAAATGGACATGTATGAGAGATAAGTGAGGACAGCTGATTCTATTTTGGGACATTGCTGTAACGGGGTGATTGACGACTTTTCTGCGACCTCAAAATGAAATAGCATTCTGAATTATACTAGAAAGACCAGTTCTCATGACCTTCAAAGTCTAAGACTTTCTCCATTTCTCTTCTTCACCCCCTTTCCCCCCTCCGCCCGTCCCACCGGGCTCAAGATCGAGGATGGATTTCGGCGGCGCCCCGAGGTTTTTAACGCGGCCGAAAACGTTCGCCGTCTCGGCCGGCAAGGATGCGACGCTGGCCTGCCAGATCATCGGCAACCCGGTGCCGCTGGTGGTGTGGGAGAGGGGCAGCGTGCCGATCGAGCCGGGCGGCAGGTTCAGGACGGCGGAGGACGGCGACCTGTACCGGCTGACCATCTGCGAACTGTCGGCGGGGGACAGCGGCCAGTACATCTGCCGGGCCAACAACACGGTGGGCGAAGCGTACGCGGCGGTCACCCTGCGGGTCGGCGTCGAGCGGGAGGTTGTTGGAGGCGTCGATTACGCGCCTTACTTCACGCTGCAGCCGCGCTCCCTCAGCGTTTGCCTAGGCGACGACGCCAGCTTCTGTTGCCGGGTGGAAGGGAAGCCGACGCCGCACGTCTGCTGGGAGAAAGATGGCAGGAGCGTCCTCGTCCACGACGACGGCGGCGACCACAAGCACTACGCAGTGGAGTCGGCCGGCGACAGCAGCGCCCTCAAAATCAACTGCGTTAGGTTTTCCGACGGCGGCACCGTGGTGTGCCGGGCCCTCAGCTCGGCGGGCGAGAGCCAGGCGGTCGCCGCCCTGGTCGTCCTCTCGCCGCCAGGTGAGGCGGCCAAGACGTCGCTGCTCTCGCACCTGCAGCAGAGGCGCGAACAGATCCGAGGCTCGGACATTCATACCCGGGGCGCGGCGGACGCCTCCATCTCTCCTCCGCCGCCGTCGTCGTTGTTGTTCGACGGCCTCGCCGGCCGCCATCTCTCGCGAGATTACGAAAAGGCGGGAAGCTACGGCTCGGCGCGCGCGCCTTACAGCGGCGGCGCAGGCGCGGTGGCGGGTGCCGGCTCGACCGTTGTCTGGGCCCGCACGTGCACCGTAACCGAGGGCAAGCACGCCAAGCTGAGCTGCCAGGTGACGGGCAAACCCAAGCCGCAGATCGTGTGGAAGAAAGACGGCGAGCCCATCAGCCCGGGCCGCAGGCACGTCCTCTTCGACGACGACGAGGACAACTTTGTGCTGAGGATCCTCTACTGCAAGCAGAGCGACAACGGGCGCTACACCTGCACCGCTTCCAACTTGGCCGGGCAGACCTACAGCTCGGTGCTGGTCATCGTCAAAGGTAAATGGACATTTCATTATACATTCTACTTTTCTATTATTAACAAGAAAGAAAAAAATGTATTTATATATCGCCTTTCACTTCCTCAGCTCGTCCCATAGCGCTTTACAGCCAATGAAGTACTTTTTGAAGTGCCCTCACTATTGTAATGTTGGAAACGCAGCAGCCAATTTGACCAAACAAGCTCCCACAAACAATGACCAGATAATCGGTTTTTGTTATGTTGATTGAGGACTACCTTTTGGCCAGGATACCAGGGATAACTCCCCTGCTCTTCTTTGAAATGGTGCCATGAGATCCTTTAAATTCCGCCGCACCTTGGTTTAACCTCTCATCTGAAAGACTGTGCAGCACTCCCTCAGCACTGCACTAGATTTCTGTGCTCAAGTTTCTGGAGTGGGACTTGAACCACAATCTTCTTACTTAGAGACAAGTGTGCTACCCACTGAGTCACGGCTAATACCTTAATTATGCATTTAGCTCTGGGTGATCCACAAACTAACTAAAGCAAGAGTAAACAGTCAGGTTCGATCTATTTCTACGGCAACATGGCTTGAACATAGGGATAATGTCAAAAAGAAGGACGGGAAAAGACCATTTGGCTCATCAAACTAGCCTCATTCAGACATCCTGCAGCCTTGTGCACCATCCATCCCTCTAACTCACTGGTAGGGGCAAAAAAAAATTGTGGCCAATTTAGGGAGAAGCCCCAGAAAATCCCTCTCTGACTTTTTAAAGCAATCAAGCAAATCTCCCAAGGGTAACTCATGAATTGAAAACCAGAATAACCTCAGTAATATTGCCTCCACATCGTGAGATGCAGAGGTGAGTTGAAAAATAGGACTTACATTTTCAAAAATCTTTGAAGTTTTGGAGAATCTACTCAAAACCTGGCAGGTCCATTCCAATTAGACGCATGCCAACCGTACAGAAATCTGGCAGCTCATCTGTAAGATCTACCTCTTGTTCCTTCAACCCCATTCCCACTAAACACCTCATCACTGAGCTGCCCTTCCTGGCCTCCATGCCAGTTGACTCTTAAGTGGCTCCCTCTCATGATGCATTGTTGTTCTCCCTTTCAAAACCTTTGTCATTAGTCTAATTTCTCGACCCCTCTGTCTTTGGAAACTAATAACCCATTTCCAACCTCCCTTTCTGTTCAAAGTCCTTGAATGTGTTGTTGCTTCTCAGACCCCTGCCAATCTCTGCCACAACTCCCTGTTTTTTGAATCGTCCAATCAGGTTTCCTCCCCCTTCCACAGCACCGAAGCATACCCAACCAAAGTTATTGGAGGAGAGTCTAGAACTATCATAGTCTCAGCATAAGGGGTTGGCCATTTAGAACTGATGAGAAATTTCTTCACTCAGAGGGCTGTGAATCTTTGTTATTCTCTACCCAGAGGGCTGTGGATGCTCAGTCGTTGAGTAAATTCAGGGTTGGGATTGATAGCTTTTGAACTTTTAAGGGAATCAAGGGATATGAGGATAGTGTGGGAAAGTGGAGGTTGAAGATCAGCCATGATCTTATTGAATGGCAGAGCAGGCTCGAGGAGCCGTATGGTCTACTCATCCTATTTCTTCTGGTCTTATGAATAACCTTCAGCATGACTGTAATTTCTGTAGCCTTCATCATGGTTGACCGCACAATAGTTCTCCAATGCTTCTCCTCATTTGTCCAGCTCAGTAGGACTGCTCTTGCTACGCTCCCCGCATTTATTTAATTGTAGCCAGAGCATCTCTAGCAATGGCTTCTCTTCTCATGTTTGCATAGGAGCCCCCATAGGATCCCTCCTTGGCCCTTTCTTCCTCATCTGCATGCTGCCCTTTCGTGACATCATCAACACATGTGTGCTGATGACACGCAGCTCTAACTCTTTACCAAGTCTCTCATTCCATTGCTATCCGGTGCTTGTCTGAAATCCAGTCTTTGATGAGCTGCAATTTCATCCAACTAAATATTAAGAAGAATAAAGTCAGGGGCTTTGATCCATGCTACAAACTCCAAACTTTTGCCACCGACTCCATCCCCCTCTCTAGCCACGTTTAAGATTCAACCAGACTGTTCGCAATCCCGGTTACCTGACCTGAACTGAGTTCCAACCCCATATGCTTTCCATTAAAAACACTGCCTACTTGTATCTACATAACACAGCCTACTTGTATCTACATATTGCATCTGCCCATATGGCAGATCATCCACAGCTGGAACCCTAAACCATGCTTTTGTCATCTCTAACTTGATTATGCCAACATTCCCTGGCTAGTCTTCCATCCTCCACCGTGCGTAAACTTCAGCTCAACCAAAACTTTGCTGCTCATATCTTATTCTGTACCAAGTTGCGCTTACCCATCATGCCTCTCCTCGTTGATCAACTTTGGCTCCCGGTGCCCAAATGCCTCAAATTTAAAATTCTCATCCTCCTGTTTAAATTCTTTCATGGTCTCGACCCTCCCTATCTCTGTATCCTCTGGCAACACTACAAACCCCGCAACTCTGTTGTTATAGCCTGATAGACAGATCAACTTTATACTTACAAGTCTGCTGATCTTTCTAAGGAAGATTGTGGGCTGTAATGGCTGTGCCCACTCCTAACTTTTAGTATTGCAGGAAAATTTCTTAACTTGACTGCTCCATGGTTTTGCCTGGAGCAATGCATTTTGGGAGGCTTGCACACAACACTGGAGTCGGAAGCCAGTACAGTTGATCAGGGTACTTCCAGGTGCTTGTAAAATGTATAGCATGTATAACTTTAACATCACAAAACGATTGTACAGAATTTTCAATATAATTCTGACTAAAGCCCAGTATTTTCCTTCCATATAACTCAATAACAGAAAAAAGATTAAAAAAGAAAATAATTAAAAAGTTCTGTGCCTTGGTTCCCTATGTTCCGTAACCAAAAAATGAGAATTGTGTCCTGAGGTAATATGTGGGAGGAAGTGTCCTCTCGGAAAGAAGATTATCCAATGCTTACCCCTGTACTTCAAATGTCATCCTTATCCTTCCTAAAAAACATATATGTAGAAAAAAAGGGATTTAGGAGTAATTCATAAAAAAGATGCACTTTTGATCCAGAAGGGCTGTTATAAACCCACAAAATGAAGCAAAATTATTTTTATGACCACAAACTAGCCATTTATATTTTTAAAAAAAACAAGTGTTTATTTAAAAACATTGCTTACAAAATAATCATTGAAGAATTAAATTTGTAACGTCAGCATTGAATAAGTACAGGAATATAAGGTGTGTCAGCCATGGCTCAGTGGGTAGCCAACTCGCCTCTTGAGTCTTGTGGGTTGTGGGTTCAAGTCCCACTCCAGGGAGTTGAGCACAAAAATCTAGGCTGACACTCTACTCCAGTCCAGTGCTGAGGGAGTGCTGCACTGTTGGAGGTGCTGTCTTTCAGATGAGATGTTAATTCTAGGTGGACGTAAAAAATCCCATGGCACTATTTCGAAGAATAACAGGGGAGTTATACCTGTTTTCCTGGACAATATTTATCCCTCAATTAACATAACAAAACAATTATCTGGTCATCATCACATGGCTGTTTGTGGGAGCTTGCTGTGCGCAAATTGGCTGCGGTGTTTCCTACATTACAATAGGGACTACACTCCAAAAGTACTTCATTGGCTGTAAAGCGCTTTGAGACTTCTGGTGGTCATGAAAGGCACTATATAAATGCAAGGCTTTCTTTTCTTTAATTACTGCTGTAATAGAAAGTAATTATAGTAATGTTTATATGTGTCAGATTTTAAGATTAATAATTTTACACTTTTTGCTGAAAACTCTCAAGGGAATAAAGGGTAAATTGCTTTTGCACTTTTGATGTAGAGTATTGCATGCTAGAAATCATATTACAATATTGGGCACTGAGGATAATGAAACTATTGCACAGCCTAACTATCCATTCATTTAAATGGACGGAAAATTGGGTGATTTGCGTATTAGATGTGCTGCTCTGCATGCCTAATATTGTGGTATGCACTCCCAGCATGCAATGCGCTGTGCCAGAAGCTCATAAATGGATCGTCACTCTAATTGCTTTGAAGCAGTAAATCTTCAAGTCTGTAAGGAAGGAGAATTTAATAGTTCATAAGGGCTATTTATTGAAATTAATCAGTTCAGTTTACCACCAGTTTTATCCTCTGCCTACAGTTAGAGACTATTTCCCCCCAAGCATTAATACCTGTATAAAATGTTCTAATTTTAATTGTATTTGTATTTTAGTCTGCGATGACACTTTGCTTCCATGAATGCCTGAGATATTTGGCAAGCTCAAGGAGTCTGTGTCACTATAATATTTGGTATCCGTTGTCATAATGGATTTTTAAAATTGTTTCCAGTAGAAATGTGTTTTAAATTGAATTCCAGATCGATTAAGAAACAAAAGTAAATGCGATTAAAACATTTGGACACTTCTTGTCTATGTAGTTAATCTCTTCCTAATTGGAGTAAGTGATGGTAATTCCAATGATTTGCTACATTGCAGATGCACAGTATTTGTACTGCCATGCACAGTGAAATTATTTTATTGTATGTCTACTAATTTGAGAAATGGGAAAATAGAATTAGTTTGTTTCATAACAGTGCTTCAAATGTTTAGCTGTTTGAATTATTAATAATTATTTTCCATTGGATGAATAGTTGTCAGAGTTTGTGGTTGCTGTATTAGATATGGGGCCAGAAGTTTATATTCTGAGCTTGGCAAATATATCTTAAATAACACATGCAAAATACCTATATTTTTGTCAGTTTAAAAACTACAGAGTTGGTAATTACATTTTAAGAAATGCTGGTAGATTAATGGTTGAACATTTTGGTTGTGTTTGTAAACAGAAGGCTACTTATTAGAACCTTTTTACTTCTAATTGAAAAGAAATGCATAAGTTTTTGATTGGTTATTGAATCTATCTTGTTTTATTTAAAAATGCACAGTGCATTAGTTAACATAAAATAAAGGGGTTAACAACTGTGTTAAAATAATCCAGAAAGGAATTCTTTGCAAACCAGTGTTCTACCAGAGGAAATTAGTCCCTAGAATAGGACTATGAAAATGTGAACAGCTATTGCTGTTTGCTAATAAGTTTTTTTGTGTGTACATTGTTATGTTTAGAATAACTCCACGAGGCTGTGTTGTAAACTTAAACCATTGTGACCTTGGTCTGTTTAATATAACTTCAAAGTGAGGCAACAACGTGGTGGCCTGCCTTTTATACCTGCTTGCACCTGGGTACACACAGGTGACCTATAGGTCTCCCACAGGTGTGCCCTCTGGTGGCAAGTCTTAACATAGAGGTGAGGTTCACATACATAACATCACTTCCCCCCAAAGTCTTGAGTACCAGTTATTTACAGGTTGAGGCGATCTGGCGGTCTGCGTTCCCTGGTCGATCGCCTGAGTTGACATCCTGGTATGGGTGCGTTGGTCGGGTCATCGCTGCACAGCAGCTCGGCTGGTCTGGTCGGACTGTCGGGCAAGATGGGTTCATTCTCGTGGTTGACAGCGAGGTCGCTTGCTGGTTGGTTGTGTGTTGGTGGATCATAGATGGTGGGGTCTTCCTCAAACTGTTCTTGGTAGTCCGTGAATCGCAGTTTGGTCTGATCCAGGTGCTTTCAGCATGTTTGCCCATTCAACAATTTCACAACAAACAATCTATTCCCCTCCTTGACTAAGACAGTGCCAGCAATCCACTTGGGACTGCGACCGTAATTTAGAACAAACACCGGGTCGTTGACTTCAATGTCACGCGAGGCTGCTGTGCGATCATGATACACATTATGCCTGTGCTGCCAGGTTTCTACGTGATCATTGAGGTCCGGGTGGACTAAGGAGAGCCTGGTTTTTAGTGCTCTCTTCATTAACAATTCTGCAGGGGGAACCCCGGTGAGCGAGTGAGGGCGCGTCCGGTAGCTGAGCAGGACGCTGGATAACGGGGTCTGCAAGGAGCCGTCCGTTACGCATCTCAAGCTTTGTTTGATGGTTTGGACTGCCTGTTCCGCTTTGCCGTTAGATGCGGGTTTAAATGGGGCAGACCTGACATGCTTGATGCCATTGCGGGTCATGAATTCGTTGAATTCCGAGCTGGTGAAACATGGTCCATTGTCACTGACAAGGACGTCGGTTAACCCATGGGTGGTGAACATGGCCCTGAGGCTTTCAATGGTGGCAGTGGACGTACATGATGACATTATTATACATTCAATCCATTTTGAGTAAGTGTCCACTGCTACTAGAAACATCTTCTCTAGAAAGGGGCCATGACCACAGACTCAGTGGGGCCTCCCTGGGTGCATTGCTCAGTTGTGAGCAAGTGTCACATTGGTGTACGCATGATCCTAATTCGGAGTCGATGTCGGGCCACCAAACGTGCGACCTGGCGATAGCCTTCATCATGACTATGCATGGGTGGGTACTGCGTAGGTCACGTATAAACGTTTCCCTGTCCTTTTTGTGCAAAATCACGTGATTCCCCCATAGGAGGCAATCCGACTGGACTGACAGTTCGTCCTTGCGTTTTTGAAAAGACTTAATTTCCTCTTGCATTTCCCTGGGAACCCCTGACCAGCTCCCATTGAGGATGCATCTTTTTACTAGTGATAACAGGGGATCTTGGCTGGGCCAGGACCTGATCTGGCGAGCCATGATGGGCGACCCCTCGATCTCAAAGGCGTCCATTACCAGAAGCAAGTCTGCGGGTTGCGCCATTTCCACGCCGGTGGTGGGCAATGGCAACCGACTGAAGGCGTCAGCGCAGTTCTCTGTGCCTGCTCTGTGGTGGGTTACATAGTCATATGCAGACAACGTTAGCGCGCATCTTTGGATGCGGGACGAAGCATTGGTGTTGATACCTTTGTTTTCTGAGAGCAGTGATGTGAGCGGTTTGTGGTCGGTTTCAAACTCGAACCGGAGACCAAATAGATATTGGTGCATTTTCTTAACCCCATATACACAAACCAGCGCTTCTTTCTCAACCATACTATAGGCTCTTTCAGCCTTGGACAAACTTCTGAACGCGTATGCAACTGGTTGCAGTTTGCCTGACACATTTGCTTGCTGTAACACACACCTGACCCAGTATGACGATGCATCACATGCTGGAACCAAATGTTTACATGGGTCATAAAATACAAGTAATTTGTTGGAGCATAACAGGTTTCGGGCATTGTTAAAGGCTGTTCTTGAGATTTACCCCAAACCCAGTCGTCACCCTTGCGTAGCAGCAAATGCAAAGGTTCCAGCAAAGTGCTCAACCCCGTTGGAAGTTACCAAAGTAGTTGCGAAGTCCCAGGAATGAACGCAGCTCCATCACATTTTGTGGTCTGAGTGCGTTCTTGATGGCCTCCGTCTTGGAGTCCATAGGTCTGATGCCATCCGCCGCAATCTTTCTCCCCAGAAATTTGTTTTCCCCAGGAAAACACACTTGGAGCGTTTCAGCCTGAGTCCCACTCCATCCATTCGCTTTAGAATCTCTTCCAGGTTGTGCAAGTGTTCGGTGGTGTTTCGATCAGTGATCAAGATGTCGTCCTGGAACACCACTGTACAAGGAACCGATTTCAGCAGACTCTCCATGTTCCTCTGGAAGATGGCCGCCACTGAGTGAATCCCAAAGAGGCATCTGTGATACATGAGCAGTCCTTTGTGCGTGTTCATGCACGTCAACTTCTTTGATGGTTCAGCCAGCTCCTGCGTCATGTAAGCAGAGGTGAGGTCTAGCTTGGTGAATGACTTTCCCCCTACTAGTGTTGCAAATAAGTCCTCCGCTTAGGTAGTGGGTACTGGTCCTGTAATGATACTCGGTTGATCGTCACCTTGTAGTCCCCGCAGATTCTGACCGTCCCATTGCTCTTTATCACCGGCATGATTGGACTGGCCCACGCGTTGAACTCGACTGGCGATATGATTCCCTCTCGTTGAAGTCTGTCTAGCTCAATTTCGACTTTCTCTCGCATCATATATGGGACTGCTCGCGCCTTGTGATGAACGGGCCGTGTCCCAGGAACAAGGTGGATCTGCAATTTGGCGCCTGTGAAGTTGTCAATGCCTAGCTCAAATAATGGCGGGAATTTGTTTAGCACCTGGGCGAACGGGGTGTCATCCGCCGAGGACAGGGCTTTGATGTCGTCCCAGTTCCAGCGGATCTTGCCTAGCCAGCTCCTGCCGAACAGCATAGGGCCATCGCCTGGTACAATCCATAGTGGTAAATCATGCACCATTCCGTCATGCGATACTTTCACTGCTGCACTGCCGCTAACAGGTATGAGTTCTTTGGTGTAAGTGTGCAGCGTAGTGTGAATCGGGCTCAGTTTTGGCCTCTGTGCCTTGTTACTCCACAGTTTCTCAAAGGCCTTCTGGCTCATAATCGATTGGCTTGCTCCCGTGTCCAGTTACATGGAATGTCGTTAAGTTTGACTTTTAACATTATTGGAGGGCTTTTGGTAGTGAAGGTGTGTACCCCATACACTTCCTTCTCGTCCTCCAGCTGAGTTGTCTCTCCTGCTCGTTCAGCGTGATCCGTGCTGGATCGATCGCTCTCTGCTGACTTTGCCACGTGGTGAGTCCGAGGTCGCTTGCACAATCGCTGAAGGTGCCCCATTGTTCCACAGCCCCTGCGCACATAGTGCTCGAAATGACATTGATGGGCTCTGTGACTGCCCCCGCAGCACCAGCATGGCGTTAATGAATTCACATTAGCACTCCCCAGCAGCCTCTGAGTCACCCTGGGCCTGGCCTCTGTGGCCATGTGGGCCCTATCGCATACAGTCCTGCCTGCTGAAGGCATTTTAAGCACAGTACTTGCCAGTGAGCCTTGATTCTGTGAAGATATCTGCTTCATGTTGTTGCTTGTGAATATGAAGGCTTGGGCTATCGTGATGGCCTTGCTCAGATCCAGGGATTCGGCAGACAGCAGCTTGCGAAGGATGCCCTCGTGGCCAAATCCAAGGACGAAAAAGTCCCGCAACATTTCCCCCAAGGATCCTGCAAAGTTGCACTGCCCCGCAAGGAGTCTAAGGTTGCCACTTTCTGGCCCTCGGAGCGACGGTGTGTGTAAAAGCGGTACCTGGCCATCAGGATGCTCTCCTTTGGCTTGAGGTGTTCCTTAGTCAGTGTGCACAGCTCTGCGTACGATTTGTCCGTTAGTTTGGCTGGTGCCAGCAACTTCTTAAGGCGGCCATATACCGATGACCCACACAAAGTGAGGAGAATCGCCCTGCACTCAATCTCTGTTTCAGCCGTGTCCAATTCCTTGGTCACAAAGTACTGGTCGAGGCGCTTAACGAAGGCTTCCCAATCATCACCCTCAATAAATCTCACAAGAATACCAGCGGCAGTCATTTCCGTGTGAAAGTTCGTGATCTGTAACTCGTCGCCAGTTGTTATGTTTAGAATAACTCCACCAGGCTGTGTTATAAACTTAAACCATTGTGACCTTGGTCTGTTTAATATAACTCCAAAGTGAAGCAGCAATGTGGTGGCCTGCCTTTTATACCTACTTGCACCAGGGTACACACAGGTGATCCATAGGTCTCCCGCAGGTGTGCCCTCTGGTGGCAAGTCTTACACACAGGTGAGGTTCACATACATAACATACATGAAAATAGCAATGAAGCATTGTAATTTTTCGTATATTGGCCCATAGTTTGCTGATAAAATGACAGCGAGGCTAATAACGCTCGCTGTTATTTATGCGAAAATATTACAGAAACTTCAGGCAAGGGCAGATGTGAGGTTAAACTCAAATTCTGCCCTCTTGAGCATCTCTGAACATAATCAATCAACCATTGGTGGCCATGCCTTCAGCTGCCTGGGCTCTAAGCTCTGGAACTCCCCGAAACCTCTCCACCTCTCTACATCTCTTTCCTCCTTTAAGATGCTCCTTAAAACTTACCTCTTTGACCAAGCTTTTGGTCATCTGCCATAATTTTTTCTTATGTGGCTCGGGTGTTAAATGTATTTGTTTTGTCTTATAACACCCCTGTGAAGCGACTTGGGACATTTTACTATGTTAAAGGCGCTATATAAATATAAGCTATTGTTGTAAACTCATAAATCCAAAAGTTTATGTCGTGCAAGCGGCATCTTGCTGTCTGCCTTGTCATTGAAAGGTGTGTAAATATAAACTAAACTTGCCACTGAAAGTTAAGTCTTGTTCATCGCCATCTAAGTACTCTTTTAACGACGTGATAAGTATTAATTACTGCCAGTTAACCTCTTGGGCACTGACACTCAACATTACAAGCATGGAGTCTCATTCCTTCAGGTTTTGTTGAAGATTTTAAAAATGCCAAATTTTAAATTAAATGTTTTTTGTTCCTTTTACTCTCTTGTAATCCAAGCTTTCTCTCTTTATTTATCTTTCTGTCTCTGATATGACTATGAATTCACCCACTCTAATTTATGCTTCCTTCTCTGTCCTTGCGCTGTTAATTTCACAATCCTTCAATCTGATTGGTTAAGGAGACACATAGTTGTTTGTCCTGTTTACTCCGATCCCAGATGCCCGGTTTCCCTCGCTGCAATGTTATCACCTCGCACTTTGAGCAACTTATCATGCAAAAATTAAAAAAACCTAAATGTGCAAGGACAAGTCTGTCTAAAGACACATGCTGTTCGATGCCCTGCCGCAGCAAGTTATGGCCCAATGTATTACAACTAAGCTTTCGCATTTCATCTAAATCAGTGGTGCTAAAAATAATAGCTGTCAGCTAGCATATTATTTGGTAGCACCCATGGGTGTGATTTTCATCTCGCAATCCTTACACCTAAAAATAGGACCAGAATTATGTGGGCCAGAGAACTTATTGCTGGTTGTCTGCCCGTTGTGATATTTGGGTGGACCTTGATTTAGGTGACCAGAGTTACCATTGGAAACAGGCAGGAGCCGAATGCTTATATGCAAATAGAGGTCAATTAATGTTGTCAAGACCCAACTGTTAATTCGTGACCCCACCACAAACTATGGGTGGTATAAGTTGGGGTTGGCCATTACCAGTGACATTTTAAGAAATTCTCAACTGCTTTCAGGTAAAATGCTGCATTTGTGAAGGGGCTACTAACGTGGTGGATAAGGGAGTGACAATGGATATATGGACAACAATAACTTGTATTTATATTGCGTCTTAAATGTAGTAAAACGTCCCAAGGCACTTCACAGGCGTTTTATAAGACAAAAGATTTGACACCGCGCCACATAAAGAGAAATTAGGGCAGACTTGGTCAAAGAGGTAGGTTTTAGGGAGCGTCTTGAAGGAGGAAATAGAGGCGGAGGGGTTTAGGGAGGCAGTTCCAGAGCTTGGGGCCTAGGCAACGATGGTTGAGTGATTATAATTGGGGATGCTCAATAGGGCAGAATTAAAGGAGCGCAGACATCTCGGGGTTGTGGGGCTGGAGGTGATTACAGAGATAGGGAGGGGGCGAGGCCATGGAGGGATTTAAAAACAAGGATGAAAATTTTAAAATCAAGACGTTGCTTAACTGGGAGCCAATGTAGGTCAGCGAGCACGGGGTGATGGGTGAGCAGGACTTGGTGCGCGTTATGACATGGGCAACCCAGTTTTGGATGACCTCAAGTTTATTTAAGGTAAAACATGGGAGTCCAGCCAGTAGTGCGTTGGAATAGTAAAGTCTAGAGGTAACACAGACATGGATAAGGGTTTCAGCAGCGGATGAGCTGAGGCAAGGGCGGAGACATAGAAACATAGAAAATAGGTGCAGGAGTAGGCCATTCGGCCCTTCTAGCCTGCACCGCCATTCAATGAGTTCATGGCTGAACATTCAACTTCAGTACGGGCAATGTTAGAGGTGGAAATAGGCACTTAGTTATGCAGCGGATATGTGCTTGGAAGCTCATTTTAGGGTCAAATATGACACCAAGGTTGTGAACCGTGTGGTCGCGCCTCATACAGATGTTAGGGAGAGGGATGGACTCGGTGGCTAGGGAACGGAGTTTGTGGCGGGGACTGAAAACAATGGCTTCGGCATTCCCAATATTTAATTGGAAAAAATTTCTGCTCATCCAGAACTGGATGTTGGACAAGCAGTCTGACAATTTAGAGATCGTGGAGGGGTCAAGAGAAGTGATGTGGTAGAGCTGGGTGTCGTCAGCATACTGACAGTGTTTTTGGATGATGTTGTTAATGGGGTGCATGTAGATGAGAAATGGGGTGCCAAGGATACATCCTTGGGGGACATCAGAGATAATGATGCGGGAGTGGGAAGAGAAGCCGTTGCAGGTGATTCTCTTGCTACAGTTAGATAGAAAAGAATGGAACCAGGTGATGTACAGTCCCAACCAGCTGGATGACGGTCAAGCGGTGTTGGAGGAGGATGGAATTGTCAACCGTATCAAAGTCTGCAGACAAGGAGGGATAGTTTACCATTGTCACAGAGCCGTTTCGGTACTGAGGCAGGGGCAGAAACCCGACTGGAGGAATTCAAACATGGAGTTGCGGGAAAGATGGGCACGGATTTGGGAGGCGACAACACGTTCAAGGACTTTGGAGAGGAAAGGGTAGTTGGAGATAGGGCAATAGTTTGCAAGGGCGGTCAAGGGTTGTTTTTTTGAGGAGGGGGGTGATGACGGCAGATTTGAGGGAGATGGCTACTGTAACTGAGGTGAAAGAACCGTTAACAATGTCACCAGACAAAGAAGTGGGTGGTTACTAAATGTAAGACGACCATTCGGCCTGTAGAGCCTTTTCCAGCTCTCTGCAACACCACCAAGAGTTTGGTGGGAATAGACAAGATGAGCATGGAGAGGTCATGAGGGGAGATCAGACTTCCAGAAAGCATTTGATAAGATTCCGCACAATAGAGTTTATTAGCAAAAATAAAAGTGCACAGAATTGCAGGTAACCTTGTGACATGGGTTGGTGATTGGTGTGCCATTCTGCATGCTTAATATTCTGGTATGCACTCCCTTGTATGCAGACAGAGAGTAAGGATAAAGGGAATGTACTTTGATTGGCAGGATATGACAAGTGGTATTCCCCAAGGATCTGTACTGGGGCCTTAGCTTTTCACCAGATATAGCAATGACTTGGATGAAGGAATAGAGAGTTGTATATCCAAGTTCACAAATTACACCAAGTGAGGAGACACAATAAATTGTGTTGAAGGGCGCAGGAAGGTACAAAGGGACATGGACATGTTAGTGGGCGAAACTATGATAGATCGAATTCGATCATAGGAAAATGTGAAGTTATTCACTTTGGATCGAAGAAAGACAAATTGGAATATTTTCTTAATGGCGAGAGACAAGGACCTGTGGAGGAGTAAAAGGATTTGGGATCCATGTACATAAGTCACCAACATTTAGTACACAGGTACAAAAAGTAATTAAATATTTTGGTCTTTGTCAAGAGGGCTGGAATACAAAGGGGAGGAAGTTATGCTTCAGTTGTACAGAGCCTTGGTCAGACACCATCTGGAGTACCGCGTTCAGTATTGAGAACAGCACATCAGGAAGTTAAATACTGGTATTGGAAGATGTACAGCATAGATTGACCAGAATGATACCAGGATAAAGTGTTAAATTATGAGGCTAGGTTGTTGCATAAACATGGTTTGTATTCTCTTGAATTTACAAAGTTGATGGGTGATCTAATTGAGGTGTTTAAAATGAAAAAGGATTTGATAGGGTACATATAGAGAAATTATTTACTCTTGTGGAGAATCCATAACAAGAGGGCACAATCTTAAAACTAGAACTAGGCCATTCAGGAGTGAAATCTAGAAGCACTTTTTTACATAACAGGTAGTTGAAATCTGGAATTCTCTCTCTCTCTCTCTCTCTCTCTTTCTCAAAAGGCAGTGTATGCTACATCAATTTAAATTTTCAAGGCATATATTGATAGATTTTTGTTAGGTAGGGGTATGAAGGGATATGGATCACAAGTGGGTAAATTGAGTTTACAAGAGTAGCTGTAGGAAGAGCAAATAGAAGGAAGCTAATTGAAGAAGTCCTTACTTTCCCAACAGAATTTATAGGCCCAGGACAACATACCTACAGTTCTCAATGGAGCAGTGCATAAGGTGGTTACACTTCTACAGAATGATGGAGGCAGAGTTATATCACCTCCTGCAATGAGTTCTGCAACTAGCTGCCATAACTAGCACAGCATTGCCTGTTGCAGTCAAGTTCACTAGACCTCGAACTTCTTTGACTCCAATTGCTACCACAGGTGACATTAGTAACATTATTCAGTTTGCAGTTTATGATTGCATTAATCAGGTGACTGAGGCAAACACTTTTATCACCTGTGCCATGGACAACCAAAAGCAGCAAGATAGTGATTTTCACAGATTGCAGGTTCTCCCAGCCCAGGCATTGTGTTATTGATGGCACCTCCAGGCTCCTTTAGATGATCCTGGTGCCTTCATGGACTGCAACAGTTTCCATTGCATTAGTCAGTAAGTAACAAGCCCAATACGGGAGGGGGTGCGTTCTGAATTTAGTTTTGGGGAATGAAACTGGCAGGTGGAAGGGTTATCAGTGGGAGAGCACTTGGGTGGCAGTGACCATAATTCAGTCAGATTCAAGGTAGTTGTGGATAAGGACAAGGATAGACTAGAAATAAAAGTCCCAAATTGGGGAAAAGCTAACTTTGCTAAGTTGAGAAGTGATTTGGCCACAGTGGACTGGAAACAGCTACTTGTAGGTAAATCAGTGTTGGAACAGTGGGAGGCATTCAAGGAGGAGATCCAGAGGGCTCAGGCCAAACATGTGCCCTTAAAGAAAAAGAGTGGGAATAACAATTCTCGAGTCACCTGGGTGTCTAGGGACTTACCGGGGAGGATAAAGAATAAAAGGGAAGCTTATATCATATACCTACGGCTAAATACTGTAGAATCTCTGGAGGAATATAGAAAGTTCAATGGTAAAATTAAAAAGGATATTCGGAATGCTAAGAGAAAGCATGAAAAATTCTTGACAAGTAAAATGAAGGAAAACCCAAAGATGTTCTATAAATATATTAAAAGTAAGAGGATAACTAAAGAAAGGGTAGGGCTTATTAGAGACAACCATGGTAATCTCTGTGTGGAGGCGGACGATGTTGGTATGGTTCTTAATGAATACTTTACATCTGTTTTCACAAAGGAAAGGGGCAATGCAAATACTGCTATCGAGGAGGATTGTGAAATTCTGCATGAAATAAACAGAGGGGGTATTAAGGGGTTTAGCAGCTTTGAAAGTGGATTACTCCTCAAGCCTGGATGAAATGCATCCCAGGCTGTTGAGCAAAGCAAAAGAGGAAATAGCAGAGGCCTTGACCATCATTTTCCAGTCCTCTTTGGATTTAGGCATGGCGTCGGAGGACTTTAGGACTGCTAATGTGGTACCCTTGTTTAAGACGGGAAAAAGGGATAGGCTGAGTAATTACAGGCTTGTCAGCCTAACCTCAGTGGTGGGAAAATTATTGGCAAAAATCCTGAAGGACAGGATAAATCTACAGTTGGAAAGGAAAGGATTAATCAGGGACACTCAGCACGGATTTGTTTAGGGAAAATCGTGTTTGACTAACCTGTTTGAATTTTTCGAGGAGGTAACCAAGAGGGTCAATGAGGGTAGTGCGTACGATGTAGTGTATATGGACTTTAGCAAGACTTTTGATAAGATCCCACATTGCAGACTGGTCACGAAAGTAAAAGCCTATGGGATCCAGGGCAAAGTGGCAAATTGGATCCAAAATTGGCTTGGAGGTAGGAAGCAAAAGGGTAATGGTTGATGGATGTTTTTGTGACTGGAAGGATGGGGCAGAAACTCCGAGGAGGACATCCCACAGGCAAATCAATAAAGAATAGAAATAAAATGCACATTTACCTGAAGCTGCTGCACCCGCTTGAATTCTCAATCCACAGGAGCGCGTGCTCGTAGGGAGGTCTGCAGGAGTCACGTGTGCCTGGACACCCAATCACAGGTAAGTGTTTTCTCATTCATTGTAATAGGAGTTTTGTATGTTACGAAACTCCTATTACAATGAAGGAGAAAAACCCCAAAACTCACAAAAAATACATAAAACATTAAAAAAAACACCTCACACAATAAACTAATAGAAATTAAAAATGTTACACATGTTTTTTAAAAGAAAAAAAATTGCCGATTTAAAAAAAAAAGTTAGGGTTAGGGTTTAAAATAACATTATCTTGAGTGGGCAGGGTTTTAACATAAATATGTTTTTTTAATTTTTATTTTAATCGTGTTTTTTCTATGTTTTAAAACTCTTACACCTGAACAGGCGCAAGAGTTTTGAAGACATTTGCTGTGCAAGATATGGGTAAATAGCCCAAACTTCCACATATAACTGTCCTCGCACCTGATCTGACTACGATCTGTCAAGCATTGCGCGCTGAAAACTGGCTTTTCCGATGCCTTCCTGGGTCCGTAGAAACTTCATGCAGGCCCAGGGTGTCGGAAATTCTGCCCCGATGTTTTTAGTGGGGTTCTGCAGGGCTCAGTACTGGGTCCCTTGCTTTTTGTGGTATACACCAATTATCTAGACTTGAATATAGGGAGTATGATTGAGAAGTTTGCAGATGACATTAAGATTGGCTGTGTGGTTGATAATGAAGAGGAAAGTCATGGACTGCAGGAGGATATCAATCGGTCAGGTGGGCAGAGCAGTGGCAAATGGCAGAGAAGTGTGAGGTAATGCACTTTGGGAGGGCTAATAAGGAAAGTGTATACACATTAAATGGTAGGCCACTTAGAAGTGTAGATGAACAAAGGGACCTTGGAATGCTTGTCTACAGATCCCTGAAAGTAGCTGGCCGGGTGGATAAGGTGGTTAAGAAGGCATACGGAATGCTTGCCTTTATTGGCCGAGGCATAGAATACAAGAGCAGGGAGGTTATGCTTAAATTGTATAATACTCTGGTTATGCCACAGCTGGAATACTGCGTGCAGTTCTGGTCATCGTACGATAGGAAGGATGTGTTTGCACTGGAGAGGGTGCAGAGGAAATTTACGAGGATGCTGCTTGGAATTGAGAATTTTAGTTATGAGGATAGAAACATAGAAACATAGAAAATAGGTGCAGGAGTAGGCCATTCGGCCCTTCTAGCCTGCACCGCCATTCAATGAGTTCATGGCTGAACATGCAACTTCAGTACCCCATTCCTGCTTTCTCACCATACCCCTTGATTCCCCTAGTAGTAAGGACTTCATCTAACTCCTTTTTGAATATATTTAGTGAATTGGCCTCAACAACTTTCTGTGGTAGAGAATTCCACAGGTTCACCACTCTCTGGGTGAAGAAATTCCTCCTCATCTCAGTCCTAAATGGCTTCCCCCTTATCCTTAGACTGTGTCCCCTGGTTCTGGACTTCCCCAACATTGGGAACATTCTTCCTGCATCTAACCTGTCTAACCCCGTCAGAATTTTAAACGTTTCTATGAGGTCCCCTCTCATTCTTCTGAACTCCAGTGAATACAAGCCCAGTTGATCCAGTCTTTCTTGATAGGTCAGTCCCGCCATCCCGGGAATCAGTCTGGTGAACCTTCGCTGCACTCCCTCAATAGCAAGAATGTCCTTCCTCAGGTTAGGAGACCAAAACTGTACACAATACTCCAGGTGTGGCCTCACCAAGGCCCTGTACAATTGTAGCAACACCTCCCTGCCCTTGTACTCAAATCCCCTCGCTATGAAGGCCAACATGCCATTTGCTTTCTTAACCGCCTGCTGTACCTGCATGCCAACCTTCAATGACTGATGTACCATGACACCCAGGTCTCGTTGCACCTCTCCTTTTCCTAATCTGTCACCATTCAGATAATAGTCTGTCTCTCTGTTTTTACCACCAAAGTGGATAACCTCACATTTATCCACATTATACTTCATCTGCCATGTATTTGCCCACTCACCTAACCTATCCAAGTCGCTCTGCAGCCTCATAGAATCCTCCTTGCAGCTCACACTGCCACCCAACTTAGTGTCATCCGCAAATTTGGAGATACTACATTTAATCCCCTCGTCTAAATCATTAATGTACAGTGTAAACAGCTGGGGCCCCAGCACAGAACCTTGCGGTACCCCACTAGTCACTGCCTGCCATTCTGAAAAGTCCCCATTTACTCCTACTCTTTGCTTCCTGTCTGACAACCAGTTCTCAATCCATGTCAGCACACTACCCCCAATCCCATGTGCTTTAACTTTGCACATTAATCTCTTGTGTGGGACCTTGTCGAAAGCCTTCTGAAAGTCCAAATATACCACATCGACTGGTTCTCCCTTGTCCACTCTACTGGAAACATCCTCAAAAAATTCCAGAAGATTTGTCAAGCATGATTTCCCTTTCACAAATCCATGCTGACTTGGACCTATCATATTACCGCTTTCCAAACGCACTGCGATGACATCCTTAATAATTGATTCCATCATTTTACCCACTACCGATGTCAGGCTGACCGGTCTGTAATTCCCTGTTTTCTCTCTCCCTCCTTTTTTAAAAAGTGGGGTTACATTGGCTACCCTCCACTCCATAGGAACTGATCCAGAGTCAATGGAATGTTGGAAAATGACTGTCAATGCATCCACTATTTCCAAGGCCACCTCCTTAAGTACTCTGGGATGCAGTCCATCAGGCCCTGGGGATTTATCGGCCTTCAATCCCATCAATTTCCCCAACACAATTTCCCGACTAATAAGGATTTCCCTCAGTTCCTCCTCCTTACTAGACCCTCCGACCCCTTTTATATCCGGAAGGTTGTTTGTGTCCTCCTCAGTGAATACCGAACCAAAGTACTTGTTCAATTGGACCGCCATTTCTTTGTTCTCCGTTATGACTTCCCCTGATTCTGACTGCAGGGGACCTACGTTTGTCTTTACTAACCTTTTTCTCTTTACATATCTATAGAAACTTTTGCAATCCGTCTTAATGTTCCCTGCAAGCTTCTTCTCGTACTCCATTTTCCCTGCCCTAATCAAACCCTTTGTCCTCCTCTGCTGAGTTCTAAATTTCTCCCAGTCCCCGGGTTCTCTGCTATTTCTGGCCAATTTGTATGCCACTTCCTTGGCTTTAATGCTATCCCTGATTTCCCTTGATAGCCACGGTTGAGCCACCTTCCCTTTTTTATTTTTACGACAGACAGGAATGTACAATTGTTGTAGTTCATCCATGCGGTCTCTAAATGTCTGCCATTGCCCATCCACAGTCAACCCCTTCAGTATCATTCACCAATCTATCCTAGCCAATTCACGCCTCATACCTTCAAAGGATAGATCGGATAGGCTAGAACAGAGGAGGTTGAGAGGCGACCTCTTTGAGGTGTATAACATTTTGTGGGGCCTGGATAACTGGATAGCAAGAGCCTATTTCCCTTGGTGGAGGGGTCAGTTACGAGGAGACATAGTTTTAAATGGTTGGTGGAAGGTTTAGAGGTGATTTGAGGGGAAGCTTCTTCACGCAGAAGGTTGTGGGGGTCTGGAACTCACTGCCTGGAAGGGTGGTAGAGGCAGAAACCCTCACCACATTTAAAAGGTGCTTGGATGGACACTTGAGGACGGACCTAGAGCTGGTAAGTGAGATTAGACTGGATACCCTCTTGTTGGCTGGTGCTTGGAATTGAGAATCTTAGCTATGAGGATTGATTGGATAGGCTGGGTTTGTTCTAGAACAGAGGAGGTTGAGAGGAGACCTCATTGAGGTGTATAAAATTTTGTGAGGCTTGGATAACTGGATAGCAAACTGGTAAATACTTCAGGGAATCGAATACAGCCAGAGTGATCTCCTGGACTAGTTTTGATCGCCTGGATGGGTCGGAGAGGAATTTTCCCAGATTTCTTTCCACAATTGGCCTGGGTTTTTATCTTTTATTTGCCTCTCCCAGGAGATTACATGGCTCCGGTTGGGGTGGGGTATAAAATGTTGCGATGCATGGGGTATCGCAGTTGTGTGAGACGGACTGGTTAGGCCGGATGTTCTTTATTGTACACAGGTTTATATGCAACCTTCAGGGCTGCTGACTGAGGTCCGTGTGGCTCTTTGTCGGCCAGTGCGGACACGATGGGCCGAAATGGCCTCCTTCTGCGCTGTAGATTTCTATGTTTCTAATGTCCAACTGATATGTGATCACAAACAGCACATCACACATTTGTGCTTGCTTTCCTGGCAATGACACACCAATCCTCCCTCTCCCCCCCACTCTTTCTGCTGCACAGCAATTGAGAAGTTAGCTGTTTGGGGTCAAGAGCTATCCCTGCACATATGGCTCATGACTCCTCTCAGGAATTAATGTATGGTGGTCAAGCTGCAGTACAAGTCCCGTTCACCCATCACTCCAGTGCTCGCTGACCTACATTGGCTCCCGGTCTGGCAACACCGCACTTTAAAAATTCTCATCCTTGTTTTTAAATCCCTCCATAATACTAATACAGGTACAACATCCGAAATCTTTGGGACTGAGTCTGTGCCGGTTTTTGGGTTTTTCCGGATTTCAGACAAGAAAATCAATAGTCTGAAATCCGGAATCCTCGACTGAATCCGTGCCGGATTTCGGACCTCGCTGCTTGCTGATTCACTCCACTCCTCGACGCCCGCCGATTCCCGCGGCCCCCCAGCACTGCGCTTTTTATCTGTAAGTAGCCTCCTTGTTCCTCCTACTAAACTGAACCACCTCAAAAATGTCTAGTTTTCAGACAATAATTCCTGACGATTCCATTGCAAAATGTCCGGTTTTTGGTTAATAATTCCGGATTCTGGACGACACCATCAACCATGCGCAAAATGTCCGATTTTCAGACGATTCAGGTTTTTGGAGATCCGGATTCGGGACATTGCACCTATATGTGGCTATGGATGACGATTGGGTAGCTATGCTGGATTTCCCGTACATCCGTACATCTATAGGTGAGTCAGCTACAGGGAGGGTGATTAATGCTGGCAGCTTTCCAATTGCGTTTAAAGTAGACCTGGCCAAGATAATGGCTTCCGTCGACTGCTTTGGACACCCAACAAATCGCTTGCCCCATTTACACTACACCTGAAAATTGATCCCATGAAGTCTAGAATAAATTTACAAAACGATTATTTTTTGTGATTTAGACTTTCAAAATCAAATCTTTCCTTATTCACTCTACCATAACCTTTCATTATTTCTAAGGGCAGGCAGCTCAAATTGGTTATCCTAAAACCGGCAAGCTGCCCGATTGTCATCCACCGCTCACCACAATATGTTAATGACTCCCAAGGCCCAATTATGGACGAGCCTTGGGCCTCTGAATTCTAACGTACGCTCTGAGAATGGCGCCTATTTCAGACACTGAAAACAGGCCTAAACAAATTTCTATCCCTGTAGTAAGATAAACAGCAGTAAGATAGATTAAAATTCCCTCTGTTTATTTAGGCTAGGGTGTGTGAGGGTACTCTGGAAGAAGGTATGCAGGGAGAGTAGCAATCAGAGATATTTAAAGTAGTGATGTAATATTTAGTATGGATTTCAACCAGCTGCCGCACAACTTAAGACCTGTATGTTATAATGTACCTTTTTCCCCTGTTCTGCAACTCCTGAAGGAATCATGTATTGTTATGGTTGTCCATAGTGTCTGGAAGTTGTGCATTGTATCTGAATTCAGATAGTCAGGCTTCCGTGAAGGAAAAAAGATGAATATAGTAGGCAGCAGCTGTTGAGGTTAAGAGAGTGATGGCTATCAGCAATGGCACTTAAGTAGACTCCGGCCAGTGAGTAACTAGTCCCTAAAGAAAATTTAACCTCAACAGCTGTGCTGATTTGTCTGGCCCATGAAGTTACTTTTGTTCAAGACATGGAAAGAACCACTAAAGGGTTAGATGTAGTACTTTAACAAATATATAGGCTTAGAGAGAGAGCGACTTTTTAATTAAGGTATAGGGACAATACTGTGCCACCAGAAGTGATTGCTTGGCTATTGTTTAGTTAGTCTCACTTTTGTTTAAAATACTTTGGTCACAATGATTGAGAAGTTTCTAAAAATCAGCAATAATGGAAATCAGATTGAGTACTTTGTTTCCTCTTATGGGCACCCAGCAGTCTTTCTCTCCTTTGCTGTATCACGTCCAAGAGCAGGAGCATGAAGGTCAGGTCATTGAAATTGTGTGCCCTTCTTTTCTGACTCCTTCCAATGCTCTGTTACCGTTCTGGGGTGCCTTTGCAGGTTCTCCACTTGAAGACATACTTTAAAAGTGGCCCACATTACACATGAACCATCCATTACAGCTAACTGACAGTCAACTCACTGCGCCAAACACTCTGCTGCTTACCTGCTCCTCTCCAATCTGCTGCAATTTTCAGCTATTCTTGACAATCTTAATTGTCAACCTCCACCCCCCCTCTCCGCCCCCCCCCCATCCCCCAACCAACTGAGCATTGTTGCTGTGTAAAAACTGGAGTTTAAAAAAATTTGTTCATGGGATGTGGATGTTGCTGGCAAAGCCAGTATTTATTGCCCATTCCTAATTGCCCTTGAGAAGGTGGTGGTGAGCTGGCTTCTTGAACCGCTGCAGTCTGTATGGTGAAGATACTCAGTGTTGTTAGGGAGGGAGTTCTGTGATTTTGACTTAGCGACGATGAAGGAATGGCGATATACTTCCAAGTCAGGATGGTGTGTGGCTTGGAGGGGAACTTGGAGGCGGTAGTGTTCCCATGCGCCTGTTGCCCTTGTCCTTCTAGGTGTTCCACTGAACCGCCAATGGTTAAATAACCACTGACTCTGCAATTTATGGCGGGTCCGTGCTTAGTGATACTATTGTGCGCACATCTTGGCTCAGGGATGCAACAAAGTTGTAAATTACCCTATTTGAACTGTGGGGCCATTATGTTTTTTTTGATTAGTCCTGTGGGCTATTTTATGCTCATTTGAATAACCAGGTGCATCCTCAGTTTAATGTTCATCTGAAAGACAGTATCTCTTGCAATGCAGTGCTTCCTCAGAGATGAAATTGCTACATTGCATTGTTATAAGGTGTAAGTGGTTTCCCTTGGGTGTTTTCGACACACCCCCACGTTACAATAGTTCAAGACCTGGGAGTGACTACTGTATTGAACAGATGAATGAGTCATGGACAAATACCTCTTAACAATGGACCCTCCATCTTTGCCCATTACCTGTGATGAGTTGCCTTCTCCTGGCCATTGTAACTTCTCAAACCACCACCCATCAGATGTGGATTTCGAGTACAACATGGAAAAGTACCTGGGCCCCTCCCACAAAAGGTTGCCAGCTTTCTCTGCAGTGAGAAATATGCAGGGATCAAGGGATATGGAGAGAAAGCAGGAAAGGGGTACTGAGGTGAATGATCAGCTATGATCTTATTGAATGGTGGTGCAGGCTCAAAGGGCCGAATGGCCTACTCCTGCACCTATTTTCTATGTTACTATGTTTCTATTAAAACACAATGTCCAGATATCCAACAATCCTTGGGGAGCCGATGCTTACAAGTGTTACCTCTGGAGTCTCCCAAGGGTCTATCCTTGGTCCCCTGCTCTTCCTCATCTACATCTAGTCCTTGGTGAAATCATTCATAGATGTGGAATCAGGTTCCATATGTACGCTTATGATACCCTGCTCTAAATCTCCACCCTACCCTCTGTGATCAAATTGCTTGTCCTATATCTAGTTGTGGTTGAGGGGCAGTTAAACATTGGGAAGACTGAAGCCATTGTCCTTGTCTGCCACCACAAACTCCATACCTTTGTCACCAATTTTAGTCCCCTCACCAGCCACTGTCTCAGGCTGAACCAGACTGTTCTCAACTTAGACATACTATTCTACCTTGATCAGAGCTTCTGACTCCTTATCCTTTCCGTTGCAAACGCTGCCTAGTTCCAATACTATCTGCCTGGGCCCCTACCTTAGTCCATCTGATACTGAAACTCTCATCCATGTCTTTGTCACCCGCAGACTTCACTACCCCCAATTCTATTCTAACCACACTCCCATCTTACACTCTCTCTAAACCTCAGCTCATCTGCCTGTGTCCTCTCTAGCATCACGTCCCGCACTCCATCATCCTTTTCATTGCTGACCTATATTGACTCCTGGCTCACCCTCGTACTCAAGTCCCTTCATGCCCTTATACATCTCTATTTCTGAAACCTTCTCCAACAATACTACTCCCGCCTGAACTCTGCTCCTTAGACCGTGGCATCTTGTGCATTCCATCATCACTTCACTTTCCTCTCCTTTAAGGACCTCCCACCCTTTCCCTCAACGACTATCTGTCCCACCTGTGACAGAGGCTGTGGTTCTTGTATTGGACTGTACAGCCACCTAAGAACTCGTGTTAAGAGTGGAAGCAAGTCTTCCTCGATTCTGAGGGACTGCCTAAGATAATGATGATGATGAAAACCCATCTCTTTGAACAAGCTTTTGGTCATTCCTTGTAAAGTCTCCTTTTTTAGTTTGGCATCCATTTCTTTCATTATGCTTCTGTGAAATATTTTGGAAATTTTTTTAAAAAGTGCTATATAATTGTAAATTGCTGTTGTTCGATTCAGTTGTGTTTTATTCATAATGTCCAATAAGGATAATGCAGTTGCTGTTAGTAAGCATTTTGTTCAATCCAGTCTGACATTGTAACCTGACTTCTCTTTAAAGATACTGAAGGACCTACTATTTATTTCTAACATTTTCTCTTTTTTTTTGTTTAATCCAAGTTTTTAAAAGCCACTTTAATAATGAAAAAGTAAAACATAATGAATAATAACTATGCCAAAATTCTCAAGTTTATGATTATGTTCTATTCCAGAACCAAGAATATCCTTTAAAACCAAACTGAAAGATGTTGAAGTTGTGGAGAAGGAAACGGCAACCCTCCAGTGTGAAGTTCCTATTCCTGCTGTACAGGCCAGTTGGTTCTTAGAGGAAACTGAGATAACTGAGAGCACTAAATATAAAATAGAAGAGGAAGGCACCCTTAGAAAACTTACTATCAAAAATGTTACTACTGATGACGATGCTGTCTACATCTGTGAAATGAAAGAAGGCAGCAGAACGGTTGGAGAGTTGACAGTAAAAGGTAGGATTCATATGGTGCCTTAATTGCATTGATGTGTCTGAATGCTAAACACCTTAAATCTCTTGGTTTAAATTACTAGCCAATTATTTCCAACTCTTTTGAAGTCATGGATCTATTATTTATTTTATATTCAAAGAATTATATTCCTAAATCTGTTAGAGGATGGGTGTTCTTACTTATAAGTTACTCCTCAAAATAATAAGGTTCACAGCATTTATGAGTAGGTGGTCAGAGATTTATTAAGCATATGATAATAATTATTGATGATATTTAAACATTCGCTGAACAGCAGAATTTACAACAAAACCTTGCGCGTTCACTGGAGAATCCAATCGATGTCAATAACTTTGGTTTTACAACACCCTTTTGTTATAGTTTTCACCCTGATTAATTTGTCAATCAAATTATTAGGCTAAAGATAGTTACAGAAGTTCATGAATTATCAAAGGCCTTCTAACAAACTGCGAGTATCTTACTTTCGTATCACCCGAGGCTGTATCCCCTTGACAGATGTAGTCTTTGTAAGGTTGGTTTTTGTATGTAGCCGTTTACACACAAAGTCAATTCTTCCACAATTAGATGTTGTACTTAATGAATTAATTGGAACTATCACTTTTTTTAGCTTGATAGTTAAAACATTTAGGGGATTATTTTGGTGGCAGGGTAAAAACAGGTGCTAAATGGGTGCTGTGCTAATAAGACAAGCCTGTTTGAAAATCTGGTTTTAGCATGCAATTTTGGTTGTAGTTGCTGATTACCATACTTTGAACTTGGCTGGAGGTGCTAAAACGGACACCTACAGGTTTAGCACTCAAGTGCTGATAGACACAATTTTCAGGGAGCACTATATTGAAGGTGTGGAGTGCATTGGCTGACGCACAGTGGCAGGTTTCAGGAGGGCTCGGGTGAGAGGGCGCACAAGTTCTCGAATGCGGCACTGAAGGAGGTCCAGAGGAGGAGGTCTGAGTCTTGAACCTGCAGGGGGAAAGGAGTCCATCTTGTACTCCTGTCCTCTCCTGCAGCAGCTGGTTCTGCTCTGCCTGGCCTCATATTCCTCCTCCCAATTTCTCCTGCAGACCAAGGGGGAACCCCGAGGAAGATACCCAAGACCAAGCACTCCCTTCTGGTGATTCCTATAAGGTGTCCAATATGGTAAGCAGCACAGTACTTAATGTTTTTTTAAGAGAAATCCTCGGAGAATTTCCGGAATAAATGTTGCTCGAGTGTTCGTGAAGTTTTTGACGAAGTGTCTCAGAAAGTCTCCCGATGTGTTTCAAAGCTCCAGAGCAAGTGAACATTAAAAGGTGGTATACCTTTAAGTAGTGCTCGAAATCCTCAGCAACCACTTGTTTACTCCCAATCAGCTGGTCGCTGTTAGGAAAGCGCATTAGGCCAAGCGCTATCCACCAAAATGCCGTGTAGTCCCCTTAATGAGCACTAGCAAGCAATTTAAGTGGCATCCAGCCCCTTAATGATCCTCCAGGTGGTTGTTCCTAGCACAAGCTTCAACTCCTTTATTCTCGGTCAAGTCGTCCAGGACCCGGCCCTGCGGACGGTGTACGAAGCGAAGAAGGCCGCGCTGAAGGACCTGCAGCTCGTCGGGTCCCGAGGCGCGTTCGTGAGGTCGCGGATCCGGTTCCTGCGGGATCTGGACCGCGGCTCCCCCTTCTTCTACTCGCTGGAAAAAAGGCAGAGTGTCCGTAAGCAGCTCTTGACGCTGCTGGCCGACGACGGCTCTCTCGTCTCGGATCCGGAGGGCGTCAACAACAGGGCCCGTGAATATTACGGGGCTCTGTTCTCTCCGGATCCGTCCAGCGAGGAAGCGCGTAGAGTTTTGTGGGAGGACCTGCCGAAGGTCGGCCCGGAGGGCGCCGAAAATCTGGAAGCTCCGCTAAGCCTGGCGGAGCTGACCGGTGCCCTCGCCCGGCTCTCGAGGGGAAAATCCCCGGGGCTGGACGGGCTGACCGTGGAGTTCCACAGGGCGTTCTGGGACGTCCTGGGGAGCGACTACGCGCGGGTCCTGGGGGAAAGTCTGGCGACCGGGGAGATGCCCCTCTCTTGGCGCAGGGCAGTCATCGTCCTGCTGCCTAAGAAGGGCGATCTCCGCCTCCTTAAGAACTGGCGCCCGGTCTCCCTCCTCAGCACGGACTACAAAATCTTTGCCAGGGCGATGTCTGCTCGCCTTGGTGCCGTGCTGGACCACATGATCCACCCCGACCAGTCCTACACGGTCCCGGGCCGGACAATCCACGATAACATCCATCTGGTCCGGGACCTCATCCATTGTTCCCAGGAGGCTGGTCTGTCGGTCGCCTTCCTATCCCTCGACCAAGAGAAGGCGTTCGACAGGGTGGATCACGACTATCTGCTCGGAACTCTACGCGCTTTCGGGTTCGGGACGCATTTCGTCGCCCGGATCCGACTTTTGTACGCCGCCGCGGAGTGTCTGATTAAGGTTAACGGGTCCTTGACGGCGCCCCTTCGCTTTAGGAGAGGGGTGCGCCAGGGATGCCCCATGTCCGGCCAGTTATACGCCGTTTGCGTGGAGCCTTTCCTGCGCCTCTTGCGGACGAGGTTGACGGGACTGGCTCTGCAAGGGCCGGGCGTGGAGGTCGTCCTCTCGGCTTACGCCGATGACGTGCTCCTCGCGGTAGAGGATCCCGCTGACCTGCGGAGGATGCGTGAGTGCCAGGAGATTTACTCGGCCGCGTCCTCCGCCAGGATCAACTGGGAGAAATGTTCCGGACTCCTGGTGGGTCAGTGGCGGGTGGACTCCCTGCCGGAGGAGCTCAGGCCGTTTGCCTGGAGCACGACCCATCTCCTCTATCTGGGAGTCTACCTTAGCCCCGACGAGGGAGCCTGGCCGGCGAACTGGCAGGAGCTGGAGGCCAAGGTCGCCGCTCGCCTAGGGCGCTGGACAGGACTGCTCCGAGTGCTGTCCTACAGGGGTCGAGCGCTAGTCATAAACCAGCTGGTGGCCGCAATGTTGTGGTACCGGCTGGTCACTTTGACCCCTCCCCCTGCGTTTGTCGCCAAGATACAGAAGAAGCTGGTGGACTTCTTCTGGAACAACAGGAAGCACTGGGTCTCTGCTGCGGTCCTGAGTCTCCCGCTTGAGGAGGGCGGTCAGTCGTTGGTGTGCGTCAGCGCCCAGCTCGCGACTTTCCGTCTTCAGACCCTGCAGAGATACCTTTACGTCGAGCCCCCTCCTAGGTGGTGCGCTCTGGCGAGGTATTTCTTCCGCCAGCAGCTCGACCTCAATTATGACACGCAGCTCCTGTTTGTGAACTTGGGGGGTGCCAGGACCGCCCTCCAGGAGCTGCCTGTCTTTTACAGGGAACTCATCAGGGTCTGGAACAAAGTCTCCACCAAGCGCAGCTCTCCGCCGGCTGGAGTGGCGGCCGTCCTGCAGGAGCCGCTGCTCGGGAATCCGTACCTCCACGGCCGAGGTTTTATGTGGCGGTCGGAAGAGAGGGCTGTGGCTGGTGAGGTGACCAGGGTCAGGGACCTGCTCGATGGCGGAGGAGCGGGCTGGATGGCGCCAGACACGCTGGCGCGGCGCCTAAATTCTGCCAACGTCCGCCACGCGGCCGATGCCATCGAGTCGCTAAAAACATCTCTGGGCCCTGACTCCGTTAGGTGCATCGAGGAGGCTCAAGCACATGGGGAGATCCCGTCCGAACTGACCCCCGTCCGGACGGAATTCCTCATCGGTGCCAAACCCCGGAACCTCCCTCGGGGGCCGGCGCCTCACAACTTGAGCCGCCTCGGGGAAATCCCCTCCGTGCCTTTCAGTTCCGCGCGGAGGGGTTTCCTGTACGGGCTGCTCCTGCACACCCTCAACTTTGCCATCCTCGCCGGCCGTCCGGACACGCCATGGCGTACCATCTTGCCGTCCGGAGGAGGCGGGGGTCCCCGATGGAGGGCACTCTACGCAGGGGTCCTCCCACTATTCATCGGGGACTTGGCCTGGAGGGTGGTGCACGGAGCAGTGCCGTGCAACAAATTTTTAAGCCGGTTCACGGACTCCCAGGCCGCCTGCAATTTCTGCGGTCTGGAAGAGTCCGTGTTCCATGTTTTTATTGAGTGCACAAGGTTGCAGCCCCTGTTTTATTATTTGAAGGGGCTGCTCCTGAAATTCTGGCTGCACTTCAGTCCCACTCTCCTGATCTTTGGGCACCCTGTGCGGAGGGGAGCGGGTAGGTCCGAAGGCCTCCTCGTAGGACTGCTCCTGGGCACGGCCAAGGGTGCCATCAGCCGGTCCAGGCAGCGGGCGGTCGAGGGGGTCGTTCAACCTGACTGCCTGCCTCTCTTCCGCTCTTACATCCGGTCCAGGGTGTCCTTGGAGATGGAGCACGCGGTGTCCACCGGTACGCTCGCGGCCTTCCGCGAGAGGTGGGCACCGGAGGGACTGGAGTGCATCATCACGCCCGGCAATCAAATTTTAATTTGATTTTACGTTTTTAAGTTTAATTTGTTTTAATTGCCGGTGCTTTTAGTGTCCCCCTTCCCTTTTATAGGGGGCACTGGGGAAAATTGTGATTTTAGTGCCCCAGAAAAAAAAAACAAAAAAAGAAAAACAAAAAAAAACAAAAAAAAGGGGAAAAGAAAAAGGGCCTTGTAAATGTCTGGAGTGTCACCCAGGTCGGGTGGCACCGTTTAATGTTTTATGTTTTTGCAGGTGAACTCAAAAAAAAAAGTTTCAACTCCTTTATTCCCTTTTATAGGGGGCACTGGGGAAAAATTGTGATTTTAGTGCCCAAAAAAAAACCAAAGAAAAGAAAAACACAAAAGAAAAACAAAAAAAAGGAAAAAAAGGGCCTTGTAAATGTCTGGTGTGTCACCCAGTTCGGGTGGCACGGTTTAATGTTCTGTTTTACAGATAAACTCTAAAAGAGTTTCAACTCCTTTATTCCCTTTTATAGGGGGCACTGGGAAAATTGTGATTTTAGTGCCCAAAAAAAACAAAAAAAAAAGAAAAACACAAAAAAATAAAGGAAAAAAAAGGGCCTTGTCAATGTCTGGTGTGTCACCCAGGTCGGGTGGCATGGTTTAATGTTTTATGTTTTGCAGGTAGACTCTAAAAGAGTTTCAACTCCTTTACCGAACATGGGCTAAACTGGTGTTTCAGCTCAAGACCCCATCTTGGTCATCGCTGAGGCTCTTGAGCACCTGAAGGAGATGTCAAAAATCATCCCATTGTCTTGCTATTGTCTAGATAGCAGAATGTTTATGTCTCCTGTCACATTCAACTTGCATGCATCTAACCAACAGAAAGATGACGCACTCTCCTGCTTCTCTGTGAAGTTGGAAAGATGAATTGCCATGATGTATACACACCCACTCCAGCCTCTAACCTCTCATGGTCTTGTTAAATTAGCTACTAAAGCTGTTTATATCAAAGGGATAATTAGATTGCTAGTGAGATCAGCTACAATTGAAAAGTTACTAGACACCAACGATATAGGTAAAAAAAAGGATGAGGTCCTACAAGACGAATTTAAGGAGCTAGGAGCTAAATTAAAACGTAGGACCTCTAAAGTAGTAATCTCAGGATTGCTACCAGTGCCACGTGCTAGTCAGAGTAGGAATCGCAGGATAGCTCAGATGAATACGTGGCTTGAGCAGTGGTGCAGCAGGGAGGGTTTCAAATTCCTGGGGCATTGGAACCGGTTCTGGGGAAGGTGGGACCAGTACAAACCGGAAGGTCTGCACCTGGGCAGGACCGGAACTAATGTCCTAGGAGGAGTGTTTGCAAGTGCTGTTGGGGAGGAGTTAAACTGATATGGCAGGGGGATGGGAACCAATGCAGGAAGACAGAGGGAAACAAAAAGGAGACAAAAGCAAAAGACAGAAAGGAGATGAGTAAAAGTGGAGGGCAGAGAAACCCAAGGCAAAAAACAAAACGGGCCATTGAATATAAAGGGGCTGCAGGAGGGGTCAAAACTAAAAATCATGGTTTAAAAACTAGGGATTAAAACACTCTACCTAAACGCGCGCAGCATTCGAAATAAAGTAAATGAATTGACGGCACAAATCATTACAAATGGGTATGATTTGGTGGCCATTACAGAAACGTGGTTGCAGGGTGGCCAAGGCTGGGAATTAAACATACAGGGGTATCTAACGATTCGGAAAGATAGACAAGAAGGGAAAGGAGGTGGGGTAGCTCTGTTAATAAAGGATGATATCAGGGCAGTTGTGAGAGACGATATTGGCTCTAATGAACAAAATGTTGAATCATTGTGGGTGGAGATTAGAGATAGTAAGGGGAAAAAGTCACTGGTGGGTGTAGTTTATAAGCCCCCAAATAATAACTTCACGGTGGGGAGGGCAATAATCAAGGGAATAATGGAGGCATGTGAAAAAATAACGGCAGTAATCATGGGGGATTTTAACCTACATATCACTTGGTCAAATCAAATCGCACAGGGTAGCCTGGAGGAGGAATTCATAGTATGCATATGGGATTTTTTTTTAGAACAGTATGTTACAGAACCTACAAGGGAGCAAGCTATCTTAGATCTGGTCCTGTGTAATGAGACAGGAAGAATAAACGACCTCCTCGTAAAAGATCCTCTCGGAATGAGTGATCACAGTATGGTTGAATTTGTAATACAGATTGAGGATGAGGAAGTAGTGTCTCAAACGAGCGTACAATGCTTAAACAAAGGGGACTACAGTGGGATGAGGGCAGAGTTGGCTAAAGTAGACTGGAAGCACAGACTAAACGGTGGCACAATTGAGGAACAGTGGAGGACTTTTAAGGAGCTCTTTCATAGTGCTCAACAAAAATATATTCCAGTGAAAAAGAAGGGCGGTAAGAGAAGGGATAACCAGCCGTGGATAAACAAGGAAATAAAGGAGAGTATCAAATTAAAAACCAATGCGTATAAGGTGGCCAAGGTTAGTGGGAAAATAGAAGAGTGGGAAAATTTTAAACGACAGCAAAGAATGACTAAGAAAGCAATAAAGAAAGGAAAGATAGATTACGAAGGTAAACTTGCGCAAAACATAAAAACGGATAGTAAAAGCTTTTCCAGATATATAAAACGGAAAAGAGTGGCTAAAGTAAATATTGGTCCCTTAGAAGATGAGAAGGGGGATTTAATAATGGGAAATGTGGAAATGGCTGAGACCTTAAACAATTATTTTGCTTCGGTCTTCACAGTGGAAGACACAAAAACCATGCCAAAAATTGCTGGTCACAGGAATGTGGGAAGGGAGGACCTTGAGACAATCACTATCACTAGGGGGGTAGTGCTGGACAGGCTAATGGGACTCAAGGTAGTAGACAAGTCCCCTGGTCCTGATGAAATGCATCCCAGGGTATTAAAAGAGATGGCGGAAGTTATAGCAGATGCATTCGTTATAATCTACCAAAATTCTCTGGACTCTGGGGAGGTACCACCAGATTGGAAAGCAGCTAATGTAACGCCTTTGTTTAAAAAAGGGGGCAGACAAAAGGCAGGTAACTATAGGCCGGTTAGTTTAACATCTGTAGTGGGGAAAATGCTTGAAACTATCATTAAGGAAGAAATAGCGGGACATCTAGATAGGAATAGTGCAATCAAGCAGACGCAGTATGGATTCATGAAGGGGAAATCATGTTTAACTAATTTACTGGAATTGTTTGAGGATATAACGAGCATGGTGGATAGAGGTGTACCGATGGATGTGGTGTATTTAGATTTTCAAAAGGCATTCGATAAGGTGCCACACAAAAGGTTACTGCAGAAGATAAAGGTACGCGGAGTCAGAGGAAATGTATTAGCATGGATAGAGAATTGGCTGGCGAACAGAAAGCAGAGAGTCGGGATAAATGGGTCCTTTTCAGGTTGGAAATCGATAGTTAGTGGTGTGCCACAGGGATTGGTGCTGGGACCACAACTGTTTACAATATACATAGATGACCTGGAAGAGGGAACAGAGTGTAGTGTAACAAAATTTGCAGATGACACAAAGATTAGTGGGAAAGCGGGTTGTGTAGAGGACACAGAAAGGCTGCAAAGCGATTTAGATAGGTTAAGCGAATGGGCTAGGGTTTGGCAGATGGAATACAATGTCGGAAAGTGTGAGGTCATCCACCTTGGGAAAAAAAACAGTAAAAGGGAATATTATTTGAATGGGGAGAAATTACAACATGCTGCGGTGCAGAGGGACCTGGGGGTCCTTGTGCATGAAACTCTTTTGAGTTCCTTGTGCATGAATCCTTGTGCATGAAACTCTTTTGAGTTTACCTGCAAAAACATAAAACATTAAACGGTGCCACCCGACCTGGGTGACACTCCAGACATTTACAAGGCCCTTTCCCCCCCCCCCCCCCCCCTTTTTTTTTTTTTTTTTCTTTTTTTCTTGGTTTTTTTTTGGGCACTAAAATCACAATTTTCCCCAGTGCCCCCTATAAAAGGGAAGGGGGACACTAAAAGCACCGGCAATTAAAACAAATTAAACTTAAAAACGTAAAATCAAATTAAAATTTGGTTGCCGGGCGTGATGATGCACTCCAGTCCCTCCGGTGCCCACCTCTCGCGGAAGGCCGCGAGCGTACCGGTGGACACCGCGTGCTCCATCTCCAAGGACACCCTGGACCGGATGTAAGAGCGGAAGAGAGGCAGACAGTCAGGTTGAACGACCCCCTCGACCGCCCGCTGCCTGGACCGGCTGATGGCACCCTTGGCCGTGCCCAGGAGCAGTCCTACGAGGAGGCCTTCGGACCTACCCGCTCCCCTCCGCACAGGGTGCCCAAAGATCAGGAGAGTGGGACTGAAGTGCAGCCAGAATTTCAGGAGCAGCCCCTTCAAATAATGGAACAGGGGCTGCAACCTCGTGCACTCAATAAAAACATGGAACACGGACTCCTCCAGACCGCAGAAATTGCAGGCGGCCTGGGAGTCCGTGAACCGGCTTAAAAATTTGTTGCACGGCACTGCTCCGTGCACCACCCTCCAGGCCAAGTCCCCGATGAATAGTGGAAGGACCCCTGCGTAGAGTGCCCTCCATCGGGGAACCCCGCCTCCTCCGGACGGCAAGATGGTACGCCATGGCGTGTCCGGACGGCCGGCGAGGATGGCAAAGTTGAGGGTGTGCAGGAGCAGCCTGTACAGGAAACCCCTCCGCGCGGAACTGAAAGGCGCGGAGGGGATTTCCCCGAGGCGGCTCAAGTTGTGAGGCGCCGGCCCCCGAGGGAGGTTCCGGGGTTTGGCGCCGATGAGGAATTCCGTCCGGACGGGGGTCAGTTCGGACGGGATCTCCCCACGTGCTTGAGCCTCCTCGATGCACCTAACGGAGTCAGGGCCCAGAGCTGTTTTTAGCGACTCGATGGCATCGGCCGCGTGGCGGACGTTGGCAGAATTTAGGCGCCGCGCCAGCGTGTCTGGCGCCATCCAGCCCGCTCCTCCGCCATCGAGCAGGTCCCTGACCCTGGTCACCTCACCAGCCACAGCCCTCTCTTCCGACCGCCACATAAAACCTCGGCCGTGGAGGTACGGATTCCCGAGCAGCGGTTCCTGCAGGACGGCCGCCACTCCAGCCGGCGGAGAGCTGCGCTTGGTGGAGACTTTGTTCCAGACCCTGATGAGTTCCCTGTAAAAGACAGGCAGCTCCCGGAGGGCGGTCCTGGCACCCCACAAGTTCACAAACAGGAGCTGCGTGTCATAATTGAGGTCGAGCTGCTGGCGGAAGAAATACCTCGCCAGAGCACACCACCTAGGAGGGGGCTCGACGTAAAGGTATCTCTGCAGGGTCTGAAGACGGAAAGTCGCGAGCTGGGCGCTGACGCACACCAACGACTGACCGCCCTCCTCAAGCGGGAGACTCAGCACCGCGGCAGAGACCCAGTGCTTCCTGTTGTTCCAGAAGAAGTCCACCAGCTTCTTCTGTATCTTGGCGACAAACGCAGGGGGAGGGGTCAAAGTGACCAGCCGGTACCACAGCATTGCGGCCACCAGCTGGTTTATGACTAGCGCTCGACCCCTGTAGGACAGCACTCGGAGCAGTCCTGTCCAGCGCCCTAGGCGAGCGGCGACCTTGGCCTCCAGCTCCTGCCAGTTCGCCGGCTAGGCTCCCTCGTCGGGGCTAAGGTAGACTCCCAGATAGAGGAGATGGGTCGTGCTCCAGGCAAAAGGCCTGAGCTCCTCCGGCAGGGAGTCCACCCGCCACTGACCCACCAGGAGTCCGGAACATTTCTCCCAGTTCCTTGTGCATGAATCCAAAAAAAAAGTTAGTTTGCAGGTGCAGCCGGTAATCAGGAAGGCGAATGGAATGATGGCCTTCATTGCGAGAGGGATGGAGTACAAAAGCAGGGAGGTCCTTCTGCAACTGTATCGGGGATTGGTGAGGCCGCACCTGGAGTACTGCGTGCAGTTTTGGTCACCTTACTTAAGGAAGGATATACTAGCTTTGGAGGGGGTACAGAGACGATTCACGAGGCTGATTCCGGAGATGAGGGGGTTACCTTATGATGATAGATTGAGTAGACTGGGTCTTTACTCGTTGAAGTTTAGAAGGATGAGGGGTGATCTTATAGAAACATTTAAAATAATGAAAGGGATAGTTAAGATAGAGGCAGAGAGGTTATTTCCACTGGTCGGGGAGACAAGAACTAGGGGGCACAGCCTCAAAATACGGGGGAGCCAATTTAAAACCGAGTTGAGAAGGAATTTCTTCTCCTAGAGGGTTGTGAATCTGTGGAATTCTCTGCCCAAGGAAGCAGTTGAGGCTAGCTCATTGAATGTATTCAAGTCACAGATAGATAGATTTTTAACCAATAAGGGAATTCTGGGTTACGGGGAGCGGGCGGGTAAGTGGAGCTGAGTCCACGGCCAGATCAGCCATGATCTTGTTAAATGGCGGAGCAGGCTCGAGGGGCTAGATGGCCTACTCCTGTTCCTTATTCTTATGTTCTTATGTTCTAATATGAAGAAATTGATCTAAACAGAAATCAACGATTAATTTTTTCAGTACAAATTGATTGCTTTAGTTTTATTGCCAAATCTATGTAGTTCTTGCTTTTCATAGAAAAAAAGAAGTTTGCGTGATTTTCATAGAAAAAAAGAAGCTTGCAGCACAGAAGAGGCCATTTGGCTCATTGTATCTGTGGTGATTTTGTTTTGGAGCAATCCCACTGACTTGCTATCTCCCTATAGCCCATTATAGTCTTCTGTAGCCTCATTTAATTCTATTGGTTGTGCTCTTGCTTCTGAATTAGATGGATGTTGCTTCAAAGCCTCCTGCAGGGCTGGAGTACATAGTCAAAGCTGAGAATCCCAAGCAGGACTACATTGTTGGAGGCTCCATTCTTGGGATGAAAGATTAAACCAAAGCCCCATCTCTTGGTTCAGTGGTTCATGTGAATGTTAAAGATATTATATTCAAAGAAAAATAAATTTTTTACCTTTGTCCAACAGCACCAATAAAAGAGATGATAAAAATAGACCATCTCATTACTATTTGTGAAATTTTGTGTACAAAATGGCTGCTGTCTATCTGGCTTCATCCCAGTGTATCTGAGGCGCTTTTTTACATAGGCTCAATGCTTCTGCCTTTGTAAATTGTCTGAACCCACAAATTATAATGGGATCAGTGCCACTACCTTAAGGTGAGTGGAAGTCCTGTTCTGCTTCACTTTCAACGACTCAAAGATGGGTTTGAATTTCAGATTACCTTGTTCATTTTCTTTTCCAGTAGGGATTATCAAGTTGTTCTAGTTAAACACATTATATAATTTCTTGTGGCTGATGGGAAGTTGTGACCTAAATTTATATGGTCTATATGATGGCTAGGGAATTCCATGGACCTTCGCCTGCTCCACCAGTGTAACTTTGCTTGGAATTGGGGCGATAACCCCATTTCTGCATAAATAATATTTCCGCTGCACTTCAGGCAAGGTTACGTTAGCAGAGCATGAGCAGCTCCAAGGAAGGTACCATCCATAGCATGTTAATTATATCGCAAAATAATATAACAATATTAGAAAACTCAGAGAGTTGTTAACCTGTGGAATTCCCTACTGCAGAGAGTTGTTGAGGCCAGTTCGTTAGATATATTCAAGAGGGAGTTAGATATGGCCCTTACAGCTAAAGGGATCAAGGGGTATAGAGAGAAAGCAGGAAAGGGGTACTGAGGTGAATGATCAGCCATGATCTTATTGAATGGTGGTGCAGGCTCGAAGGGCCGAATGGCCTACTCCTGCACCTATTTTCTATGGTTCTATGTTTCTATTTTAAAACATCAGTGCATTTTGTTTTATTTTCTGTCCTGTGGAAAGAAAGAACCTGAAATTATACTGAAGACATAGACTAATAACTTCATTTTTAAGAAACCTGAGTGTCCTTCTAGACTACATCTGCTTTGGTCAGGTGGATGGAGATGTTGCAGATTATACTCATAGGTATACGTTTACATTTTTTTCCTTTTCTTCATTTTTTCTTACAGGTAACATTGTTAAGAAACTTCCAAGGAAAACTGCAGTACCAGAAAGTGATACTGCCATTTTCTGTGTGGAATTGGACAGTAGCTGTAAGAATATCAGGTGGACAAAGAATGGAGAAGAGCTAAAACCAAATGATAGAACAACTATTGCGGTTTCTGGCACGCGGCACACTCTTACTATTCGTGAATGCAAATGGGAAGACATTGGAGAAATAGCACTTTTGGCAGATGACTCTCGAACATCAACTCAATTCACATTAACATGTGAGTTTTGAAATGGGCAGTTACTTTCTTTTTCTTGTTCTGTCACAAATGTTTTGTCTCTGCAGTTGCTTCTGGCTACAGAATTGGGATGCTACGGGTCTTAAACTTCTCAACGACAATAAAAAAGTGTGGTCAAATTCGAGTTTAATCGCACTGGGGATAATATCATTTTAGGTTCACTCGGACGGTGGGTAGAAAGGGCAGGGTGAAAAGACACCTTTGGTTCCAGAAATAAATATTAATTACTGTGCAATCTGAAAGCAAGTTGGAACAGTCTCCCATATCAGATAATTAGATGTCCATTTAGATTCCCAAGACATCAGCATAATTCTATCCTTGTTTTGCTTCTTTTATCATTTGTAATGGCAACACACCATACACCAGTCCCTGGTTAATTGTTGTCAGCTGACCTACCCTATGGTCTGCAACTTGCCAGTTAGAGGTGAAAACTGGGATTATTCAGATATGTTTTCCTTCCTTAGTACTGTAATCTGCAACTCATGCCAAATCATGACCTATGGTCTATCACAAATGGGTAGAAGGCTTATTTTTTCAATGTAATTTACTTATTATTTGTATACCTTTCTGTGTGAAATTTGACAAGATGATATCATTTGTAAACAATAACGGACTTCTAAAATATCATGTACTATAAATTATGATGTCTACCAATCCAATAACAGTTATCAATTTCAAACAGCTGCACTTGGCTCCACAATGATTCAGTGAGTAGCTGAGATATACAGGCTTCAGATTTGATCTCTGGCATTACAACTGGCAATCCTAAGGTTAGAAAAGGAAAATTGGCCTGGGTTCCATTTGTGGATGTCAATGTCTCTTGTTAGAAGTGAATTTGTGTGGGCATTGAGTGACGACAAGATTGGCAGTGGTATTCCCTCATGCCTGAAAAGGCAATTGTCACTCAATGTTATGGTGCATGCATAAATAATGAAGACTTGAGTAAAGTACTAGAGGTTGTCTGGTGCATGGAGAACTGTATCCCAGTGTGTACTCAGTGTCATAGAAATTTTGGCCACATGGCCTCCGAAGCCTTAAATATGGTGGGCAGGAAGTGCACGCTCATTACGAGTTGGAAGTGCGCTGCCCACAAAATTGGTATAGTCAAAAAAAATCAGTGCCTAGGGAATTATAGACCGATTAACCTGACATCGGTAGTGGAGAAAATGTTGGAATCAAGTATTAAAGATGTAATAGCAGCGCATTTGGAAAGCAGTGACAGGATCAGTCCAAGTCAGCATGGATTTATGAAAGGGAACTCATGCTTGACAAATCTTCTAGAATTTTTTGAGGATGTAACTAATAGAGTGGACATGGGAGTACCAGTGGATGTGGTGTATTTGGACTTTCAAAAGGCTTTTGACAAGGTCCCACACAAGAGATTCGTGTGCAAAATTAAAGCACATGCTATTGGGGGTAATGTATTGTCGTGGATAGAGAACTTGTTGGCAGACAGGAAGCAAGAGTAGGAATAAACGGATTCTTTTCAGAATGGCAGGCAGTGACTAGTGGGGTACCGCAAGGTTCCGTGCTGGGACCCCAGCTATTTACAATGTACATTAATGATTTAGATGAAGAAATTGAATGTAATATCTCCAAGTTTGCAGATGGCACTAAGCTGGGTGGCAGTGTGAGCTGTGAGGAGGATGCTAAGAGGCTGCAGGGTGACTTGGACAGATTAGGTGAGTGGGCAAATGCATGGCAGATGCAGTATAATGTAGATAAATGTGAGGTTATCCACTTTGGTGGCAAAAACAGGAAGGCAGAATATTATCTGAATGGTGACAGATTAGGAAAAGGGGAGGTGCAACAAGACCTGGGTGTAATGGTACATCAGTCATTGAAAGTTGGCCTGCAGGTACAGCAGGCGGTGAAGAAGGCAAATGGCTTGTTGGCCTTCATAGCGAGAGGATTTGAGTATAGGAGCAGGGAGATGTTACTGCAGTTGTACAGGTGAGGCCACACCTTGAATATTGTGTTCAGTTTTGGTCTCCTAATCTGAGGAAGGACATTCTTGCTATTGAGGGAGTGCAGCGAAGGTTCACCAGACTGATTCTAGGGATGGCTGGACTGTCATAGGAGGAGAGACTGGATTGACTGGGCCTTTATTCACTGGCGTTTAGAAGGATGAGAGGGGATCTCATAGAAACGTATAAGATTCTGACGGGACTGGACAGGTTAGATGCAGGAAGAATATTCCCGATGTTGGGGAAGTCCAGAACCAGGGATCACAATCTAAGGATAAGGGATAAGCCATTTAGGACTGAGATGAGGAGAAACTTCTTCACTCAGAATTGTGAACCTGTGGAATTCTCTACCACAGAAAGTTGTTGAGGCCAGTTCGTTAGAGATATTCAAAAGGGAGTTAGATGTGGCCCTTATGGCTAAAGGGATCAGGGGGTATGGAGAGAAAGCAGGAATGAGGTACTGAAGTTGCATGATCAGCAATGATCATATTGAATGGTGGTGCAGACTGGAAGGGCTGAATGGCCTACTCCTCCACCTATTTTCTATGTTTCTATGTTTACACCTGATATATTCATTAGTCTAGTTGCATCTGCAAATAAGAGGCCTAATGCCCGTTTAAAGCCCCTTCTGTTATATTGTTTTTTTCTGAGGCAGCTGGAGCCGGATGCATTCAGGAAAACCAGGTCGCAACCAATAAGGGAAGATTTTAAAATATACTTACCAGAATGTGGGGCCGGGCAGAGCACAAGTTCAAAGCATGTGGGCAGCCGCTATCCCCCTTCCCCCAATCCTAGTCTCTGCCCTCCCAGATCGCCACCAACCACTACCCTTCATCTTGACCACCACTAGCCTCCGTACCCGACTGGTCAGCCCCATCCCGATTATTGCCCTTCCTGGCCAAAGGCGCCACCCACCTCCCCTCAGTCCTGGTTGACCCCTCCTTCCCCTATTAGACCTGATAACCACTCCTAGAGTGCAGTGGCCTGATCTTTCGTCTTCGCTGGCGAACTGCTTGAGGACGCGTATCAGGATCAATCCCTGCACCTTCCCTGTATGCGCTTGAATTTCTAGATCAATGTGTTCAGGAGAATAAGGTAGGGGAAAAGTTAAATAGCAAAAAAAAATGTTAAGACTATATTTTAAGAATATGCTGCTAATTCTTGGATACTTGGTGGCACATTTCCCAGAGAGATTGGTTATGTAAAACATTCTTTTTGCAAATTTTACAGTTTGCTTTGATATTAACTACTGTAGAAAGAACTACTAGGCATCAGATGTAACTGATTATACACGTTGAAATCTCATTGCATTAGTGGAAAGTGTAATGTATTTTTCATTCTTGGGATGCGGGAGTCGTTGCCAAGGCCAGCATTTATTGACCACCTCTTGTTGCCCTGAGAATGTCATGGTGGACCTTCACAACTGAGTGGCTTGCTAGGACATTTCAAAGGACTGTTAAAAGGACTATATGAAGTCACATATAGGCCAGACCAGCAGATTTCTTTCCATAAAACTTAATAGTCAGTTGTATTGATACCAGCTTTTATTTTCAGATTAAAATAAAACTGAATTCATAAAAAGGAAAAGAGTGGCTAAAGTAAATGTTGGTCCCCTGAAGGATGAGACTGTGGAGTTAATAATGGAGAACCGGGAAATGGCAGAGACGTTGAACAAATATTTTGTATCGATCTTCACAGTAGAAGACATTTAAAAACATCCCAATAGTAGATAATCAAGGGGCTATAGGGACGGAGGAACTTAATACTATCACTATCACTAATGATGTAATACTAGGTAAAATAATGGGACTAAAGATGGACAAGTCCCCTGGACCTGATGGCTTACATCCTAGGGTCTCTTAAGAGAAATGGCAGCAGAGATAGTGGATGTATTGATTGTAATCTACCAAAATTCCCTTGATTGCAGCGAATTGGAAAACCGCAAATGTAACGCCCCTATTTAAAAAAGGAGGCAGACTAAAAGCAGGAAACTATAGACCAGTTAGCTAACATCTGTCATTGGGAAAATGCTGGAGTCCATTATTAAGGAAGCAGTAGCAGGAGATTTGGAAAAGCATGATTCAATCAAGCAGAGTCAGCATGGTTTTATGAAAGGGAAATCATGTTTGACAAATTTTCTGGAGCTCTTTGAGGATGTAACGAGCAGGGTGGATAAGGGGGAACCAGTGGATGTGGTGTATTTGGATTTCCAGAAGGCATTCGATAATATGCCACATAAGAGGTTACTGCACAAGAAAAAAGCTCACGGGGTTGGGGGTAATATATTAGCATGGATACAGGATTGGATAACTAATAGAAAACAAAGAGTCGGGATAAATGAGTCATTTTCCAGTTGGCAAACAGTGACTAGTGGGGTGCCACAGGGATCGGTGCTGGGTCCTCAACTATTTACAATCTATATTAATGACTTGGATGAAGGTTCCGAGTGTAATGCAGCCAAGTTTGTTGATGATACAAAGATGGGAGGGAAAGCAAATTGTGAGGAGGACACAAAAAAATCTTCAAAGTGATATAGACAGGCTAAGTGAGTGAGCAAACATTTGGCAGATGGAGTATAATGTTGGAAAATGTGAGGTTATCCACTTTGGCAGAAATAATAGAAAAGCAAATTATAATTTAAATGAGAAAAATTGCAAAGTGTTGCAGTACAGAGAAAACTAGGGGTCCTTGTGCACGAAACACAAAAAGTTAGTATACAGGAAGGCAAATGGAATGTTGGCCTTTATTTCAAGGGAGATAGAGTATAAAAGCAGAGAAGTCCTACTACAACTGTACTGGGTATTGATGAGGTCACACCTGGAGGACTGCATACAGTTTTGGTCTCCATATTTAAGGAAGGATATACCTGCATTGGAGGCTGTTCAGAGAAGGTTCACTAGGTTGATTCTGGTGTTGAGGAGGTTGACTTATGAGGATAGGTTGGGCCTATACTCATTGGAGTTCAGAAGAATGAGAGGTGATCTTATCGAAACTTATAAGATAATGAGGGGGCTCGACAAGGTGGATGCAGAGAGGATATTTCCACTCAGGGGAAACTAAATCTAGGGGACATAGTCTTAGAATAATGGGCCGCCCATTTAAAATGGAGATGAGGAGAAATTTCTTCTGAGGGTTGTAAATCTATGGAATTCTCTGCCCCATATTATATTTAAGGTGGATATAGACAGATTTTTGAGCGATCAGGGAGTAAAGGGTTATGGGGAGCAGGCAGAGAAGTGGAGCTGAGTTCATGATCAGATCAGCCATGATCTTATTAAATTATGGAGCAGGTTCGAGGGACCAAATGGCCTACTCCTGCTCTATTTCTTATGTTCTTATTTCTCAAATTCTCAAATTGCCATGGAGGGATTTGAACTCACATTCTCAGGATTGTTAGTCCAGGCCTCTGAATTACCAGCCCAGTAAAATAACCACTACACTATTGTACCCCCGGTTCTCTTTGCTCTTATAAGTTTCCCTGTGTCACTCTGGCAAAGAAATCCTGTTAGTTACTGTTCCACACACTCTTTTGGTACTCTTGTAGTCCTTGCTATACTCTCCTTTGTAAATATAGAGACAAAATACTTGTGAAACATATATTTTATACTAAGCTCCGTTATCTATAATGATTCAACTCCTCTGTGGCTATCCTGTTGTTTCTGGTATGCTTATAAAAGCCTTTCCAATACTCTTTATATTGGCCACTGGGCTTTTTTTTATACCCTCTCAACTTTTAGCAGTTCTGTTCCTATATTCATATCTGTGCCTCTACTACATCCTTTAGCAAAATATTTTATACCCTAACAACTCTGCATAAAGATATTTCTCCTAATCTTTCCCCTCATTCTCTTAGTGACAGTTTTAAAGTGAAACATAGAAACATAGAAACTAGGTGCAGGAGCAAACCATTCAGCCCTTCGAGCCTGCACTGCCATTCAATAAGATCATGGCTGATCATTCAATCTCAGTACCCCTTTCCTGCTTTCTCTCCATATCCCTTGATCCCTTTGGCGTAAGAGCCATATCTAACTCCCTTTTGAATATATCTAACGAACTGGCCTCAACAATCTTCTGCGGTAGAGAATTCCACAGGTTAACCACTCTCTGAGTGAAGAAGTTTCTCTTCATCTCGGTCCTAAATGGCTTACCCCTTATTCTTAGACTGTGACCCCTTTTGTCATTGACCCCCCACCCCCCAACCAGATGAATTATCTTTCCATATTCATCGCATTAAAACCTTTCATAATTTAAAAACTTCTATTCAATTACCTCTGAGCCTTCTCTACTGGAAATAGTCCAGTAACTCAACTCTCTCCTTAAACTATGGATTCTCTTCCTTGGTGTCCTCCTGTGATGTCTTCTGAAAATCCACTACATTTATTGCATTCCCTTTATCTATACAATCAGTCACATCTTTAGAAAGCACTGCTAAATTTGTGAAGTATACAGTAGAGATAAATTATATGAGGGAGTCATAAAAAGTAGAAGCCAAACAAAGTCAGAGATAGATCAATCATTATGGAGTGGAGATAGGCAGAGATATGCTTACAGGAAGAAATAGACCATTAAAAAAACTGGTGGTGAGCAAGAGAATAGGAAATAAACTGGTTAATATTCCACAATGTTCTAGGAAATGTGACTTGGGAAAACTCAGGAGTCACCAAAATAGAGTATCTCCTTTAAATGGCGCTCGTGGCACGTGAGAACCTCAGAATTATTTTAGTATTTTTGAACATTTCTATATTGTTGAAAAATCACTGTTGTTGCGTTTGTTCCATAAATTATAGAAACAGAGAAACATAGAAAATCGGTGCAGGAGTAGGCCATTCAGCCCTTCGAGCTTGCACCACCATTCAATAAGATCATGGCTGATCATTCACCTCAGTACCTCTTTCTTGCTTTCTCTCCATACCCCTTGATCCCTTTAGCCGTCAGGGCCATATCTACCTCCCTCTTGAATATATCCAACGAACTGGCATCAACAACTCTCTGCGGTAGATAATTCCAGAGGTTAACAACTCTCTGAGTGAAGAAGTTTCTCCTCATCTCTGTCCTAAATGGCTTACCCCTTATCCTTAGACTGTGACCCCTGGTTCTGGACTTCCCCAACACTGGGAGAATTCTTCCTGCATCTAACCTGTCCAGTCCCGTCAGAATTTTATATGTCTCTATGAGATCCCCTCTCATTCTTCTAAACTCCAGTGAATACAGGCCCAGTCGATCCAGTCTCTCCTCATATGTACTGTTTATAAGAATTACATCGGTGGTGTCAATTTAAAGAGTATTTTAGCACCAATAGCTTTGGATGGCTATATCAGATCTGCAAGTTATCAGACTCTGATGCAGCAAAATTAGTTGTTAAGTGAGCACACTCCATTACATACTACATGTGAAATCTTACCACTATCATAACGCTTGTTAAATCTGCTAATGAGCATGTTGCTATTTACAGACAGTCCATATGTCTTTTTGCTGGTGATAGGTCCCAGTGTAATCAAGACACTTGACTTTGTCAACAACTATGAAAAAGGAGCTACCAGAGGACATGTTCAGAGAACTTGACTGATTTAAGTATCATGTGCTTGCTTGGATTTATGCTCTCTGGCATTTACTTCATATATATTTTGTAGTTTTCTGAGAGATGTTTTACTTATCACCAACTGCCTCTGCTGCTTCTCTCCCTTCCCCTAGCTCAGCAAGCCAAACCTACCCTAAGGTTCCCCTCCTGCCCGAGCTCTGAACTTGCATCTTTTTCTAGTTTCTCTCCTATATTCCTATATGCCTAAGCTTTTGGACACTTGTCTTAATATCTCCTTATTTTGCTTGGTTTCAAATTATGATCAATATTGCTCTTTTAAGCGCTTTGGGACATTTTACTACATTAAAGGTGCTATATAAATGCAAGTTGTTGTTGTTGCACATTTAGCCAGCAGGAGAATTAGATAGATCAATCTGAATGGTATGCACATAGTCATGAAGCAAAGAATTGTAGCAAATTATTTTTTTCCTCAGTTTACTTTATTAATTGATTGGAAAGATTTGGGGCTGGATTTTCGGCTTTTCTGTTTTCGCCACTAATGGCGGCGGGGTAGGAAAGTTAACGGCCGGGGCAATAATGGCAGTGGGGCAGAAAAGATAGCGGCTGGGAATAGTTTGAGCTTTGGTATGAAAGTTTGGGCATCTGGGCCCTGTGTATGCTAAGGGAGATGTTGTACATCTCTCTTGGCACAAGGAAGGGAAACTCCCGAACTAAGGAGTCGGGCTGTGAGCGCGCCGAGAGAGACCTGGGGAAGGGGGGGGGGGAACCTAAAAAAAAAATACACAAAAACATTCCTAAAACATTGCCCATGCCACCGCAACACAAATCACACAAAAAATTAAAACAGAAAACACTTATGTACTTTACCTTCCTCTCCTCCGCCGGCATGGCTGAACCACTCTGATTTACCAGGCAGTCATTGCAGGCGCACTTATGGGAAGGCGGGTCGGACAGGAGCTCAAACTTGCGCCAGTGTCGCAACCAGTGGCGTTACACACCCGGCACAGTTCTTCCCGGCGGCTTTGCTTAGCGCTGCCGTAAAACCCAACTGGAAGGGCACTGGAGACCTCACCGCCGCCTTTCACGCCGCTCTGGAGTGAAACCCGGAGTGCAAAGGACCGGAAAATCCAGTCCCTGATGCTTAATGTCCATGAACAAGATGGCTAGAGAATAATCCTTACAGTACTTTTAACAAACCTTTTTATCATTTGAATTTAACTGCCACAGACTTATTAATAATATTGTAGTAGGCAGTTTCTGTGACGACTTTGAATGACCCGTATTCCTATAAGCAGGCAAGAATTGCTAAAGAACAAAGCTTCTAAATCTCCAGTTAATTGAATACAGGACTTGTTTTTGTTTTTCTGGGTTAACAAAAATGACTTCATGAAAGTAAATAAAAGCCAGTTACTGGTGTTTGCTATCAAAAAACTTTAGGGGTGCCTGTTGATGCTGCTATGAAGCCCAAGCCATTATGAGGCCTGAGGCTCAGTTGTGAACTGTGTGTGCTGAACGGTTACTTTGCTGCAGGCCGTCTATTGTGGGAAGTCATAAAACATAAGAAATAGCAGCAGGAGTAGGCTATTTGGCCCCTCGAGCCTGCTCCGCCATTCAATAAGTTTATGGCTGATCTGATCTTGGCCTCAACTCCACTTTCCTGCCTGCTCCCCATAAGCCTTTGATCCCTTGAAATTCGCTTGGCCCACTGAGCTGGCAGCAGGCTGAAGTTAATTTAGTGGGCTCCTGGGCCCACGAAAATAAAAGTTGATAAGAAACCAGCCATTTTCTGACTGACCTCCATCAGTCCTTTTACGCACCGCTGGCTAGGCTGCTCAATGCCAGTATGTGGGCAGCGCATAATCCGCCTATTTGTATATCAAAATTGCAAATCAGGTCCTAAGCCATTTAGGACCGAGATGAGGAGAAACTTCTTTACCCAGAGAGTGGTGAACCTGTGGAATTCTCTACCACAGAAAGTTGTTGAGGCCAATTCACTAAATATATTCAAAAAGGAGTTAGATGTAGTCCTTACTACTAGGGGGATCAAGGGGTATGGCGAGAAAGCAGGAATGGGGTACTGAACTCATTGAATGGCAGTGCAGGCTCGAAGGGCCGAATGGCCTACTCCTGCCCCTATTTTCTATGTTTCTATGTTTCTATATACATGATCAGACCCCAATTTACATATTGCAAGTAGCCTTCCGCCTTAAACAGTGGGGTACTTCAGCTGTTCATCCCAGGACCCACCCAAGATGGCGCTGTCTGAGCGCCAGCATAAATAGGACAATAAGTGACCCAACCCATGTCACTAGTACCCTTTTTAATTCTAGGTGAGGGCTATTAGAAACGGCTCTTGTGGGTTATGCTTTGCTCTGGATGCTAATGTAATGAAAAAAATCGTGCATCTATGAGGAATTGCAGGAGTGACCATTAACAATCCAAGGCATTGAGATTTTTTTTTAAAAGGAGTTCTGTACTTTAAGATAATTTCTAATTACTTGTCATGTTGGATGTCCATTATTAGTGTGCACATTTATATAGAATACCATAATGAAGTACTTTAAAAAAATCAATCTGCAACTTTCCAAGGTAGAAATTAATTGCAATAATTTTGATTGGAGGATTTGCATTGAATTTGAACCATTTCAACAGTGACTGCCTATTTTTCAAGCTTTATCTGAACTCTTGGGTTTCTGGAGTCCCGTCAAATGATATCTTTGTACTTTTCCCTAGCTCCCCGGAAAGTTCCACCGAATCCCCCGGTCAACCCTGTGGTCAAAGAAAAAACAGAAACATCTGTCACTTTAGCTTGGTCTCTGCCTCAAGATGTGCCGCCTGCCCCTGTGACAGGTTACATAGTAGAAAAAAAGAAAATAGGAAGCAATACCTGGACAAGGTGCCACACTACAGAAAAGGTAGTGGCACAAGAGTTCAGAGTGTGTGACATGCCAGAAGGAGATCATTATCAGTTCAGAATTAGTTCTGTAAACAACTTTACCCAGAGCACATACTTAGAAGTCCCAGGAACATTTCGTATCGGTGAGTAAAAATGTTTTGACACAAAATTTTAAAATTTGTTTTTCTCTCCATACATTTTTTTAATTTGTTTTCTCAGTTGTTTATATGTCATTTATCTTTATCTTTGTTTAACTCATCCAAAAATGGATGTAAGTTTTGTTCTACCAGTTTGCATATTTTTCACTAGACAACTGCTACATTTACTGTTTGCCTACTAAAACGTTAAAGCTCTCAGGAGTTAAAATTATCCTGGGCTTCATGTGGCCGAGATCAGGACGGTTTGCTGCCCGCATCAGCCCACCTGCCTCATTCCGCCCCGAGTTAAAATCAAGGCTTAGCTCTCCCATCACAGAATCCAACTGTGTATCGAACAAAGCTAATGTTTTAGCCTCTACTACCCAAAGTTCTGTGCATCTCCATTAATTAAATTCTACTTGCTGCATGTTGATAATCCACAAATTTCAATGTGCGCCACACCATATGTATTTAGTTTACCATTTGTCTGTCCAATATATGATCAATCTAAATTTTGGGGGAATCTTTAGATTCACCTTTCTCCATTACTTTTCCCATTTTAGTGTTCATGAATTTGGAATTCAAACTAATTTTTACAGGTTAGAAATAACAAGGATGGAGCATCAACCACTGTGGAACTCTACTTAACATCTCCCCTTACTCGGACATTGTATCTCATGAGAGTAATTGATTTCTATATTTTAACTAGTGACATATTCTACCCTGGATTTTCTGTTGTTTTTCAGTTAGAAGTCATTCTGATTGCCCACTGGTCCCTCTGCCTTAACTTTCACTAATTAGAACTAATTCAGAGTTCTGCCAACTGAGTCTTATCTTGCACAAAGTACTACACTCCTTTGATTCCTATCCTGCTCTAGCTCCATTGGTTTCATCTAACCCAGCAAATTGATTTCAAAATATTTGCCCTTATTTCTAAATCTCTCCATTCTCTACATCTCGCCCTATTCGGGAGAACTTCTCCCATTTGTCCGGGCTAACACCTTCATTCCTCTGATTTCATATTTCTCCTTGTGCTCCTGTCCCATCACCAGAGCCCAGTTTTCCAACCACCACTGCCCTACCCTAATGCATTCTCTTTCAGAGCTACTTTGCCTTCCTGCCTTCTCTTCAACTACCTCCGAAACCCTATCTGTCCCCTTCAATTTCCTCTAATTATGTGCATCATCATCTCTCCGTCTCTTAAACTGGCTCTGAGATGGTTTTCAGTGTGAGGAATAAATTGTTGTTGGTTGTTAATTATGCATCTCTAGGACACTTTAATAAATCATATCTCATTGTTTTGAAAGCTTCTGACAAGATCTGGTATTTAGGCTTCTAAATAAGTTACTATCATATAGCCTCCCACCAAAGCTTTGTTTGTGACAAACTCAATTCCTCTAATTTGTCCTGTAGTTGATGGTTCACTCTCTGATTTTTTTTTCCTTTAACTCAGATTTTATCTCTCTCTTAGTTTAATCCTCTTCATGACCTCTTTCATTTACTATTTAGCCTTATCCATTCTTTGCTGATGATCATATTGTTCACTCATCAATTTTCTTCGGATTGCATGCCGTTGGTGCTTTTAATCTCCACTCCTTGTGGCATGATGGCTAAAGCACTCCATGTACTTCAGTGATATGATCAAAATCTTGGGGTAGATTATAACTTTAAATCACAGGAAATGGAAATCAGGTGATTTTTAAAATGGACAGCCTACCCATTATATCAGATTTATGCCCAGGTAGTAAGTTGAAAATCTACTCCCTTGTCCTTGATTTATTAATTGTTTCACACATCTAACCAACAGCTGCAATTGTGAACCTAGAAACTGTGGAGTGTTTACACAAAAATAGGGAAATTCCAGCAGGGGTGAGGAGCGGATTGGAAAATGGGGAAGAATCCAGACATGTCAGAGTGCCTCCCATTTTGCCCTGCTCAGTTTTTTTTTCTAGGAAGTTGGGAAGGGCAGACCTTCTACTGCCCCTACCTTACAACCTGGCAGCAATTTTGGAGCATGTCTGAGGGTGTTCCTAGGCTACCTTGGGAATCCCACCAGAAATGTCTCTGAAATGCCCATTGGTACATACATGTGTTGAAAGCATGTGTAGGTGTCATTCTGGGCTGATCCTCGAGGGATTGATTGCTGTTGGATTGTGGGCTTGCGAACATTTGAGTCATCAACTGAATAAAAGTTGCTGCGTGCAGTCTTTGGCCTGACTGGCATGTGGCTTCTCCTCTATTATGCTGTGTGGTTTGCCGCTACTGTTGGGGACACTCGCCCCTATTATATCTAGAATCCTGCTCCAGGTGACTGACCATTTAAAAAGAAATTTTTGAAATTACATTAATGATTTTGCCTTTTCTCTGCAGAACATTTAAAAGTTCCAAAATCCAGAGTAGGCAATGCCAGTAAAAAATAATTTCATATTATGTTCTAAAGGGAAAATTCACTGAAAAATTGGCTGAGACAAAATGGAACCAGGAAAATTTCCAAGTCATGGTATAGTATAGGATTTGGAAATGTATCGTATAGATTATCTATAACATCAATAGTTTATTATTTGGTCCTTCAGCTAGGGTTCTCAATAAAACAAATTAAATGTATTTGAATGTAATTGCTAACAGTGAATTGTGTGTTTTGCTCTGACAGAACCTCGAGCTTCCATTGAAAAACCTCTGCAAGATGTTGAAGTTTCAGCAGGTGGAGATGCCACTTTCATTATCGAACTATCTACAGTTGTTCCTGGGATGTGGTTCATGAATGAAAAAGCTGTACAAAGCAGTGAGAATTACATAATACAGAGAACTAAAAATACACACACATTAATAATTAAACAAGTGAGGTCATTGGACAATGAAGTTGAAGTGAAATTTGTGGCTAGCAATGCTGAAAGCATTGCTAAATTAAGAATGAAAGGTGAGCATTATGTAAATAATTGCTGTTGATTTTTGGGTTGATTATTAAATTCTACTATTCTTTGCTCAAGAAATATAATAATCCCTTAATCAATTTCCATCCTAATTTAAGGGTGAGATTTTTTTTGTGCTGGCATATGCTGGTCCTGACAAGCCTGTTGTACAAGCCTGTACTATACTACCGTTGCATTTGTGTATCAATGGAGACAACTTGGGAGCTATATAAATACTCTAGTGTTCTGGAGTGGTAACAGTAAAATATAGATTAGTACACTGTAGAAGTGCACAATTGGCAGATCAGTATCGACATCAGGAGTTGTTAATGTTACTTCTTAACCAAATAACCAAGAGGTGCTTGTGCAGTTTGTAAAAGGTTTCTCTGCCTCCCTCAGACAACCGAACAGATGTTAGTGAAAGTATCACTCCACAGAAAGTGAGGGTGGGATTGCTACATTTTTGGACTTTGGCCTCTGCTATTTTCCTGTTGTTCAGTGTTGCACTCAAAAATGAACTGAACTATGCTTTTACCTGCCCATTTTCTAGCTAATTGTAGTGAGCCCAGTGGTTGAACAAAAATCTTTGTCATTGTACTCGGCTTATATCACTTTGATAAAAAAAATTCATTCGTGGGATGTGGGCGTCCCTGGCAAAGCCGACATTTATTGCCTATCCGTAGTGGCCCTGAGAAGGTGGTGGTGGGCCACCTTCCTGAACGGTTAATTCTTTGCCCATGCATGATTTTGTTGACTTAAGAACGCTGTAGAATAAACCATAGAACTATGGAACCGTAGAAGTTTACAGCACAAAGGAAGGCTATTTGGCCCATGTGCTTGTGCCAGATCTTTGCTAGAGCGATCCAAAACTAATTTCACTGCTGTGCTCTCGCTCTGTCCCCATAGCCTTCTGACTTTCTCTGTTTCAAATATTTATCCATTTTTTGCTTAAACGAAGTAATGGTATCTGTTATGTTTCAAATAAAGCAATGTGACTGAGTACTGGAAACTTGAGTAAATGTGACCTTAGTCTCTTTATTCTGACTCCAGAGTGCTGGTACAGCATGGAAGGCCTGCTTATATGCAGTGCTCCCAAGGGATGCTGGGATCCCTTGGGACACCAACAGATGCGCCCTCTGGTGGCGGCAGAATGCTCTTTACAAGATGTTGCACACATAACAGTATCTTCCTCAACTGCCTATAGCAAAGCACTCCATGGTCCAGCAAACTCCTATGTAAAGACATTTCTCCTAATCTCTCTCCTCACTTTCTTAGTGATAATTTTAAATTGATAACCTCTTGTCATTAACTCCCCAATCAGAGGTAATAGTCTTTCCCTGTTCTCTCTATCAGAGCTCTTTATAATTTTCCAACACTTCAAAAGTACTTTATTGACTGTAAAATGCTTTGGGACATCCAGTGGTCATGAAAGACATTGTATAAATGCAAGTCTTTTCTTTCTGTTAAAAAATCCTCTATTAAATTTCCTGTTAACCTTCTCTGCTCCAGTGGAAATAGCCCCAGTATCTGAAGTCCCTCCTCACAACTACAGTCTCTGGCATCATCCTGGTGAAGCTATATCAATGTTGTTTATGGCTTTAATGTCCTTTCTGTAATGGGGTGCACGCAGTACTTAATTGTGACCTAAGCAATACTTTGCATAAATTTATAATTACTTAAAAAAAACGATTGCACTCTAATCCCCTATTTGTAATATCCAAGATTCTATTGGCATGTTTTATCCAGTTAGCTTTGAACTGGGAACTAAATTCATTCCTGGAGATAAATTTAAAGACTTGAGTTGACTGATTGTAGTTGCTTTAGAACAGCATTGGCAGTATGGGAAGAAGTTGCCTTTTCACATTGCTAGTCAGAGAGTGGAATGGAGCAAGAAGTCTAAAAGAGAACAGAAACTAACTTTTTTTTAAATATAAAAAGAAAAAAACTAAAGACTGTGCTTTTTTAACAGCATTGCCAGTGGCGCCAGTGAATTTCAGAAACAAGTCAGCGGAAAAGGAGACTGTTTCTGTTTCACAACAAGGCACAGCTCAGTTTGTTGCTGAGATTTCCGATAGAGCTGCGAAAGTAACCTGGACAAAAGATAGCAAGGAGATCAAGTCTAGCAAAAAGTATGAATTTCAATCTTTGGATCAACGCCGCATCTTGAAGGTCAACACCGTAACTCTAGAAGATGCTGGGATTTACGAATGTGTTTGTGATGGCAATAAAATGTCATTTCAGCTCTATGTTAAGGGTGCGTATGATGCTAAGCATTTATTAGTAAATGTGCATGTTCATCTAAAAGTTGGAGTTTCGGTGCCAGTTGAACTAAGGTGTAGGTAGTTAAAATATTGGGCATTGTAAAATTAATTATGTTCAGTCTGGGCAAGTCTAGCTAAACTCTTAATTCCAGCAAGCCAAAAAGGCCCCTACCAGAGCTGTCAAAATCATTTAGGATTCGGGAATAAAACAGATTATTAACTCATTTAAACATAAAGAGCTGTGTTTGTTTTTAAGAGTGACGTACACTAAATTGGGGAACATTTTTAAACCAAAATGAGTGACTGTCTGTCTCAATGAATGATACTGGGCAGGCTGGAAATCCCGGTTCCCGGGATTATTTTCACCGTTTCCTCCCCCGCCAGTTATACAATATCGGCGATTCTTGTCACCAGCCTGACATCCCCGGCCCCCGATGCCACGTTTTCTACCGGTTTTCTCGTCACCTGATGCCGCCCGATTTAAGAAGCGGAGCCGAATCGTCAAGCCAGAGAGGCCAGCAGCAAGGTCGGGAGGTCGAGGCCAGCAGCGAGGTCGAGACCCGAGGCCAGAATACACAGAATGCAGTGCGCCGAAGGGTCATGAGGCGTTCATTTATCCCGCAAGGGGAATCTCTAAGACACCAAACTAGCTCATTTTTGATGGCGAAGTAAACTAGTAAAGACCCAACGACCAAAGCATGAACGCCTGGAGAGAGAATGGAAAAATGCAGCAGAGCCTGTGAATGGAGAACAGCGTGCTGGAGCTGGAATCGGGGGGGCTCGGGGTACAGTGTCAGTATTTTATGGACAAACTCACAAGCTGCTCCAAGATTAATGTGCTCACCTACATTACGATCTCTGAAAACCAGGGAGAGAGGGAGGGGGTTAGTGGGAAAATGTGCAAGGCCCATGCAGCAAAGCCTGATCTCCAATCGTCTTGGATCCCCTTGCCATTGGACCAACAACTTGCTCTGTCAAGTTCGTGTGGTAACTGGTGTGCAACGGCCATCCCAGGTTAAAAGAATTCAGACACAGACATCTTCCACCCTTTAAAATGAAATTTGTGACCTGGAACGTCAGGACCCTCATGGACAACAACAACAGACTGGAATGTCGCACTGCTGTCATTGCCCGGGAACTCAGACACTTCGACATTGACATCACTGCCCTGAATGAGACACGGCGGGCAGGAAAAGGCCAACTCAAGGAACAAGGTGGTGGATACACCTTCTGGAAAGGCCTTCTCCATGGGGTTCGCTTCGCCATTAAAAATTAGCTTACCGGATTGACAGGTAGGTGGCGTCGGGTCCGGGGTCCGGGGGGGTCGGGAGCGCGGATCGGAGGGAGCGCGGGTCGGGCAGAGGGGAGGGGGGGGTTGGTCGGTTGGGGGGGAGGGCGGAGATCAGTCGGGGGGGGAGATCGGTCAGGGTGGGGGGGAGAGGTCGGGAGCGGGGGCGCGGTCCGGTGGGGGGGGGGGGGGTCCGGAGGAAGCAGGAGCTGGGCGTGGGAGGCAGCCTTATGCACGCAGCCCCAGTGAGGCCATTCGGCCAGGGCTAGGGGCTGCGTGCTTCGGGCCCCTCCCACACAGTTTTCGGCGCCTGGAGCTACTGCACATGTGCGCCCACTGTAGCGCATGTGCAGAGGTCCCGGCACTGTTTTCAGCGCAGGGACCTGGCTCCGCCCCCTACTGCTCATGCTGCGCCGCACCGAGCTGCAAACGACCTGCAGGGAGCCGGAGAATCTGGAAGTTTTTTTTAGGCGCACTTTGTGGCGCGAAAACGGCGCGGCCCGAAACTTGGGCCCCAAATGTGGGAAATGCCAGGGTCAGGACCAGTCCTATTTCTGTTTGACATACCCACACACAATATCCAACAATAGTCACTCAATAGCAATAAGGAGGAAGAACCCTGGCTAATTGTTTTTCCTTCCTTAATCCAAAGGCATCTTTTCCAGTGTTGTGGCTAAAATGACCTAATTTACCATATGCAAGCTTCTAGTTAAATAGCTTAATATCACACTTTGTAGTGCATTTACCTAGTAAACCATTGGGAGAGATCTTTTTCAATACCAAACAATGTTTAAACCTTCACACTGGAACAAAAGATGTTCTGTTTATTTATCTATTCTCAACAGAGCAAATTCAGAAACTATCTTTTCTAGGGGACATATATATTCTAAGTATGTCTTAATCTGGCATTAGTTATTTTATCACATATTGTAAACAATATAAACATACAAATTTTAAAATACATTTGTCAACTAAATCTTTTTTTGTTTCCCCACATTAGAGACTTCTCGATTTCTTAAAGAGAAAGTGGAACGCATTGTCACTGCTGTGTATGGAGAGCAAACAGAGCTCTTTATTGAGACTGTTGACAGCTATACCAAAGTACAGTGGTTCAAGGATGGCAAAGAAATCAAGCAGTCAAAAAAGTTTACAATGGAGAGCAAGGGAAAACAACACAGGCTTCTTATTTCAACTACAAAGAAAGAGGATGAAGGCACTTATACATGCAAGTGTGGAGAAGACACTATGAGCTTTGATTTGAAAATCATAGGTAAATGTAACTTGTATTTCAGGACCAGTTCACATCCATTGAAAGTATATTCCAATCTGATAGCACGGTTTTTAACAGTTCCGACAGCTAATGATTCCCTTAGTTAACTAGTTCAAAGATTCATAACCAGGAATTTTATATCCCTTAATTATTATTCTTGCTAAAATTATATTGCTTAATTTTTTTTATCTACGCTGTTTGTGGAATGATCTCTTGAATAAAGCAGATAATGTGAAGATTTCGCCCATTGTCAACTGCGAGCAGGGGTAGCACATGGCCTTTGGTAATGAAGTTGAAGACATAAGACCATAACCCCATAAACATTATGAAGCTGATCTCTGTGGGGGAGGATGAGGGGGAGGAAACTTCCTCTTGCCTGCTTTACCTTTGGCAGAAGATCCCTATAAACACCAATTCTATGGATTTTCTACCGAAGTTACATAGACAATTGGGAGAACCCCCAGTGGAAATTAAGGACGTATAATTTCAATAAGCGAGCCATCACATAAAAAGTTTAAAATCTAATTTAATTTGGAGATTTACATTAAGGGTTGTAATCTCTGATTGTACTGGGAGATTATTAACTACTATAACTTTATTGAATTAATAACTTAACCTAAATTAACTAATTAAAACTAAAAATTAAAACTAAAAACAATTGTTTGAGTACAAACTGTAACTAATTATATAAATAAAATAACATTAGATAGAGATGGCAGTGCAGCTGGTGTGTCGTAATTGCAGCATCTGGGAGTTGGTGGAGATCAACGAGATCTCGAGCAACCACATCTGCGCTAAGTGACTGCAGCTCGATGAACTTTGGCTCAGAGTTGTTGAGCTGGAATCCGAACTGCAGACATTGTGATGCATCAGGGATGGGGAGAGTTACCTGGACACTTTGTTCCAGGAGGTAGTCGCACTCCTTAGGTTAATAGTACTTCAGAGTTAGTCAGTGGTCAGGGATAAGAAAGAAGAAGAAAGAAAGAAAGACTTTCATTTATATAGCGCCTTTCACACCGGACGTCTCAAAGCGCTTTACAGCCAATGAATGTACAAATTAGTCACTGTTGTAATGTGGGAAACGCGGCAGCCAATTTGCGCACAAGTAACTCCCACAAACAGCAATGTGATAATGACCAGATAATCTGTATTGGTTATGTTAATTAAGGGATAAATATTGGCCAGGACACCAGGGGATAAGTCCCCTGCTCTTCTTCGAATAGTGTCATGGGATCTTTTATGTCCGCCTGAGCGGGCAGACCTGGCCTCGGTTTAACGTCTCATCCGAAAGGCGACAGCTCTGACAGTGCACTTCTCCCTCAGCACTGCACAGGAGTGTCAGCCTAGATTTATGTGCTCAAGTCCCTGGAATGGGATTTAAACCCACAACCTTCTGATTCAGAAACGTGTGCTACCCACTGAGCCACAGCTGACATTATTAGAGGAAGTCAGGAAGGTATGGGGACCCAGGATATAGTGATGGAACAGCCTCACCCTTGACCTTGTCCAGCAAGTATGAGGTACTTACTACCAGTATGGATGAGAACAAGTACTTTAGGGAGGATGTGTAAACTGACCATGGCTCCATGGTAGAGGAGGCCATTCAAGTGGGAGGAGTAAAAACGAATGTGATAGTTTTAGGCGACAGTTTGGCCAGGGGGATAGACACTGTTCAAGAAACTTGGACTGGGCAGGGGAGGTTTTAGTTGTTGTGGTCCATGGATTCAGGTTTGGCTAATGGACAGAAAACAGAGTAGGAGTAAACGGGGCTTTTTCGGCAGGCTGTAACTAGCAGGGTACCGCAAGGATCAGTGCTTGGGCCTCATTTATTTACAATCTATATTAATGACTTAGATGAAGTGTAACGTATTCAAGTTTGCTGATAAGGGGTCGCCCATTTAAGACGGAGATGAGGAGGAATTTCTTCTATCTTTTGGAATTCTCTACCCCAGAGAGCTGTGGAAGCTGAGTCATTGAATATATTCTTGAACAATAGGGGAGTTAAGGGTTTATGGGTTTATGGGGTCAGGCACGAAAGTGGAGTTGAGGCCAAGATCCGATCAGCCAGTAGTCTCGAGGGGCCGTATGGCCTATGCCTGCTCCTATTTCTTATGTTCTCCTGATACAAAGTTAGATGGGAAAGTAAGCTGTGAGGAGGACGCAAAGAAGCTGCAGAGGAATAAACATGTTGACTGAGTGAGCAATAAGGTGGCAAATGGAATACAATGTGGGGAAGTGTGACGTTATCTACTTTGGTAGGAAAAACAAAAGCAGAATATTTTTTGAATGGTGAGAGACTGGGAGGGGACCTGGATGTCCTTTTACAGAAAGGTAATATACAGGTACAGCAAGCAATTAGGAAAGCAAATGGTATGTTAGCTTTTGTTACAAAGGGATTCGAGTATAATCCTACAAATCCTCTGGGAGGACAGACGCACCAACATCAGCACTCTCGACCAGGCCAACTTCCTCAGCATTGAAACACTGACCACACTTGATCAGCTCCGCTGGGCAGGCCACACAGTTCGCATGCCAGACACGAGATTCCCAAAGCAACCGCCCTATTCGGAACTCCTTCACGGCAAACGAGCCAAAGGTGGCCAGAGGAAACGTTACAAGGGCACCCTCAAAGCCTCTCTGATAAAGTGCAACATCCCCATTGACACCTGGGAGTCCCTGGCCAAAGACCGCCCTAAGTGGAGGAAGTGCATCCGGGAGGGCGCTGAGCACCTCGAGTCTCATTGCCGAGAGCATACAGAAATGAAGCGCAGACAGTGGAAAGAGCGTGCAGCAAACCTGTCCCACCCACCCTTTCCCTCAACAACTATCTGTCCCACCTGTGACAGGGACTGTGGTTCTCGTATTGGACTGTTCAGCCACCTAAGGACTGAGTGGAAGCAAGTCTTCCTCGATTCCGAGGGACTGCCTATGATGATGTGAAAGAAGTCTTAGTACAATTATAGAGGACATTGGTGAGGCCACACCTGAAGTACTGTGTACAGTTCTGGTCTCCTTACCTAAGAAAAGACACATTTGCCTTAGAGGGACTGCAACAAAGGTTCACTAAACTAGTTTTTGGGATGAAGGGATTGCCCTGTGAGAAGAGATTGAGTAGACTAAACCTATATTCCCGAGAGTTTAGAAGAATGAGTGGTGATCTAATTGAAACATATAAAATTCTTAGGGAGCTTGACAGGGTTAATGCCGAAAATTTTTTTCCCCTGGCTGGGGAATCTAGAACACTGGGCCACAGACTCCGAATAAGGGATCAGCCATTTAGGACTGAGATGAGGAGAAGTTTCTTCACCCAAAGGGTTGTGAACCTTTGGAATTCTCTACCCCAGAGAGTTGTGGAGCGAGGTCGATAAATTTTTGGGAACTAAGGGATGTTGGGATAGTGCTGGAAAGTGGAGTTGAGGTGGAAGATCAGCCATAATCTTTTTGAATGGCAGGGCAGGCTCAAAGGGCCAATTAGCCTAAACTAACTCATAATTCTTATGTTCTTATGTATTGCTTCTGGAATTTCACAGTCTTAGGATGTTTATTTTGCTGTGTGGATACTATAGCAACACGATTACGTTCTGTGGGGAGTGGCACCTTTTTCCCTTTTTTATTTTGAGGGTCTCCTGAGGCCGCTATAGCCCTTTTTGGACTCTTTCCAATTGTCCGAAGCTGATGCTGTATAGTAACAGTGGTGATTTTTATTTGATATAAGTAAGACAGTATATTATTAGAGCAGCAGTTTACAAGGTACAGTTGAGAATTGTTACCCTGGTATTCCATGTTCCTGCTACAGTTTGTTCTTGGTCACTCTGCAAGTGCTCGCTGTTGAACCTTCTACACTGAGAGTGGTTCCAAGCCCCCTAGTTATGCACCACAAACAGGAACTTGTAGCAGAATTCGTCCAATCACGATTTTTCCTATATTCCTCCCAACCTTGATGAATATTGATGATACATGCAGGCCAATGTCATCACAAGCTTCTATTGTCTCTGGGTTAATGGCCCGTCCTGCAGACCTTGAAACTAAAGCCATACTGACTGTAATCAAGTCTCAAAATATTGTGCACTATACTAATTTAATTAGAGGAATGAATGTAACCATGCACCCATCAAAACAAAGCGATTTAACGTAATCTACCAAGGCCCAATATTATAAACTAATCAAAGCGGTTGTAGATTGGGCAAAGGAATAAACAGCATACCCCTTAGACGGGAAGCGCCTATTACCAATTGTAGCAGTTGAAGGTGAATGCGCTGTTACATGCAAGCTGCAATTTTAAATTCTTTCAAACAGGTTTCCCCAATTACATTTTTAAACGTGTATTTCCTTACACCACATAGCATCTGAAGCTGAGAGACCTGCTCTTTAATCTCCTCCAATGATGTGCATAAAGGAAAGACTGGAATGATTTTCCCTCTAAGCTCTCCTTGTTATGGACGTGTCTGTCCTTCCAAACTGACTTCTGTTTTTCCAATCCATTCAATTCGCTTATTTCCATTAATTTCTGCAGGGGTTCTCCTGATCATTCACTCTAACTTTGGGGGAAGGTCTGCAGCAACCAAGGAGAACTGGCATAGATGCCGAAGTTATGGCAAATGATTGGGAGAGCCCCCATGGAAATTCAACCCCATTGTTAAAAAGTGCATATTTTTATTGCAAGAAGCTGAGCATAGGAGTGCCAGTAACAATCCATAAGTTACATTACCAGATGGTTAGAAGCTATGTAATTTATGTAATAGATGATAAAGTAATTAAATTCATGCTCATTATAAAGAATTATTAACTGCATAGGGTAGCTGCCCTGATGACTTAGTGGGTAATGATACAATGCTATGAAATTACACTATGATATATAATGTCAAACCAAAGTTTGTGTATTTGCTGTAACATATTACAAGACAGGTAGTTGGCTGTTGTCGACAAGTAAAACGCACAGGCTGGAAGGACTAAAGCTTGATCCAGGGTACCTTAGTGAATGATGTCGGCCAGTACATCAATTAGCTGCTACAGATTGCTTCAGTGCCTCTGGGCTAGTAGGGGAAAAAAATCAGCCTATTTGCTGTTCAAAGACTCCTGCTGGAAAGTGTATGCGTATGGCTACGAACAGGGAGTACCTTCACCGGCTCATCAAGGTGCAGGGCAGCCCAGGGTCCGGCACCCCGGCTACAACTGCAGCAAAGTGCAGCCAGCCCCAGACAGCAAAGTGCGGACAGCAAAGTGCAGCCAGCCCCGGTCAGCATCGCTCAAGCCAACAAAATACAAGGTTGATTCAGGCAACGAAGGCGTTCGGGCCCCCAGTGACAACCAGGCGTTTGGGCCCCCAGTGGCGTTCAGGTCTCCAGCGGCAACCAGGCATTCAGGCCTTTCCAACGGCGACCAGGCGTTCGGGCCCCCTTCGGAGACGACTGGGCCTCTACCTCCCCGCATTGCTCCAGGTGTGGTCTAGCCAGGGCTTTGTGCAGCTGCAGAGGGCTGGCAGCGCCCATGCAACAGTACCAAGGGAGGTAGCTTACTACTGACTTTCGTTTTAAACTTTTAAACAACTTGGGATACTTTTAAACAACTTGGGATAACTTTTAAAACTTCGGGAGAAACTTTTAAAACTTCTGAAGAAGCTTTTAACCAACGTGGAAGAACTTCCAAGAATTATTTTTTTTTTAAATTTTTTATTAAGGAATTGAATACTGTACCCCAATTTGGTGTGTTTTATTAGCATCATTTTCAGTCATTTGAAACCAGGTTACTCACGACGACGAGCAGGTGTGCCTCCGACCAGGCGACCGGGACATCAGCCCCCCACTCCAGTGGCGGGCCTACATCCCTCCAGTGGCGGGCCTACATCCCTCCAGTGGTAGGCTTTCATTCCTCCAGCGGCGGGCCTACATCCCTCTCCTAGTCAACCGCCTCTCCTTCCCCACTGGTGACCTGGCCACTTCTACTGGTGAGCATCACGGCTATGACTCTTCCACCCTCCCATTCCTTGCTGACCTCCCACTCGGAACTCCAGCAGATAACTGACCTTCCTAATGCCTGCCCCCAACCAAGCCTTGGGCCACCTACCATCAAGGCGCTACTCGGCGCTGAGCTCGCGGCCAACATCTCGCCATAGGCAATTAAGCTCATACAGCAGTGCCTGGTCTCCAGTCATCTTGGACCCCCTTACCACTGGACCAAGACCTTGCTCAGCTAAGCCCGTATGGTGGCCGGTGTGCAATGGCCATCCCACGTTGAAAGAACTCAAGCACAGGCATCTTCCACTTCGTTAACATGAAGTTTAGGACCTGGAACGTCCGGACCCTTATGGACAACTCCAATAGCGACAGGCCGGAACGCCGCACCGCCATAGTTTCCTGGGAACTTAGACACTTTGACATCGACATCGCCGCCCTAAGCGAGACCCGGCGGGCAGGGGAAGGCCAGCTCAAGGAACAAGGTGGAGGTTACACCTTTTTTCTGGAAAGGAAAACAAGAGGAAGAACGCCGTCTTCACAGTGCTCTACGCGGAGCTCCTTCACGGCAAAAGATCCAAAGGTGGGCAGCAGAAACGTTACAAGGACACCCTTAAAGCCTCCCTGACAAAGTGCGACATCCCCACTGACACCTGGGAGTCTCTGGCCAAGGACCGCCCTAAATGGAGAAAGTGCATCCGGGAGGGTATGAGCACTTTGAGTCTCAATGCTGAGAGCTTGCAGAAATGAAGCGCAGGCAGCGGAAAGAGCGTGTGGCAAACCAGTCCCATCCACCCCTTCCCTCAACAACCATCTGTCCCATCTGTGACAGAGTCAGTGGCGCTCATATTGGGCTGTTCAGCCACCAAAGAACTCACTTCAGGAGTGGAAGCAAATCTTCCTTGATTCTGAGGCACTGCCTATGAAGATGATGATGATGATGATGATGACGATGTGTATGGATATTAGATGAAGTGAGGTTTGAAGTCAGCTATGATTTTCCACAGTCAGATAGACTGTCAACACTCAGTGTCTGAGTTCAATGTATATGTAGTCATTTGTGGTCAAGTGTCAGGGGCATTTTGTACATGGAACCATGCCTCAAAAATAATCAGTATGTGTTGAAGGGGGAAATATAGTAAGGAGTAATGAGTTTAGTAAGGAGTAATATTATGTTACTTATCAAGTATTCTTTTGATTCAACATAGGATAACAAAAAAATATTTGCTTATCATAATTCTTACAAATAATTTAGATATTTTTAATTTAGTGAAAATATTCATGGTTACTTTTGCAAACTATAAGCTTTCTTGAGCTTTCAATATGGTATTTTTTTTAGAACTGTCTGTCTCTATATAGCATAATATATAAGCTTTGACGCAATTTCTAAAACCATGAGACAGGTTTCTGATCATTTGTTAGGTGTCACAAGTCTGTGTCACATTGTAGGTCAAACATTTTGATATAATGCAACAGTTGTCCCTACACGTGCAGTACGCTTATGATCTTTAGCAGACTGTGTGAGACATGTAAGAAATTACAAAATGCACTGGAGAATTATTGAGTGCTACAGAATTTTCCTCTGGATAGAACTTGTTGACCTTATCAACTACATGGCTATCACAAAATGAGGATATTTGGTACAAATGCATTAAGATATTAGAGTCCAGGTTAATCAAGTTTATTTGAATTGATAGGATATAGATTGACAGCTAATGGAGTGAGTATGATTTTGTTATTTTGTTCCAGCTCACGAGGAGCCTTTTGTCAACCTTGACCTGATAATCTGACTGTAGCCACTTGAGCCTAGTTTTAGGTATAATTATTGAATCCAGTGTGTTTTATCACCTCTTTACTTGTGCCGTGTAATCTCATGGCAATATCTGCATGGAAATGTGGTGCTATTTTAAGTGTTGTTCGTCATGGCAGTGGAATACTAGATGCTAATGCAGATTAGTTTTGTGACTGCTGTTTCAAATATAAAGTTTGTTCCTGCACTGTTTTTTAGTGAGACATATTGTACAGATATCTAATACTTATTACTTTGTCGGTGCTTGTGTTAGGAGCCTGATTTCACTTGCGCTGCAACACAGGTTTGGTGGTGTTACAATGTAGGAATTAATATAGGAATGTCAAGCGAATACCAGAACAGTCCAACATTAATGCTGGTATCTCAAAGCTAAAATGAGCACACTTCCAACGCCAAATCTGGGGTCTCAAACGTAATACATTCCAAGAGCAATGCTGAGTTGTCAAAGCTAATACCGGCATACTCCAGCACTAATGGATCTTTTTCCAACCGAGATTTTATTAACTCCAGTACATCAAAGATGAAGTTGATGTTAACATGAAGAGGAGTTTATCTGATGGGTGTCGGTGTTAAAATAATACATTTGTGAAAAAGTTGGATAGCTAGTTGGTGAAAGATAGAAGACTAGAACCTAGTCTTTAGTTGCTTACAAGCCTTTATTTACAGAAATACACGTTACATACTGCGCAACCCTCAGATAAGTTTGCAACCCTTCCCCAGTCTATTCCAATATACTATCAGGAAAGGATGAACAGGCTGGGTCTCTTTTCTCTTGAAAAAAAAGGGCCTGAGTGGTGACCTAAGTCTTTAAAATTATGAAAGATTTTGATAGAGTGGATAAAGAGAGAATGTTTCCACTTGTGGGGCCGAGCATAACTAGAGGCCGTCAATATAAGATAGTCACCAAGAAATCCAATAGGGAATTCAGAAGAAAATTCTTTACTCAAAGATGGGTGAGAATAGAACAAGAATGTGGAACTCGCTATCACAGAGAGTGGTGGAAGCGAATAGTATATATGCATTGAAGGGGAGGCTAGACAAGCATTTGAGGGAGAATGGAATAGAGTGTTATGCTGATAGATTTAGATGAAGAAAGACGGGAGGAGGCTCAATAGGAGCATAAATGCTGGCATAGACTGGTTGGGCCGAATGGCCTGTTTTTGTGTCATATATCCTATGTTATCCTATGTAATATATGATAGCAAGAGAGTCCCCAATTAATCCACACCACCTGAATACAATTATCATCATAGGCAGTCCCTTGGAATCTTAAAGTGAGTTCTTTAGTGGCTGATACGAGAGCCACAGACAGGTGGGACAGATAGTCGTTGAGGGAAGGGATGGGTTTGACTGGTTTGCTGCACACTCATTTCGCTGCCTGCGCTTGATTTCTGCATGCTTTCGGCGATGATACTCGAGGTGCTCAGCGCCCTCCCGGATGCACTTCCTCCACTTAGGGCGGCCTTTGGCCAGGGACTCCCAGATGTCAGTGGGGATGTTGCACTCTATCAGGGAGGCTTTGAGGGTGTCCTTGTAACGTTTCCGCTGCCCACCGTTGGCTCGTTTGCCGTGAAGGGGTTCCGAATAGACACTTGCTTTGGGAGTCTCGTGTCCGGCATGCGAACTATGTGGCCTGCCCAGCGGAGCTGATCAAGTGTGGTCAGTACTTCAATGCTGGGGATGTTGGCCTGGACGAGGAACACCCAATTGCTATACACCATTTGAATACAATTAGCAATTAGTACGTTTTGCGATTTCCTGTTTGACCTAATGTGCTAATTGTAATGCATTTTTTTTAAATTTGCAGATGCAGCTGTCAAATTCATAAACAAGCCAAAAACTCCTCCAGAAGTGATAGCAGTAACCTCAGAAAGTCTGGAACTGTCTTGTGAGGTGTCACCAGCTAATGCTGTGGTCACATGGAGAAAGGATCAAAAAGAGGTTAAGCAGGACCAGAGGATAACCATCATCTCTCAGGGAACACAACGCAAACTTGTCATCAAAAAGGTGCAGCAGAGCGACCAAGGAAACTACACCTGCATGTCTAATGATGACAGCCTAACATTCCAAGTTAAGATCAAAGGTAAAACTAACCTTGATCGTTTTTTCAGTGATAGTGAGGTAATATAATAGGTAAGAAGATGGATCACAATTCAGATCTGTCAAGTTTGAATCTTAGAAATGCCTGCCACTTGAATCCTTCACTCTCAATTGTGAGGGGAAATAGGGGTTACATTTCATATTTTCCACTCCCCTATTCTTGCTTTACTCTTACAATCTTCAGGCGTTTAAAAGTCAACTTTCTGTTACCTAATCACTACTTCCTGATTTACGTCACTGGCTCTTTTACTGTTTTCCTTGGTGGTGCTTTGCCCTATGGACCTTCAGGATTCACATCTAGATATTGCAGATTTTAAACAACTGAATATCATTTATAGTTGGCCACATCGGCTAAATTTGCCCAGATACATTGCAGCATAAAATCTTCTAAAGTATCAGTTTTCCTCTTAGCCACGTAACTATTAAATGCGATCATGATGTTGTTAAAAAGGGACGGCATCTCATTAGAGTGTGGGCACGATGCACCAGTTTCTCCAACTTATGTTCCTACTGAAGAGATTTCCTCTGTCACAAAGTTTACCCTTGATAGTAAGTCACAGTTAAGAGATCTCTAGAGCAAGGTTAATGAATATTTTGTTGGATATCAGCACAGAGGAATAGAAATGTTCTATTTTTGGTATCTATTGCCAGGAGTAAGCAGCGCAAGCCAGTTGTAGCACAGGTTAAGTGCAGGTCATGCCCTCTACACTTCCCCATCAATATTTCTTAAGTGCAACATCAAAATAATAAACTATTGTGTGTTAAATTAAACAAGTAGGGAAGTCCTGCTACAACTGTATAGGCCATTGGTAAGACCACACTTGGAGTACTGCGTAGAGTTTTGGTTGCCTTATTTAAGGGGGTATATACTTGCTATGGAGGCAGTTCAGAGAAGGTTCACTAAATTGATTCCTGAGATGAAGGGGTTGTCTAATGAAGAAAGGTTGAGCAGGTTGAGCCTATCTATACTCATTGGAGTTTAGAAGACTGAGAGGTGATCTTATTGAAACGTATAAGATTCTGAGGGGGCTTGATAGGGTAGATGCAGAGAGGATATTTCCCCTCGTGGGGGAAATCTAGAACTAGGGGGCATAGTTTCAGAATAAGGGGTCGCCCATTTAAAATGGAAATGAGGAGGAATTTCTTCTCTGAGGATTGTGAATCTTTGAAATTCTCTACACCAGAGAGCTGTCATTGAATATATTTAAGGTGGAGATAGATAGGTTTTTGAATGATAAAGGAGTAAGGTGTTATGAGGAGCGGGCGGGGAAGTGGAGTTGAGGCCAGGATCAGATCATCCGTGATCTTATTGAATGACGGAGCAGGCTCGAGGGGCCAAGTGGCCTACTCCTGCTCCTATTTCTTATGTTCTTGTGTTACTTTTACTTTCCTTCTCTTTTTTGCACTCTCTCTTAATCCAATCTTTCTTTCCCTCTATTTTGTTTTGTGTACCTGATTTGACATTAAATTCACTATTCTAATTTACACTTTCTGACTGCTGTTAATTAACGATCCTTCAATCTGATTGATTAAGGAGATACAAAGTTGCTTGTTCTGTCCACACAGATCCCTGATGCTCTGTAGAGGGCGCCACACTATCTCGATGTCATAGTGGTAGCAACTTGCTGTGCAAAAGCTCATGGAAATTAAACGGGCAAGGAAGGGCAAGTCTGCCATTCGTTTGCCAGTTGCTCTGGTCCCATGTCATTCTATCCTAATGATTCCCCAGTTCTGTTCTCACTATTTCCTGGCTGCATCTTCACACTCTCCTGGCACTATCCTCCTCAATTGCTCCAGCAGCACATCAGAATGTGTGAACTTTGCTGCTACTATTGTGACATTGCAACAGTTGGTGTTGTTCCTGTTGCTAGAGTATTATTTAGCAGAAATTTTAAAGACGGCAAATAGTGTGGGATTGTTGCAAGAGAAAATATTTACTATAAAGTATTTCTAGTCTATAATCAGTTGCAACTGAGCACCATAATCCCCAATGCCCCACCGGCAACTACGTAAGCTCCTGGGAGGGACAAAGCACATTTTAATAAGCATAGGCCAATTTAGTGGAGGGGGGGCGGCGGTTGGGGGGAGGTTGGCTTTTCTTTTACCAATATCCCCAGAATGGCTCTGGTGGAAAGGATACTATCAGTACACAGATCGCATGCTATTCATATTGGTCTCCAATGTAAAAAGTTCAGTCTCCAAAACAAATAGTGTGGATAACAATTTTTTATTTGTATGGATAGACCTTTTGTGTGCCCTTATCTATACATGACAAGTCTAAATTAGATGGAAAAGACATTCCACCCTTCTCTACTTGAAGAACTAATTCAGGAAAACTTGGAGGATGTGGATGTCGTGAGGCTCACATTGCGTACTATGAATTCCATGAGAAAGAGGTCCTGTGGGAAGGAGGACAGTAGGAGTATGTTTGAGTTTGTGTGTATGTATTGGCACATGCGTTGGAGCCTGGTTTCCAGTTGTCTTCGATCCCCTTGCCACTGGACCAAGACCTTGATCCGTCAAGCCTGTGTGGTGGCTGGTGTGCAATGGCCACCCCATATTAAAAGAATTCACACACAGGCATCTTCCACCATTTAAAATGAGTTCATCAGTCACCTGAGTACTCATTTTTAATGTGGAAGCAAGTCATCCTCGACCCCGAGGGACTACCTATGATGATGATGATGATGGAAATTAATAATGGGACACTGAAAATTTGAAGTATTAGTCAGAGATTTTGTGGTATGATATATAAACTTCCAGTTTATTTGTTAGTGCCGTAGTTAATCATTTCTAGTTAATCTAGTTGCGCTTATTTGTGCGTTAGATCATTTTCTAATGGTTATGGAATTATCCAACATATTACAACATTTCTGATTCTTCCTTTAACTTTTGCAGAACCAGCTGCAACTATCTTGAAGAAGTCCACAACACAAAAAGAGTACACAGCAAGCGTGGGAGAGAAGGTAGTCCTTGTTTGTGACGTGTCTCAGTCTACTGTAGAAGGGAAATGGTGCAGAAAAGGACAGGAAGTAAGGCTGAGCAAAGCAGTAAGTGTTGAATCTGAAGGCACAACACGAAGACTGGTCCTTCACAATGCCAAATCTGGAGATTCTGGGGCATATGTATTTAAAACCAAAGAGGATGAGATCACCATCAATGTTACTGTTAAAGGTAAAACAAATAGAATGAAATAATATTGTGGAATTCTAGATGATGCATTCAAAATACTAGTTTCAGTCATCTCCCTTTATCTATGAAGACCTAACTTCAACTTCCGCCCAGGTTATGAAGTGTCTGTTCTAATTATTTGGCTCATCACTACATGCCTTGATTGTAATTTTTCTGTTGAACTGCTTGGCGATCAGTGCCAGAGGCAACAAAGGTAGTAGCAACTCTTTTTTCACTGTTAATGGTCACAGCAATAGCCCTGCAGCTTCGTTCAGGGTAATCTTACCTTTGGGGCTACTTTTTGTGATTAATTAGTGTCAAAGGACAAGTATTTCAATGATTTACATTTGATAGTAAGACAATGCAGTATACTTTTTATGCTATTTTTTTTTGAAGTGGTTCAATTTCCAGTGTGGCCTGTTATCTTCTGACATGATTTTTAAATTTATTCTTGGGATGTGGGCAGTGCTGACCAGGCCACATTTATTGCTCATCCCTAGTTGCCTAGGCAATGGGCCTTCTTGAACTGTTGCAGTCCTTGTGATGACGGTGCACCTGCAATAGTTTAAGATAGGGAATTCTAGGAATTTGACGCAACAACGATGAGGGAATGGAGGTATATATCCAATTCAGGATGGTGTGAGGTTGGAGGTGATGCTGTTCCCGTGTCCTCCTTGGTGCTCGAGGTTACAGGGCTGGACGATTCTGTTGAAGTGAGTTGCTGACGTGCATCCTGTAGATAGTACATGTTGCAGCAACTGTGCATTAATGATGGAGGTGATGATACCGAGTCCAGTGACAGTGCGCCAATCAAGTGGGCAATTCTATTATGGATAATGTCAGGCTATTGAGCGTTGCAGCTGGACCCATGCAGAAATGAATCACCTGTTAGAGTATCCAACCTTAGTCCTGCTGTTGTAGCCATGTTGTTGATGTGGCTGGTTCAATTAAGCTTCTGGTCAATGGTGACCCTCAAGATGTTGATTGTGGGATACTTGGTGAGGGCGGTGCTCCTGAAAGTCATGGTGTTGGCCCTTTTTTCTTGTTGGAGACGAACATTGTCTGGCACTAAAGTGGCACACACGATACTTGCCATCTGTCATTCTAAGCTTAGATGTTGTCCAGGCCCTGTGTAGTTTGGCATGGGCTGCTTGATTAAGATATTGATGTCATTTTTGGAGTTGGAAGAATTATTTTGGATGAATATTGGAGTTTAACATCTCTGCCAAGAGAAAATGTAATAAATATTCATTTTATGCTTACTAATATGGAATCATAGAATCTTACAGCACACAAGGAAGCTATTTGACCCATCATCCCTTACTGTTTTTTTTTAAAGAGCTATCCAATTAGTCGCACTCCCCTGTTCTTGTCCCATAGCCCTGCAAATTTTTCCTTTTAAAGTATATATCAAATTCCCTTTTAGAAGTTATTATTGAATCTGCTCCCGCTATCAGCAGTTCATTCCAGATCATCATAACCTGCCAAGTAAAAACATTTCTCCTCATCTCCCCTCTGGATTTTTTTGGCAATTTACTTAAATATTGTCCGTTTGTTACTGCGGTGTCTAACATTTACAATTGAGTTTAATATGTAAACAAATACATTGTGCACATATGAGTATATTGTACAGTTCAAAGGTTAAGAGTCTGTATTGATCACACATGATCCATGGCGGAGTACAGCTTGTTTATACTAGTCCCATTTTGTTCTTTGAGATTTTCACAATAAAAATCTTCATACTTTTCCATCTAATTGATCACTACAGGATATCTTCAAAAGCTGAGTTCTTTATTGCCAATGTTGACTTGAGTAATTATGGTTCATAGCTCATATGAGAAGTACTGAAGTCTTTCACAGTGTACTGAGAACAGTCTTAAATTGAGTTCCAATAGCATGTGCTTGAAATGAATTTATAACTTACTGAGTATTTAACTATGTGGAGTTTAATGTTGGATTCTCATTGTATCATGAAAGCTAGCTGAAAGGCTGACACTTGCATTGCAGAACACAGTCAAGGTTGAAAACAGCAGGCCCAAAGAGATAGAGAGAGAAACTGTTTATTGCCTGTGGGGAAAGAGAAATAAACAGAAAATACTGACAACACTCAGCAGATCAGGCAGCATCTGTCGAGAGAGAAACAGAGTTAACGTTTCAGGTTGCTGGCCATTCATCAGAATTGGAAATCGTTAGAGATTTAACAGTTATTAAACATATCAGGGAAATGGGGGTGGGGTGGTGGGAAAGGAAAGAACAGAGGGGCAGGTGTGTGATCGGGTAGAGGGCAGGAGTGATTAAATGGCAAAAGGGATGATGTGGAAGACAAAAGGCAATCATAATAGGACAAGTAAAGAAACAAAAGATGGGTCCAGCGGAGGAGTAAATGGGAATGAGCTTGGTGACAGATTTGAGGGCCTGGTCTTCAAACACACTTTTCCTCAGACGGCCGAAGGCTGCACTGGCGCACTGGAGGCGGTGTTGAATCCTGTCGTCAATGTCTGCTCTTGTTGATAAGAGGCTCCTGAAATATGGGAAATGGTCCACGCTGTCCAGGGCCGCGCCGTGGATCTTGATGACTGGGGGGCAGTGCTGTGCGGCGGGGACAGACCAAGCTCATGGTTTACAGGGCTGTAGTAATACCCGCCCTCCTGTACAGCTCAGAGACATGGACCAGGTACAGTAGACACCTCAAGTCGCTGGAGAAATACCACCAACGATGTCTCCGCAAGATCCTGCCAATCCCCTGGGAGGACCGACGTTAGCGTCCTCGACCAGGCCAACATCCCTAGCATTGAATCACTGACCACACTTGGATCAGCTCCGCTGGGCAGGCTACATTGTTCGCATGCCAGACACGAGACTCCCAAAGCAAGCGCTCTACTCGGAACTCCTTCACAGCAAACGAGCCAAAGGTGGATAGAGTAAATGTTACAAGGACACCCTCAAAGCCTCCCTGACAAAGTGCAACATCCCCACTGACACCTGGGAGTCAAAGACCACCCTAAGTGGGGGAAGTGCATCCGGGAGGGCGCTGAGCACCTCGAGTCTCATCGCCGAGAGCATGCAGAAATCAAGCGCAGGCAGTGGAAAGAGCGTGCGGCAAACCAGGCCCACCCACCCTTTCCTTCAACGACTGTCTGTCCCACCTGTCACAGGGACTGTGGTTCTCATATTTGACTGTTCAGCCACCTAAGGACTCACTTTTAGAGTGGAAGCAAGTTTTCCTCGATTCCGAGGGACTGCCTATGATGATGATGAAATGGGAATAGAAGAATCATTACCAGCACCTGCGATCCTGAGAAAATGGGAGTAATGGTTCTGATCTAAAGTTGTTGAATTCAATGTTGAGGCCGAAGGCTGTGAAGTGCCTAATCAAAAGATGAGCTGCTGTTCCTTGAGCTTCCTTTGAGCTTCATTGGAACAGTGTAGGAGGCCGAGAGGTCAGCGTGGGATAGAGAATAAAGGGTAGAAATTTATCTTGGGCGTAGCACTAATCGAGTGTTAGTGTCTCTCCTGCCTACCCGATACAATTGGCGCCATGCCTTCCAGTCACCTTGGTTCCACTCTCCAGAATTCTCTCTCCAAATTACTCTACTTCTCCACCTCCCTTGCTTCTATTAAGGCCTTCTTTAAAACCGAACTCTTTTCAAGTTTTTGGTCACTCCTCATAATTTTGTTCTGTTTGGCTTCAAGTTTGTATCTTACCATACACAACTCTGTGTCACCCTTTGGGACATTTTTCTGCATTAAAGGCATTATATAAATGTTGTTTTCAAGTAAAGGCGAGAGGGGAAAGGCAGCGGGATTAGGGAGAGAGTTATAGGACTCGGTAAAGTTACAGTAATAGAAAGAGAGCAACTTTGAAGAATTTCCGACATGTTAGAAAAAAACTATGGCCGCGATTTCCCCTATCTCGGCGGGTCTGGTGCGGCTGGGGCCAATGGTGGGTCCCGACCTTGATGCTAGCTCCAGTCTGCTCTGTTAAGCCCACCCAGCGCATTTGCTGGCCAATTGAAGGAAGCAGGTCTGATTATGTCATTTGAAGGGACCATATGCAAATTTAGTTTGACAGTTGTGCTGTCAGTGTTCTACAGCATTGAGATGCTGCAAACACTGACGAGCACTGCACAAAGGTGCAGGGCTGCACCCAGGCTCTCCCATGACTCCCTTCATATGCTTATGGAGGGAATCACAGCACACAAGTATAAGATTCCCCCTCCGGGAGATTAACGTAGCCTGGTTGCATATTGCACAGGAGAATACAAGCAGGGATATCCTCAGGAAGACCAGGCTGCAGTGGTGCAAACCTTTCAATGATCTCAGTAGATGCTCATAATAAAGGATGAAACTGAGCACTGTGAATAATGAGCAAGTGTGACCTTAGCTCCTTTAATAAGACTCCAGAGTGCAGGTACCTCGTGGGTGGCCTGATTATATACTGTGCTCCCAAGAGATGCTGGGATCCCTTGGGACTTCAACAGGTAGGCCCTCTGGTGGTAGTGCGATACAGGTTGCAAGAGGTTAAAATACATAACATCACTCCCTCGTAAAGTTAATAGTACACTTATTTACAAGGTGAGATGATCTGGGGCTTTTTGCTCCCTTGTCGATCGTCTCGGTACAAATGAGGGTGTGGGTGAGTTGGTTGGTTCTTCACTGGGCTGCTGGGCAGCCGGCCTTGCCGGGCTGCTGGGGATGTTGAGTTCGGCTTCGTGGTCAACCATGATTTCGGTTGCCACTTGTATGTGTGTTGGAGGGTCAAAGTTGGTGATGTCTTCTTCGGTGTGTTCGTAGCTGTTGGTGAATCGCAATGTGATTTGGTCCAAATGTTTTCTGCACGTTAGTCCATTGGCCAATTTGACCTGAAACACCCTACTCCCCTCTTTGGCTATGACCGGGCCAGTGAGCCATTTGGGACCATGTCCATAATTGAGTACAAACACAAAGGCCATTGACCTCAATATCGCGTGACAAATTTGCGCTGTCATGGTACACACTGTGTTGATGCCGCCTGCCCTCCACGTGATCATGGAGATCAGGGTGGACAAAAGAGAGCCTTGATTTGAGTGCCCTTTTCAGGGGTTACAGGCTAAGGATAAGGGGTAAGCCATTTAGGACCGAGATGAGGAGAAACTTCTTCACCCAGAGAGTGGCTAACCTGTGGAATTCTCTACCACAGAAAGTTATTGAGGCCAATTCACTAAATATATTCAAAAATGAGTTAGATGTAGTCCTTACTACTAGGTGGATCAAGGGTATTGCGATAAAGCAGGAATGGGGTACTGAAGTTGCATGTTCAGCCATGAACTAATTGAATGGCGGTGCAGGCTCAAAGGGCCGAATAGCCTACTCCTGCACCTATTTTCTATGTTTCTATGAGCAGTTTGGCTGGGGGAACCCCGGTGAGTGAGTGGGGTCTGGTGTGGTAGCTGAGCAGGACTCGGGTCTGCAGGGAGCCTTCCGACACGAGTTTCAAGCTTTGCTTGATGGTCTGAACTGCCCGTTCTGCCTGGCCGTTGGATGCGGGCTTGAACGGGGCAGATGTGACGTGCTTGATCCCATTGTAGGTCGTGAATTACTTAAATTCAACACTGGTGAAACACGGTCCATTGTCGCTGACTAGGACATCAGGCAGGTCGTGCGTGGCAAACATGGCTTGTAGGCTCTCAATGGTGGCCGTGGGCGTGTTTACAGATATTATTGCACATTCAATCTATTTTGAATAAGCATCCATGACAACCAAGAACATTTTGCCTAGAAATGGGCCCGCATAGTCCACGTGGATCCTCGACTACGGTTTGGAGGGCCACGACCACAAACTTAGCGGTGCCCCTCTGGGTGCATTGCTCAGCTGAGAGCAAGTGTTGCACTGGCGCACGCATGACTCTAAATCTGAGTCGATGCCAGGCCACCATACAAGGGATCTGGCTATGGCTTTCATCATTACAATGCCTGAGTTGGTGCTGTGCAGTTCACAAATGAAAGTATCTCTGCCTTTCTTGGGCAAGACAACGCGATTACCCCACAACAGACAGTCTGCCTGCAGGGACATTTCGTCTTTGAGCCTGTGGAACGGCTTAATCGCCTCCTGCATCTCTGCTGGGATGCTGGACCAGCTCCCATGGAGGACACAGTTTTTTACCAAGGACAGTAAAGGATCCTGGCTGGTCCAGATCCTGATCTGACGGGCTGTAACGCGTGACTTTTCATTTTCGAATGCATCCATTACCATGAGCAAGTCTGCAGGCTGTGCCATTTCCACCCCGGTGGTGGGCAATGGTAGCCGACTGAGAGCATCAGCGCAGTTCTCTGTGCCTGGTCTGTGGCGGATTACATAGGTATATGCCGACAGCGTGAGCGCCCATCTTTGGATACGGGCAGAGGCATTGGTGTCAATCCCTTTGCTCTCAGAGAACAGCGATATGAGGGGCTTGTGGTTAGTTTCAAGCTCAAACTTGAGGCCAAACAAGTACTTGTGCATTTTTTTTTACTCCGTAAATGCATGCCAGAGCCTCTTTTTCAATCATGCTGTAGGCCCTTTTGGCCTTGGACAAACTCCTGGATGCATAAGCGACCGGTTGCAAAATCCCCGATTCGTTAGCCTGTTGTAACACACACTCGATCCCGTTTGACGACGCATCGCAAGCTAGCACTAATCGTTTACAAGGGTTATACAGGACAAGCAGTTTGTTTGAACACAACAGATTTCTGGCTTTCTCAAAGCAAGCCTCTTGTGAATTCCCCCATACCCAGTCATCTCCCTTGCGCAATAGCACATGTAGGGGTTCTAGCAGGGTGCTTAACCCAGGTAGGAAATTACCGAAATAGTTAAGGAGTCCCAGGAATGACCGCAGCTCCGTCACGTTCTGTGGTCTCGGCGTGTTCTTGATGGCCTCCGTCTTGGCATCGGTGGGTCTGATGCCATCTGCTGCGATTCTTCTTCCCAAGAACTCGATCTCCGCCGCCAGGAAAACATACTTCGAGCGTTTCAACCTGAGTCCCACGCCATCAACTGACTAAGAAGCTCTTCCAGATTCTTCAAGTGCTCAATGATGTCCCGACCTGTAACCAGTATGTCGTCCTGGAAAACCATGGTGCGAGGAACCGACTTTAGCAGGCTCTCCATATTCCGTTGGAAGATTGCTGCAGTCGACCGAATCCCGAACGGGCATCTGTTATAGATTAACAGACCTTTGTGCGTGTTGATGCCGGAGAGGCCTTTCGAAGACTCCGCCAGCTTCTGCGTCATGTAGGCCAAGGTCAACTCCAGCTTGGTGAACGTCTTCCCTCCAGCCAGGGTCGCAAATAGATCGTCTGCCTTGGGTAGCGGGTACTGGTCCTGCAGCGAGAAACGGTTAATCGTTACTTTATTGTCCCCACAAATTCTGACTGTGCGTCCTCTTTAAGTACCGGGACAATCGGACTGGCCCACTCGTTGAATTCCACCGGCGCGATGATTCGTTCTTGCTGCAGCCTGTCCAGCTCAATTTCCACTTTCTCACGCATCATATATGGTACCGCCTGTGTTATGTGGTGGATGGGTCGCGTTCCGGGAACCAAATGGATCTTCACTTTTGCCCCCGAGAAGCTTCCAATGCCTAGCTCGAACAATGATGGAAATCTGCTCAGAACCTGGGCACATGAGGCGTCGCCAACGGACAAAAGCGCTCGGATTTCGTCCCAGTTCCAACGGATTTTTCCCAGCCAGCTTCTGCCAAACAGTGTGGGGCCATCCCCTGGCACGATCCACAGCAGGAGTTCGTGTACTGCTCCATCATAGGAGACTTTGACTTCTGCACTGCCAATTACAGGGATTAGTTCCTTGGTGTAAGTCCTTAGTTTGGTGTGAATAGGGCTGAGCTTGGGCCTGTGTGCCTTGTTGCACCACAGCCTGGGTCGAAGGCCTTTTTACTCATTATGGACTGGCTCGCACCCGTGTCCAGTTCCATAGATACTGGAATTCCATTCAGTTCAACTTTCAACATTATTGGTGGACATTACGTGGTGAATGTGTGTACCCCGTACACTTCTGCCTTCTCAGTACGAGTCTCCAATTCAGCTTGATCCACAGTGGATCGATCATCCTCTGCAACGTGGTAGTTTGCAGCTCGCCTGCACATTCGCTGGAGGTGTCCCATTGTTCTGCAGCCGTTGCACGCATAGTGCTTGAAGCGGCATTGATGGGCCCGATGATCACCTCCACAACACCAACAAGGTGTTAACTGCCTCACATTAACGATTGATGGCAGACTCTGGGCCATCTGAGGTCGTGCAGCAGCAGCTGGCGTGTACGTTCTGCCATGTATATTCCTGCTCGAAAACAGCTTTACTTTGTGCACAGTACTGGCCGAAACCTCTTTGTTCTGCGAAATTTGTTTGGTGTTGTCACTGGTGGAAGTAAATGCCTGGGCTATCGTTACGGCTTTGCTTAGATTCGGAGTTACAACAGTCATCAGTTTTCGAAGGATTACCTCATGCCAATGCTCAGTACAAAAAAGTCTCTAAGCATTTGTTCTAGGAATCCCTCAAATTCACAATATCCTGCGAGGCGCCTTAGTTCGGCAACATAGCTCGCCACTTCCTGGCCCTCCGACCGTTGACACGTGTAGAACCAACATCTCGCCATCAAAACGCTTTCCTTAGGATTTAGGTGCTCCCGGATCAGACTACACAATTCTTCATAGGATTTAGCTGTTGGTTTTACCGGAGCTAGAAGATTCTTCATGAGGCCATAGGTTGTTGCCCACAGACAGTAAGGAGGATCGCCCTTCGTTTGGCAGTGTTCTCGTCCCCTTCCAGCTTGTTGGCCACAAAGTATTGATCGAGTCTTGTCATGAAGGCCCACCAATCCTCCCCTTCTAAGAACTTCTCCAGGATACCAACTGTTCTTTGCATTTTCGCGCGGTTGTTCGTTACCTCGTCGCCAATTGATATGCTTTTAATAAAGGATGAAACTGAGTACTGTGGACAATGAGCAAGTGTGACCTTAGCTCCTTTAATAAGACTCCAGAATACAGGTACCTCGTGGGTGGCCTGCTTATATACCATGCTCCCAAGGGATGCTGGGATCCCTTGGGACTTCAACAGGTAGGCCCTCTGGTGGTAGTGTGATACAGGTTGCAAGGGGTTAAAATACTTAACAATCACGAAATGTTACTGCAAAGCCACACTCAACCTCATCCTGCTGTGCCACTCATCATTACCCATCACTCCGCCTTCTCTACCCTGCTCCTGCAAATCCTTACTTACACCAATTTACCTTGCATTAAGGGGTTTAGCATCTTTGAAAGTGGATAAATCCCCAGGCCCAGATGAAATGTATCCCAGGCTGTTAAGAGAAGCAAGAGAGGAAATAGCAGAGACTCTGACCATCATTTTCCAATCCTCCCTGACGACAGGTGTGGTGCCAGAGAACTGGAGGATTGCTAACATTGTACCATTGTTTAAAAAGGGAGAAAGGGATAGACCGAGTAATTACAGGCCAGTCAGCCTAACCTCAGCAGTGGGAAAATTATTGGAAAAAATTAGGAGGGACAGGATAAATCTTCATTTAGAAAGACACAGATCAATCAAGGACAGTCAGCATAGATTTGTTAAGGGAAGGTCATGTCTTGCTAACTTGATTTAATTTTTTGTGGAGGTAACCAGGAGGGTCGATGAGGGAAGCGTGTTTGATGTAGTGTATATAGATTTTAACAGGGCTTTTGATATGTCTCACATGGCAGACTGGTCATGAAAGTAAAAGCCCATGGGATCCAGGGCAAAGTGGCAAGTTGGATCCAAAATTGGCTCAAAGACAGGAAGCAAAGGGTAATGGTTGATGGGTGTTTGTGACTGGACGGCTTTTCCAGTGGGGTTTTGCAGCGCTCAATACTAGGTCTATTGCTTTTTGTGGTATATATCAATGATTTAGACTTGAATGTAGGAGGTAAGATTAAGTTTGCAGATGACTATAGGCTAGTTAGCCTAACATCTGTAGTTGGGAAAATGTTGGAGTCCATTATTATTAAAGAAGCAGTAGCAGGACATTTGGAAAAGCAAAATTCGGTCAGGCAGAGTCAGCATGGATTTATGAAGGGGAAGTCATGTTTGACAAATTTGCTGGAATTCTTTGAGGATGTAACGAACAGGGTGGATAAAGGGGAACCTGTGGATGTGGTGTATTTGGACTTAGGGAGTGGCTAAGTGAGTGGGCAAAAATTTGGCAGATGGTGTATAATGTTGGAAAGTGTGAGGTCATGCACTTTGGCAGAAAAAAATCAAAGAGCAAGTTATTATTTAAATGGAGAAAGATTGCAAAGTGCCGCAGTACAGCGGGACCTGGGCGTACATGTGCATGAAACACAAAAGGATAGTATGCAGGTGCAGCAAGTGATCAGGAAGGCCAATGGTATCTTGGCCTTTATTGCAAAGGGGATGGAGTATAAAAGCAGGGAAGTCTTGCTACAGCTATATAAGGTATTGGTGAGGCCACACCTGGAATACTGCGCGCAGTTTTGGTTTCCATATTTACGAAGGGATATACTTGCTTTGGAGGCAGTTCAGAGAATGTTCACTAGGTTGATTTGGGGATGAGGGGATTGACTTATGAGGAAAAGTTGAGTATGTTGGGCCTCTACTCATTGGAATTCAGAAGAATGAGAGGTGATCTTAGCGAAACGTATAAGATTATGAAGGGGCTTGACAAGGTGGATGCAGAGAGGATGTTTCCACTGATGAAGGAGACTAGAATTAGAGGGCATGATCATAGAATAAGGGGCTGCCCATTTAAAACAGAGATGAAGAGAAATTTCTTCTCTTAGAGGGTTGTAAATCTGTGGAATTTGCTGCCTCAGAGAGCTGTGGAAGCTGGGACATTGAATACATTTAAGACAGAAATAGACAGTTTCTTAAACGATAAAGGGATAAGGTGTTATGGGGAGCGGGTGGAGAAGTGGAGCTGTGTCCATGATCAGATCAGCCATGATCTTATTGAATGGCGGAGCAGGCTCGAGGGGCCGTATGGCCTACTCCTGCTCCTATTTCTTATGTTCTTTCTTATGATACAAAAATTGGTCGTATGGTTGATAATGAAAAGAAAGCCGGAAACTGCTAGGAGATATCATTAGATTGGTCAGGTGGGCAGAACAAGTGGCAAATGGAATTCAATCCAGAGAAGTGTGAGGCAATGCATTTGGGGAGGGCTAACAAGGCAAGGGAATCACAATGAATGGTAGGACACTGAGAAGTGTACAGGACAGAGGGACCTTGGAGTACATGTCCACAGACCCCTGAAGATAGCAGGACAGGTAGATAAGATGGTTAAGAAGACATATGGGATACTTACCTTTATTATCTGAGGCATGAAGTAAAGAGCAGGGAGGTTATGCTTGAACTGTATAAAACACCAGTTAGGCCACAGCTAGAATACTGCGTGCAGTTCTGGTCACCACATTACAGGGAAGATGTGATTGCACTAGAGAGGGTACAGAGGAGATTTACGAGGATGTTGCCTGGACTGGATAATTTTAGCTATCAGGAAAGATTGGATAAGCTTTCTTTGGAGCAGAGGAGGCTGAGGGGGAGACCTAATTGAGGTGTATAAAATTATGAGGGGCCTAGATACAGTGGATTGGAAAGACCTATTTCTCTTAGCAGAGGGGTCAGCGACCAGGGAGCATAGATTTAAAGTAATAGGTTTAGGGAGATTTGAAAGGAAATGGTTTCACCCAGAAGGTGGTGGGTTCCGGAACTCACTATATGAAAGGGTGGTAGAAGCAGAAAACCTTACCACATTTAAGAGGTACTTGGATATGCATTTGAGGGGCTCAAATTTCCCCAGGAGTTGCCCTGCTTTTTTTTGGAGCAAGTAGCTTTTTTTGGAGTAACTTAAAAATCGCTAATTTCCCCATTTAACTTGCTCCAGCATAAGTCAGTTAGTTAGGTTTTTTTTTAGTATCGTTTTTTTTCTCCAAAAGGGGGCATGACTAGCCTGTTTTGGCCATAGAAGCAAATTTGGCCAACTAAAAGTTACTCCAAACTAACTTAGGCCAGTGTATGTGGCCACTTTTGTAGGCACAGAAAAACCTTACCTACATTTAAGAAATCAGTGTAGGTAGCCAGAGATGGGGGGGGGGGGGGGAGGCAGCAGGAAGGTGAGTTAGAGGATTCTAAAGCACTAAACACCAGCACAACATCAAAACAATTCAGCACAACAGCTTCACGACATCATCAAAAATAAAAGATAAATCAGCTACTGAAAATGGAGCAGTCCTGCCTTGCCGACTGCAGAACGCACCGGCTAGCCCTTCGGCCAGGGCTCGGGGCGGCAGGCACGCATGACTGTAGGGGTGAGGGATTTTTTTTTACAGTTCCTAAATGTGTGGTGATAATGGAACATGATTCAGTTTTAATGCAAAAAATCTTTTATTGGAAAGTTTACAGTGCACTTCCATAACAACATGAACAACAACAAGGACAATAGCAAAGAAAGGCTCTCACCCACATATCGGGGAATGTGCACTTCCTCATGGGGGCGGTGATGATGGTTGGGGGGGCTGGGGGTGCGGATTGGGTCTCAACTGGTGTGGGGATTGCAGTGGGAGTGGCATTTGATTGTTAGGCCTGTGTGCACTTATTGCAGCAGCTAGCTCCCTCATGGCCTCTGCCATCATTTGCATTCCCCCTGACATACCCACTCTCAGTTCCCGTCTCAGTGCTGATATTTCTCCCTACAGTGTTGTAACCTCATCATGCACCCCACTGACTGTGGCCACGAGTGATCGGGTAAGGGCATCGGTCTCCTGACCCAATGACATAACCTGATATACATCTGATGAAGGCTGCACCTCAGGAGAGACTGGTCGGCTTCTCCTTCCCCTCACCATGGGTCTGCCTAGCGGCACCCCTCCAGTGCGAGGCACAGGCTGGGACAGTGGGACCTTGGGTGTTCCTACCTGCATTCCACCACCGCCACTGGGACCCACAACCTCGGAAGGCGTGAAACCAAGGAATGTCGTGGCAGAGCTCTTGGAGGTGTCTGGCAAAGTGATGTCCTCTACCATGGACTGATCCATATCACGATCAGCATTCTCCCGTGATCACAGATCCATGGACCCCTCCTCCCCCCACGCACCTTGGTCTGGAGCGGACGCATCTGGATCTTTTTATTGATCTTCAGGATGTTCAGGATTATCTTCTTCTGCAAAATGCAACAGATCAGTCAAATGGTTAACAGGAAAGGAGGGGGCAGCCTAGGTGGATTGAGTAATCTCACGTGTAGCAGACCAGTCAGCAGGCTGATTTGAAGGGCGACGATGCATTTTCATGATTGACCCTCATCCTCATGTGTGGGCCCAGCTTTGCAGAGCTGATACTTTTTCTGCAGGTGTGACTCAGCAAGGCAGCGACCCTCTGTTCCAGGGGTGATAGTTGGTGCAGATTTGGCGGCCCTCCTCCTGTTCTAGTTCTCTCCCTTTTGTTGTCGGTCAATTTCTTCTGCAAAGATGAAAATAGAATTTTTGCCACATGGTGAGCTTCTGATGGATGGGACATATACAGATGATCACAGTAACAATGGCAATTCCATTTAAAACTCAAGATAATACTTACACTCACTACTTGACCAACGTCCTACCATTTCTTTTTACAGTGGCTTCCAGTTCTTGCGGTATTCTCCTGAGGAGAATTCTTCTGCAACTAGGTTCCAACGTCTCCTCATTTCTTTGAGAGGAACTTTTGTGGGACCACTCTTATTGATATCCAGCTCCTGCCATCTGTCCTCATGACAATGACTAGTTTCTCCACTTCCTCATGCAAGAAGTTCTTCATTCTTGTTGCACGCTCTTGCATCATTGGTGTATCGGATTCACACTCAAGTAATGTTGAAAAAACACAGTTCTCACCTTGCATGCACCTATGCAGCACTCCTTTCCACTCCCTCAGCAACCCAAAAATCAATATTAACACCTTACCTTCCAATAGGTCCACTGCCAATGCTGCTGATGCACTGAGGACGCTCTCCCTTTAAATGGCCGATTGCCAAGGTTCCTGACCTATTGAGCATGCGCGCACGCTTCAACGCGCATTGCGCATGCGCGCGCACAAACGGACATGCGTACCTCTGCCGGCACTCGAAGACACGCTGGGCCTAAGCCCTGCCCCCGCCACCAGCTGAGCAAGTGCAACCCAAGCTCCGCCTCCCGCAGATTTTGCAGCGCCATGCCACGGGACCACAGGGATCCAGGAGCGGCCAAATTATCCCAGTAAGTTTTCGGCACGTTTTGTCCACCACGCAGTCGGCGCACCACATCTAACGATGCCGCTCTAAGCAGCTGGGGAAATTTGGGCCCGAAGTGCTGTAACCTAGAAGGCTACGGACCAAGAGCTGGAAAGTGGGATTAGGCTGGATAGCTGTTTGTCAGCCGGCGTGGTCACAATGGGCCAAATAGCCTCCTTCCATGCTGTAAATTTCTATCATTCTGAGATTCTAATGTGAACAACAGAGTTATGGATACACTGCAGTTTGTGGAGGAAAGAGGATGGGAAGCTGGTAAGGAGGAAAAGCACTTTCGTAATCGTTTGAATTTTATGAAGGTATGTATGAGGGTTTCAGTGGCAGATGGGATTAAGCTAGGAATGGAGGTCGGAAATGTTATGAATATGGTAGCAATATTTCTGCTAGGGGTGGAAATTCATCACTGTGGTCAGATAAGTTTCCAAGGGTTGCAAGTAGGGTCATTAAGCCTGAAACAGTTAGAAACATAGAAAACAGGTGCAGGAGTAGGCCATTCGGCCCTTCGAACCTGCACCGCCATTCGCTGAGTTCATGTTGGTTGATTGATTTAGTGGTCGGGGCCAAAGACACAATGGCTTCAGCTTTCCCAATATTTAGCTTGAGAAAGTTATGGCTCATCCATAATATCCTCAAAAGGTTTCTCATGTCTGATTCCTATTATCTCCCCTCCTTCTTGGTGTTGAATGTGTTTCTTCATCTTTATAATGAGCTTTGCGACATCCTTCTGACCTGAAGTGGTAGTTTGGGTCCCCTAACAAAGGCTGTGATGAATTCTGGGCCAATTTGGAGATTATTTTCCAAAATTCACTTTTTTTTGTACATTAAATGCATTATTAAATTGGTGTTCAATATCAAACCCTTTGCTAATTTTGAGCTCAAATCACTGATTAGATTTATCTCTGCCATTTCTCTCTCCAAAGTACCAATTTAACTTTTCTTGATTGCAGAACCAGAAGCAGTATTTGCCAATAAAGATTCAGTTCAGAAGAAGGTGAAGGTTCAACAATCAGAGAATGCTATTCTCAGCTGTGAAGTGGCACAGTCCAAAACCGAGGTCAAATGGTTCAGAAATGGAAAACTGCTCAGTCGGAGTAAAAAAATGAAACTTGAATCTGACGGTAAAATTCGAAAGCTTATCATTCAGAATGTGGAGTCAAAAGATGGAGGTGAATACATATGTGAAGCAGCTGGAGAGAAAATGACCTTCAACATTCAGGTTACAGGTTAGTAACTGACTGAGAAGATACCCAGCATTTCTTGTCTCTTTAATAATTCTTGTATTCGTTGCAACATCTAAATGAATTTTGTCCATGTGAGGAACCAATCCTTTTGTTTCCTTTCTCTACCTAATTCTCTCTTCCCTTATTTTAGTTTGAAAACTGAGATCGTTAGATATTTGTTCGGTAAAGTCTATGAAATAAATGCAGGCAAATGAAGTTGAGGTACAGATCTGCTGTGATGTAATTGAACAGAGGAAGAGGCTTGAGGGGCTGCATGGTTTACTCCTGTTCCAGCTGTAGCCTTAGCTGAGATTAGATAACTCCATACAGACCAGGGATGGAACCTGGTGCCATCCTGATCGGTGTGGCTTGGTATCACATCAGAAGTACATCAACTCCTTATTTCATTGGGAAATTTAACTGCTCTTTTTCATATAATCAATCCTCTAGTGAAAAGGATTTTATTTTATCAGACTGTGAGTATTTGTTTTATTTGGTGACTTGTATAATTATGTATAGTATAGTTCATTCTAATTACTAACCAAAGTATTCTAAAGAAAACATGGGTCATGGGTCTTATTCTCATATTGGGGACGGGTCCCCATCTCACGTCTCCCTCCCCCCTCCACCCCATAACCCCTCACCCATTTCTCTCTTCCTCCTTCACTCTTCCTCCCTCCCTCCCTTCTATTTGTCTCTTCTTCCTTGTACCCCCACTTTGTCCCAATTATACCACTGTTCTCTGATGCTGCTTGACCTGAATACCACATTTCGTTTTGCGTCCCTGTGTGCAACGCCACGGGAGATTGCTAGTCCTAAAATCGTATGCCGACAATTTCCTCCGGGGTTCTCCTAATTGGTGGCTGTAATTTTGTATCTGTAGTTTCCGCTTATCTTCCATTGAAGGTTATGGCAGCCACTTGGGAGAATACTTGAGGAAATTCCCAACGATTGTTGAAAGTATATTTTTAGAATTTTTTCACCTAAAATTGAGTTTTTTGTTTTTATTTTTTGATTCCGAGCTATTAATTGTAATATTGTAAGTAGTAGTAATACCCTCGGGGGGGAAAAAAGTCAGTGCTTATATGAGTGAATACTCTTGGGAAGAGAGTGGAAAAACAGAAAGCAATTTATTTTATGAAAATGTTGATTGGCTTAAGATGATTTCAGGAATTATGTTTTCCTCGCAGAGTTACCCGTCTTGTTCACAACGAAGCTGGGAAATGTAAATGCCCTGTCCAATGATACAGTTGTGCTTACGTGTGAACTAAATCAAGCAAAGGGTGACGTCTTATGGCGACGAAATGGAACAGAAATCAAACCAAGCCGCAGGCTAAAAATACAGGCAGATGGTCAGAAGCGAAGTTTGACTATTTCTGAAGTAACCATTGAGGATGAGGGGGAGTATCTGTGCGAATCAAAGGATGATGTTACCACTGCTAAATTGACCACCAAGGGTAATACTTTGTTCAATTTTCAATCTACTTTATCAACCAAATGTTGTCACAGTTGAACATTTTACCAACAGAAGAGTTAGCTGAATTGGTCTTCCTCCTGAGCTTTAGTAATCAAGGCTACGATTTCACAGTTAATCATTCTGTGTTAATATTCTTAACAATCTTGCCATATTCATAGCCATCTTATGACTGAAAATGTGAATTTTGCATAAGAAACAAAGTTTAATACTTTTTTGCAACAGAAACAGAAAATACTGGAAATACTCAGCAGGACCTGTTGAGTGTTTCCAACATTTTCAGTTTTTATCTGAAAAATCTAACTTTGTAAAAAGAAATCCCCACAGATAAGATAATTTAGAATGAACAATAGGTTCAGATCCGCCACATCCCATGATTTGTACTGAGTTGTGTTTCTTGACTACACAGAACTATAACATTGCTAATATAGTTAAGTCACTTTTTAAAAAATGAAAATCTTTCTATAAATGAAAGATACTACTAGCAATAGTGCAAATAGTAACATTTGAAGGGGAATGAAATTCATGGGAAAGTATATTCTGTTGAGTATACTCCTCCCCAGTTCTTTTGGAAAAATACAGCTAGAAAAATATGTCTTGCCATTTGTAAAATGTAATTTTTTGGTGTCACTGAAGCATGTCGGTTTGGGTCTTCTCACCAAAACTGCTCTGATGGTATCACTGATGGGAAGGGGCTGCCTGTTTCCTCTAAGAACTGTATTCCTTTCAGTGGGGTTGGAAGTTCACATCAATCTGCAGATACTAGGAAAGCTCTATCCTGCCTGAATATTTTTATAGCTATATATTTTGTTTGGAGCATGGTTGGAGGAGTACTTTGAACCGGAAGTATCTCCTTTATATAATGCTTTTGTCAGTGTATGTACTCAGTTGACAGCAAAAGTATTTATCTGTGCAATAACAAAAATAAATCAAGGCATCAGTGACCCAGAGATATTGCAGCTATGTGGCAGGGGGAGTTTCTGCCTGCTCACCAGCTGCATTGTTGATGCTGGCAAACTTTCCACTGTTAGCCCCATTTAAATATTTTTTGTGAGCTCCCAGGAGGATTTTTGCCAGCCCGGGGCACCTGTCTGATGCAGGAAAATCCCTGCTACTATAGGACCTGCAGCAGCTTAAAGGGGGATGTACTCCAGGTCAGGGAAAGCATCTATCCATTGATAGAACTGAAGCAAAACACAAGAGTGAGATACCAATCGATTTCAGTCCTTCTGGTAACCTTGCTAATTTTAAAAGGCCTCTACTGGCCGTGGCAATGTCAATGCCTATAGTGTACAGGAATTCCTTTGGTCAGTGCATCCATGGTATTAATGATGATAAATTTGATATATATCACTTCATCATTGCCACCTTATTTGGTCGTGTTTGACTGATGTGACAGTGGAAGATTGTTACAAGGATAGAATGAGTGGAGCCCTGGTGGGATGGTTTCCCCACCCGATTGTCCTGTCTCCACCTGCCAAAAGCGTCAGAGGGAAATGCTCCCTCTTATCTGTAGAAAAATGAACCTGAATTCAAACTAGTTTAAACAAAGAATACCTGAGAAGGTTTAAATGTTTAGTTTCAGCATATTTGGTTTAGATGAAATAATTCCCAACTGAAACATACCAGCTTAAAGTGGACTGAGATAAAATTATAATTAGATCCATTAGTTTTTAATACCTCCTAATTCCACCAAAACTGAATAGTTTAGCCTGGTTTGTTTCAGTTTCCTGCATTTTGTGCCCCAAAAAATAATTATAAGCCATAGTATCTGAACTTGTGGCTAGATCAGCTCCGGTTGTGTCCAGACGTTTTTATCTCATATCCTGTCTTTTGCTCCTTTCATAACAATCTTCCTGTAGTACCATCCTGATAAATTGATGTTATTGATAAAACAGCTACATCCACCGCCACTTAAAATGTTCCCAGCACATTATTTAAGCAGACTCTACAAATAGAGGTTTATGCTGATGATGTGTGTTGTGAGTGTTTATTAGTAGCTGAAAAGACAAGACTGACCAATCCTCAATGTGCAAACTTTTGTTTCATTCTGAGCAGTTCCAAAGATTATTAAGTTTACAAGTGAGCTTCACAGTGCAGTGGCTGTGGAAGGAGAGGACGCCATCTTTAAATGCAGTGTCTCTCATGAGGATGCTGCAATTACTTGGTATAAGAATGGAATCAAAGTTGAACCAAGTGTAAAGTATGTCATATCATGTGAAGGAACCAACCACAGTTTGACTATTACAAACCTAATACTAAAGGATGCATGTGAAATTTCTGCACAAGCTGAAAACGTTAAAACAACAGCCAACCTTCAGGTTCAAGGTGAGGAATCAAACTTCATTTGTTAGCAACTATCCCGAGAATGATGCACGTGGTAGAGTTAAACAACAATTTATTCTCTAAGGATCAATCTCCTAAAATATTGGTTGAAGGCATTTTTTGAAAGCATACTCAGGTGGTTAGTGTTGTGGTGTCCTTACACCTTACTATAGAATCACACGAGGCATGTACTGCAGACAAAGTCACTACGTGACCTGAACCTTTATTCCCAGGACCAAGAAGTGCTGACCCTGCGTGGGACCTCCCTTTATATACCTGGATGACCAGGTGAGGAGTGTCTCCCACAAGTTCACCCCCTGTGGTCAAGGTGTGCATTACTCAGGTGTATACAGTGTACAGTGTTGTTACATAAGGGTTACAGTTATGTGAAAGTTACAAACATGACAAATGTTGTGTATGGAAAAAGAGTCAGACTGAACACTGTGAGCTCAAAGTAAAGTGTGACCGTAGTCTTTTATTACAGGTCTCCAGAGTGCCTCTCCAACCTGTGAAGCCTCCTTAAATACCTGTGCTCCCAAGGAATTATGGGATCCCTTGGGACTCCAGGGGATGAGCCCTCTGGTGGCTGTACGGAGTAAATATAAGTTTACATATAAAGCAACACTCCCCCCAACAAAGTCAATAGTGTAACTATTTACAATGTGAGTCAATCTGGGGCCCTTCTTGCCCTGGTTGATCGTCTCGGTGTGAAAGCTGGTGTTCTTGAATCATTTGTTGAGCCCTCGCTGGGCTGCTGTGCAGCTGGCCTTGCTGGGCAGCCTGGTGTGTTGGGTCCTGCTGGGTTGCTGTGGATGATGGGTTCTGCTTCGTGGTCAACCGTGGTGCCAGTTGCCACTGGTGTGTATGTTGGGGAATCAAAAACGGTAGGGTCCAAGGTGGGTTGCTCAGGATAGTCCATGAATCTGAGTTTGATTTGTTCCAAGTGTTTCCAGTGAATTAGTCCATTTGAAAGTTTGACCCGAAACACTCTGCTCCCCTCTTTGGCCACGACAGTGCCGGGAAGTCACTTGGGACCTTGTCCATAATTTAATACAAATACAGGATCATTGATTTCAATCTCACGTGACACATTTGTGCTGTCATGGTATGCACTTCGTTGAAGCCGCCTGCTCTCTACCTGTTCATGTAGATCAGGGTGAACTAACGAGAGCCTTGTCTTAAATGCTCTTTTCATGAACAGTTCAGCAGGTGGGATCCCAGTGAGTGAGTGGGGTCTCGTGCGGTAGCTAAGCAGGATTCGGGATAGGCGAGTCTGCAGTGAGCCTTCAGTTACCCTCTTCAGCCTTGCTTGATGGTTTGCACTGCTCTCTCTGCCTGACCGTTGGACGCTGGTTTAAACGGGGCAGATGTGGCATGTTTGATCCCGTTACGGGTCATGAATTCTTTGAACTCAGCACTACTAAAACATGGCCCGTTGTCGCTCACCAGGACATCGGGTAGGCTGCGAGTGGCAAACATAGCCAGCAGGCTTTCAGTGGTGGCAGCGGACGTGCTAGCCGACATTATCTCACATTCAATCCACTTGAAGTATGCGTCTACAACCACGAGGAACATTTTACCCAAGAACGGGCCTGCATAGTCGACGTGCACGGTTTGGAGGGCCAAGACCATAAACTTAGCGGTACATTGCTTAACTGTGAGCATGTGTTACATCTGTGAACGCAGGTCTCTTATGTCCGCATCGATACCGGGCCACCACACGTGGGATTTGGCGATCGCTTTCATCATTACGATGCCTGGGTGGGTACTGTGGAGGTCATTGATGAAGGTGTCTCTGCCCTTCTTGGGGACCACTACTCGATTGCCCCACAGAAGGCAGCTGCCTATATAGACAATTCATCTTTGCGCTGCATTTCCACTGGGACACTGGACCAGCTCCCGTGAAGCACACAGCTTTTGACTAGAGGTAATAAGGGGTCCTGGCTTGTCCAGGTTTTGCTCTGCCGGGCAGTGATGGGTGATTGCTCACTCTCAAATGCTTCCATAACCATGGCTAAATCTGCGGGCTGCGCCATTTCCACCCCCGTGGTGGGCAATGGCAGCCTACTGAGAGCATCGGCGCAGTTTTCTGTGCCTGGCCTGTGGCAGATGGCGTAGTTGTATGCAGACAACGTGAGCGCCCATCTCTGGATGCGGGCCAATGCGTTGGTATTTATCCCTTTACTCTCGGAAAACAGGGATATAAGTGGCTTATGGTCAGTTTCCAATTCGAATTTTAGCCCAAACAGGTATCGATGCATTTTCTTTACCCCATAGACACACGCTAACGCTACTTTCTCAATCATGCTGTAGGCTCTCTCAGCCTTAGACAGACTCCTGGATGCATAAGCAACTGGTTGCAGTTTCCCGAAATCATTAGCTTGTTGCACTACACACCCGACGCCATATGACGACGCATCACATGCTAGTACCAAACGCTTACATGGATCATACAATACAAGCAATTTGTTTGAGCATAACAATTATCTCGCTTTTAAAAAGGCATTTTCTTGGCTTTTTCCCCAAACCCATTCGTCCCCTTTTCGTAGTAAGACATGCAGTCGTTCTAACAATGTGCTGAGATCCGGTAAGAAGTTACCAAAGTAGTTCAGGAGTCCCAGAAACGACCGCAGCTCCGTCACGTTCTGTGGCCTTGGTGCATTCTCGATTGCCTCCGTCTTCCCGTTGGTGGGCCTGATGCTGTCCGCCTTCAGGCATTTTAACCTGAGCTCCACGCGGTTGAGTCAACTAAGAACCTCCTCCAGGTTCTGCAGATGCTCGACTGTGTTCCGACCTGCAATTAAGATGTCGTCCTGGAAGACCACGGTGTGTGGGACCGACTTCAGTAAGCTTTCCATGTTTCTCTGGAATATTGCCGCCGCCGATCCGATTCCAAATGGGCATCTGTTATCAACAAAAAGACCTTTGTGCGTGTTGATGGAGGTGAGGGCCTTCGATGATTTCTCCAGTTCCTGCGTCATGTAGGCTGAAGTCAGATCCAGCTTCGTGAACATCTTTCCTCCCGCCAGCGTTGCAAAGAGGTCGTCGGCCTTTGGTAGTGGGTATTGGTCCTGCAGGTAGAAATGATTGATAATTACTTTGTAATTGCCACAGATTCTGACGATTCAGGACTGGGACGATAAGACTGGCCCACTCGTTGAACTTGATCGGTGAAATTGCAGCCGGTCTAGCTCAATCTCTACGTTTTCTCTCATCATGTACGGTAGTGCTCTCGCCTTGTGATTTAGGGTCGCGCCCCCGGAATTCGGTGGATCTGCACTTTTGCTCCTTGGAATTTCTCGATGCCTGGTTCGAACAGCGAAGGAAATTTGTTTTAAGACTTGGGCACACGAAGTGTCGTCAGCGGGCGATAACGCTCGGATGTCGTCCCTGTTCCAGCGTATATTTCCTAGCCAGCTCCTGCCGAGCAGCGTGGGACCATCGCCCGGTACCACCCAGAGTGGTAGCTTGTGCACCGCTCCATCGTAGGAGACCTTTATGGTAGCACTGCCGATTACAGGTATCAATTCTTTCATGTAAGTTCTTAGTTTCGTGCAAACTGGAGTTAAGACTGGCCTTGAGGCCTTGTTGCACCATAACCTTTCGAAAGTCTTTTATCCCATGATGAACTGGCTCGCACCTGTATCCAGCTCCATTGATATCGGGAGTCCATTCAGTTCAACATTCAGCATTATCGGGGGACAATTCGTGGTGAATGTGTGCACCCCTTATACCTCTGCCTCCTCGATCTGAGGCTCTGGTTCGTCGTGATCCTCCGTGGATCTGTCCTCCTCGGCAACATGGTGGTTTGCAGATTTAACAGGCCTTGCAGCTCGCCTGCACACTCGTTGGAGGTGTCTCATTGTTCCACAGTCCTTGCAAACGTACTCTTTGAATCAGCATGAATGAAAACGATGATCACCCCCACAACACCAACAAAGTGTTAATGGCCTTGCATTCATCACCCTTGATGGTGGACTCTGAGACATCTGCGGAAGTGTAGCTGCAGGTATGTGTGACCTGCCCTGTACGTTACGATTCGAAAACAACATCACTTTGTTCACAGTACTTGTAGCAGCACTTGTGTGCTGAGAGATTTGCTTCGTATTGTCACTGGTGACGTTGAACGTCTGGGCTATCGCTATGGCCTTACTCAAGGTTGGGGTCTCTACAGTCAAAAGTTTGCGAAGTATGGTTTCGTGGCCAATGCCAAGTACGAAAAAGTCTCTGAGCATGTGCTCCATATGTCCTTCAAATTCACAATGTCCTGCAAGGCGTCTTAGCTTGGCGATATAACTCGCCACTTCCTGGCCTTCAGACCTTTTGTAGAACCGGTACCTCGCCATCAGAACGCTTTCCTTTGGGTTCAAATGCAATCGGACCAGTGTGCACAAATCGTCGTACGATTTCTCCGTGGGTTTCGCTGGAGTGAGCAGATTATTCATGAGACCATACGTTGGTGCCCCACAGAAGGATCGTCTTTCGTTTGGCAGTGTTGTCTTCCCCATCTAGCTCGTTGGCCACGAAGTATTGGCTGAGACGCTCCACAAAAGTTTCCCAACCATCTCTCTCCGAGAATTTCTCCAGGATGCCACTGTTCCCTGCATCTTTGGGTTCGCTATCTGTATCTCGTCGCCGGTTGTAGAGTATGGAGAAAGAGTCAGACTGAACACTGTGAGCTCAACGTAAAGTGTGACTGTAGTCTTTTATTGCAGGTCTCCAGAGTGCCTCTCCAACCTGTGAAGCCAACCTGTGCTCCCAAGAGATTATGGGATCCCTTGGAATCCAGGGGATGAATCCTCTGGTGGCTGTACAAAATGAATACAAGTTTACATATATAACAGTTAGGTATCTGTTTTCAGTCATTTAATAGCTATTTTAAAGAAAAGGTAGTGACTGCTACTGTACAGACATAAGGAAACATAAGTTGGATTTTGAACTAAAGAAGTCTTTTACCCAATATTCCATGCCTGTGCTGGTGGACTTTCACCACAAGTCCAGTGGGAGTCTGCTGGAATGGCCACAAACTCACCAAGAACCCAGATGTGTTGACTTCCAACTTTGTCAAGGATTCTGTAATGGCCGTGTAGGGATGTAACCTTCACCTGCTGCTACAAGACTATTGATATCGGGGAGGGGAAGGTGAGGGGGCGGGGGTGGGTGCGTGTAAGGACTCTGGAAGCCTAAAGTTCCTGCGTCCCAATCTTTAGTTGTGTCACGTTGTAGTGTTTTGTCACACCAGACGCACTTGCTTAACTCCTTGCAGAAGTAAGACTCGCCTGGGGACCAGGTCGGTTTCAAAGCTTGGATTTCCGAAGAGAAGGACATAATTTTATCTTCAATTTTTTCAAAGCAGATCCCTGGAGACTGCAGAAAGGGGACTGTGTGGGGTGAGTAGGATGTAGACAAAGGTCCTCCATCAACCTGACCCCGCAACACAGCATACCCCCCCAGTCATCAAGATCCATGGCGTGGCGCTGGACAACGTGGACCACTTCCCATACCTCGGGAGCCTATTATCAGCAAGGGCAGACATCGACGACGAGGTTTAACACCACCTCCAGTGTGCCAGCGCCTGAGGAAGAGAGTGTTCGAAGATCAGCTCCTCAAATCTGGCACCAAGCTTATGGTCGACAGGGCTGTAGTGATACCTACCCTCCTGTATGGCTCAGAGACACCTGAAATCGCTGGAGAAATATCACCAACGATGTCTCCACAAGATCCTGCAAATCCCCATGGAGGACAGACACACCAACGTTCGTGGCCTCGATCAGGCTAACAGTCCCAGCATCGAAGCACTGACCACACTCAACCAGCTCCGTTGGACGGCCACATTGTTCGCATGCCTGACACAAGACTCAAAGCAAGCGCTTTACTCGGAACTCCTATAGGGCAAGCAAGCCCTAGGTGGGCAGAGGAAATGTTTCAAGGACACCCTCAAAGACTCCATGATAAAATGCAACATCCCTACCGACACCTCGCAGTCCCTGGCCAAAGACCACCTTAAGTGGAGGAAGAGCATCCGGGAAGGCGCATAGCACCTCGAGTCTCGTTGCCGAGAGCATGCAGAAAGCAAGTGCAGGCAGTGGAAGGAACGTGCGGCAAACCAGACTCCCCACCCACCTTTTCCTTCAACGACAGTCTTTCCAACCTGTGACAGAGACTGTAATTCCTGGATTGGACTGTTCAGTCACCTAAGAACTCACTTTTGGAGCGGAAGCAAGCCTTCCTCGATTTCGAGGGACTGCCTATGATGATGGGGATGCATTCATTTCTGGGAGGGAGTTAGGTGGCAACCAACCACCCCCTCTTCTTCCCCCCCCCCCCCACCCCCACCCCCATCCCCCCCATACACACTCAACTTAAAGAAAGGTAACTTCGACGGTATGAGACTTGAATTGGCTAGGATCGACTGGCGAATGATACTTAAAGGGTTGACGGTGGATAGGCAATGGCAGACATTTAAAGATCACATGGATGAACTTCAACAATTGTACATATATTCAACACTGTCCCCAAGTACCAAAAGCCTGCTTCTCCTGGTCTCGCTTTTTGGTGCTGCGAACTTTGGTGGGATTAGCAGCTATGGTGGGCACAACCCGGCATTTACACTGGGAAATAGTCCCCGATGGATTTTCACGGTCTTGAATTTCATGTTTGGTGATAATTTGGCTTCAATGGAAAGGAATATTGCTGGGGTGTAAAACAGTCAGGCGATTTTCTACAGCCATTTTGTCAAAAGTCCATGGATAAGACATTAAACCAAGGCCATGCCCACTTGTTCCCATGGTTCAAGTGGACGTAAAAGAGTAGGGGGCCGAATTTGCCCCGCGCTCGGTTTGTAACACATAATTCGAATTTGCTTAGTGGAGTTAAAAATATCTTGCTGTTGAGGTAACAGAGCGTTCTCACGTCGTTCGCGGGGCGCACTGCTCAGTACCGTGCTCAGCACATCAGCGTGGCGCTGATGATGTCAGCGCGGATCGGATGTGGCACATCACGCTACCGTCTCACAATGTCCCTCCCCTTTTAAAGGGGAGAGCCGCTGTGAACTTGACAGCCTCTGGGAGAGTGTCGGCCGGGCCAGCGGCCTGGCACCCAAGAGGGGTGCCAGACTGCATGTTGGAGGCTCGGCCACGCCAACGGCTGCCATTGTCGGGCCGAGTGTAAAGTTGGCCGACAGAAAAAAAATGGCCGCCGCGGCGCTACCACCTCTCCTTTGAGGGCAGCTGGGGTGCCACAGCCACCACAGCTTCTCGGATTCGAGAAGCTGTCATTGGCATCGCACCATGCTGACCCCGCTTCCCGCTGGGCAATTTCCCCCGTAGAGCGCAAAGGGGTCAGTACACGGCGATGAGGCGGCGGTGCACTAATTGTGGAGCACAGCGCAAACCACATTTTGTCAGCGGAACTCCGGGGGCAAATCCGCTCGCATTGATGTGGCCACTGCGACTGCATGCTAACTCATTAGCGTACCATTAACGCTGGCCGGCAGTGCTAACTGCCACTGCGCCCGGGAGCAAATTTGGCCCTTAGGTGTTCTCCTAGTGCCCTGGCCCAAATTTCTCCCTCAACCGACATCATCAAAAATAAATGAATCACATTTGCTCTTTGTGGAATCTTATGCACAAGTTGTTAATGTTGTCAATGTTACAACAGTGACTAAAGTGATAAATGTTATTTTTTCTTGCCTTCCTTCCTTTCTTGCTTCATCCATTCAGCCTTGCAGTGTGAGTATTAGCCTTTCACCTTGATTTTTCAATCAAATAAAAATATTTCCAATTTTCTTTTTGCAGTTATAATAGAAAATTAACATGTTTCCTTCAGTAGTAAAGTGAAGATGAACTTTCAAATGGTTAACAAGGCCAGGAACAAGGTGAAGGCTGAAGGAGACAGTTAAGCATAAAATCAATGGACTAGTTTTTCAGATGCTAATCGGACTACCAAGGCCATAATATGGCGACCAGGAACGCTCCGCACATTTTTGGCTAGAAGTGCGCCACCCGCCATATTGGACATGAGCAAACGAGGTGTCTTTTACCCAAGTCGGAAGCAGGTGTTAGACCCTTTGCATATGCAAATAAGAGGCCTAATGCCAGTTTGAGCCCACTTCGCTAAGATTTGTTTACCCTAAGGAAGCCAGTGCCATCGCTGGCTACATTCAGGGAAACCAAGCCTGCCAACTAAGAAGGTAAGTAACTTTCCTGAATGTGGACTCCGGAGAAGCAAGTGTGCTCCTCCAGGCCCCACATTAAAGGTAACGATAGCCGCAGCACCCCGCCAACACATCCTCACCCCATTGCCACCACTCTCGGTATCGATAGCCGATCTTCCAGCCCCGATCTTGCACTTATCAGCGGCCAGATAGTCCGTGCTCTGAGACTGTGCTGGCTCCATTGTAATGAGTTTCGAGGCCCAATATCTGTGGAACCTCGGGACTCACCATTCAGGAGCAGGGAATGAACCCCATGTCCCCGCGCGTCCCAGAACATGTGAGCCGGTATATCTTGAACAAGAACCAGTTTATTAAAAGTTAATCATGTGTTTTTTAAATTACAGTAATGTTAATTTCTATTGAAATTTTTTTACAGAAGCTCCAGCCTTGTTTAAAAAGAAATTGGAGAACATGACAGTTGAAGAAAAAGAGACAGCCATTTTGGAAATAGAACTTTCAAAACCTTGTGGTGAAGTTAAATGGATGAAAAATAATGTCATCATTCAGCCTGATGGAAATACAGACATTAAGGTGGATGGAAACAAGCAGACCCTTACCATTAAAAATGTGAGCATTGCTGACCGTGGAAATTACTCCTGTGAAACACTTCATGAAAAGACAAAAGCAAAATTAAATGTTGAAAGTAAGTATAACACTTTGCACAAACTGTTATATGTTTCATATTCAGGAGTCAGTAAACTTGATTTTCCTTCGGGATTCTCTCACTTTTGGACAATCCTGCCGTGTTTATAGGAGGAAAATGAGCAGGAATGCATACAGTTGAATCCTCACCCCAAATTCTCAGCCCCCATGAGTAGGGCTTGACAGGGTCGATGCAGGGAGACTGTTTCCGCTGGCTGGGGCATCTAGAACCAGGGGTCACAGTCTCAGAATAAGGGGTTAGCCATTTAGGACTGTGTTGAGGAAAAACAACTTCACTCAGAAGGTTTGTCTTTGCATTTATATTTCTTACTTCTTGGTATTGGTATGTCCATTTAAATTTTGTAGGCCTGGAAATTTGAAAAGAGCTATTTTAGTGCGGTTTTGTCATTAATGGATAAAACTTGAAGATTTATTACTAGCTACAACTTTATTGTATACAAATTAGTCTTGATTTCAACTTCATATGTGACCTGCAACGATATATGCATGTAAGGTTCCCTCGAAGATTACGCTGTACGCTGTAATCAGGGTGAACATGCCAATACAGTTGATAGACATATTCTGTAAGACTGGTCTCAAATCCCATTTTTTCTCAGTGATATCCTGCACACCAGATATAGTCTAACTAAGGTATCAAACTAATCATACCCATAAATACATGGGAGTCCAAAATATCTAATTTCAGTATCCACAAATTCATCTTTCTTCTTTGATGCTTCACCTTTTGCTGATAATGTTTTGTAGATCACTGATTTATTACGAAGAATATTAATAACAATTCTTTGTTTAAATAGTGAGAAAAATTAAATTGATCAAAGGATTGGAGGAGGTGAAGATGCACGAGAAAGAAACGTGCACTTTTGAAGTTGAGCTGTCCCATGAGGATGTGGAAGTAACCTGGCTGAAGGATAGTATCCGACTGAAATCAGGAGCTAACTGCAGGATTACAACACTGGGCAAAAAGCATGCCCTGACCCTGTCCGTTTTGAAGATTGAGGATTCAGGGCTGATTAGTTTCAAAGCTGAAGACATACGTACATCTGGAAGACTCATTGTAACAGGTAAACGTTTAATTAAAGGTCAAGAAAAGTCTTGGGGTTTACTATGGGGCATCAAAGTACTCTTCATTTTATAAAAGAAAACATTCTCATTAGATTTCTTTAATTTAAAATTTTTTTAAATTTTATTCCTGGCCGTGAGGCCCTAGGATCACCTCCCTACTAGGATGCCCATATACTCAGTCTGGTGTGTGGTTTTTCAGCCAGCTACTGAATGGTTCTTGGGCCATTTTAAAGTTGTGCCCCTGTTTGTAGTGGAGCTGCCACTGTACGCATGGGATGTTTTCAATAATTCACATCACGCGTGGCCTAGCAGAAGAGAAACAATCTTTGAGGGTATCCATTCTAACAATAAAAATGATATTTTAAAAACAAAAATTTAAGGTAAGTTTCTGATCTTGTTCCAGAAAAAGAGGCAGCAATTTAAGTAAAAAGCAACTCCCTTACAATTTTCTTCTCCTTTAATGCCCAACTTAATTAATTAGATTAGCTCCTTAGTATCTACTGTATTGTGTTCTTGCACACTCAACTACTGTTGTGAGGAGGCCTAAAGAAGATGCAAAAAATAAAATTTACAGTACCTTTAAACATTCATTTGCCATTTTGGGGAAAAAAAAGACAATCGATAGTTGATCAATTGACATTGTAAATAGTATAAATTCCAAGATGTAGATAACAAAAATAATTATTCCTATTTTGGCTGCCACTAACAATAATCTTATTTTAATTATACTACTATATTAACTTATTTTAAAATTAGACATTTCAGAATTCCTATCTTCACTATTTTATCAGATGCATCAATCCATTTATTTTCAGTGGGTTAAAGCATTTGTTAAAACAACGGACAATGGAACTTAAATGTGCGCGTTAAACATTTATAGATTATTATTTCAAGACCAGAGTATTTAGATGAGCGTTTGGATATATAAGAAAAAGAATCTTTGCCGAAACCTCTTTGGTATATACAGCACAGTAAGATTTCATTGCTTTAGAATCATAGAATAGTAGAGCACAGAAGGAGGCCATTCGGCCCACCTGAGTTTACACCGGCTCTTTTGAAGTGCAATCCAGTTAGTCCCTGCTCTTTCCCCATATCCCTGCTATTTTTTCTCTTTCAAGTCTTATTCCAATTTCCTTTTGAAGGCTATTGTTGAAACTGTATCCACCACCCAATCAGGCAGTGCATTCCAAATCCAAGCCACTCGTTGCATAAAAAAGTTTTTCTTCATGTTGCCTCTGATTCTTTTGCCAATCACCGTCAATCTGTGCCCTCTGGTTATCGACCCTTCAGCCATTGGAAACAGTTTCTCTTTATTTACTCTATCTAAACCTTCATGATTTGAAACACCTCTATCAAATCTGCTCTTAGCCTTCTCTGCTCTTAGGAGAACAACCCCAGCTTATCCAGTCTATCCACGTAACTATAATCCCTCATCCCTGCAACCATTCTAGTAAATCTCTTCTGTACCCTCTCCAAAGCCTTCATATCCTTCCTAAGGAATAAACTACCATTGTGTTGGAAAGCCCTTCTGACAGAGGAGGGAAATAGAAAGACAGAAGCAAGCTCTTTGAAATAAAAATACATCAAGGGCAATCAGGCTTTGAATAGGAAGTGTGAAAGTTTTTACCAAGCTCAGATAGTCAAAATGGTGGTGGAACAGTTAGAAGATACCTTGTTTATGTTGAGTAACATAACAACATAGAAAATAGGAACAGGATTAAGTCATTATTCCTTTAAAGCCTGCTCCGCCATTCAATAAGATCATGGCTGATCTACTTCAACTCGCCATATTCCTTGATTCCCTTATTATTCAAATATCTATCGATCTCTATCTTTAATTTATTCCACAGCCCTCTGGGGTAGAGAATTCCAAAGATTCACAACGCTTTGAGTGAAGAAATTTGTCTTCATCTCAGTCCTAAATGACCGACCCCTTATTCTGAGACTGTGACCCCTGGTTCTAGACTCCCCAGCCAGGGGAAACATCCTCCCAGCATTTACCCTGCCAAGCCCCTTAAGAATTTTATATATTTCAATGAAATCACCTCTCATTCTTTGAAACTCTAGTGAATAAAGGGCCTAGTCTATTCATAAGAACATAAGAATTAGGAACAGGAGTAGGCCATCTAGCCCCTCGAGCCTGCTCCGCCATTCAACAAGATCATGGCTGATCTGGCCGTGGACACAGCTCCACTTACCCGCCCGCTCCCCATAACCCTTAATTCCCTTATTGGTTAAAAATCTATCTATCTGTGATTTGAATACATTCAATGAGCTAGCCTCAACTGCTTCCTTGGGCAGAGAATTCCACAGATTCACAACCCTCTGGGAGAAGAAATTCCTTCTCAACTCAGTTTTAAATTGGCTCCCCCGTATTTTGAGGCTGTGCCCCCTAGTTCTAGTCTCCCCGACCAGTGGAAACAACCTCTCTGCCTCTATCTTGTCTATCCGTTTCATTATTTTAAATGTTTCTATAAGATCACCCCTCATCCTTCTGAACTCCAACGAGTAAAGACCCAGTCTACTCAATCTATCATCATAAGGTAACCTCCTCATCTCCGGAATCAACCTAATGAATAGTCTCTGTACCCACTCCAAAGCTAGTATATCCTTCCTTAAGTAAGGTGACCAAAACTACACACAGTACTCCAGGTGCGGCCTCACCAATACCCTGTACAGTTGCAGCAGAACCTCCCTGCTTTTGTACTCCATCCCTCTCGCAATGAAGGCCAACATTCCATTCGCCTTCCTGATTACCTGCTGCACCTGCAAACTAACTTTTTGGGATTCATGCACAAGGACCCCCAGATCCCTCTGCACCGCAGCATGTTGTAATTTCTCCCCATTCACATAATATTCCCTTTTACTGTTTTTTTTTCCAAGGTGGATGACCTCACATTTTCCGACATTGTATTCCATCTGCCAAACCTTAGCCCATTCGCTTAACCTATCTAAATCTCTTTGCAGCCTCTCTGTGTCCTCTACACAACCCGCTTTCCCACTAATCTTTGTGTCATCTGCAAATTTTGTTACACTACACTCTGTCCCCTCTTCCTGGTCATCTATAAACAGTTGTGGTCCCAGCACCGATCCCTGTGGCACACCATTAACCACTGATTTCCAAACCGAAAAGGACCCATTTATCCCGACTCTCTGCTTTCTGTTAGCCAGCCAATTCTCTATCCATGCTAATACATTTCCTCTGACTCCGCGTACCTTTATCTTCTGCAGTAACCTTTTGTGTGGCACCTTATCGAATGCCTTTTGGAAATCTAAATACACCACATCCATCGGTACACCTCTATCCACCATGCTCGTTATATCCTCAAAGAATTCCAGTAAATTAGTTAAACATAATTTCCCCTTCATGAATCCATGTTGCGTCTGCTTGATTGCACTATTCTTATCTAGATGTCCCGCTATTTCTTCCTTAATGATAGCTTCAAGCATTTTCCCCACTACAGATGTTAAACTAACCGGCCTATTGTTACCTGCCTTTTGTCTGCCCCCTTTTTTAAACAGAGGCGTTACATTAGCTGCTTTCCAATTTGCTGGTACCTCCCCAGAGTCCAGAGAATTTTGGTAGATTATAACGAATGCATCTGCTATAACTTCCGCCATCTCTTTTAATACCCTGAGATGCATTTCATCCTGACCAGGGGACTTGTCTACCTTGAGTCCCATTAGCCTGTCCAGCACTTCCCTCCCCCCCTCCTAGTGATAGTGATTGTCTCAAGGTCCTTCCTTCCCACATTCCCATGACCAGCAATTTTTGGCATGGTTTTTGTGTCTTCCACTGTGAAGACCGAAGCAAAATAATTGTTTAAGGTCTCAGCCATTTCCACATTTCCCATTATTAAATCTCCCTTCTCATCTTCTAAGGGACCAACTTTACTTTAGTCACTCTTTTCCGTTTTATATATCGGTAAAAGCTTTTATTATCTGTTTTTATGTTTTGCGCAAGTTTACTTTCGTAATCTATCTTTCCTTTCTTTATTAATTTCTTAGTCATTCTTTGCTGTCGTTTAAAATTTTCCCAATCTTCTAGTTTCCCACTAACCTTGGCCACCTTATACGCATTGGTTTTTAATTTGATACTCTGCTTTATTTCCTTGGTTATCCACGGCTGGTTATCCCTTCTCTTACTGCCCTTTTTCACTGAAAAATATTTTTGTTGAGCACTATGAAAGAGCTCCTTAAAAGTCCTCCATTGTTCCTCAATTGTGCCACCGTTTAGTCTGTGTTTCCAGTCTACTTTAGCCAACTCTGCCCTCATCCCACTGTAGTCCCCTTTGTTTAAGCATAGTACGCTCGTTTGAGACACTACTTCCTCACCCTCAATCTGTATTACAAATTCAACCATACTGTGATCACTCATTCCGAGAGGATCTTTTACTAAGAAATCGTTTATTATTCCTGTCTCATTACACAGGACCAGATCTAAGATAGCTTGCTCCCTTGTAGGTTCTGTAACATATTGTTCTAAGAAACAATCCCGTATGCACTCTATGAATTACTCCTCAAGGCGATTTGATTTGACCAATCGATATGTAGGTTAAAATCCCCCATGATTACTGCCATTCCTTTTTCACATGCCTCCATTATTCCCTTGATTATTGTCCGCCCCACCATGAAGTTATTATTTGGGGGCCTATAAACTACACCCACCAGTGACTTTTTCCCCTTACTATCTCTAATCTCCACCCACAATGATTCAACATTTTGTTCATTAGAGCCAATATCGTCTCTCACAACTGCCCTGATATCATCCTTTATTAACAGAGCTACCCCACCTCCTTTCCCTTCTTGTCTATCTTTCCGAATTGTCAGATACCCCTGTATGTTTAATCCCCAGTCTTGGCCACCCTGCAACCACGTTTCTGTAATGACGAAATCATACCCATTTGTAATGATTTGTGCCGTCAACTCATTTACTTTATTTCGAATGCTGTGTGTGGAGTGTTTTAATACTAGTTTTTAAACCATGATTTTTAGTTTTGACCCCTCCTGCAGCCCCTTTATATTCATACATATTGTCCCTCCCTATCACCTTGTGGTTTACACTTACCCCAGTCCTACTCTGCACTGTTGCCTCCTGCCTTTTGCATTCATTCTTGGGGTCCTGTTCATCTGAGCTCTCACCCACTCTAACTAGCTCAGAGCCCTCTTCTGGGTTCCGAATACTCCTCGCATTGAGGCACTGAGCTTTCATGCTTGCCTTAATATTACACTTTGACCCTTTAGAATTTTGCTGTACAGTGGCCCTTTTTGTTTTTTGCCTTGGGTTTCTCTGCCCTCCACTTTTACTCATCTCCATTCTGTCTTTTGCTTCTTTCTCCATTTTGTTTCCCTCTATCTCCCTGCATTGGTTCCCATCCCCCTGCCATATTAGTTTAACTCCTCCCCAACAGCACTCGCAAACACTCCCCCCTAGGACATTGGTTCCGGTCCTGCCCAGGTGCAGACCGTCCGGTTTGTACTGGTCCCACCTCCCCCAGAACCAGTTCCAATGCCCCAGGAATTTGAATCCCTCCCTGCTGCACCACTGCTCAAGCCACGTATTCATCTGAGCTATCCTGCGATTCCAGCTCTGACTAGCACGTGGCACTGGTAGCAATCCCGAGATTACTACTTTTGAGGTCCTACTTTTTGATTTAGCTCCCAGCTCCTTAAATTTGTCTCGTAGGACCTCATCCCTTTTTTTACCTATATCGTTGGTATCAATGTGCACCACGACAACTGGCTGTTCACCCTCCCTTTTCAGAATGTCCTGCACCCGCTCCGAGACATCCTTGACCCTTGCACCAGGGAGGCAACATACCATCCTGGAGTCTCGGTTGCGGCCGCAGAAACGCCTATCTATTCCCCTTACAATTGAATCCCCTATCACTATCGCTCTCCCACTCTTTTTCCTGCCCTTCTGTGCAGCAGAGCAGGCCATGGTGCCATGAACTTTCAATCTCATCTCATAGGATAATCCCCTCATCCCAGCAATCAGTCTAGTGAAACTTCATTGCACTCCCTCGAAGGCAAGTATCTCCTTCCTTAGGTAAGGAGACCAAAACTGTACACAGTATTTCAGGTGTGGTCTCGCCAAGGCCCTATATAATTGCAGTAAAACTTCTTGGGGCCAAAATTACCCCTTTCCTTAAGACCTCTTAACAGCAGAAATCGTTGGAGTGCAATGGCTACCAACTTTTTGTGTAATGGATGCCATTATCAAAATTCCGTTCCTGTGGTATCCCGGCGGTGACCCGCTTCTCCCCCTCTTGCTTGCTGCTGATCCGTCCTAAGTGCGTCATCAAAGTGCGCACCGCCAATGTTCCCCCGCCCCCCGGATGGTGAAATTCCGCCGTGAAAATCTTCCTTCTGCCAGGCGGTGCCAAAACCTGCTTTTTCCCGATTGTGCAGTGAGGCTGTGGTCTTGTGCAATGGTGGTGCGGCTCCCATTAAAGGGGAGGACACGCTGCCGCCATATTTTTTTTTGTCGGCCGACTGCCACGTCGGGCCGACAATTATGTCCCCCGGTCCGGCCGGGTCACCAACGGACAGCCTGGTACACTCTCTTGGGTGCCAGGCCACTGCCCCAGCCGAAACACTCCCTGGTAGCCCAATGGACCAAACTTTCAAAATCGCGCAGGCTCCCCCCTTTAAGTGAAGGGGAGAGCCGTGGTGAAGCGGCGCCGTAATGACGTCGTCAGTGCTACACTGATGACTGACAGCGGCTGCCGCTCCGCACCACCCCAACTTCCTCCCCTCTCGTGTACTCACCGCCGCACTGCCGCTCCCATTATGAGGAACTTCCAGTCCGCCTGAGAACAAAAGCCAAAGAGCGGAATTTTGCTCAAGAGGTCACCTCAACTACAATGGCGGTAAAAACAGTAGAAACGGTGCGTGCGCCCCATTTCGGGCGGAGGGCAATTTCGGCCCCCTTTACTCATGTATTCCAATGCCCAGATGACTCATTGATATGGAGAAGCATGGAGTGTTCTTTATTTCATATCATTATATGAGGATAATTGTAAGTCTAATGGTAACTGTTCATTTGCGGTGTGATAAAGCAGCTTAATAATATTCGCCTGCCCTTGCCTCACCAATTGTTTGCTCATTCTGCCTTTAAGGAGATTGAAGAATGACATGAATGTATGGTTCTGGTCACAAGAGTGTACTATTGTTACACTTAGGATTACTGTATCCTAAGTGTAACAATTAGGCTGGCCCAACAAATGAAAGAAGGGAACCCCCATTCATAATTATGGGGATTCTGTATGTATGGAATTCCCAAATGCATGATTGGGAATACCCCAAAAATACATGTACACATCAAATAAATAAAACGTTACATCTTTAAAATTAATTAAAATGCCATTTAATTAAATATTTAAAACCAAAATGTAATTTTATGAAAAATAAATTAAAATGTTCTAAACGGGCTAAAAATAACTTTATAGTAATACAATTTAAATCCGTACAACCAGTGGGATAACTCATTAAACAACATCATCATGAACATGCAAATAACATTTCCCTTCTGTCTTGGTGTTTGTTGATCTATCACTGAAGGCTATATTTGCTGTAGTAAATAATTGAACTATGCTCCCTGCACATTTTTTTTAAATAATGCCATGATCCTTTAATGGCTGTAGCTAATTAATCATTAATAACTTTGTTACGATTGAGTGAACCGTGTTTAAAATTATCAAATTGTGAAGCAAGGAGGGATTCCTAGTAAAAATGAGGCTTTCAGTAAAACTACAACTGCAGACACTTAGCGTTATAAACTAGCGGATAGCTGGTAAAGACTTGACATGTTGGTAAAGTTTAGTTGTGGTGCCACCTCCTGGCAGACCTGAAGCCTATTACCAAATAGGTGATTAATTAATACTGAAGACTGTGCTGTTATGGTTGAAAAAGACTGCTGTCACAGAAAATTTCCTAATTACTTTATAGAAAAATGATCCTCTGCACTTCCATCCATCTCTTTAAATTTACATGATTATGAAAGATTTCCAAACTGTATGAAGGATGTTCATACTAAACTACAAAATCGTGAGATTTGAGGATCAGTTTTGTGAGACTTCACTGACAGCAATGGAATCTTGCTGGTGACAGGTATTGATAAAATGCGACATCCCCACTGATACCTGGGAGTCCCTGGCCAAAGACCGCCCTAAGTGGAGGAGCATCCGAGAGGGCGCTGAGCACCTCGTCTCATCGCCGAGAGCATGCAGAAATGAAGCGCAGGCAGCGGAAAGAGCGTGTGGCAAACCAGTCCCACCCACCCCTTCCCTCAACGACTATCTGTCTCACCTATGACAGAGACTATAGCTCTTGTATTGGACTGTTCAGCCACCAAAGAACTCGCTTCAGGAGTGGAAGCATGTCTTCCTCGATTCCGAGGGACTGCCTATGATGATGTTGACAATTTAGCATTTTGCAATGTGAAATTTCGAGGGCCAAAATAAGACTGCACAAGCCTCATTTAAGTTCTTAATTATGCAAATGATGTCTCGCACTAAATTTCATAACTCTGGTAGAGACGCTCCCCAGTGTGCACCTCGCCCACATAAAATGGGCACACAACTGCTCAACAGACGTGACCTGCTTTGGAGTACTTCTTGAAGATTTTGACCTCGCAGTGCAGCAGGACAGAAAAGCCGCCCACTGCTTTGTCCAAACTGTGACCTTGTCCTAAAACCTGGTACCATGTGTCAGTAGTGACGTTCTAGAGGTGCCCACCCAGTGGAACAGGTGGAAAAATCCCCAAACAGACGTCAAGCTGGATGGAACGCAAGCAGAAATGTCACCCTCCATTATTGGATAATGCTGTTGTAGCTTTCAAAGGTTTAGTGTAGGCAGGTTCTGTCCCTCCTGTCCATACAGCCAAATTCTGCTGCATGAAAGTACGGAGTTTATGAACTATTGTTTCAGTTGCTGTTGAAGTATATATTTAACTGGGACCATTTCTCTATTTTTGCACTGAACCTCTTGCATTCTTTTATTTCCTTCTATCTTTGAGTCTGTAAAGCCACACTCCTGAAATATTCGCAATTGCTGCTGCAATTCCAAGTGGCGTGGAAAAAAGTGAAAATAAGAATGACAAAGTGACATGGAGGCGATCTGCTAACTTGCCTAATAGGATAGAGCCTGATCCTGCTGTGGTTTGCTTTTGCGTTCTGTATAATCAGTGCCAGATGGAGAGCCCGGGAGCAGTTTGACAAATCCTCAACTGGCACCTGCTCTCCCACTTCACCATCTCCCATGCTTTCAGCCCGGACATTGTGAGAATCTCTATGACCTCCCCTTGAAAAGAGATTTCGAGCCTATATGCTGCTTTTCCTCAAATTGCAATCTTGCAAGGGTAACATGAGAAGTGTGAGAGACATAATGGTGTTTCTTCCCACTGAGTATTGTAGTGCCAGACATGCTGATCATTCAAGTGAGTGAGAAAGGATGCTTCTAATCGGTAACGTGACCAGACACAATTGGCATCAGAGTGAATTAAAGCAGAGAGGAACTTGGGCAAGCATTGAGCACTTTTCAAGTGTCCAGTGGCTGAGTAGCAAGAAGTTAACACACAAGGCAGCACAGATGTTTATGTTAAGCTTCAAATGCCCAAACTTACATTGCCCATCCTCATCGGGTCATTCATTGTTGTGGCACTGAACTGCTGATCAGAGGGTTGTGAAGGGGGCTCTCACAGTCTAAGATACTGTGCTGCCATCACCAAACTCAAGAAACCTCTTTCCCTGTCCTCTTCTTCATGACTTCCTGAAGGAGCACCTTTAGCTCTCCATCCTGTAAATTTGGTTGCGAAAAATCCCTTACGTGTCTTTGAGGCCATTCATTAAAATTTCCCAATTTTTTCTGTTTCTTCTCTCCAGATTACTCTTTGAATTCTTACACAGCACAATGTGAAAATATATTTCTCTTCTTCTTCTTGGTGTCAGCCATGGTTCAGTGGGTAGCACTCTTGCCTCTGAGTCAGAAGGTTGTGGGCTCAAGTCCCATTCCAGGAACTTGAGCACAAAAATCTAGGCTGACACTCCAGTGCGTTGGAGGGAGCGTTGCATTGTTGGTGGTGCCGTTTTTCAGATGCAACGTTAAATTGAGGCCCCGTCTGCTCTCTTATGTAGACATGAAAGATCCCTTGGCACTATTTCAAAGTAGAGCAGGTAAGTTATCCCTGGTGTCCTGGCCAATATTTATCCCTCAATCAACATAACAAAACAGATTATCTGGTTATTATCACATTGCTGTTTGTGGGATCTTGCTTGTGCACAATTTGGCTGCCATGTTTCCCATATTACAACAGTGACTACATTCCAAAAGTACTTCATTGGCTGTAAAGTGCTTTGAGATGTCTGGTGGTCGTGAAAGACGCTATATAAATGCAAGTCTTTCTTTCTGCCTGCAATTGCAACTGCAAACCTTCAAGAAACTCAGCAGGTCATGATCTTAAGAGAAAAAGTAGGATTACATCCTGTTTTCCTGTGATTTTTGCTTCCTCTATTGTCTGTGCTCAGTCATTGTGGATCTCCATCAGCAGTCTGCCCTTGATCATGAAAATTAGCTAACCCCGGAAAACACATCCTACACTTGAGCGGTGGGCGGAATTGCCTGCTCTCTGAATTTTTGCCAACGCACCAGCCTAGCAAGAAGCGTAGACAAAAGTCTTCAAGATTATCACTCTTTGCTGCATGCTGATCAATTCTAAATCTAAAGGGCTAAAAATTTGTTTGCTTAGCGTCACCCGTTAATGCCCGAGAGGGATGCTAACGGACCGCTATACGCTTACCGCCCGAGCGCTGTTAGTGCCTGACGCAAATTTCATTGGTGATTTAGCGGCGACGCTCTCAGTGCTGCACACTCTAGCACCACCCACTTGGTGACGTCATGAGTGCAACGTTAGCTCCGCGATCCAGAACTTCACTCCTTTTGCCTGCTGTAGCGCCTGGTGCCGTCACTGACGGGGAGAGCAGGCGTTCTATGGAACCTCCTGGGGCGATATTATAAAGCAGGAGCAGGTGGGTCAGTGTAAAATCTTTTAACATTGTTGTGATTCTGTGAGGTCTGACATACTGCTGCTGATGTTTCCAATACTCCCTTCCACTTTCTCCCATTTTTCGGATGGTCCAACTAACCTCCCCTTTTTAGGCGCTGAGATGCTGATTTCCTATCCAGACCTTCGTTATCCTTGCAGCGCTGCTGCCCCATAGCGCCCTAAGAGTAGCGTGGAACGCTCCACTCCCCTCTTGGGGCGCTAATAGTGAATATCCCGGTTGGAGGCGGTAAACATCTCCCGGCGTTAACATTATTGCCCAGGCGGTGTCACTGCCTCAAACTGGGCTGTAACGAATTTTTAACCCAAAGAGTTTGGGCATGCAGCAGGGCAAGGAGAATGGTCCATAGAGCTGCAGGCCCAAAGAGAGAGGAATGGAGGGATTTGATGTTCAGTGAGACTTGAGTGGAACTCTGATTGATAACTACTTCTAGTAATTGACACCTCCTCCCACTGATGAACCTTGTCTGATTAAATCTCCCACTTTGCAGCCGCCAAATTCTCTCTACTTGAGCTGAATCACTATTTCCCAGCTCCAAATCAATATTTATTTTGTGCTATTAACACTGATGAAGTGATGTAAGTGGCCATGATTCCCCTTGATTCTTCTACAGAGTGCATGTCCTAATTCTTAGCCTAATGCTGTGTCTAAGTACTCACTGTGAAGGAGGAACGATGGCAGGTCGAGGTTGGTGTGACTGTTGGGATGGCTGTGGCCTTAAACCTCTAGGTGCAGTCATGTGATGTTCCTGCAATTACGACGTATCTGATGACAGTGGCTGCAGAACATTCAAATGCTGGTTTAAAATAACAAATGGAGCAGTTCTCTCTGCTAACAATATAAAGGTTAAAAGTGAAGTTTTACAAGTACCAAGAGGTCCAACTTTTTATGCTTTGCACCAGTTGCAGTTATTTTCTTCTTTTTTTTTTACCAGAGCCTCCGGTGACTTTTGCCAAAGCTTTAGAAGATATCAAAGTTCCAGAGAAAGATAAAGTTGTTTTTGAATGTGAACTCTCAAGAGCCAACGCAGAAGTTAAATGGTTTAAGGTATGAATACACAAAAAAATCCATCTACTATCAGAGGAAGTTGGGTAAATAGAAAAAGAAGGAATTAATGATAGCTGCAACCCAAGTGTTATGAAGGAAAATAGACTTGGATATCAATGGTAACCCAGTGGCACAGCTGATGTGCCAATTATGGAGTGTTAAGGCATTGTTCTTCGCCAAAGCTTCCCTACTAAATTTTATGTGCATATTGATGTATGAAGGTTTAATAAAATTTCTTTGTCAACTATGTTAATGGAGACATTTACCTATCTCTTTCTTGCACAATTTCAAGACTACAACGAGCTTCTGACCGCTGCCAGGTTGTCGTAGGAACGGCTGGAAAGAAGATACGTACAGGAAATCTGATGGGCAAATCAGCTCAGTTTTTACTTGGGCGCATAGTAGTTTACAGGACGCTACAAGCATTAATAGAGAACTGAGGGGAGAAGATAGGGGGCTGGCAAAGAAAGCATTGCGATAGTTTAGTTTCGTGAAAGAATAAAGTTTTCAGCTGTAGATGAGCTGAGGCAGGGGTAGAGGTGAGCGATGTTATGCAAGGAGAGGTAGGCAGTGCTTGCGATGGTGAGGATATGGCCTGGATGCTCAGCTTGGGGTTGGATAGGCTGTTGAAGTTGTAAACCATCTGAAATAAAGCCAGAAAATGTTGGAAACACTCAGCAAATTGGGCAGCATCTGTGGAGATCGATGACTTTTCATCTGAATTGCAGAGATTCAAATATGGATTGCGGGAAAGATAGTCACGTAATAACACCTTCAACAACTTTGAAGAGAAAAGCGAGGTTGCAGATGGGGTGCTAGCTTGCAAGAACACAGACGTTGAGAATGTTTTTTTGCAGTAGTAATAGTAGATATAGTTCTGTTCCCAAGTGTCCACTTTGTTTCCAGATGCCTTATCCTTTCCTTCAATCATTATTTAACCTATTCTTAAATGCTGACATGGTCTCTGCTTCAATTGCTAGCTCCGATTGTACATTTCTCAGCCTCACAACTCTCTGTTTAAAAAAAGGATTCTCCACCTTTCTGTCCTAAACCTTTTGCATTTAATTTGATATCTATATCCCCTTATCCTAGATTTCTCAGATAGAGTTGTGCAAGCATTCAGTACCAGAGATAGAGCAGTTTCTCTGCTGCTATGCGTGCTGGGTAAATTGCTCCCCATTCCACAAAAGCCATTTATTGCACAAAATCTGCTGCTGTCTCGTACTAACTGACATACACAGACTTCATGAGAATTTGGGGCAAAAGGTGAAGCACCGACTCGGTGAACAAGCCAGATAAAACAGCTTTGCAACAAGCTGTGTTCCATGTTTAAAGTGTAACGGAGCTTGTTGCATTGAAGGCTGTCTGTAGTTTATAATTTGCGAGTATACTATAGAGCGGGGATTAATTGCATAGCTCTTTCAAAGTGCTGAGTGGCCCCCTTCTGTGCTGTAAGATTCTTTGATTCTAGCAAAAGCTCTCACTCTCACAATTAAGGACCTAAAATTGGTGTACTTACTGTCCACTCGGTGGTCTCCCTGGTTTTTGGGTGGTCTCCGCCCTGAACGAGTTTGGTGGAGGCCACCCGTCGGCGGGGAGTGAAGACCGCTCGGTATCGTCCGCTGGCGTGTGCCAGCTACAACGCGCAGAAGAGTCCTCCCGCCCGCAGAGTTGCCAGTTTGGTCTGAGCCGTCCTCCACTGCAGCAGGGGAAAAGACCGCCGCGTGGAGGCAGGTCTAACCTCAATGGTAAGTATGAAGATCTGCAAAAAAATGTTAGTCCACTTTTTGTTACTTTTTTTTCCAGAGATCCAGGTGGATGGGGCTCCCTGAAGGATTTTGTTTTTTTTGTTTATGTTTAGAAATGTTTTTATCTCATCAGTTTCCCCCCTCCCTGGGCCCGACTCAATCCTCGCTTATACTTTGCCGAGGATTGCATTTGCCGCCAAGAATGGGAGCTACCGCCCGCTGCCGCTCAGAATTGGCACGTAAGTGCCATTTTTGCCGCCGGGTGGTCTTTCGCAGATTTTTCCATGAAACTTCCGCCCAAAATACCATCGGGATCTCAGCGGTCCTTTGGAAGGTACTTGGGCAGAACTTAGCTTTCACCAATTTCGGGCCCTAAAACTATTATTTTGTTATCGAAAATTCTCTTCCTCACTTTTTCTTTCACTACTAAATATGCCATTTCAATTTCTGCTTCTTTTAGTTGTTTTTGTTAAGGTATTACTGATTCTATTCCGTTCACTCTTACATTTTAAATGACCTTAGTCACCAGAGTAATTCAGTAGCTGCCAGCAGTTGCTAGGAAATTGGGTCTTCTGTAGACAACTTAATTAGATTTAGTGGTTTCAGTAGCTCCCACAAATGGTCTTTGCATCTTGCTTTTATTAGAGTTGACTTGAACTGCCTGATATATACTCGTATGATTGCGTGTCATGGGGTGTAATAGTGACATTCCTTGTGACCTAAACTGGATATCCATGGGGTACTCTTCTGTTTACATAAAAATATGCAGTGCTTCTCCTGTAACTGCAGAGCCCTTCTGAAACCTGTCTCACAGTCCAGGTCTGGATATAAGATGAAGCTTATTGTCTGATAGTTATGCCTGTTCTTAATTTCACAGACTGCACAAGTTGCCAGGATTAAGTGCAATTAAAAATGCATGTTCCTCCTGCTTTATCTGGCAGGGGTTCAGAGCAGCATCTGTCATGTCTACAAACATATCCCAGCATTCACTGCTGGCTTTGCCTGTCTTTAGATTACTGAAAAAAGCGGCAAACCTAACAGGTCTGAGTCTGAGCTTCACCAGAGACTGCTACAAAATTATCAATAGCAAAAACAGCAGTAAGTACTGCCAAACCAACTCAGTTGGGTGTAACATTAACCTAATCCGCCTGGCAGGAAACTGACAAAATTAGATTGGTCGCCCGATTCACAGTGCGTCCGATTGTACTTTTCCATTGAAGTCATACTGTTGGTGGGAATGGGGCAGTACATCAAACCCCACCATTTCTGGCCCTAATGCTTCATTTACATCTGAAGGGAGGCCTCAAAATCTTTTTCTTTACATATACTGACTGATCTATTGTATGTATTTCCAGCATTTTGTGTTTTATTTCAGATTTCCAGCATTTGTAGGTTTTTCCTTTTTTATTTTATTTTTTTCAAAAAGAAATTAAAGCTGTGCAACTGTGATAGGCAATTTGAGGAGTTTAGAGTCCCGGTAATTTATCTTCTAGTTGCGAATGAAGTTCTTGATCTTCTCCATCTCACTGTGCAACTTAATAGCTAAGTTTAATAGTTTCCAGCTGCACATCAGTATACCTCACCATTACGATTTAATTTTCTGCAGGGTGATGTGGAGATTAAACCAGGGAAAGGATATAACATTATTTCTAAAGGAAGGAAAAGGAGCCTTATCATTCACCAGTGTGGAAATGAACACCAAGCGCAGTACACGTGTGATGCAGTGGATAGCAAGTCGACGGCCATGCTTACTGTCCATGGTACGTGATTAGTGATTATCGGACCATGATTTATATTTTTGTTATTAAATCATTAATTTTAATACCAGTGGTTACTTTGTTCTTTGTCCAATTGATTCCAGCTGTAATGTGAGATAATAGATGATACAACTAAACATCTGTGTGTATGTGTGTGTGTATAATTTCTTGTATATTTCAGCATTTCTCTCAAAGCTTGTTGTTGGGGGTGGGGCACCCCATGGAATGTGCAGTTAACCTACTTTTAATCATTTTTCATCTACAATGCAAAGTGGACCTTACCAGATAAGAATGAGGAGTGATACCAAACAGGATACTAAACCAAAGGAATGGATTATTGTTGGTTTTGCAGAGTCCACCATTGATTTATTCCATGGGTAGATTAAGAATTGGTTGATGTACGCCATAACGTTTAAAATTAAAAGCATATATAATGTTTTGGCGATGAGCAGTAACTGGATTCATTAGGATGTTGCCAGAAAAGAGGGATTTCAGTTGCAAATACATGCTTGAGTTTTTTCCACTGGATCTGAGATGGTTAGGTGGTGAACTGATAGAGGTCTTCATGATTATGTAAGGTTATAATAAGGTAACTAATGAGACTGTTCAACCAGATGGTAATAAGGGGCACACATTTAAGATAAATACTAAAAGGTAAGATTAGAGAAAAAATATCACTACTTGGAGAGTTAGTAGAATATGAATACGGAATTTTCTGCTACAACTCATTGATTACGTAAGAACATAGTAGTGAAAGAGAGCAGCAGAGAGCCAATGGAAACACCGAAGAGCACTAAAGCAGTTAATAAAGAATGTGTTCGAGATAACAAAGATGAGGCCTGAGAGTAAGAGCTAGGAAGAAAAAGGTGGGCTTGAGTAGCCAGGCACAGTTGCTGTGGGAGACCCATTTGGATACATGGTTGAAGAGGCAGAGAGCTGAAATAGGGAGGGCGAGTGTGCAGAAGTGACAGAGACTGAACTGGAAGGATATATCCTTGTTAAATCAAGGTGCAACAAACCGAAAGAAAGAAGAAATTAACTTGCATTTATATAGCACCTTTCATGCCTTCAGGATGTTCCAAAGTGCTTCACAGTTAAAAATTACTTCTGAAGTGTAGTCACTGTTGTTATATAGACAAATGCATACGTTCAGCAAAAATATAACTGTCTCTTTCAAACAGATGTAGTTTTGACTTTTTGATTTCTTTTGTGTTATTTGTTAGCTCGTGACATCAAAGTAATCAAGCCCTTGGAAGACCTTGAAGTGATTGAACAGGAGAGTGCTGCCTTCATGTGTGAAATCTCACATGATGAAGTTGGTTTTCAGTGGTTCAAGAATGACATAAAAATAAGGGCTGGAGAAAACGTCAAAATTCGTCAGGAAGGTAGAATCTTTTTTTATTGTGACTTAATTCCATAAATTACTTTAACGTGAATGTTGTTAGAATTGGGATATGCTATTATCCAAATGAATGTTTCAAATAATATTGTTTCTGGTTTGGAACATTTAGATGAGAAAAAAGTTGTTAAAAAATTTAAGTCAATTTGAAGCATAGATCTGAGGCCCAGTTAAGTTTGATTTTCAATTCCGAAACAGAAGATTAATTTAACTTTCAGATCCTGGAGGTCAGAAAAAGTACATGAACTATTGCAGTACTCTTCGTCTGCCACTAGATGCTTATAATACAAAACTACGGTGCTGTACTGAGAATTGTGTGATTAAAGGAAAAGGGGAACTACTTTTAAAGGGAAAAGTACTTCCTCCACCTTGATGAATTTTTAAAAAACTTTCTTAGGAAGACTGTTACCTGATGGGAAATATTTAAAATTGAAGGTTATTTTTACTGCGAGTGTTTCCAGATTCTGATTGAAGTTAATGTGTCATTTTTGTGTCACCGTGAAGCAGGGAGATCATCTCGCATTTCTTGGGTTTGACACCACATTGAATATAACTCCAGTGCAATGTCAGTCCAGGATTTATAAAGTGCTCAGGTGGTCCATTGGATTGTCTGGCACTTTATAAACTTGGGCTAAGTTTTATTTTAATATCTTGAGAAAGTGGATAATCCTATCTCTGCTTTCAAAACATTAAAATTTTACCGACCAGGTATGGACCATGTGCTGAGTTCGTTCCTGACTGTCAGACTAAGATTTCAGCCTGCAGTATAATTTGGGAGGTAGCAGCTAGGACCTGCACTGTGCAGCAATTGATTTGAATCCATAACTGCAACCATCAGTTACTAAACCAGGCCGTATGACAGAATTGAACAAACAGTAGTACAGTTTTTAACTCAAATGTCTCATTTGAAATGAGTATCTGTCATTTCAACTGCACTGTTCATTTGAAATCCAGCATTGTAGAATTACTCTATTTTTATCAAATGTGCTGCAGATGTTGATAAACGTAACATTGCACACTGCAGCTTCCAGTCACACTCTAGTAGGTAAACAAGTAAGGTTGTTCTCGGTTTACTTTACTGTGAGGATCTTGCAATTTGCTGTAAATTCCCAGAGTATGCTATCAGACTAAAAAGGCATATATGGAGAAGATCTGATGTTTTTAAACATAATTTAACAAGTGCAGATGGAAGTGAAGAATGGTGGATTATTTGTTAAATTATTTCACTTGTATGCTATCTGCTACACATCATCTCTGTCCTTTGTATCCTTAAATGTGACTAATCAATTTCCTTGGACGGTCACCAGATACAGCCACTTTTCTTACAAAATACGGGAGAGCCAATTTAAAACCGAGTTGAGAAGGAATTTCTTCTCCCAGAGGGTTGTGAATCTGTGGAATTCTCTGCCCAAGGAGGCAGTTGAGGATAGATCATTGAATGTATTCAAGTCACAGATAGATAGATTTTTAACCAATAAGGGAATTAAGGGTTACAGGGAGCGGGCGGGTAAGTGGAGCTGAGTCCACGGCCAGATCAGCCATGATCTTATTGAATGGCGGAGCAGGCTCGAGGGGCTAGATGGCCTACTCCTGTTCCTAATTCTTATGTTCTTATATTCTTTGCTGAGGTGACGTAAACCATCACATCCACCAATATGTTTTAGTTGGGAGCAATAGAAATGAGTAAATTATCCCAAAGCAAGTATGCTCCCTGTTGCTGGAACATAGAATTGAAGGTAGCACATACAAATTAAAGCATAAAGGAAGAAATTCGTGCAAAATCTGATTAAAAAATATACACTTTATGTATTTTCATGTTGCTGATATAGAGCATAACTAAATATTTTGCACACAGGAAGGACCCATATTCTGCTCTTTAAATCAGTAAAAACTGAAGATGCTGCAGAGATCAAGTTTGTTGCTGAAACTGCTACTTCCAGAGCTTTACTTCGAGTTAAAGGTAAAACTTTTAGGAAATACTATGGGCTAGAAATTGGCCAGGAATGTGTCCGTTTTACCGTCATTTTTCGCGGTAAAAGTGTGTTTTTGGCGCTAAATTTTTTTCTATAATTTTGCAATGTTGGCCAGCGGGGGCATTCCTCAGCAGGGCTGAGGTCGGTGTCCTCGACCATGGCATCCGTCAAGCTGGGGGCTTCCCCTACTGCATTTGATGACTCGGAATCCACATCTGCAAAATAGAAAACAACAGAAGACTGGTTAGCAACAGGGTAAGGGGCAGGTAACATCAGTCGGCTCACATAGCGCAGGCTTATTTGAAGGATCTCCACTACTGTATTATATGTCGATGACTGACCGACCGTACATTGACTGACCGTACATTGCATTAATTGAACCCTAGCCCGCAGATCAGTCCATCGCATAAACTGAAACCTAGCCCACAGATAGTACATAACATTGAACCAACCCAGACCGTGGATCTTGCAGCACTTACGCTCACTCTCCAATGTGGAGTCAGCATCCCCACGGGTAGTCAATCTCTGCGAGGCACCCATCAAACCTGCCACGCAGGTGGGTGAGTGGGACCAGTTTTGCCGGACCACCGCCTGTTTTCCGCTGCTCTCGGCAGTTGTGGGACAACTTTTCCTGCAAAGAAGGCAATACAAATTTTTAACAGAGGGCCCTTCTGCTCTTGTGGCACACACAGATGCACATCTAAGCACTTATACCATACTGCGTGCATTTAATACAGTCCTCTGTTTAATGGCCCTGGTAGTTGCACATGGTTCATCAGGAAAACATCGAAGTGCAGAAATATAATGTGTGACGATCATTCATGGCAAATATGTTACAACACTAAGCCTAGCGTTATCACCATGTGTCACATTTACAATTTAAGTAATTGGAGTGGATAAATAAAAATATTATTTACTCGATAACGACCCTGCAATGGTCATTCCACCTCTTCCTGCACTGGACATGGTCCCTCTGGATAGAGTCCACTGAGGAAACCCCTTCAGCCACACTTCTCCACACACGCACCATAACAGCTGGGTGTAGTTTTCCACGATCCTTCATCGAGATCTCCCTCCCCCCCGCCCCCCCCCCCATCTGCTTTCTACAGCAGTGATGAGGGCCTCATTTGCATCTTGAGTTAATTCCCTGGTCCTCTTCTTTGCTGAATCACCCTGCATTTTTAATTTTTGATGAACTGTGCTGAACTCTGCTGATGTTTAAATCCCCTCTCAAAAATGGCTGATTCAGCCCTAGGCGTACTGCGCATACACGCCCTGCACGTGACCTGGAAGGTGCCAGAAGGATCGGAAGAAAAAAACTGGTGAAAAAAACCATTTTGCCGCAAGCGCAGAATGGGTGTTTTTTTAACGCCGAAAAAATTGAGTTTTGGCACACAAAAGTTTTTGAAAACGACACAATTTTACCACTATAGCGATCATCAAAAAGCGTTTGGCCAATTTTGTGCGTTTATTTTTTTACGCTATTTCGGCACTAAAAAAATGATGTTAAACGCAATTAGCGCCAAAAACACAATTTCTAGCCCTATAGATTTGGAGAATGAAGACTATAATATTGCAGTGCTATCAGTGCTCTCTGCAAACGAGATTATTGCTCAGAGAGTGGGATTGTGGAATTCATTTTTGAAATCGGATAGTTTAATTGTACTGAGTTAATTTTCTTGTTTCTACGAAGATTGGAGTTTTAAAGATGTCAATAATTATCAGCAAAATTAAATTTTTACTAACAGAACTAAGGTGTAGTGATGTTGCTGGAATGAAGCTAATTGTAATTAAATCTGATTACGGGATTCCCTTCTGAAATGATGTAAAATCTAATTCTGCTTCCTGATTGGAGGACCAGGCCCACGTGATCCCAGGTACGCTTCCGCACAGGCTGCGCCCCTAGGATCCATGGGCCATTGCAGCGTCAGAGCGCAAGTATACGTAGGAGGGACGCCATCAGGTCGGTGCATATTCTTTTCGTAGGTCTGCGACGCACTCCGGAGGTACATCGCGGACTGCAATTTTGGGGCCATTTACTGTACTATTCACTATAATAAAAATGACAGACAGTTGTTTCATCCAGTGGTTCTCCTTTTCCATCATGGTCACTGTGCCTGTTCAATGCTGAGAGAAACAGTATCTGTCTTTAACCATTAACATACTAGTATTACTGTTTCATTGTTTTCATGTAGATATCAAGCAGTTGTTCTCATATCTGTTTCAGAATTGCCGGTTAAAATTGTGAAACCTTTAAGAGAGAAGATTGCCATAGAGAAACATCGTGTCATTTTTGAATGCAAGGTTTCCAGGCCAAATGCTGCTGTCAAATGGTATTATAAAGGCAAAGAGCTTCATCCCAGTAAAAAATACGAGATTGTGAGTGAAGATGTGTACAGGAAGCTCATTATTAATAGTGTCGCTTTTGAAGATGAAGGCAGCTACATGTGTGATGCCATAGATGACAAAAGCACAGCAAGGTTATGTGTAGAAGGTAATGATGATCTTTGAAATCAATGTTTAAAAATGTCAATTTTGAAATGTTTCATCAACACAGAGTGGAGCTGGAAAACAAGTTTTAAATAATGCAAATTTTAAGGTTTAGTTCCAGTAGTTAGCAATATACTAATATATTGAAACTTGGCCTTTCAAGCCCCTAAATTAAGTAAGTAATTTGACCCAATGTTTAGTTAAATAACACCATACCTGAATATACATAAATTACAGTTAACTATATTGGCACCTGACTAATATGAAATTCACACATTTTTAAGTCCACATTGTTTTTTGGTCCTCTTTTTTAGGTTCCTCCATCCCACAAATCATTTCCCCTTGGAGAGAGTGGACAGGCAGGTGGTCTCCTATGGCGCTCTGTAATTGGCTAGTAGGAGGTGAATCAGAGAGGCTGGGGTTATGTTGCCTTCCAGTTTTTCTCTCATCCTTTGAGGTAGCCACATCCAAGAGGGCCTAAAGATGCAAGAAAGCGGCTTGATGGAGACACTGCATTAAAAATGTCCTTCCTGCTCTTGGAAAGATCTGTGACTTCTGCTTAGTGCCTTTTCATAGTGACATGGTTTATATCAGATGCTCAAGTGAGCTGAGGGTAAAATCTGAATCCTTCTGCTTCACTGTGATGTGTATAGGTTCTAGATTAGAAAGTAGTGCATCACCACTTGGCATACTGATTGTGGTATTTTCAAAAAGATAAATAGACCTATTAAAAAGAAGTGAAGATTGATTCACCTAAAAACGTTAGTGGTATTAAATACTTTCCCAATTTATAACCTAGACTAAATTACAATCAATTTAATACTAAAAAATAAAATGTCATTCTATTATCTTTAATACTGAACTTGTGAATGTATATTAATGCCAGGTGGCATATGAAGTGTTTCAGTTATAACTCTTTGACAAAACCTATTACAGATGAACCACATATATGAAGGAACAGAGTAAGAGAAGGGGTGGGGGTGGGGGGGGACCCTCGGGTTGTTAATAAACACATAAAAAGAAAAAGAATAACCTGTAAAGTGATTAGTGAAGAACAGGAATAAAAATGGAAAATACTGGAAATACTCAGCAGGTCAGGCAGCATCTGTGGAGAGAGAAACCGACTTAACATTTCAAGTCGAAGATTCTTTATCAGTTCTGACGATGGATCATCAACTTGAAATGTTAACTCTGTTTCTCTCTCCACAGATGCTGCCTGATTTGTTGAGTATTTCCAGCATTTTCTAGTTTTATTTCAGATTCCAGCATCCGCAGTATTTTGCTTTTGTATTAGTGGAGAACAGGAGATGGCTAATTGATAATAACATGATAAAAGAAGACATTATGAGAGAAATTAGAGAAGTAAAATGCATTTTATCTTCATAAGTCAACCCCCTCATCTTCGGAATCAGTCTAGTGAATCTTCTCTGAACTGCCTCCAATGCAAGTATATCCTTCCTTAAATATGGAGATAAATACTTTACGCAGTACTCTAGGTGTGGCCTCACCAATACCCTGTACAGTTGTAGCAGGACTTCTTTGCTTTTATACTCCATCACTCTTGCAATAAAGGCCCACATTTAATTTGCCTTCCTGATTACTTGCTGTACCTGCATACTAACTTTTAGTGCTTCATACACAACGACCCCCAGGTCCCTCTGTATTGCAGCACTTTGCAATTTTTCTCCATTTAAATTATAATTTGCTTTTCTATTTTTTCTGCCAAAGTGGATGACTTCACAATTTCCCACATATACTCCACCTGCCAAATTTTTTCCCACTCACTTAGCCTGTCTATATCCCTTTGCAGATTTCTTGTGTCCTCCTCACAATTTGCTCTCCCATCCATCTTTGTATCATCAGCAAACTTGGCTACATTACACTCAGTCCCTTCATCCAGTTCGTTAATATAGATTGTAAATAGTTAAGGCCCCAGCACTGATCCCTGCGGCACCCCACTAGTTACTGTTTGCCAACCGAAAATGACCCATTTATCCCGACTCTCTGTTTTCTGTTAATTAACCAATCCTCTATCCATTCTAATATATTATCCCCAACCCCATGAACTTTTATCTTGTGCAGTAACTTTTTATGTGGCATCTTGTCAAATGCCTTCTGGAAATCCAAATACACCACATCCACTGGTTTCCCCCTTATCTACCCTGCTCGTTGCATCCTCAAAGAACTCCAGCAAATTTATCAAACATGATTTCCCTTTCATAAAACCATGTTGACTCCACTTGATTGAATCATGCTTTTCCAAATATCCTGCTACTGCTTCCTTAATAATGGACTCCAGCATTTTCCCAACGACAGATGTTAGGCTAACTGGTTTATAGTTTCCTGCTTTCTGTCTGCCTCTATTTAAAATAGGGGCGTTACATTTGCAGACCTCTCCCAAATCCAGGGAATTTTGGTAAATTACAACCAATGCAGCCACTATCTCTGCAGCCACTTCTTTTAAGACCCTAGGATGCAAGCCATCAGGTCCAGGGGACTTGTCCACTTTTAGGCCCCAAGTTTCCACACGATAAAAAACGGGCGCCCCTCCGAGCTGGGCGCCCGTTTTTCGCGGCGAAAACGGCACCGGAAAAAAACCGCACGATTCTGGAGCGCCCTGCAGCTCCATGTCTGCTTGGCGTGGCGCCCAGGGGGGCGGAGCCTACCACTCGCGCCGATTTTGTAAGTGGGAGGGGGCGGGTACCATTTAAATTAGTTTTTTTCCTGCTGGCCACCCTGTGCGTGCGCGTTGGAGCGTTCGCGCACGCGCAGTGTGAAGGAAACATTGGCACTCGGCCATTTTTGTAGTTCTTTGTAGCTGTTTAATTTTTGAAAATTTTTTAATAAAAGCACATTGCCATCAGCACTGAGGCTTCCTGCAGCAGTGAGAAGGCTGCAGGAAGCCTCAGAAAGTTGAGGCAGCCGTTTACCCCCCCCCCCCCCCGCCCGCCGTCGGGAACGGCTTCCTCCCCCCCCCGCGGGAACGAACGGCTGCCTCCTTCCCCCCCCCTCCCCGAAGCACTTTCACACAGGTAGGAAGATGGTTTATTTAATCTTTTCTTTGCTTATAAATTTTTATTCAGGTTGGATTTATTTGTATAATATTTGTATAAGTATAAATAAGGATTTATTATAGAATTTAATGACTTCCCTTCCCCCCTTCCCCTCTCCCTCCCCACCTTGTTCTGGACGCCTAATTTGTAACCTGCGCCTGATTTTTTAATGTGTAGACAAGGTTTTTTCAGTTCTACAAAAATCTTCACTTGCTCCATTCTAAGTTAGTTTGGAGTACGTTTTCACTGTGGAAACTTCGAAATCAGGCGTCAGTGGCCGGACACGCCCCCTTTTGAAGAAAAAATTCTGTTCCAAAGTGAAACTGTTCTAACTGACTAGAACTGCAGAAAAAAAAATGTGGAGAATTGCGATTTCTAAGATAGTCCGTTCTCTACCAGTTGCTCCTAAAAATCAGGCGCAAATCATGTGGAAACTTGGGCCCTTAGTCCCATTATTTTACCGAGTGCTACTTCTTTAGTGATAGTGATCGCTATAGCACCTTGATTATCCACTATTGGGTTGTTTTTAGTGTCTTCTACTGTGAAGACCGATACAAAATATTTGTTCAAAGTCTCTGCCATTTCGCTGTTCCCCATTATTAATTCCCCAGTCTCATCCTCTAAGGGACCAACATTTACTTTAGCCACTCTTTTTTCCTTTTTATGTAGAAACTATTACTATCTGTTTTTATATTTCGTGCTAGTTTGCTTTCATAATCTGTCTTCCCTCTCTATTTTTTTTTACTTGTTCTTTGCTGGCTTTTAAAAGTTTTCCAATCCTCTGGCCTCCCACTAGTCTTGGCCACTTTGTATGACCTTGTTTTCAATTTGATACCATCCCTTATTTCCTTAGTTATCCACGGATCGTTATCCCTTCCCTTAGTCTTTCATCTCATTTGAATATATTTTTGTTGAGAATTATTAAATTTCTCCTTAAATGTCTGCCACTGCTCATCGACCATCCCACACTTTAATCTATTTTCCCAGTCCACTTTAGCCAACTCTGCCTTCATACCTTTTTAGTCTCCTTTGTTTAAGCTTAGGATACTGGTTTGAGATCCAACTTTCTCACCCTTCAACTGAATTTGAAATTCAACCATGTTATGGTCACTCATTCCTAGAGGATCCTTTACTAGGAGATTGTTTATTAATCCTGTTTCATTATATAGTATTAGATCTAAGATAGCCTCCTCAACGTACTGTTCAAGGAAACTATCCCGGATACACTATGAACTCTTCCTCAAGGCTACCCTGGCAATTTGCTTTGTCCAATCAATATGAAGGTTAAAATCGCCCATGATTATTGCCGTTCCTTTTTTACAAGCTTCCCTTATTTCTTGATTTATACTCTGTCCAACAGCGTAGCTACTGTTAGGGGGCCTATAGACTACTCTCACCAGTGACTTCTTCTCCTTATTATTCCTCATCTCTACCCAAACTGATTCAACATCTTGATCTTCTGAGCCAATACCATTTCTCACTAACACAGTGATCTCATCCTTTATTAACAATGCTACCCCACCCCCTTTTCCTTTCTTTCTGTCCTTCCAAATTGTCAAATACCCCTGAATATTTAGTTCCCAGCCTTGGTCACCTTGCAACCACGTCTCTGTAATGGCTATCAGATCATACCCATTTGTATCTATTTGTGCCGTCAACTCATTTATTTTGTTACGAATGCTCAAAGCGGAAAATGTGCCCTGTAAGCTATGTGATAAGCTTTGACTTATGAATTCCTAATCTGTGCTTCTCTCATACAAAGTTCTGAGTCAAGAGCACTAAATTTGAAAATTTAACCTATATATAAGAGGTACAAATTTTCGGTATGCTTTGCCAGCGCACATTCCCGTTCATATAAATTTTGCTGGGGAGTCAATTGGGAGTGGGGTGAACGGTGGCTTTCAAAAGCCCACGGATTTAATAAGTGCCTGAAGAAACTGACCACAACATATGCGGCGCGTGCTGCAGTCACTCGCAATCGAATTTGCATATACAAAGACCCTGTTCAGGTGTGCGCCCTGGATGCCTAAGGGAAAGACGGACCCGATATGGATCCTTTGGAACCCGTTTTATGCCTGTAAAATATGACAAGTGAAAGAATGCAATAGGTTACATACCTGTATAATTTAATATTCAAAACAAATTGACCAACTTTGATCAAATCTCCTTAAATATATTTTATTTTTACAGAGCAATCAATTGCCATCATTAAACCGATATCTGATGTGGAAGTGACAGAACCAGATGACGCCATTCTTGAGTGTGAGCTTTCAGTTGCTGACGTGAAGCCTCCAAAGTGGTTACTAAATGATGAAATTCTTCATGCTTCTGAAGATGTGGACATTGAGCATTGTGGCACTATTCATCGTCTCACTCTGAAAAAAACAACTTGTCAGATGACTGGCTTGCTGCAATTTATTGCAGGGAAATCAAAATCTGAGGCGAGGCTGACCATTAAAGGTATTCAGACTCTCTTCTTCCCCATTCTCCCAATTTTCTACCTCCTTCTCTTCTAGACAGTGACTTATGTCAGCATATGCTCCCACAGAAACCTACAGAATGTAGTACCTCAGCGTCATAACCATTTTCCCTACCCATAAATATTGGTAGGCTACTGGCAAAATGAATATCTGAATCTTTAACTTACTTATCAGTTGCAGGGGAATTCTAAATAACTAAGAAAATAGTAATAACACTCTAAACAAAGATTTGAAGAGGAAAGCTGAACTTAAGCAAGCACTGAGTTAGGCTGCAGCTAGAATATTGTGTGCAGCATTGGGCACCCTATTGTAGGAACAATATAAAAACAAAGTGAAAGGCTCATTAGATTCAGTTAGACAACTAATAAATTCATTAGATACATTGGGATGTTCCCAAGGATGAGCATCTATTTGACCCCATATCCTCTTCATCACCAAGACCACCTAGTGCCGCCTCCGTAACATCGCCCATCTCCACCCCTCCCTCAGCCTCATCCATGCCTTGGTTACCTCCAGACTTGACAATGCCAATGCATTTTTGGCCAGTTTCTCACTTTCCATCCTTGTAAACTTGAGCTCATTCAAAACTCTGCTGCCTATATCCTAACTCATCAAATCCCATTCACCCATCATCCCTGTGCTCGCTTACCTACATTCTCTCAGTCCAGCAACACCTTGATTTTAAAATTCTCATTCTTATGTTCAAATCCCTCCATGGCCTCACCCTATCCTAGCTCTGTGCTCCTCCAATTCTGGCCGTTTACACATCCCGAATTTCCTTCGCCACCTCACTCCCCACCGCCCCCCCCCCGCTCCCCACAATTGGCGGCAGTGCCTTTAGCTATCCAGGCCCTAAGCTTTAGTATTCACTCCTTATATTTGCATAGGATTACACAGGATATACAGCACAGAAACAGGCCACTCGGCCCAACAGGTCCATGCTGGCATTTATGCTCCACTCCAGCCTCCTCTCTTTCCTCGTCTAAATCTATCAGCATAACCCTCTATTCCCTTCTCCCTCATATGCTTGTCTGGCCTCCCTTTAAATGCATCTATACTATTTGCTTCAACCACTCCCACATTCTCACCACTCTTTCTTGTGAATTCCCTTATGGATTTCTTGGTGACTATCTTGTATTGATGGCCTCTAGTTATGCTCTTCCACACAAGTGGAAACATTCTCTCTCAATCCACTCTCCGCTCTCCCGTTCTGTGATAGTTGGAACTGGTGCTCTCCACTCTCCCATTGGTGTAGGAGGGAGGGCTTTAGTTTCCTGAACAATTGGGACCGCTTCTGGGGAAGGTGGGACCTGTACAAGTCGGACAGATTACACCTCAACAGAGACGGGACCAATGTTCTCGCGGGTGGTTTTAATAGTACGGTTGGGAGGGCTTTAAACTACCTTGGGAACCCAGGAGAGGTCTCTGAGCTAGTTAGAGTGGGTGAGAGCTCAGATGAACAGAACCCCAAGAAAGAATGCAAAAGGCAGGAGGCAACAGAGCAGAGTAGCACTGGGGTAAGTGTAAACCACAAGGTGATAGGAAGGGACAATATGTATGAATATAAAGGGGCTGCAGGAGGGGTCAAAATTAAAAATCATGGTTTAAAAACTAGTATTAAAACACTTTACCGAAACACACGCAGCATTCGAAATAAAGTAAATGAGTTGACGGCACAAATCATTACAAATGGGTATGATTTGGTGGCCATTACAGAAACATGGTTGCAGGGTGGCCAAGACTTGGAATTAAACATACAGGGGTATCTGACAATTCGGAAAGATAGACAAGAAGGGAAAAGAGGTGGGGTAGCTCTGTCAATAAAGGATGATATCAGGGCAGTTGTCAGAGACGATATTGGCTCCAATGAACAAAATGTTGAATCATTGTGGGTGGAGATTAGAGATAGTAAGGGGAAAAAGTCACTGGTGGGCGTAGCTTATAGGCCCCCAAATAATAACTTCACAGTGGGGCGGACAATAATCAAGGGAATAATGGAGGCATGTGAAAAAGGAACGGCAGTAATCATGGGTGATTTTAACCTACATATCGATTGGTCAAATCAAATCACACGGGGTAGCCTTGAGGAGGAATTCATAGAATGCATACGGGATTGTTTCTTAGAACACTATGTTACAGAACCTACAAGGGAGCAAGCTATCTTAGATCTGGTCCTGTGTAATGAGACAGGAATAATAAACAATCTCCTTGTAAAAGATCCTCTCGGAATGAGTGATCACAGTATGGTTGAATTTGTAATACAGATTGAGGGTGAGGAAGTAGTGTCTCAAACGAGCTTAAACAAAGGGGACTACAGTGGGATGAGGGCAAAGTTGGCTAAAGTAGACTGGGAACACAGACTAAACGGTGGCACAATTGAGGAACAGTGGAGGACTTTTAAGGAGCTCTTTCATAGTGCTCAACAAAAATATATTCCAGTGAAAAAGAAGGGCGATAAGAGAAGGGATAACCAGCCGTGGATAACCAAGGAAATAAAGGAGAGTATCAAATTAAAAACCAATGCGTATAAGGTGGCCAAGGTTAGTGGGAAACTAGAAGATTGGGAACATTTTAAACGACAGCAAAGAATGACTAAGAAAGCAATAAAGAAGGGGCAGATAGATTACGAAGGTAAACTTGCGCAAAACATAAAAACAGATAGTAAAAGCTTTTACCGATATATAAAATGGAAAAGAGTGACTGAAGTAAATGTTGGTCCTTTAGAAGATGAGAAGTGGGATATTTAATAATGGGAAATGTGGAAATGGCTGAGACCTTAAACAATTATTTTGCTTCGGTCTTCACAGTGGAAGACACAAAAACCATGCCAAAAATTGTTGGTCACGGGAATGTGGGAAGGGAGGACATTGAGATAATCACTATCACTAGCGGGGTAGTGCTGGACAGGCTAATGAGACTCAAGGTAGACAAGTCCTCTGGTCCTGATGAAATGCATCCCAGGGTATTAAAAGAGATATAGCAGATGTATTCGTTATAATCTACCAAAATTCTCTGGACTCTGGGGAGGTGCCTTCGGATTGGAAAGCAGCTAATGTAATGCCTCTGTTTAAAAAAGGGAGCAGACAAAAGGCAGGTAACTATAGGCCCGTTAGTTTAACATCTGTAGTGGGGAAAATGCTTGAAGCTATCATTAAGGAAGAAATAGCGGGACATCTAGATAGGAATAGTGCAATCAAGCAGACGCAACATGGATTCATGAAGGGGAAATCATGTTTAACTAATTTACTGGAATTCTTTGAGGATATAACGAGCATGGTGGATAGAGGTGTACCGATGGATGTGGTGTATTTAGATTTCCAAAAGACATTCGATAAGGTGCCACACAAAAGGTTACTGCAGAAGATAAAGGTACGCGGAGTCAGAGGAAATGTATTAGCATGGATCGAGAATTGGCTGGCTAACAGAAAGCAGAGAGTCGGGATAAATGGGTCCTTTTCGGTTTGGAAATCGGTGGTTAGTGGTGTGCCACAGGGATCGGTGTTGGGACCACAACTGTTTACAATATACATAGATGACCTGGAAGAGGGGACAGAGTGTAGTGTCACAAAATTTGCAGATGACACAAAGATTAGTGGGAAAGCAGGTTGTGTAGAGGACACAGAGAGGCTGCAAAGAGATTTAGATAGGTTAAACGAATGGGCTAAGGTTTGGCAGATGGAATACAATGTCGGAAAATGTGAGGTCATCCACCTTGGGGAAAAAAAAACAGTGAAAGGGAATATTATTTGAATGGGGAGAAATTACAACATGCTGCAGTGCAGAGGGACCTGGGGGTCCTTGTGCATGAATCCAAAAAAGTTAATTTGCAGGTGCAGCAGGTAATCAGGAAGGCGAATGGAATGTTGGCCTTCATTGCGAGAGGGATGGAGTACAAAAGCAGGGAGGTCCTGCTGCAACTGTACAGGGTATTGGTGAGGCCGCACCTGGAGTACTGCGTGCAGTTTTGGTCACCTTACTTATGGAAGGATATACTAGCTTTGGAAGGGGTACAGAGCCGATTCACTAGGCTGATTCCGGAGATGAGGGGGTTACCTTATGATGATAGATTGAGTAGACTGGGTCTTTACTCGTTGGAGTTCAGAAGGATGAGGGGTGATCTTATAGAAACATTTAAAATAATGAAGGGGATAGACAGGATAGAGGCACAGAGGTTGTTTCCACTGGTCGGGGCAACTAGAACTAGGGGGCACAGTCTCAAAATACAGGGGAGCCAATTTAAAACCGAGTTGAGAAGGAATTTCTTCACCCAGAGAGTTGTGAATCTGTGGAATTCTCTGCCCAAGGAAGCAGTTGAGGCTAGCTCATTGAATGTATTCAAATCACAGATAGATAGATTTTTAACCAATAAGGGAATTAAGGGTTACGGGGAGAGGGCGGGTAAGTGGAGCTGAGTCCACGGCCAGATCAGCCGTGATCTTGTTGGGTGGTGGCGCAGGCTCGAGGGGTAGATGGCCTACTCCTGTTCCTAATTCTTATGTTCTTATGTTCTTATTAATGTTGGGGAAGTCCAGAACCAGGGGTCACAGTCTGAGGATAAGGGGTAAGCCATATAGGACCGAGATGAGGAGAAACTTCTTCACCGAGAGAGTGGTGAACCTGTGGAATTCTCTACCACAGAAAGTTGTTGAGGCCAATTCACTAAATATATTCAAAAAGGAGTTAGATGTAGTCCTTACTACTAGGGGGATCAAGGGGTATGGCGAGAAAGCAGGAATGGGGTACTGAAGTTGCATGTTCAGCCATGAACTCATTGAATGGCGGTGCAGGCTCGAAGGGCCGAATGGCCTACTCCTGCACCTATTTTCTATGTTTCTAAAACTTTTCCTAATTTTAAAGACCTCTATTAGGTCAGATCTCTATTACTTCTTCACCTCCTTTTAAGATGCCCCCTAAAGTTTAACTCTGACCACCTATCCTAATATATTCTTATGTGGCTCTGTGTCAAAATTTGTCTTATTACTATCCTGTGAATCACCTTGGGAAGCTTTATTATGTTAAAGGTGCTATATAAATGCGAGTTGTTGTTGTTTGACAGTCATAATATAAATTCACATATAAATTCAAATGTGATTATTTTTCAGAGCCTCCGTCAAAGGTAGTCAAAGAACTACAGAACATTACAGTGGAAGAGAAGCACTCTGCTACTTTGAACTGTGAGTTTACACCTACTCCTAAGGTGGTCAGATGGTACAAAGACCAGAGCTTAATTGAATCTTCTGACCGATGCAAATTTAAACAAAATAAGAATGTGATAGAACTTACCATTACAAATCTCACACCCAAAGACTCTGGTGAATATAGCTGCAAATCAAGTAATGCACAGACCACAGCCACACTCACAGTCGAAGGTAAGAATTGACGCTTGCAATAAAAATTATTTTCTGCTATATATTAAAAAAAGCATGACTGGTAATTAATATTAACACCAAAGCCCAGTGAATGTATTTTTTTCAACTGAAGCCCAAAATTCATTTTTAATTACTTGGATTTTAGGCCACTAGGATAAATACATATAAGCAATGCCTTTTAGCCCATTCTTCCAGAGATGCCTTCCATTTAACTGCCTCTCGAATGGTGCCAGAAATGTTGCCTCCTTTGCTCACATTAATCACATTGTCCTTTGCTAGTTTATATGTGTCACATTCTTGTGCTTTAACTTGGAATAATGCTCCAAATCAACTGTTTCTTTTCACCGTAGCATGTTATATACCTTATATGAGGTCCTCTCTCCCTCATTCACCTCCTTTTTAAAGCTGTAGACCAAGAAATCTAGCGCATGTCGTGCCCGCACCCGTTCCCACTGGGTACACGACGTATGCCATATTAGTTAGGATGCCCTGCAGTCGCCCAAGGAGCCCACCTGAAATGAGCGTTGGGCCAATTGTATTGCAAATCGTGGCCCTAATGCCTATTTCAAGCCCCTTTCTGATATTGGATCGCAACTGATTGCAGCATGTGCCTTGCACGTGAACAGCAACCAAACCTGCAGTGTTTAAAGGAACCGTTGGAGGCTGTCACCAAAAAAGATGAGTTAGAAATGCTACACTTAACCCGAGTGTGGAGCCAAAAGGAGCAGGAGTGCTACTCCTGGCCATTGCTCGCCACCACTCACCACGCACCACTCCTGACCTCCCCCGCTCCCTTTCCCCCGGTTTTCGGATAGTTTCTCTGCTGACTTTCCCATCAGCCAATCTTCGTCGTCTTCGCGATCGGTGCACTGCCTCTTGTGGCCGAATAGAGTCCCCAGCACGCCGGTTGCATCCTGATGAAGCAGGAGGACCAATTTTGTATGGTGATATTGGCAGTGGAAGTTCTAAATGAGACAGGATAGCAGAGCTGGAAGAATGGAAGTGTGCCCTCTCCCCTTACTAGTAAGCAATAAGTACGACCCACTACAATTACACAGATGTGTGTTGATCCTCTTAAACAAATTTCTTTGAAACATAGGAACAGGAGTAGCCCATTTAACCTCTCAAGTCTGTTCTACCATACTAATAGATCATGGCTGATTTGTTTATTCTCGTGCATGAGTATATATACTTGTATTATTTGATATTCTACTCAAATGAAGCTTATTGGAAGTAGCATTTTTGTCTCTTGTGATTTGTTAGTGGAATTCATTTAACTTAATATTAAGGGGAATAGAACATTCTACATTTTGATAAACGTTCAAACATTGCTTCTGGTGTGCATTTCTCTTGACACGGATCAGAGAACCAGGCCTGTAGCTCAGTGCACACAATTCACACATTCCCAATTTTCCAATGATTCGAGAGTCATTCGAGAGTGCTCTGAATCGGGGTTGCTGCGAATCAGGCGCTGATTCTCCAATTCATTGAGCAAGACTCTGTGCCTGGAATGGAATCTCTGAAAGTTTACCTAACTGTATGCTAATCATGTATATATTCAAGGTAGAAACATTAACTATGTTTGTGTTTGCATTTTCAGCTCTAAAAATAGAAATAATAAAACATTTGGAGAATGTAGATACTGAGGAGGACAGCAATCTAGTATATTCATGTGAGTTATCCCATGATGATGAAGATGTTCAGTGGTATCTAAATGATACTCTCTTATGCTCAAATAACTTCAATGAGATAAAGAAAAAAGGAACGCGACATACGTTAATTCTGAAAGGTGTAACACCCGATGACACAGGGACCGTTATGCTGAAAGTGAGAGAGGTGACGGAAACAGCACAGCTGAATGTTCGAGGTAAGCACCCCGTTATCTCTTGTTCGGAATGAAATAATATTTGTGTGAGCCATTAAAGGTTTAACATTGCTGAACATGAATAGATTTTCGTGAACTAGCATTAACTCAAATATAAACCTTCGGGTTTACTGTATGCCAGGGATTTTTTATCGAAAGCGCTTTGATTGTGCTGAATATTGTTACTTCACCTCTAAAGCCTCTATTCTAATCCAGTCAAGGCAGATGAGATTTAAAAATCTCTATTTTCTGGGAGGCATGTGTCCTAAGTGAAATGATTGTGGACAATCTGCACCAAATTTATTAGGCTTGAGTTCACTACATAAATTCACTGCCCAAATTTCATAATTATTTTGTAATTTCATTCAAATGAAAAATAAAATTACAGTGAGGAAGTGGGTGATGCTCATGTGAACTCAAGGTCAAAGGATGCTATTGAAGTAGAATAGAAGGAAATTTAATTTACATTCAGCATTTCTTAATAAGAATACTTGATGATGACTGGTTAACTAAAGAGAAGGGGTTCTAGTATTTTTTAAACAGCGTTCATCATTCATTTCTTATATTTGTGAGGTCATCAAAGATTCATATGTAGAAAGTGTTAAAAAGAAAATACTTGCATTTATATAGTACCTTCCATGACCACAGGACGTCCAAAGCACTTTTACAGCCGATAAAGTACTTTTGACATGTAGTCACTGTTGTAATATACGAAAGGTGGCAGACAATTTACGCACAAGATCCCACAAACAGCAATGTGATAATGAACAGATTTTTTTTAAGTGCTGTTGGTTGAGGGATAAATATTGTCCAGGACACTGGGGAGAACTCCCCTGCTCGTCTTCAAAATAGTGCCATGGGATATTTTGTGCCTATTTGAGGAGACAGATGGGATCGCTAATCTGAAAGATGGCACCTCCAACAGTGCAGCACTCACTCAGTACTGCACTGGAGCATCAACTTAGATCCCCTGCTCTTTAAGTAGTGCAATGGGATCTTTCTCATTCACCTAAGAGGGCAGACGGGATATTGGTTTAACATCACTTACTTTTGAAATGCAGTTACTGTTATAAAAGTAAACGTGTCTGAAGCATCTCCCATACAGCAGTGAAATGAATGACTAATCTTTTTCTTGGTGATGTTGGTTAAGGGAGGAATGTTGTGCAGGTCACCAGGTGAATGCCTTTCTCTTCAAATAGTGTATTGGGATCTCATATAAGTAACAGGCGGACCTTGGTTTAAAGTCTCACTAAAGGACAAAGCAGTACTCTCAGTACTTACAGCAGAGCCAGTTGTGCTAGAACAATCACCAGCAAGGTAGATTTTTAGCTACTAGGAAATTTTGAAAATAAAACTGACTGTGTTTGTCTTCTATCTGTCATATTGCAGAAAAGCCAGTGGTCTTCATGAAATCAATGGATGATACTGTTGGGGAAGAGAGAGGAATGATCACACTGGAATGTGAAGTATCTAAGCCCAAGGTCAATCCCATGTGGAAAAAAGATGATGTAATTCTTGGTTCAAGTGACAAATATGAACTGCTGCATGCTGGAAAAACACTTTGCCTTATCGTTCATGACCTGAATAAAAGTGACGCTGGAGTGTATACTTGTGACATAGGCAGTGACAAAGCAAGTGCTAAGGTCACCATCCAAGGTATGCAACACTATTGGGTGTCCATTGTAGACTGATGTATAGTGAAAACCGATTTATAGATCATTCATAGAGGTTTGAAGAAGTAGTAAGGCTGTAATATTGGGAGACTTTAAGAGGCTGATTTTTCTGAGGACAGCGTCCAGGCAGCGCATATCCCCACATACAAAGGTCACGAGAAAGGGGATGAAGGCCTAGGACGCAGGATCTTTGCCCTGGAATTTATTGGAATTCTCCAGAGTGGCTGATCTGGGTTTGAGTCTGCAATAGGATAAGCCAAATGTTCCAATGGATACGAGGAACAGTTAAAGGTTCCCTGCTTGCCTGCTTAATTGCTTATGGTTTCATATGAAGGGTGCCCATTTTGAAGTACGCTTGAAGGAGTTGGTGATGAACCTGGGACTCCCTTGCATTAGAAAGTCTGAGAAGGCCAGACAACAAAGTAAGGGAGGCTGTAAATGTAAGTGGCACCTTTCTCTTACTTCTAGCGTTCTTTAGGCCTGAAGGCTTTGGCCACTCTTATTCAATAGAAAACAGACGGCCCTGAAGCTAGTGTAGAGTTCTGCAGGTGCTTTCATGTTTATCTTTGCTAGGGGGCAGGCCTGTGCTGGGGATGTGACCAGATCATGTTAATGACTTGGCACTATAAATTCTGATGTTCTAAGAGATGGAAAGGTGCTCGGAAAAGGAGGTCTAGGAAAAGTCAGCTAGCTTAAGGATTTAGCATTAGTCTGGTATAATAATATTGGTGATCAAGATGGGATCGCCTATGTTTTCCCTTTTCCAACAGGGCGTGTGGCGCACTTATGGCCGGAATGTGTGCGCATGTCCTGTCCGTCAAGTTGGCGGCTTAGTAGGCTAGTTAGCACCCGTTTTTCGGGTGCTGTGCAGCCGAATGTATAGGCCTATGAGCTACCAGAGTTCCATCCGAAGGTTCATTTTAATTTAACTTGGTGTAAAGCTCATCTGAGTCATACATATTGGCCTAGAAATTCATCTTTGGAAGTATCACAAAACAGACGGTATCGGATCGACCGCCCTGATATTCAGTTCCATTGACTTCATCAGACACGATGTATAACGGGCGGCCGATACAATATAGCCCGTTTTGCGCCACCGCCCGAGATCAATTTCTGGGTCAAAAATTATGTGGCCAAAAGAAATTCCAAAGCAAATATTATGGGGCCAAGTTTCGGCCTGAGTTGCTCCTGTTTTTTTGGAGCAACTGGTTTAGAATGGAGTATCTTAGAAATTTGAATTCTCGGCATTTAGTTTGCTCCAGTTCTAGTCAGTTAGGTCAGTTTCACTTTGGAACAGAATTTTTTTTTCAAAAGGGGGCGTGTCTGGCCACTTACGCCTGTTTTCAAAGTTTAGGCAGTGAAAACTTACTCCAAACTAACTTAGAATGTACGTTCGAAAAAACCTTGTCTACACTTTAGAAAATCAGGCGTAGGGAATGGGGGGGGGGGGTGGTGTTTAAAGGGAAGTTTACAAACATTAAACACTTCAGTTTTACAAATAAAGAGCTATCATCAATAATAAATGATAAATACATCAATAAATCAACCAATAAATCAATCAAAAAAAATTAATACATTTTTTTTTAAATCAATAAATAAAACATTTTCTACTTACCGACTGCAGCACCGGGAGTCCTCCAAAAGCGTGCTGGGACGGCCTCCCCCAGTGTGTCTCTGTCAGTGTCTCTATCTGGCTGTCTGTGTGTGTGTCTTTCACTCTTTGTCTGTCAGTGTCTGTGTTTCTGACAGCGAGGGGAGGGGGAGAAAGGGGGGTGGGAGGGGGAGGGGGAGAAGGGGGGGAGAGGGAGAAGGAGGGGGTGGGGGGTAGAGAGAGAAGGGGGGTGGGGGGAGAGAAGGAGGGGGGTGGGGGAAGGGGTTGGGGGGAGAGGGAGAAGGGGGGTGGGGGAGAAGGAGGGGCGTGGGAGAAGGGGGGAAGGGGAGAAGGGGGGGGTGGGGAGAAGGGGGGTGGGGAGAAGGGGTGGGAGGGGGAGAAAGGGGGTCGGGAGGGAGGAGGAGGGGTGGGGGGTGGAGGGGAGGAGGAGTCGTGGGGGTGGGAGGAGGAGAGGAGGGGCGAGGAGAAGGGGGGAGAGGGGGAGGAGGGAAGGAGAGAGGAGGGAGGGAGGGAAGGAGAGAGGAGGGAGGGGAGGAGAGAAGGAGGGAAGGAAGGGGGGTGGGGGGAGGGAGAGAAGGAGACTGAACGGCCGGGCCCAAGCCCTCGGGCTGGATTTACAGATAGGTGGCGTCGGGTCTCGGGGTGGGGGCTGTGGAGGTCCGGGGGGGCGAGAGTCGCGGAGGTCGGGGAGGAGGGCGGAGAGAGAGAGAGAGTCGCGGAGGTCCGGGGGGGGGGGGGGAAGAGGAGAGTCGCGGAGGTCCGGGGGGAGGGGGAGAGAGAGTTGCGGAGGTCAGGTCGCCGCGGTGGGGGGCGGGGAGCCTTATTCACGCAGCCCCAGTGAGGCAATTCGGCCAGGGCTAGGTGCTGCGTGCTTCGGGCCCCTCCCACAGCTTTGGGCGCGCCCACTGTAGCATGTGCAGAGGTCCCGGCACTGTTTTCAGCGCAGGGACCTGGCTCCGCCCCCAACAGCTCGTGCTGCGCCACACCCAGCTCCAGAGGACCTGCAGGGAGCCGGAGAATAGGTAAGTTTTTTTTAGGCGCACTTTCTGGCGCGAAAAACGGCGTCCAGGTCGCGCGGCCCGAAACTTGGGCCCTATGTTTGGGTAGGAAAGGCAAATGCATTCTTTTTGATTTGCTGTATCCACCATCTTTATTCTTTTTCCTTATTTCATCCCATAAGAACACCCCACGCATCTTTCTTCAGTTCCCTTTCTTCTGATATTTTATGCTAATAAACTATGGGAGTGAAGTAAACTCTGGCGGTTTGTATTGTCATGTGCCACCAATTGCAATCATGGCCCCATTGTATAACGTTAGAATCCTGCATTGCCAACTCTCAGGTACACTAAGAAACATTTTGCCTACCAACAAACAATAACATCATGTTGCTACCATATCTGTTTGACAATATCTTCCAAGCAATATATCTGTACTTGCAATGTATATGAATTGGGTAAGGGTATTCCCCAATACAGTCAGATAGGATCAGCATAACTGGTGGAAAGTATTCTTGTAGCCCAATGTTTATCAGAGTCAACAATTAATTATGTCTGTGGCTCTCTCTTTAAATACCTACTTTGTTGCAGATCTGAACATTGGAATCACAAAGCGGCTAAAGAGCACAGAGATTAAAGAAGGAGAAAATGGATCTTTTGAATGTATACTTTCTCATGAAAGCATCGATGAATATTACTGGACCGTAAATGGGCAATTAGTGGAAGGCAATGAACGATTTGAGTCATTTAATATTGGCCGAAAATACATGCTCAGCATTAAGGAGGCAGCTCATTCAGATGCAGGAGAAGTTGTTTTCCATGTCCGGAATCTCAGTTCAAAAGCCTCACTAATGGTGAAAGGTATGATCTGTTTACATCACCACTTATACAAGTAATCAGTGACACTATGCACATTTAACAATATCAAAGGGTTCAGAATGTTATTGTTTGCCTAAGCAGATGTCAATAACTCCCCATTATAATCTCAAGAAACAGTTTCTAACATGTAGAAGCATTTATCTATACTAGCTGTATACAAGAGCATTATCACTGCTCAAGCGGGCACAAAACTACAATATAATGTACCATAATCCTAGATAGCTGAAGTGATCACATAATATCAACTGGGAATAGTTTTCATTTAGCGAGGTTAGTGGGAGATAGAAATTAATTGCTGATCTCTAAACAAACTGTAAACAGACCAGTTCTAATCATACTGTTCTTATGGAGCAGAAGTGTTGCAAGAGGGTTACTTTGCCCCATGTCTTCGCTCTTTTAGAATAAAGGATCAGTAGTCTACTACGGACCACTTAAACAAAGATTTTTGAAAGATTCCTGATCTCTCTACTGTTATTATTATGCGCTCCCTTTCTCGTCTTCCCAAACCATACAAGACTACATGGAGGCGGGGATAACTTTTTCATGAGTAGCCATTCATACTGCTCAAGTGCAAGCTGCTAAGAGGTGTGGAAAGGAATCCAGTGACAACTCTGCATTTGATTTCCACTCCCTCTTCTACCTTTTGAAGAGGAGTAAACGGCCTTCCTGGGTCAGTGTTGTTGATACAAACCATCATTACTGTCATGTATGTATGGGTTTACTAGCCACCAGGTGGCGCCATTATCAGAGGTCATTGGGCTGTGCGCACGTGTGTGCGGCCCAGGTATAAAAGGCCAGTCATCTTGTAATGTAATCGCTTTGGGCCCGAATAAAGTAGAGCCAGGTTTGTACCTGTTCGGAGTTTACAGTATTCAGTCTATTGAGTTATTGCATACACAACATTTGGCAACGAGGTAACAAGAATCTTCGCATGCAAAAATGAGCACAATTGGAATTCTGGAGTGATTCGTGGAGGGAGAAGATTGGGCAGACTTTGTAGCCCGCTTGAACCAGTACTTCGTGGCCAACAAAATGGAGAAAGAGACAGACGCAGTTCGGCGCAGGGCGGTCCTCCTCACGGTTTGCGGTCTGAAAATCTATGAATTCATAAAGAATCTCCTCTCGCCCTTAAGTCCAACGGACAAGGACTATGAAACATTGTGTGCTCTGGTACGTGACTATCTCAAACCAGATGAAGGCATCATCATCTCAAGATATCGATTCTATAGGCACGTTCGTTCTGAGGGCCAGGATGTATTGGAATTTGTTGCCTACGTAAGACATTTAACTGGACCGTGTAAGTTTGAAACTGCATTGGCTGCGGGACTTCTTTGTAATCGGCATCAACCACGAGGTGATCCTGCGTAAGCTATTAGGGATGGAGACGCTGGATTTGAGCAAGGCCATCATGATTGCCCAATCATGCATGACGACGGACAAAAGCTTAAAGCAGATATCATTGAAAAATCGGAACTCGGCAAGTACTGTAAACAAGATAGTATCGTCATTTGGCAGAGCTGCATAGGGCCTACCCGACTGCGTACGCGAAACCTGTGGCTGCTCAAAGTTCGCCAACGGGAATAAATCCGATATCACCGTGATGGCGTTGTGGGGGAAATCATCGGCATCATCAGTATCGGTTTAAACAGTATATTTGTAAAGGCTGTTCGAGAGTGGGGCATCTCCAGCGCATGTGTCCGCAACTAAGGAAGCGTGCTGCGACACACCACGTGGAGGATGATAACCAGTCTAGCGCGGATCCGGATATGCAATCCGAGATACCAGAGGAGGAAGTGTATGGACTGTATTCGTTCCTAACAAAGAGCCAACCGATAATGATTAATGTAACACTTAACGGTGTGCCGGTATTGATAGAATTGGACACAGACGGGTGCGAGTCAATCAATAATGAGCCAGAGGACATTCGAGGCTGTGGGATACCAAGGCTGTGAGGCCGAAGCTGAGTCCAGTCAATGCCAAGTTGCGTACGTACACTAAAGAACTCATAATGGTGATTGGCAGTGCAGAAATCAAGGTGTCGTATGGTGCGGTTCACGATTTACCATTATGGATTGTTCCAGGCAATGGTCCAATGCTGTTCGGCAGGAACTGGTTAGAAAAAATCAAATGGAACTAGAACGAGATCAAAATTGTCGTCGGAGGAGGATACTCCATGTGCTCAAGTGCTGACCAAGTTCCCCCCGCTGTTTAAACCAGGCATCGGCAATTTCACGGGAGCCAAGGTGCAGATCCACGTGGACTCGGATGCAAGACCTGTCCATCGTGAAGCTCTGGCAGTTCTGTACATGATGAGCGAGAAGGTCGAAATCGAACTGGACAGATTCCAGCGTGAGGGGATCATATCACTGGTCGAATTTAACGAATGGGCCAGCCCCATTGTTCCTGTGCTGAAAAGTGATGGCACTATCAGGATTTGTGGAGACTACAAGATTGCGATCAACCGAATTTTGAAACAGGATCAATACACGTTACCGAAGGCTGATGACCTGTTTGCAGTGCCAGCCGGGGGGAAGTCGTTCACAAAACTGGATCTGACATTGGCCTACATGACACAGGAGCTGGTCGACACGTCAAAGAAACTTACATGCATCAACACTTATAAAGGACTGTTTATCTACAACAGGTGCCCTTTTGGAATTCGCTCGGCTGCAGCCATATTTCAGAGGAACATGGAGAGTCTACTGAAGTCCGTCACCAGAACCGTCGTGTTCCAAGATAACATACTGGTCACAGGTCATTACTCCGCCGAACATCTGAAGAACCTGCAAGAGGTTCTACATCGTCTGGACAAAGTGGGACTCAGACTGAAATGCTCGAAGTGCGCCTTCATGGCACCGGAAGTCAAATTCCTGGGGAGGAAAATTGCTGCTGACAGTATCAGGTCTACGGACTCGAAAACCAAGGCCATCAAAAATGCACCCAAGGCTCAGAATGTGACGGAGCTGCGTTCGTTCCTTGGTCTACTCAACTACTTCGGTAATTTCTTACCTAGATTGAGCACCTTATTAGAGCCACTGCACATGCTGCTAAGAAAAGGCGACAACTGGGTTTGGGGTGTGTCTCAAGATAGAGCTTTTGAGAAAGCTACTAATCTGCTTTGCTCTAACAAGCTGCTGGTACATTATGATCCGTGTAAGTGTCTAGTATTGGCCTGTGATGCTTTGTCATATGGAGTTGGTTGCGTGCTCCAACAAGCTAATGAGTCGGGCAAATCACAACCTGTTGCATATGGTTCAAAAAGTTTGTCAAAGGTGGAAAGAGCCTACAACATGGTAGAGAAAGAAGCACAAGCCTATGTGTGTGGGGTTAAAAAGATGCATCAGTACCTGTTTGATCTTTGGTTTGAACTGGAAACAGAACACAAGCCACTCATTTCTTTGTTTTCGGAAAACAAAGGTATCAATACCAATGCATCGTCCCGCATCCAGAGGTGTGCGCTGATATCTGCCTATGATTATACCATTCGCCATAGACCTGGCACTGAGAATTGTGCTGATGCATTGAACCATCTGCCGTTGCCCACACCGGAGGTGGAAATGCCACAACCGGCAGACCTGCTGTTAGTCATGGTGCATTTGAAAGTGAAGGAACCCTTGTCACGGCCCAACAAGTTAAGACCTGGATCAGCCAGGATCCGATATTATCGGTTGTGAAAAGTTGTATACTTAGCGGTGATTGGTCTGTCATACCCAAGCAAATGTGTGAGGAGACCAAACCTTACATCCATCGCAACGATGAACTATCCATTCAATCAGATTGTATACTGTGGGGTAGTCGTGTTGTTATGCCCAAGAAAGGCAGAGAGAAATTTGTGCATGATCTACATAGCACGCATCCCGGTATTGTCATGATGAAAGCCATTGCCAGGTCTCATGTATGGTGGCCTGGAATTGACTCTGATCTGGAATCATGTGTGCATCAGTGCAACACTTGATGCAGCTTAGTAAAGCACCATGGTCGTTACCATCTAAACCATGGTTCAGGATCCACATCGACTTTGCAGGTCCCTTCCTGGAAAAGATGTTCTTCTTTGTGGTGGATGCTTATCCAGCACATCCACAGCTACCATTGAGAGCCTTCGTGTCATGTTTTCTATGCATGGTCTGCCTGACATCGTTGTAAGCGACAACAGATCTTGCTTCATCAGTATAGAGTTTCAAGAGTTCATGAAACTCAATGTTATCAAACATGTGGAGTCAGCACCATTCAAACCCGCATCCAATGGACAAGCAGAACGTGCGGTCCAAACCATTAAGCAGAGTATGAATTGTGTAACTCAAGGTTCACTGCAAACTCGCTTGTCATGCATATTGCTTAGTTAAAGGACAGGACCCCATACGCTTACCGGAGTTTCCCCTGCTGAACTATTGATGAAGAGAGGTCTCAAGACCAGGCTCTCTCTTGTCCACCCTGACTTGAATAATCGTGTCGAATACAGACGTCAAAGTCAGCAAGGGTATCATGATCGCGTTACTGTGTCACGCGACATTTCTATCAATGATCCTGTGTATGTACTGAATTATGGTCAAGGTCCCAAATGGATCGCCGGTACTATTACATAAGAACATAAGAATTAGGAACAGGAGTAGGCCATCTAGCCCCTCGAGCCTGCTCCGCCATTCAACAAGATCATGGCTGATCTGGCCGTGGACTCAGCTCCACTTACCTGCCCGGATCCCGTAACCCTTAATTCCCTTATTGGTTAAAAATCTATCTTATCTGTGACTTGAATACATTCAATGAGCTTCCTTGGGCAGAGAATTCCACAGATTCACAACCCTCTGGGAGAAGAAATTCCTTCTCAACTCGGTTTTAAATTGGCTCCACCGTACTTTGAGGCTGTGCCCAAGGAGGGTAACAAAGTGTTTATCGTTAAGATCAAGAATGCGCAAAAATACAGGAAACATGTTGATCAGATAAAGCTGCTGCACACGGATGAATCGGAACAGTCTGAGGAAGACACAATCAGTGACCAACCAACCTACCCTCAGTCATCAGTGGACTCCGCTGTCATCAATGAATCTGGACTTTCAATCCCTAACGTGGTCATTGCCATTCCCATCAGTTCAGCTACCCAGCCCCAGTCATAACAGACTCAGAACGCTCGCCCAAGGCTGGAGTTGAACTGAGACATTTAACGTGGGAGCGGAAAGCCCCGGACCGTCTCAATTTGTAAAAAGACCATTACTAATATCTAAAAGGGGGATATTGTCATGTATGTATGCTTGAGTTTACTAGCCACCAGGTGGCACCACTGTCGGAGGTCATTGGGTTGTGTGCACGTGTGTGCGGCCCAGGCATAAAAGGCCAGCCATCTTGTAATGTAATCACTTTGGGCCCTAATAAAGTAGAGCCAGGTTTGTACCTGTTCGGAGTTTACAGTATTCGGTCTATTGAGTTATTGCATACACAACAACTATGTTTAATAAATGCTCTAAACTGTGAGGATTGAAAGTGTAAGAATATTAATAATTTTTGTGTTTCAGAAAAACCAGCAGAGATCACAAAGCAACTTGAGAACTTGGTGGCATTAGCAGGTGAAGAGATTGTACTGAGCTGTGAAACCTCCAAGCCTGATTCTTTAGTGAAGTGGTTTAAGGATGAGAAAAGAATTAGAAAGAGTCAGAAATATGAAATATCTCAGCAAGGAACTGTAAACAAATTGATAATTCATCAAGTAACTATGAAAGATTCTGGAGAGTATGCGTGTGGAACAGAAACTTCCAAGACCAAAGCTACTGTCATTGTGAATGGTAAAAACATACATTTTAGTTTCTCTTTCCTCTCCACTATCGTCAATTGCAACATCTGCACATACTTTACATCATATTAATTTAGCTATTGCCTGTGTGTGGATGAATCAAAGTCATGGATCACCATCCACCCTAATGTACTGTTTAATAACGTATGTACTGTATTTAAATCGAGAGTTAAGTGGTTAAGTAGCTAACAAATTAATAGTGCATCAATTTAAGTAGAATGCTTGAGCACCTAAAATTATAATTGTGTTTTGAACTATACTTTGTGGTACTTAATGTCTGTTTTTTGATATCTAGAAGGTATGCATTATTAAGTGGTCCATGTTTAAATGACCCTTATAAGTTGCAGTCATGTGGTGGTATAGCAGTCCAGCATTAACTGTACAGGGATGGTAATTTGTACCTCTGAATTTCTAGATAGAGAATGCAAAATTTGAACTGGACCATTGAGGTAAGGCTCAAAGCAGCAGATGAGATACTTCCCTGCTATCAGAGAGAGAAAATTGGACAGAAAATCAACTCCCATTGCTTTCGTCCATTTTCTATCGACTGGTCAGCCATGATCTTGTTGAATGGCGGAGCAGGCTCGAGGGGCTAGATGGCCTACTCCTGTTCCTAATTCTTATGTTCTTATGTTATAGAGCAGTTTTGGTAGAGGACTTGGGAGTAGGTTGCTAGCCTGTCCACTTAGATAGTTCATGGAGAGCCTAAAAGAGGGAGAATAAAACAAATCTGAGAGCTTAAAGATTGGTTTAGGATACTTTATAAATGATTGCAGTCAGGAAGCTGCACTGTAAGGATGATTTTGTGATCCTCTACTGAAAGTGGGAAGTACATCTGAAAAAAATCACTTGCAATATCCTGAAATGGGCTCCCTGTCATTACCGCTCCCCGCTAGGAGTGCTGGATCACTGAATCACAGTGTAAATACATCAGTTAAGTGTACAACATATAGTTATTTGGGTATGCAACATAAAGTTTACATATTTTTAAATATATTGTTCGCATGTTTTACATTCTTTCTAGAAATCATAAACCGATTTACCAAAGAATTACATGACATAAAAACTGAAGAGAAAGGAACTGCAGTTTTTGAATGTGAAACAGAACAGCCAGTAGACAAGACTGTCTGGAGAAAAGGGATGGCAGACATCAAGTCAAACAAGAAATATGAAATGAAGCAGGATGGCACTTTCTTAAGCCTTACAATTAATCAGCTAGACAAGAGCGATAGTGACCACTACACGTGTGACATTGGTAATGCACAATCAAGAGCTCGCCTGACAGTCGCAGGTCTGGATCATTTCTATCATGTAAATTGTGTACCGTTACTACTTATAGTGTAAATTCTGATTTATAATGGGGAACAAAGAAATGGCAGACCAGTTGAACAAATACTTTGGTTCTGTCTTCACAAAGGAAGACACAAATAACCTTCCGGAAATACTAGGGGACCGAGGGTCTAGTGAGAAGGAGGAACTGAAGGAAATCCTTATTAAGGCGGGAAATTGTGTTAGGGAAATTGATGGGATTGAAATCCCCGGGGCCTGATAGTCTGCATCCCAGAGTGCTTAAGAAAGTGGCCCTAGAAATAGTGGATGCATTGGTGGTCATTTTCCAACAGTCTATCGACTCTCGATCAGTTCCTATGGATTGGAGGGTAGCTAATGTAACACCACTTTTTAAAAAAGGAGGGAGAGAGAAAACGGGGAATTATAGACTGGTGAGCCTGACATCAGTAGTGGGGAAAATGTTGGAATCAATTATCAAAGATGAAATAGCAGTGCATTTGGAAAGCAGTGACAGAATCTGTCCAAGTCAGCATGGATTTATGAAAGGGAAATCATGCTTGACAAATCTGGAATTTTTTGAGGATATAACTAGTAGAATGAACAAGAGAGAACCAGTGGATGTGTTGTATTTGGACTTTCAAAAGGCTTTTAACAAGGTCCCACACAAGAGATTGGTGTGCAAAATTAAAGCACACCGTATTGGGGGTAATGTACTGACGTGGATAGAGAACTGGTTTGCAGACAGGGAGCAGAGAGTCGGGATAAATGGGTCCTTTTCAGAATGGCAGGCAGTGACTAGTTGAGTGCCGCAGGGCTCAGTGTTGGGACCCCAGCTATTTAAAATATACATTAATGATTTAGATGAAGGAATTGAGTGTAATATCTCCAAGTTTGCAGATGACACTAAGCTCGGTGGCGGTGTGAGCTGTGAGGAGGACTCTTAAGAGGCTGCCGGGTGACTTGGACAGGTTAGGTGTGTGGGCAAATGCATGGCAGATGCAGTATAATGTGGATAAATGTGAGGTTATCCACTTTGGTGGCAAAAATACAAAGGCAGAATATTACCTGAATGGCGGCAGATTAGGAAAAGGGGAAATGCAATGAGACCTGGGTGTCATGGTACATCAGTCATTGAAAGTTGGCATGCAGGTACAGCAGGCGGTGAAGAAGGCAAAAATGGCATGTTGGCCTTCATAGCTAGGGGATTTGAGTATAGGAGCAGGGAGGTCTTATTGCAGTTGTACAGGGCCCTGGTGAGGCCTCACCTGGAATATTGTGTTCAGTTTTGGTCTCCTAATCTGAGGAAGGACATTCTTGCTATTGAGGGAGTGTAGCGAAGGTTCACTAGACTGATTCCCGGGATGGCAGGACTGACATATGAGGAGAGACTGGATCGACTGGGCTTGTATTCACTGGAGTTTAGAAGGATGAGAGGGGATCTCATAGAAACATATAAAATTCTGACGGGACTGGACAGGTTAGATGTAGGAAGAATGTTCCCGATGTTGGGGAAGTCCAGAACCAGAGGACACAGTCTAAGGATAAGGGGTAAGCCATTTAGGACTGAGATGAGGAGGAACTTCTTCACTCAGAGAGTTGTTAACCTGTGGAATTCCCGACCGCAGAGTGTTGTTGATGCTAGTTTGTTAGATGTATTCAAGAGGGAGTTAGATATGGCCCTTACGGCTAAAGGGATCAAGGGGTATGGAGAGAAAGCAGGAAAGGGGTACTGAAGTGAATGATCAGCCATGATCTTATTGAATGGTGGTGCAGGCATGAAGGGCCGAATGGCCTACTCCTGCACCTATTTTCTATGTTTCTATGTTAACGATTTTTTTAGTTGTAATAACAGCTGTTTTCCTTGATCCAGCAGTAGCATCATATAATGAGCTCAAATCTTTATAAAAACAATTTCTACCTCGAGGAACTGCTTTATTGGCCCCTATATATTATTCAGTTTTATCTTTTACTATTTTGAAATTCTCTGTAATATAAACATCGAGATCAATGTTTAAAGTTATGCATTGATCACCACCTAATTTTGCTGTTGGTTAATAGCTGATATTTGCGATTAATCCATGTGCATCATCATAATTTTGTTTGACAGGTATAGTTAAATCTACAGCCTAAACTAACTTTATTGCAGGGAGATTTAATCATCCATGTTTTTTGGATTAAATTCTGTTCAGCTGATTCTAGAAAAGCTGAACATCTTTGCTTTGCTGCGTGAGTGATACAAAGATTTCCCAATGTAGATGAAGTCATTTTATTGTGTGTATAAACAGAAGGAAGCTGTTTCCTAAAGTATTATACTTGATAAGTTCTAAAACTGATGGACCCATTATGCAATTTTAGTCATCTGAAGTTTTTTTATATGCCTTTACTTATATTGTCTAATATTGCTTCTCTTCCCCTGAATGAATTGATTCACTCATACGGCCACAAGACTAGTCTTCACTGTATTGTTTAAACTAATTGTTATATTCAGTGGAATATTTTATATATAGAGGAGAGAACAGTAAAGTGGTACAGTATAACATGAGGAGTGTGAACTCTTAACACTAGGTTTAACAAAGATTATAACATTTTAGAGATTTTATAATCTTATGAATTACCTTAAATCAATAATATATAAATCATTCTTAATACATCATAATATTTATTGACAATTCTTGAGTACATGGGCGAACGTTTGTGTTCAGTGAGTAATCTAATTCTTTACTTTCTCTCGCCTCTGAATCAGTTTGTTTATTTTTATCTAACTTTAATTCTCATCTCCTTTGGTCTAATCAAACCTTCCTTGTCTTTGTGAAATGGATTGGTGTGGTTTAAGATAACAACGTAGAAATTCTGGGGCTGATTTTTGACTCTACTTACCTGCTTTTTTCTGGAAACGGTGGCGAATCCGAAATCACAGAAGAAAAGTTACCACCGTCTTTGCACTTGCTCCCATTTTGTTCTGGGCCTTAAAATAGGCAACCGAGGCTCCCACTACAAGCGGGCGAAAGCTTTATTACTGTATGTAAATCAGGATCTTTTGACATTTCTGGGATCCCAATACAATTTTGATGGGTAAACACATGCTCCTCAAGCCTCGCCCACTATGCCAAATACAACCAAACCAATTGCTGAAGGCCACTAAAAAAAATGGGTGTTACATATTTTTTAGAGTATATTTTGAGGCTTGGTTGAGCATAATTTCTCTTCCTGTGACACCACCAAAATGCCCCTGCCTGCTTCTGCCCAATTGACCTAGCCTACAGTTTTGAGTTGAAACTATTGGCTTGGCTCTGTGGATGGGCCGTTGGATTTTCTGTTCCCTGCATTCCCGCCGCCCTCTACCACCCGCAATAAGCGAGCTGCCTATCCACAGGTAGCAGGCCTGTCAAATTTAAATGAGGCTCGATCATCAAATCGGGCAGCCCACTGATGGCACGGAGTAGGCCTCAGATTTATCTGACCGCTGTCCGACCAGTGTACGCTACACATCAGATTGCCCTCTCTGTCTTTCAGAATTTTGGCTGACCAGTGTACACGGCACTTCAAACTGCCTCCTCTGTCTGAAGTTTGGCTTTTTTTATTTATACAATAAGTGTGAGAGTGGCGAAGAGGATGACTAACTCTCCGCGCCCCCCTGGCATTAATGGGATGGGAGTGGAGAGAAAAATCACACTGGGGGCTTGCTGTCCAATCCCTCTTAATTCCTCCCTGCAGTTAGCTTAACTGGGCAATATTTTTAGGCTTCCAAGCTGTCTGCCGGAATCCGCAGGAGCCTCATGAAAACATGCAAATCAGGGTCCTATGATGTTACTAGAACCCTGATGCGATTTTAACATGTAAAGACGGAGGTCTTGCCCAGCGCTGAGCCTGCTGAGTGAAACCTAGCAAGGGTTATTGTAGTTAGAAGGGCACTGACCAGCAATCACTCAATCATAGGTATCTGCTTGCTATTGTGCTTTTTGAATTTCCACAGGAGTGTTTGCCTTGAAGATTGCTTTTTTTCTACATTTATTCTGCTTTCATGCTCTCAGTAAGCTCACAGTTTTATGATGGGTGACATTCTTGCTACTTTGATTTGGTTGCATGAAGAGGAGCAACAACAGTAGAAGGCTCTCGGTGACCAGGAGCAGCAACTGGGCCTCTTAGGAAACGAGATGCGGTGGGTTGCTTGAACAAGGCCTTATCTAGCCCATAGGATGTACAGGCCCAGTGAGTTTCCTGGATCTGCCTGAGGAGCAGTACATGAAGAAACTCCTATTCGCCAGACAGGCTGTAGCAGACCTCTGCAGCATTCTGCAACAAAACTTACTGCCTCCTGGTCTGGTTGGCCATTTTGTCTGTGGCAGTGGAAGTCACTGCAGCCCTTAGCTATTTTGCCTCAGGTTGTTTCCAGGATACTACTGCGAATATTTACCGAATCTCTCAGTCTGCTGTTTATAAATGCTTCAAGCAAGTAACCTCTTTGCCAGGGCCAACAGCTACATAACCTTCCCAGTGAACATCAGCAGTCAGTATGAAAAGGCTCTGAGATTTGCTCTAGTGTCTGGCTTCCATTGTTTGTAGGGAATCCTAGACTGCATGCATGCAGCCATCAAGATACCACAAAAACCAGCCAGGAACATTTGTTAACAGGAAAGAATTTCATTCTGTCAATTTGTTGCTGGTTAGTGATCACCGCCACAGATTTCTTCATCCGGCACCAGTCAACTATCCCCCTAACTATTCCACCCATTTAGGAACAGGGGTATGGCTGTTAGTGGACAAGGACTACCCCATCCTTACATGGCTTATGATAGCTTCTGTAACCTCAGCACACCCAAATTGATGAGGTACAACCAGAGCCATTGTGCCAACAGGTTGATCATCGAGCCCATAGTTGGACTCTTGAAACAATAGTTTGGGTCCCCTGATAGGTCTGGAGGCTCGCTTCAGTACAACCGACAAAGAGTCTCACTCATTGTGATAGTTTGCTGCATGTTGTACATGCAAGAGGAACAGCAGGAGGAACTCCCAATATTTAATTAGGAAGACTTGGATGAAGGCGAGGAAGGAGCAGAAGAAAGAGGGCCACTAGAACACCTTGCAGCCAGACATTCCAGGAACGAGTTAATTATACAGCACTTTAGTTGACCTGTTCATTCCCCACAAACCTTCCACAATCCCCCTCCGCATTAACAGTCCTTATTTCTTCATTTGCCACTTCTTCAACCCTGCAATAAAGAACATTGAAACCGTTGAACCAACTGTCACCTATATGACATCCTGACCGGCAATGAAACCATACTGCAGACAAAAGTTCCAAATGTGAAATCTTTAATGTTTACAATAATAGTTTTTATATCATTTCCACCACTGCCCCCCACCCCCACCCCCCGCACCACACCCAGTGTCAACCCAAACTGCCTTTAAAAAAAAAATCCTACTTCTCCTGTGAAGTGCTCCCCCTGTGGCTTCAGCACAGCTTGTGGGAGGCCACTGTTGCTCAAATTAGGAACCTTGAGATGCTTTGAGATCTCAGGCTTGAGACTGCAGTTGTTCAGCTGCTGCTGGGGCAGTCTGGCCAGCTGGCTTCCTGACACCATGATGGGCATTGATTGAGGAGTTAGCAAGCGTGAGAACAGAATGCTGTTACTAGCAAGAAATAGGTGGATGTGTGATTGGAATGAGAAGGAGAGGTGGTACAGTAACCCCTTCTGATTGGTGAAGAAGGATATGATGGGGGTGAGGGAATGCTCAGGGTACCGGGGAAGGGGGGTGACAAACTAATGTTGCCGAATGTATTGAAGGGAAATGAAGACTTGTAGTCCCCCATGTTGGTTAGGTCATTGGACCTTTCCTGTATTGAATCCAGGTCCTGAGGGGTGATGTCCATAAGTGTTGACTACCTCTACCTCCAGACCTGTTGAGTGGTATGCTTTGACGTCTCTCACATCTGATTGAAGAGGACGTTCACCGAACCATTACCTCTTCAATAGAACCTCTGTGGATGTATCAGAAAATCTGGGGGCTTCCTAAAATGCAGAGACCAGTGTCAGTGTAATGCTACCTCTCTTTAATAGATGCATTCATGCTTTAAATAGTTCTTTGAAGTAGGAAATAGCAGCTGGAGGCAGTGGTATATCATTGCAAATATAGGGGAAGTGTTTTCTCGATGAAGCACCAGGCTGTGATGTAGACTGAAAGTGGGGATAATTAAGTGATATGAGAAATGGAAGGTTATAGGGTCATACATGCTGTAGCAATTTTTTCTCTACTTTACCTTTTGTAACAGCTCCCCCTGTCCCATCATTATCATAGACAGTCCGTCGGAGTCGAGGAAGACTTGCTTCCACTCTAAAAGTGAGTTCTCAGGTGACTGAGGAGTTCAATGCGGGACCTACAGTCTCTGTCACAGGTGGGGCAATCAGCGGTTGGAGGAAAGGGTGGTGGAGAGCCTGGGTTGACACACGCTCCTTCCGCTGTCTACGCTTGGGACTCTGGATGCTCAGCGCCATGATATAATGTCCATAATAGCCATGGCAGCCTTTTCAGCCACTGAAAGCACATGAAAGAATAATATCCCTCTTCCTGTGAGGCTCCTCTCCCTCGAATTATGTCCTAGTTTGTCCTGCACGATGAAAGGGAGTCTGTTAGTGAGTGGCACGCTGAAGAGTTCTTAGCATCTGTGCCTGAGGGTAGAATAGTTTCTTTGGTACTATGGAGAAGCATCAGGTGTATGCAAGAGTGGAAATTAATTGTTAATGACAGTGGCAGAGTTTGGAAGTGACAGTAGGAGAGGGGCACTGAAGGGTGTTGCAATGATTGGATGAGAGGAAACTGAAGCGGGAAAGTCGATTTTCTTTGATACTGTTACGGCAAAGTGGTAAAGTGCAGTGACAATGACAACCGTATTATGAAAGGGAATCTTTCCATAGCATCCTGAGTCTGATCATTGAACTTCTTTCTGCGCTGTGTCCAGGCTTGAGGGGCTAAACTGCAGGCATTGACATGCTCAGCCACCATGGACCATGCTTTCCTTGCACCCTTCTCCCAGCTGCTCGCTACAAGACATTCCTCTTCCTTCTTACTTCCTCCACTAAAGCCTCTAGGACACTGTCTGATAACACAGGTGCTTTGTCAGTGGACATATTTTGCCTTTCAGTACACAGAAAACTGGCTTCAGCTCAGCTCCACAATGAGCACTGCACCTCACCTTTAAGAGATGTAGGCCACCAGAAACTGATGGTAGGCTGATGCAAAGTCCCCGTCCCACCACTCCCCAGGGCTGAACTGTCCAACATCCAGCATGCTCTTCAAAAGGGTTTGTGCATCTCATCTGTGTCATTGGGCTAGCCTGTTTTGGCCGCGAGTTGAAATTTCCCCAATAATACTCCATAGGTTTATATAAACGTGTACTATCTCTTCCAAGTAACAAACTGCATGCAGACACATAAAATTCCAGCTAACTCCATTTTTGAGGATTGTGTTGTGCTGTGTACTCACGTTTATTGGAAACTGTATTGAGACTCATTTTACTAATAGCATCAAAGAGAGAAGATCTTCATCTCATCAATCTGGGCTAGATCTTGAAAAGAAGAATTCTAACCTGCTCCTCCACCCAGTGCCCCTGCAAAGGAACAACATATGCAATTATATGTACTAATTACAGGTCAGAAAGTTCGAATGGTTGAAGACCTAGAAGATCTTGAAGTCCTTGAAGATGAATCAGCAACATTTAAGTGCAAGATATCACCATCAGATTATACCAACGTTCAGTGGTTCCTGGATAAAACACCTCTCCACAACAATGATGTGAATGAAATTAAATCACTAGAGGATGGCTATCACACTTTAACAGTTAAAAAACTTTCAGTGAAAGATTCTGGTAATATAACATTTGAAGCTGGAGATAAGAAAACCTCTGCTGCCCTGACAGTGAAAGGTAAAGTTTTATTTAAAAATATAACATTTTTATTTAAAAAACCACCAGTGAAAGTTACCTGTAGATGTGAGAAATCCTGTCTTACAGCATATTCAACAATCAATAAACCATGGTTCAATGTCTTTCTTACAGTGACAGAGAAGGTGATGAGAATTCTATGCAATTATAGCAGTGGAGATTTTCCCAGAGAAATTTGCCAGTAGCTTCTTCTCCCATAGAACGCAAGATTAAGGTTAAGATCAAATTAAGGCATCGGTATGGCCAAACTGTGTATAGTTCTGGTCAACAAGGATATCCAGGCATTGGAGCCAGAAAAAGGGCAATTTAACTGATAACAACAACTTGTATTTATATAGCGCATTTAACGTAGTAAAACTTCCCAAGGCGCTTTAACTATCTTGAAGCATCTAAGCTTTAGGGGAAGTTAAATAACCAGGGATTGATTACTTTGGAGAAGAGAAGGCACAGAGGACATATTACTCAAGTATTCAAGGTTCTTAAGGGAATAGATAAATTGAACCCTAATAATATGTTCAAGATTGCCATTAACTCTAGAACCAAAGAACGTGGGAACAGGTTTAGAAGAGGGTAGGTGCACAGACAGTTTAGATTTAAATACTGTACGCAGAGGGTGGTGAACATGTGGATTGGGCTGCCCAGAGAGGCAGATTAGTGGGGAAAATAAATAATTGGATAGACATTTAAGGAAGTGGGCAATTGAGGTATTAGTTTTGAAGACTAGTCGGATGGACTGCAGTGCTTATCTCCCCCTGTCTTTGTCTATGTTTGTTTCTAAGACCATTAAAAAAATTAGGAAAAAAGGGAAAGATTAAGCTCAACAAGCCCATTCCTTTTTGGTAGATCCTTGGTACTAAGGCCCGACCTTGGGATGGTTCCAGGCCAGCACAAAATTGAGTGCCAGACGTGGGCCCGACCAAAGTAATGTTTGATTAGGAGTGGTGGACACAGTACGTCAGCAACTCAGGTTATTTTTGTGCAGCTCTTGGAGGAGCACCACTGCTCCTTCTGGCCCCACAAAAATAAATAAAAACATGACGCTGTGCTCCTTCAGCTGGACCGCCAGATGCAACTGAGCAGCATATGCTTTACCCAGTTCTGTTTTGAAATTGCAGTCGGAGCCCTACCAATGTCGTAAGACCCTATTTGCATATAAAAATGCCTAGTGACCGAAACAAGTGGGCTTCGGTCACCTAACGGTATACCCTCTTGAAGTTGGTGGTGGCCAGAGTGCTTGCGCAAGCCATTTTCAAGCTGTTTATGCCGGTGGCCCAAATTAAAATGCAACCCTAGATTTTGCCCATTCATAGTCAGTGGGTAGAAAATGTAGGCCCTAAACCCTGAACGTAGTAGCATTGTTTCTCACTATTTGCTTATGTCTCCTATTTTTTTTTTGCCATTTGCAAATGTGTATATTTTACTTGTAATATCCTCATCTAATCCATTAATACATACAGTATTAAAAGTAGCAAGAAGTTCCAAGAATGAGACTTGAGATACACTTTTCCTAATATAAAAAGCTTCCGTTTGTGGCTGCTCGTTGTTTCTTGTTTTTAAGTTAGTTATTTATCCAGTGCGATATTTTATCTCCAATTCTGTTTATTTTTTGCTGCAAATTAGTCTCTGGAGGGAATAACCTCAAGGACCTTCTATGAGAGCAAATGAATGAACTTCCATAATTTCTAGGTTGTTTATAATTGATGTCATCTGTTCATTTTTTCAGGCAGAAACGGCACTTGCAATGTAAAACAGTGTCTTTACTACGTTCTTGTGAATATCATATATATGAACTTAGGACAAGGCACTTCTTTAAAACACAAAGGATATTTCCACTTCCCTGATTGTAGAAATATTTAGCCCATTAAAGTTGACTCACAGTCAAATACAATTATTTTCCCTATTTTATCAAATGCATTCTTCAGAAGGGAAAAATATTGGTTACTTTATTGAATAGCTGACATGCTTCAAAGGAGAACCAAAAATAGAATCTAATTCCAGCTGGTTGAAGGGAAGCTGTTGTAGACATTATAAAGTTAACCTATGTTCATATTGTTTTAGAAAAACCACCTGTCATAACAAAAGAGTTGGCAGCTTCAGCTGCTATCATTGAAGGAGAGGATATCATCTTATTCTGTGAAACGTCCAAACCGGACTGCCCAGTTAAATGGTTTAAGGATGAAAAGCTTTTGAAAAATACTTCCAAGTACAGAATCAGTCGTTCTGGGAATGAAGCCAGACTGATTGTTTGTAAAAGTGTTGAGGAGGATGCTGGAATATATGAATGCCACACTGTGGCGTCATGTACTAAAGTCATTGTCAAAGTGAATGGTAAGGAAAAAAAGTTTGCTCATAAGCTGTGTTTACCCTGCCAATAATAATGATCACAATAACTACAATTTACGAATTATTCAAGGTTAGACAACATTAATATTATGTTTCTCATTGATTTGCAATATAGGTAATGAATCAAATTCTAGCCCTTTGGTTATTTTCATTGCTAATTACCGATTTTGACCCTTAAAATCCTCGGGACTGTTGCGCCAGTATTTGAGGTGGAGCAGGAATCCTGATCCATTATTGACCTCTGCTGGAGTATCTGAAAACACCTAATTTGAACATTTTGGCGGCGCTTGTGCCAGCAAGGGTTAATCTTGGGTGTCTGCTGGGGTGGGGGTAGAACGTGCAGTTGAGTGGCCAGTCAGCGCTATCGGCTTAACAGACTTTTTTAAGTTGTCAAAAGGCACCCTGGCACTTCTCAAGGGTGTCCAGATCCAGGTGGGCCTCAGTTTCACCCATAAAATGACCTGGTGCTTATTGCTAGGCAGAGAGGGGGTTGGAGGAGGGGGCATGAGTTGTGGAAATTCTGGGAGGGAAGCCAACCTTCCTCCTTGTCATATCAGGAGTAATGTTTGGGGCCCACCCGATTTTGCTACCTCAAAAGGTCTCATGCCCCCCCTGCAATGGGGTCTCGGATCCTGAAGAAATGTTGGCCTTTTTAATATAAAAATGGCTAAGAATATCTCAAAGTAGATTTTGTTACAGTTTTTCCTAAACAGGCTCTCTTAATTTTTTTTTTACATAAGTACTGTGTCATGGTGACGGCATATGGATATTCTTTTTCCTGTTTTCTTTTTAACAATCTGTTTTAGTTAGCGGGCCATAAAGAGGGCTATAAAAGGGTTTGTTATCTGCAAGCTCAGTCCAGCCCCATGATTTAACTCACAAAAGGAACTGTTATGACAAAATGACTTGGAAAGGTCACATATTTCTCTCTAGTGGAATTAGCCATCTCATCGAGCCACAGTTTTAGCCTGCCAAAGAACAGATTAAAGTTAGCAGAAGATGGACTGAGTAGAGCTCCAAGTAAAGAGGCATTGGATCAAAAATGCAATGCAGTTTTACATCGAGTACCCACTCTCTCTATTAATAAACACAGAAGCCTGAGCCCTTCAATGTGCCCAATTTGTTCAGCACAGCCCTTTGCAGCTGACCAACATGAAGGTTGCTGGGAGACCGTGCGCAACGCTCATTAGGGCCATAAAAATATTTAAATTATGGAACCTACCCATAATGCAACCAGAGTGCCTGAGCAACTCTTCAGTCATACATAGGCTCCGATATTGGTGGCCTTACCACCCACTGCCGCCAAATGTTGCCTCCGGTCTCCCCTCTGTGCCAGTTTCCACTTGGGCTGGAGCGGGCGGGAGGGGAATACCACCGGGAATGGCCTGCTGACTGCCAAGTAGCATGAGTGACCTCCCGCCCACCGAGCTGCCACATTGGTGCGGGTGGGAGTCAGCGGCAGCAGGGGGAAGGGCCGCTGCGTGGAGGCAGATCTAACCCTGACGGTAAGTATGAAGACCTGCACTAAAAGGTTGGTGAACATCTACAGCGACTTACCTGGATGGGGTCCCCTGAAAGTGTTCCCAGTGTTTTTTTTTCTTTGTAATGATTTTTAGTTTCAGGTCTTCCACTCTCCCTGAGTCCGACTCCATCCTCGGCAGCACTTGGGCGGCAAGAGCCTTTGCCGCCGAGATTGAGAGCTTCCACCTCTGCCGCCCAGATTGACGGCGTATGCCGTTATTTTGCCGCTGGGCGGTACTGTCATCACTTTTAGTGGAATCTTCTTGGCAAAATAACGCCCGGTCTCTTGGCACTTGGGCGAGCCTTGGGTTTCAACTTCAACAATTGTACATCCCTGCCTGGCGTAAAAATAAAACGGGGAAGGTGGCTCAACCGTGGCGAACAAGGGAAATTAGGGATGGTGTTAAATCCAAGGAAGAGGCATATAAATTGGCCAGAAAAAGCAGCAAACCTGAGGACTGGGAGAAATTTAGAATTCAGCAGAGGAGGACAGCGGTTTAATTAGGAGGAGGGGAATAGAGTATGAGAGGAAGCTTGCAGGGAACATAAAAACTGACTGCAAAAACTTCTATAGATATGTGAAGAGAAAAAGATGAGTGAAGACAAATGTAGGTCCCTTGCAGTCAGAATCAGGTGAATTTATAATGGGGAACAAAGAAATGGCAGACCAATTGAACAAATACTTTTGATTCTATCTTCACTAAGGAAGACACAAATAACCTTCAGAAAATGCTTGGGGATCGAGGGTCTAACGAGAAGGAGGAACTGAAGGAAATCCTTATTAGTCAGGAAATTGTGTTGGGGAAATGGATGGGATTGAAGGCCGATAAATCCCTAGGGCCTGATAGTCTGCATCCCAGAGTACTTAAGGAAGTGGCCCTAGAAATAGTGGATGCATTGGTGGTCATTTTCCAACATTCTATATACTCTGGATCAGTTCCTAGGGATTGGAGGGTAGCTAATGTAAACCCACTTTTTAAAAAAGGAGAGAGAAAACATCGGTTGTGTGGAAAATGTTGGAATCAATTATTAAAGATGAAATAGCAGCGCATTTGGAAAGCAGTGACAGGATCGGTCCAAGTCAGCATGGATTTATGAAAGGGAAATTATGCTTGACAAATCATCTAGAGTTTTTTGAGGATGTAACTAGTAGAGTGGACAAGGGAGAACCAATGGATGTGGTGTATTTGGACTTTCAAAAGGCTTTTGACAAGGTCCCACACAAGAGATTAGTGTGCAAAATTAAAGCACATGGTATTGGGGGTAATGTATTGATGTGGATGGAGAACTGGTTGGCAGTCAGGAAGCAAAGAGTAGGAATAAACGGGTCCTTTGACTAGTTGGGTACCGCAAGATTCAGTGTTGGGACCCCAGCTATTAATGATTTAGATGAAGGAATTGAATGTAATATCTTCACGTTTGCAGGTGACACTAAACTGGGGCAGTGTGAGCTATAAGGAGGATGCTAAGAGGCTGTAGGGTGACTTGCACAGGTTAGGTGAGTGGGCAAATGCATGGCAGATGCAGCTTAATGTAGATAAATGTGAGGTTATTCACTTTGGTGGCAAAAACAGGAAGGCAGAATATTATCTGAATGGTGACAGATTAGGAAAAGGGGAGGTGCAACGAGACCTGGGTGTCATAGAAAATAGGTTCAGGAGTAGGCCATTCGGCCCTTCGAGCCTGCACCGCCATTCAATGAGTTCATGGCTGAACATGCAACTTCAGTACCCCATTCCTGCTTTCTCGCCATACCCCTTGATCCCTCTAGTAGTAAGGACTACATTTAACTCCTTTTTGAATATATTTAGTGAATTGGCCTCAACAACTTTCTGTGGTAGAGAATTCCACAGGTTCACCACTCTCTGGGTGAAGAAGTTTCTCCTCATCTCGGTCCCAAATGGCTTACCCCTTATCCTTAGACTGTGACCCCTGGTTCTGGACTTCCCCAACATTGGGAACATTCTTCCTGCATCTAACCTGTCTAAACCCATCAGAATTTTAAACATTTCTATGAGATCCCCTCTCATTCTTCTGAACTCCAGTGAATACAAGCCCAGTTGATCCAGTCTTTCTTGATATGTCAGTCCCGCCATCCCGGGAATCAGTCTGGTGAACCTTCGCTGCACTCCCTCAATAGCAAGAATGTCCTTCCTCAAGTTAGGAGACCAAAACTGTACACAATATTCCAGGTGTGGCCTCACCAAGGCCCTGTACAACTGTAGTAACATCTCCCTGTCCCTGTACTCAAATCCCCTCGCTATGAAGGCCAACATACCATTTGCTTTCTTAAGAGAGTTAGATTTGGCCTTATGGCTAAAGGGATCAAGTGGTATGGAGAGAAAGCAGGAATGGGATACTGAAGTTGCATGATCAGCCATGATCATATTGAATGGTGGTGCAGGCTCGAAGGGCCAAATGGCCTACTCCTGCACCTATTTTCTATGTTTCAATGATTTCAGGCCCGTAGCCTTTTTGGAAAAAGTGCTGAAGGGATGTCCTATAATTTTAAAACGCCTCTGCCTGGCAATTCTGCTCACTACCTAATTCACTATCCCCCACCCCGCCAGAAAATCAACTAGTGCTCTTTGCGCAGCCAACAGCCCTTCACTAGCTGCTGTCATATAGAATTGTGGTCCGCACAGCCATGGCACTTTTGGTGTACAATAAACAATGTGTAGTAAGTGCCTGAACGATATTTAAATGAGCTGATCTCATGCTGTTGGCTGAGGTCAACTCAATTGTATCCACACACAGGGTAGGATTATCATCTCCCTCAAGTCACTGCTCAAACCAATATGCTACTTTGGTCTCAATATTGTTCTGTATTGTATTGCTTTTGCCATAGATTTTGTTTCATCGGGAAGCTACTGATTTAATGTTGTCCAGCCTACTGACTAAACAAGCCCTGCTTATTGACTTTCAGTTACTAGCATAACTCAAATTTTATTTGACAAGTCTTCATCTACCAATTTTTACATCAATGATGTAGACAAGTTTAGAAATGTCGTGCATTTATTTTACTGAACAGTATAAAAAAAATACCTGCTAGTGAATTTAAAAACTTAGTTTTAAAGAAAGTTTGATCAGAATAGACCTTGAATTGATTTTATTTTATTTTGTTATAATATTAGTTCACATATTGATTTAAAAAACATCCCATCTTATGAGCTAAGCATGATAAAGAATTTATAAAAATATTAACTTTACCATTTATCAGGTCAGTGTTGCTGGATTATGGTGTAAGGAAAATCTCAGTTCCTTTCACTGCATGTGTCCAGACTGTAAGCTATGTAGCTTGAAATAAGTCACCAGCCTCCTGCTATTCTTTATGGTGAGGAGGATGGAATGGCTGAACAGGTTGACCCTATGGTTACTAACAGTGTGATGTCTTGAAAACCCCTGGCTGAACTTAAATTAAGCTTGAGTATGAATATTAGTGGAGGAAGGGAATTCAACTTTGTGTTTTATAGTTAACCTCAATTATTTCTTCCTGCTTAGAGCCAGTGGGGCAGATTTTCCTGTTCCTGCGCTTGGGTATTTTAGATCCATTAATTTAAGAGGACGAAAATTAGGTGGCTCGCTTATGAATGTGTGGCCTTTCCTGCTCGAACTTTTTCTGCTCGCTGCACCTAGGCAATCCAATATGTTGACGCACAGCAACAGTAAAATCTGTCCATTGACTTATGAATAGACCGACATCTATATAGTAAACAATGATTTACCTAAAGCATTCAGAAGGAATTAAGCAAAGATTTAAAATATATATAAATCGTGTGTAGTAAAAGATGGAAGTTAGCCAGATTGGGTCCAAATAACAGGGAGCTGAATAGTCTGTTACATTCTCATGTTATTATGTACCATAGTATGGTAAAGTAAAATTGTGTTGCCCAAGGATATTTGGATCTATGTAAACATCACTCTAATATTAAATGATTCACAATGCATCCCTCAGCCTTGCCTGTGCTTTTCAAACAAGAGCTTCAGAATGAAGAAGCTGAAGAGAATGGTACTGCCACACTGCGCTGTGAGGTTACTAGACCTGGTGCTCCAGTAGAGTGGAAAAAGGGATCTGTGGTACTTCATCCAAGTGACAAGTATGAAATGAAGCAGAAAGATGCCATCACTGAATTGTTAATCCACGATCTGAAAATAGAAGATACTGGAACATATATCTGTGATTCTGGACACCAACAGACCATTGCTTGCCTAAAAGTGAAGGGTAGGACTACAATCATTATTCACCATTATTCAATCTCTTCATTTTCATCGCATAGACTTTTTCATCCTCTCCACTAATATTTTTAATGCTTTGTGGCTTCCTCATGGCTCTCAAAAACTCGGCCTCCTCTAGAATCATTATGGAGCACAAGGACAAACTTTATCTTTATTTCATTCTTTCAGGTTTGATTTTCCACTTTGCCATTTTCATCCTCATCCCTGATGCGAGAAGCTCATGTATATCTCCAAAATTGAAACAATCTGTTCAGCTGCTTCATCCTTCTTTTCATAGAATCATAGAAATTTACAGCACGGAAGGAGGCCATTTCGGCCCATCGTGTCTGCGCCGGTCAACCAAGAGCTAGCTAGCCTAATCCTACTTTCCAGCTCTAGGTCCGTAGCCCTGTAGGTTACAGCACTTCAAGTGCACAGTCCAAGTATCTTTTAAATGTGGTGAGGGTTCCTGCCTCTACCACCCTTTCAGGCAGTGAGTTCCAGACCACCACCACCCTCTGGGTGAAGAAATTTCCCCTCATATCTCCTCTGAACCTCCCCCGAATTGCTTTAAATCTGTGCCCCCTGGTTTTGACCCCTCTGCCAAGGGAAACAGGTCCTTCCTATCCATTTATGCCCCCTGGTTGTTGACCCCTCTGCCAAGGGAAACACTCTCCAGGCCCCTCATAATTGTATACACCTTAATCAGGTCTCCCTCAGCCTCCTCTGTTCCAAAGAAAACAGACCCAGCATCTCCAATCTTTCCTTTAAGTCCAAATTCTCCAGTCCAGGCAACATTCTTGTAAATCTCCCCTGCACCCTTTCCAGTGCAATCACATCGTTCCTGTAATATGGTGACCAGAACTGCACACAGTACTCCAGCTGCGGCCTAACCAGTATTTTATAAAATTCAAGCACAACCTCCCTGCTCTTGTATTCCATGCCTTGACTAATAAAGGCAAGTACTCCATATGCCTTCTTGACCACCTTATCTACCTGGCCTGCTACCTTCAGGGATCTGTGGACCTGCACTCCAAGACCCCTTTGATTCTCTACGCTTTTCAGTGTCATACCATTTAATGTGTATTCCCTTGCCTTGTTAGACCTCCCCAAATACATTACCTCACACTTATCTGGATTGAATTCCATTTGCCACTGCTCTGCCCACTTGACCAGTACATTAATATCTTCCTGCAGTCCGCAGCTTTTTTCTTCATTATCAACCACACAGCCTATTTTAGTGTCATCTGCAAATTTCTTAATCATACCCCCAACATTCAAGTCCAAGTCATTGATATATACCACAAAAAGCAAGGGACCCAGCACTGAGCCCTGTGCAAGACCACTGGACACAGCCTTCCAGTCACAAAAACACCCATCAACCATTACCCTTTGCTTCCTGCCTCTGAGCTAATTTTGGATCCAACTAGCCACTTTGCCCTGGATCCCATGGGCTTTTACTTTCGTGACCAGTCTGCCATGTGGGACTTTATCAAAACATAGAAGCATAGACATAGAAAATAGGTGCATGAGCAGGCCATTCAGCCCTTCGAGCCTGCACCACCATTCAATATGATCATGGCTGATCATGCAACTTCAGTACCCCACTCCTGCCTTCTCTCCATATCCCCTGATCCCTTTAGCCGTAAGGGCCACATCTAACTCCCTTTTGCATATATCCAACGAACTGGACTCAACAACTTTCTGTGCTGAAGAATTCCATAGGTTCACAATTCTCTGGGTGAAAAAGTTTCTCCTCATCTCGGTCCTATATGGCTCACCCCTTATCTTTGCTAAAGTCCATATACACTACATCATACGCATTGCTCTCATCGATCCTCCTGGTTACCTCCTTGAAAAATTCAATCAAGTTAGTCTGACACGACCTTCTCTTGACAAATCCATGCTGACTGTTCTTGAATAATCCATGTCTTTCCAAATGAAGATTTATCCTGTCCCTCAGGATTGTTTCCAATAATTTTCCCACCACCAAGGTTAGGCTGACTGGCCTGTAATTACTCGGTCAATCCCTTTCTCACTTTTTAAACAAAGGTAGAACATTAGCAGTCTTCTGGCACCACACCTGTAGCCAGCGAGGATTGGAAAATGATGGTCAGAACCTCTGCCAATTCCTCTTTTGCTTCACTTAACAGCCTGGGATACATTTCATCCGGGCCTGGGGATTTATCCACTTTCAAAGCTGCTAAGCCCCTTAATACTTCCTCTCTCACTAGGTTTATCTTGTCTAATATTTTACACTCCTCCCTCATTGCAAAGTCTGCATTGCCCCTCTCTTTTGTGAAAAACAGATGAAAGTATTCATTATGAAGATTTCCTTTAAGGTCTCTGTAGGCCTCACTTTTTCTCTAGTTATCCTCTTGCTCTTAAAATATTTATAAAACATCTTTGGGTTTTCCCTGATTTTACTTGCCAACATTATTTCATGCTCTCTTTGCTTTCCTGATATCTTTTAATTGCATCCCTGCACTTCTTATACTCCTCTAAAGTTTCTACAGTATTGAGTTCTTGGTATCTGTCATAAGCTTCCCTTTTTTTCTTTATCTTACCCTGTATGTCCCTTGATATTCAGGGGATATCCAAAAGCCCCACACTTTTTTTTATGGGAACATACTTGCTCTGTACCCTCAGGATCTCCTCCTTGAGTGTCTCCCACTGCACTGACGCTGATTTACCATCAAGTAGCTGTTTCTAGTCCACTTTGGCTAAATTCCATCTCAGCTTATCAAAATTGGCTTTACCCCAATTGAACTTTTATTCCTGGTCCCCCTTTGTCCTTTTCCATAACTACCCTAAATCTTACTGAATTATGATCACTAGCACCAAAATGCTCTCCCACTGATACCCCCTCCACCTGCTCCTCTGCATTCCCAAAAAACATATCCAGAACCTCCCTTGTTGGGCTTGTTTTATACTGGCTAAAGAAGTTCTGCTGAATGCATTTTAGGCATTCTGTACCCTCTGTACCATTTACACTACCTTTTTCCCAGTTAATATTAGGATTGTTGAAATCCCCCACTATTACAGCTCTATGGTTTTTGCACTTTGCAGCAATTTGCCCACATATTTGTTCTTCTATCTCCCTCTGATTGCTTGGGGGTCTATAGTACACTTCCAGTAGTGTGATTGCCCCTTTTTTGTTCTTTAATTCAACTCATATGGCCTCGTTTGATGACCCCTCTAACAAATCATCCCTTCTCACAGCTGTAATTGTTTACTTAATCAATACTGCGACCCTCCCTCCTTTTTTAACCCCTCTCTATTCCGTCTAAAGACCCTGTAACCAGGAATGTTGAGCTACCATACCTGCCCTTCTTTCAGCTATGTCTCAGTAATAGCTATAATATCGTACTCCCAAGTGTCAATTTGTGCTCTCAGCTCATCTGCCTCATTTCCTGTACTCCTTACATTGAAGTATATGCCATTTAGTATTGCCGAACTCCCCTGTTGTCTATTTTCCAGCCCTTGTTTCCTCTGTCTTCAAAATTCACTTTCTATATCTACTTCTCTGCTACCCAATTCCAGCTTTGCTTCTCGCCCCACTTAATCTATTCTCCAGTTCCCATCCCCCTGCCAAGCTAGTTTAAACCCTCCCCAACAGCACTAGCAAAACCTACTGCGAGAATGCTAGTCCTGGCTCTGTTGAGGTGCAATCCATCCGGCTTGTACAGGTCCCACCTCACCCAGAAACGGTCCCAGTGCCTCAGGAATCTAAAGCCTTCCCGCCTGCACCATCTGTCCAACTACGCATTCATCTTCTCTATTCTCCTATTTCTGTACTCACTAGCTCGTGGCACCGGCAGTAATCCAGAGATTACTATTTTTGAGGTTCTGCGTTTTAATCTGTCTCCTAGCTCCCTAAACTCTGCCTGCAGGACCTTATCCCTCTTTCTATCTATGTCAATGGTACCGATATGGACCACAACCTCTGGCTGTTCATCCTTTCCCCCCAGAATGCCCTGCAGCACCTCGGTGACATCCTTGACCCTGGCACCAGGGAGGCAACATACCATCCTGGAGTCATGTCTGCGGCCACAGAAACACCTGTCATCTCCCCTGACTATTGAATTCCCTACCACTATTGCTCATCCATTCTTCTTCCCCCCCCTCCCCCCACATGCAGCTGAGCCACCCGTGGTGCCGTGGACTTGGCTCTGGCTGTACACCCCAGAGGCACCATCGTTCTCACCAGTACTTACTGCAGAATACTTTACTTACTTTACCCTGCTTCCACCCCAGTCTGCCCTTCCCCTACATCACAATATTTTGTAGCTTCTTATCATCTTTCCAGCTCTGATTAGACTCGTGTTCCCCATGAGGCCCACCATCTGCTCTATTGACTCACTCATGACTCATGCTAATTACTGGACTGCCTCTTTTTGCCCGATGCTTGCTGACATCATTAACAGCTCCTACTCCTCTGATATTATCCCTATGCCTGTCAAAATTGCTGTCATCAGCATGCACCTTTGCTAACGTTTTCAGGTTCAAAACCATCTCTCCCATCTCCTGTCTCTTAAAGCAGATTCATATTTGTGTTATTGTTGCTGTTGTGTTTCTTTGCACAAATTTCAGTGTGCCTTTGTTGTGCTTTCAAAACTGAATTTGCTCAGAGATTCCTTCTTTATTTAATTCTCTAAAATCTGCATTCAAATATATATTTTATGAAGACATTGTACAAGTTAATTGCAAAGTGCTTGCATGTCTTGGCAAGACTGTTTGTGTTGGGTGCAGTATATGTCTGGTTGAGGCAACTTGCTTGATCTTGGTTTTGGGGATTAGTTAGTTCTGGTGTGAGCAGAAGGGTGGACCCTATGCCTACTCATGGTTCTGTTGTTTATATTCCTTGTCCTTGTGGCTAGTGGGTGGGCTGCTCTGCTGGGAGAATGCAGTTTATGACCTCAGACTGCTTTCAATTTCCACCATTTCAAGCAAGAGTTGAACATCATCATCATCATAGGCAGTCCCTCGGAATCGAGGAAGACTTGTTTCCATTCCTGAAGTGAGTTCTTTGGTGGCTGAACAGTCTAATACGAGAGCCACAGACTCTGTCACAAGTGGGATAGATAGTCGTTGAGGGAAGGGGTGGGTGGGACTGGTTTGCCGCACACTCTTTCCGCTGTCTGCGCTTAATTTCTGCATGCTCTTGGCGACGAGACTCGAGGTGCTCAACGCCCTCCTGGATGCACTTTCTCCACTTTGGCCAGGGACTCCCAAGGTGTCAGTGGCGATGTTGCACTTTATCAGGGAGGCTTTGAGGGTGTCCTTGTAACGTTTCTGCTGCCCACCTTTGGCGTGAAGGAGCTCTGCATAGAGCACTTGCTTTGAGAGTCTCGTGTCTGGCATGCGAACTATGTAGCCTGCCCAGCGAAGCTGATCAAGTGTGGTCAGTGCTTCAATACTGGGGATGTTAGCCTGGTCAAGGACCCTGATGTTGGTGCACTTGTCCTCCCAGGGGATTTGTAGGATCTTGCGGAGACATCGTTGGTGATATATCTCCAGTAACTTGAGGTGTCTACTGTACGTCGTCCATGCCTCTGATCCATACAGGAGGGCGGGTATTACTACAGCCCTGTAGACCATGAGCTTGGTGCTGAACAACAGTCGTTCTGATTGATCCAACTATGCTTAAGCCACGTATTATTTGTGGGGAGGGCTGCACTTAGCTTTAGAGTGGAAAATCGTCATCTTGTAGCTAGTAGAGTTGTGTTAGCCTGTTAATTGTGGGAGGGAATGGGTAAGTCTTTCGAATTCCTCTGAAATTGCAAGGCTTGGTCCTTGTTGTCTCCCAAACTGCTATCCAGAATGGTTGAATGCAGAGGCATGGCAGCAATATGTGGAGAGGGATCTTCTTCTGGCCACAACCTATCCAGCATTGTCTAATATGGAGGGATGATGCAATTTGTGGTGCTTGAAAACGGGTGCACCATGTGCGATATTTAATCTTGAGTTGGTCTTCGTGCATTTTGCTGATAGTATTTAAGATCCGTCTCCGCACCACTCAATAGTTACTCTCTCTTAATAAGTGGCTAGATTTTGGGCTTCTCTCAGGTTTTCTATCCTGTCTTTGGTCATTGTCATAAGAATTGTGCACAGGTGGGGATGCAGGAAACCATTGGGGAATGAAGGAAGAATTCCAGGAGAACTGGCTCATGCTGAAGTCTGCAGAATATTGCAGGGTTCTCGAGATAATGTGGCATCTAGAGATAGTGGTAATGGTCACATTGGGAGAGGTGAAATTTAGCCAACGAGTGGAATAGCTCATGCATAAGCTAGCCTAGCCTGATGATCCCATCATCCTGTTATGCCTAACTGGGTAGAGGGCCGATTAATGCAGTGGGAACTTCAGGGAAGCATAGACCTCCCTCAAGGGTAAAGGATTTCAGTGACTGGAGTGTTTCCGGATCTGTGATGGTCTCTGCTGAGAGCATGAATGGTAAGCTTTGCAGGAAGGTTGGCCTTGTTCAGCATTCCCAGTTATCAGTTTTGCTGGGAGGCTAGTAACCAGGCCATAAATACTTGCATCTGAGCTCTGAAATTTGAGTGTAGAAATTGGTAATCGTTGGTGCCTGTTTTCTGGTCAGAAATTGGAGGGGGAAATTACCAATTTTGTAGGGTTATGAGCTGTGCCCCAAGAATACCTGAAAAACAACGTCATATTGGATATGCTAATGATCGAGGAAAGGAAGAAAGAAAGACTTGCAGTTATATGGTACCTTTCGCAACCCCAGGATGTTCCAAAGTGCTTTACAGCAGATGAAGTACATTTGAAGTGTAGTCACATCTGTTTTAGATGGGCCTGCTTCGCTCAGGTTTTCCAGGTATGGAATTGGTAAGTTTGCATTTTTTTTTAATTAAAATTCATACAGAGGCAGAAGAATCGGGAGTATTCCTCCCTTTTGTGTGCAAACATCCTGTGTGAGAAGCTGTATCTGTCTGCTACATGTGTCTCTCGCCCTAAGGGACTGTTAGTCATTGTGTATTGCGTATATAGGAACTTTGGCAATCTCTCTCTATTTGCAGGTTCTGGACAATGAGAGGAACAAAGAAATAGTACATGAACAGTTTTCAAAGTGATGTGTATTTTAAACCTTAAACTGCAGTGCTATTAAGATCCTTTGTAAGACTACATTATAAAATTAAGCAATGTGTGTGCAGACGTACCATGGCAACCTTTCTCAGACCAGCAAATGTCTTCCTCATCAGGTTCAGTGCACTGGTGAGACAGCATTGATTCCTTCCACCATTACCATTCAGGCTGCACTGCACAGGTTAAATGTTTTTTTTGCAGCACTTCCAGAGTTGGCTTATTACATGGAGCTGTTCTAGCATGTGCACTTATTGGAGAGCTCCTTCAGGCCCCACAAGGAAAGTCTAGGCCTCTACTGTACTGGGCTTCCCCCCAACCCCCAGTCATGAGACCCTCGCAAGACTCCTCCTTTTGGACTTGCTTTCCTTTGCCAGCGAGCTGACACTTTCCACCAGAAATGCCCAAACAACTGACAGGCCACATTCGAATGTGGCCTTCAGTTAAAACCTGCCACTGACTCTCACTTCTGTGCAGGATGTCAGTTGTAGCACCACCACAGCCTCCTTGGCTGAGTGCAGATCACAACTGTGATTGAATCCTGTTCCTTCTTGGTCTGATGACTGAATTATTCATTAGATCAACTAGAAATTAAAGCTGTTGAGATTGTTGTATGCTTTGTGTACTGGAAGTTCATTTGAACACAGGTTTGGAGGTCCCTGATGCCCTCTTGGGAACGGAGTGTTGTAGTTTACTTCCTGGTCTACAATGAGTAGCTGATCTCAGACCGGGCAGCAGTTTGGGTGGTAAACCTGGCTGTAGTGGAGCGGTAAATCAGCTAAGATTCCCACTCTTGATCACTGCAGTGACTACCGCTGAAAAGTGCATGCACGTGATTGTAGCTAGGAAGACAAGTTTGGGTTTGGTCTAGATGCGCACCACAATTGATTAGTTTGCTGACACTCCACATAAGCGCTCATTGAAAGAAAAAGAAACACTTTTGAACTTTGGTACCAGCCACATTTACCACAATAGACCTTTCCAATTCCATACATTTCTATGTGGCTATATAAGAATGGACGACAGTGAATTTACCCAGTGAATGGCTGAGCCATAAAGATCAGGAAGGACGTAGGTCCCAGCTTGTGCTGCACTGGTTGATATCAGCTTGGACAGCAGTAAAGACACAACAATCAGCCTTGGATCTTGAGTCAGGGAGGGGAAGATTGATTGGATTCGCTGATGTGTGCAGCAAACCTTCTTGAAATCTGGACTCTGCTGGAAGTGCTTAGAGGATCAGGCTTGACTTTTAACCATATGGTCAAATTGCCTGCTGACACTTACTGGCAAGGCTCATACATAAATTATCTCCCATGGCCAAGATACTGGAATGCTTGTGAAGCCATACCCAACAAAAAGTTAATTCCTACAAGGGAGATGGGAACGTAACTGGCAAGAGCATTTTTTTTTAAATCAAAACAAGAATGACCACTTGGGTGAGGTGGAGGGTAATCTTAGATTGGATTAGTATCCCACTAAGATTCAGTACCCTGGATTTTCCAATCAGGTTCATATGGCTTACAGATGTAAATCAGGTGAACCCAGTTAGCAAGTGGGCAGAGATCCATTATACTGTTTTTGGTGCATAAAGCATTGGGAGCCGGAAGTTCCCCTCTGAAACAGGAGGAAGCCTCTTTTAAAATGATAATGTGGGTGAGTACATCTTGCAGCCATATTGTGAAAATAGTGCATACAGGATATCCATTCTTAATGACAACAGTTCATAACTGCATCCATGTGCAATAGATATCTCTGGTTGCTGAGTAATGGTAAGTATGCAGCAGCTCTTCAAAAATATGGTGAAATTAAGGTAAAATTAAGTATTTGCGTCACTGATGCTTTTGGAGGAAAAAAAGGATTGAAAAGAGAGGGATGCCAGGTTAAATCAGACTGCATCATTTTCTATTTACTGCAAAATTTGACAGAGGATTAATGCATTAGGAGGCTCTTATTCCCAGAAGAAGCTGGGACGACAGACTAGATGACACAAATAAGATACATGACTGCCTGACTAACTATAATGCTGGATGCTTCCCCATCAGGTCTCCAATTACTTTTTTCTTATTAATTCACGGATGTGGCCATCACTGGCAGGGCCAGCATTTATTGCTCATCCCTAATTGCTCTTAAGAAGTTGGTAGTGAGCCGCTGCCTTGAACTGCTGCTGTCCTTGCGGTATTTCAGTGCTCCTGCTTGAGAAAAGGCACGTGGGGGTGATAAACGACTAGAATAGCATTATTAGCTGTACCCACCAAGATGTCACCAACCACATGTACAGATATTAGCTGCCTACTTGGCAACCACCATGGGAAACTGCCTGCACAGGATCTGGGTAATTGGAGAGCCAAATGCAGAATTGTGCCATCTGCTGCTAGGACACCTGTAGCTGCCCTGCACCATGGGACTGGTACATCTAATGGTATTCCAGGTAGGTTGCATCCTGAAACCTGCCTCCATCTCTGTTGAAGCAGAGAATCAGAAATTTACAGCACAGAAGGAAGCCATTCGGCCTATCGTGTCCATGCCGGCCGACAAAGAGCTATCCAGCCTAATCCCACTTTCCAGTTCTTGGTCCATAGCCTTGTAGGTTACGGCAATTCAAGTGCATATTCAAGTACTTTTTAAATGTGGTGAGGGTTTCTGCCTCTACCACCCTTTCAAGCAGTGAGTTTCAGACCTTCACCACCCTCTGGATGAAAAACTTTCTCCTCAAATCCCCTCTAAACGTTCTACCAATTACTTTATATTTATGCCCCCTGGTTATGGGCCCCCATGTTGTAATACTGACCTCCGGAAGTGACAAACAAGACCACCATTTTCATAACCACCTTATCCAGCACCACTACCACCTCACACAAGGCTGCACTGTCATTTGCCTGCAGACTCGTGACTGCATTTTGAGTTTCCTTTCATTTCATTTTTACCTGTCACTTTTTTTTCTCTTCCCGATTCAACCTTGACAAATAAGTTTTCCAAAAATTGCTCCCTATATCCTTTAGTTATTTGTACTTTTACTTGCATGCAATTTTGTGTTCCCAGCACAGGTGCACTCCTTTAAAATATCCAAATCTATGGGGTAGATGTTGAACTTGCTGTCTGGGAGTAAACCGGACATTGCAGTGAATGGGTTGTCCATAATAAAAACCGCTTAATTTTAATTTCCATTTGAAATCAATAGAAATGTATATTGAGGAAATTCTGTAACTGGGGACCGATTCGCAACACCAGTTTTACACCCAGGCAGCAAGTTGAAAATCTACCCCTATGTCTGAAGCTATGTGCAATTATGTTAATGAGCTTTTAGTGGAAAATTAGGTTCAAACAGCATTCTTTACTTCAGGTCAGCAATAACACCTGTTTCAAATCATTAGCATGTAAGTTGAATCCATTTTGGAAAATCTAAGCCAGTTATCCAGGAGAAGAGTGGAGTAAATGAAGAAATATAATCACAAGTTTGGACAAAACATTCTCATTTAAGGATTGACCCACAGGTTTGAAGAAAGTTGGAAACGCACAAAAATATGTAATTCCTTTAAAACATTTGATATGTTAATCCTTGACCACATATGTTTGAGTAATTAATTATGACATTCTTCTTACAAGAGACAGTTAATTATTATTTCTTGTAAGATTAACCATGCATTAATGGAGGAAATCCTGATATTGTTGCAGACTCCAGTCATTCACATCTTCTGACGAAGGGTTATTCACCTCACGTAACCTGTCTTTTCTCTTTATAAATGCTGCTTTGTATTTCCAGCATTATCTATCGTTATTTACGGTTGATTCAGAGTTGTGGTTAATAAGAACATAAGAAATAGGAACAGGAGTAGGCCATACGGCCCCTCGAGCCTGCTCCACCATTCAATAAGATCGTGGCTGATCTGATCATGGACTCAGCTCCACTTCCCTGCCCGTTCCCCATAACCCCTTATCGTTTAAGAAACTGTCTATTTCTGTCTTAAATTTATTCAATATCCCAGCTTCCACAGCTCTCTGAGGCAGCGAATTCCACAGATTTACAACCCTCTGAGAGAAGAAATTTCTCCTCATCTTAGTTTTAAATAGGCGACCTCTTATTCTGAGATCATGTCCTCTAGTTCTAGTCTCCCCCATTAGTGGAAACATCCTCGCTGCATCTACCTTGTCAAGCCCCCTCATAATCTTATACGTTTCGATAAGATCACCTCTCATTCTTCTGAATTCCAATGAATAGAGGCCCAACCTACTCAACCTTTCCTCATAAGTCAACCCCCTCATCTCTGGAATCAACCTAGTGAACCTTCGCTGAACTGCCTCCAAAGCAAGTATATCCTTTCGTGAATATGGAAACCAAAACTGCACACAATATTCCAGATGTGGCCTCACCAATACCCTGTATAGTTGTAGCAAGACTTCCCTGCTTTTATACTCCATCCCCTTTGCAATAAAGGCCAAGATTCCATTGGCCTTTCTGATCACTTGCTGTACCTGCATACTATGCTTTTGTGTTTCATGCACAAGTACCCTCAGACCCTGCTGTACTGCAGCACTTTGCAATCTTTCTCCATTTAAATAATAACTTGCTCTTTGATTTTTTTTCTGCCAAAGTGCATGACCTCACATTTTCCAACATTATACTCCATCTGCCAAATTTTTGCCCACTCACTTAGCCTGTCTATGTCCTTTTGCAGATTTTGTGTGTCCTTCTCACACATTGCTTTTCCTCCCATTTTTGTATCGTCAGCAAACTTGGCTCCGTTACACTCAGTCCCTTCTTCCAAGTCGTTAATAAAGATTGTAAATAGTTGGGGTCCCAGAACTGATTCCTGTGGCACCCCACTAGTTACTGGCTGCCAACCAGAGAATGAACCATTTATCCCGACTTTCTGTTTTCTGTTAGTTAGCCAATCCTCTATCCATGCTAATACACCTTGTCAAATGCCTTCTGGATGTCCAAATACACCACATCCACTGGTTCCTCTTTATCCACCCTGTTCGTTACATCTTCAAAGAATTCCAGCAAACTTGTCAAACATGACTTCCTCTTCATAAATCCATGCTGACTCTGCCTGACCAAATTTTGCTTTTCCAAATGTCCTGCTACTGCTTCTTTAATAATGGACTCCAACATTTTCCCAACCACAGATGCTAGACTAACTGGTTTATAGTTTCCTGCTTTTTGTCTGCCTCCTTTTTAAATAAGGGTGTTACATTTGCAGTTTTCCAATCTGCTGGGACCTCCCCAGAATCTAGGGAATTTTGGTAAGTTAGAACCAATGCATCCACAATCCCTGCCGCTACTTCTCTTAAGACCCTAGGATGCAAGCCATCAGGTCCAGAGGATTTATCTGCCTTTAGTCCTATTATTTTACTGAGTACTACCTACTTAGTGATTGTGATTGTGTTAAGTTCCTCCCCCCCATAGCCCCTTGACTATCCACTGTTGGGATATTGTTAGTTTCCTCTACCGTAAAGATTGATACAAAATATTTGTTCAGAGTTTCTGCCATCTCCATGTTCCCCATTATTAGTTCCCCGGTCTCGTCCTCTAAGGGACCAACATTTGCTTTAGCCACTCTTTTCCTTTTTATATACCTATAGAAACTCTTGCTATCTGTTTTGTAATATAACAGCATGTTTGATTTTTTTTCAGGGAAAGTAGGGAGGGAATTTAATGTTGCTTAAAACATGGGATTAATATGTGAGGTTGTGAGAATTCTGTGATAAAACAATCACAAGTGGACTCTGGATGGAACAGGGTCTGCTGAATTGAAAGGAATTTTCTTGCCTTAGATTTTCTTCTGTCCTTTTGACAGCTGTGATATCCTCGAAGTAAAATGCATTTCATCACCCTGGGTTTTGTTCATCCACTGCTATTTGCGTAAGAGGGAGAGCAGAGTGGAGTAGGAAACGCTGCCTCATTTTCCGTATACAAGTAAAAAGATGGAACATTACAAGTTGTTGTTATAATATTTAGTCTTTAATGTTGTCCAAATAGCCTTGTCTACGATCTTCAAGCAAGAACTTAAGGATGAAGAAGCTCAAGAGAATGATTCTGTCATACTGCGTTGTGAAATTAGCAGACCAGATGCATCGGTGCAATGGAAAAAAGGATCCATTCTACTTCATCCCAGCGCCAAATATGAAATGAAGCAAAAAGGATCGATTGTTGAGCTAGTTATTCACAAACTCAAACCAGAAGATAGTGGAAGATACACTTGCGACACTGGAGACGTACAGACCAGTGCTTCCTTGAAAATTAATGGTAGGAACAAAATGTATAAAAGAACGATAACCATTTTTTAACTTTTCAATTTAATTCTTACTCAACTCAGACTAACATGGCTAGATTATACAGTGGTCCCTCTCTATAATGCTGTCTTGTAATGCTGTGCAAAATATGTGACCGAGCAAGAGACAAGTTGCAGTTAAGTGGTTTTACACAGATTCTCTGTTGGTGCTGCAACTTTAAACAGAATGTATTAAATGCTTCACCATAATATTGCAGTGAAGGCTATTCCATTGCAACGGTAATTATTTTTGCTCCTTCTACAAATTTTCTCTCTCTCTTCCTCTCTTGAAACAATCTTTATTGAGGGAACGTTCCTCAGTTACTCTCAGGTGAATGATTCCGGAGATGAGGGGGTTACCTTATGATGATAGATTGAGTAGACTGGGTCTTTACTCATTGGAGTTCAGAAGGATGAGGGGTGATCTTATGGAAACATTTAAAATAATGAAAGGGATAGACAAGATCGAGGCAGAGAGGTTGTTTCCACTGGTAGGGGAGACTAGAACTAGGGGGCACAGCCTCAAAATACGGGGTGCCAATTTAAAACCGAGTTGAGAAGGAATCTGTGGAATTCTCTGCCCAAGGAAGCAGTTGAGGCTAGCTCATTGAATGTATTCAAGTCACAGATAGATAGATTTTTAACCAATAAGGGAATTAAGGGTTACGGGGAGCGGGCGGGTAAGTGGAGCTGAGTCCACGGCCAGATCAGCCATGATCTTATTGAATGGCGGCGCAGGCTCGAGGGGTAGATGGCCTACTCCTGTTCCTAATTCTTATGTTCTTATGTTCTTATATCTGGACTTTACCAAAATGATACCTGGACACCAAGAGTTAAATCATGATGAAAGATTACACGAACTAGGGTTATATTCCCTGGAATTTTGAAGATTAAGGGGTGATTTGATTGAAATTTTCAAGATATTAAGGGGAACTTATAGGGTAGATAGAGGGAAGGTATTTCTGCTGGTTGGGGAGTCTAGGACTCTGGGGTATAGTCTAAAGATTAGAGCCGGACCTTTTAGGAGTGAAGTTAGGAAACACTTCAACATGCAAAAGGTGGTAGAAGTTTGTAATTCTCTTCCACAAACGGCAATTAATGCTAAGTCAATTGTTAATTTTAAATCTGAGATTGATTTTTGTTAAGCAAAGGTATTAAGGGATATGAGGCAAAGGCCATATGGTATTAGGTCGCAGATCAGCCATGATCTCATTGAATGGTGGAACAGGCTCGAGGGGTAGACATGTCAACTTGGAGCCAACTTGACCCCATAGAGACCCAGCTTACCTCTCCTTTACCACAAATAACATAAACAACTGACAAGTGTGGATGTAAGCCCTCACTGGGTAGAGATTGTGGTGGGGGTGAATTTTCATGAGGTTTTTCCTTCCTATCTGCCATAACTCCGGCAGAATACTTTCCTGGTATTTCCACAGCTCTTCCACCAGAGTGTGATGAGTGGGAGAATCTCCATGGAAATTCACCGCCAAATATAACCTCCTCACAAGCAGCGTGGTGAATAGCACAGCTCCCCATAAAATGAGTGAGTGCAACCTTCTGACTACAGAATGGACACCCATCATATGTTATTGAATGATAGTTCGGCAAGATGGAGGTAATTACCTTCAACAAAGATATAACTCTCTGCATCCCAATTTTGATAGCACCAAATCTCGGATAATTTTGTGCATGTTCTCATATCTAGGGGCCAAGTTTCGGCCTGAGTTGCTCCTGTTTTTTTGGAGCAACTGGTTTAGAATGGAGTATCTTAGAAATTGCAATTCTCGGCATTTAGTTTGCTCTAGTTCTAGTCAGTTAGAACAGTTTCAGTTTGGAACAGATTTTTTTTTCAAAAGGGGGCGTGTCTGGCTACTTACGCCCGTTTTGAAAGTTTAGGCATTGAAAACTTACTCCAAACTAACTTAGAATGGAGTAAGTGTAGATTTTTGTACGCTCAGAAAAACCTTGCCTACACTTAGAAAATCAGGTGTAGGTTACAAATCAGGCATAGGGAATGGGGGGGGGGGAAGGGGGGGTTTAAAGGGAAGTTTACAAACATTAAACACTTCAGTTTTACAAATAAAGAGCCATCATCAATAATAAATGATAAATACATCAATAAATCAATCAAAAAAAATTAATAAAAAATTTAAAAAATCAATAAATAATACATTTTCTACTTACCGACTGTAGCACCGGGAGCCCTCCAAAAGCCTGCTGGGACGCCCCCGCTCCCCCCCCCCCCACCCTCCATTGTGTCTCTGTCAGTGTCTCTATCTCTCGGTCTGTGTGTGTCTCTCTCACTCTCTGTCTGTCAGTGTCTGTGTTTCTGACAGCGAGGAGGTGGGTGGAGAGGGAGGGAGGGGGAGAAGGGAGGGAGGGAGGGGGGGGGAGAAGGGAGGGAGGGAGGGGGAGAAGGAAGGGAGGGGGGGAGGGAGAGGAGAGGGAGGCTGGCCGGGCGCAAGGCTTCGGACGGGGCACCGGATTTAAAGGTAGGTGGCCGGGGGTCCGGGAGGTGGGAGTCGGGTCGGGTCGGGTCCGGGGGGGGAGCGGGGGTTGGGTCGTGAGAGTCGGGTCGGGTCCGGGGGGAGTGGGGTTTGGGTCCGATGTGGGGGGGGGTGGGTGGGAACGAGGGTCTGGTCCGGGGGCGAAGGGGGTGGGGGTCGGGAGGTTGAGTCGGGTCCGGTCTGGGGGAGGGTCGGGTCGAAGCAGGAGCTGGGCGTGGGAGGTGCAGCCTGATCCACGCAGCCCCAGTGAGGCTATTCGGCCAGGGCTAGGGGCTGCATGCTTCGGGCCCCTCCCACACAGTTTTGGGCGCCTGGAGCTACTGCACATGCGCGCCCACTGTAGCGCGCCTGTGCAGAAGTCCCGGCACTGTTTTCAGCGCAGGGACCTGGCTCCGCGCCACCCACAGCTCGTGCTGCGCCACGCCCAGCTCCAGAGGACCTGCAGGGAGCCGGAAAATCGTTAAGTATTTTTTAGGCGCACTTTCTGACGCGAAAAACGGCGTCCAGGTCAGGGCTGCGCCGTTCTAAGTGCGGCCCGAAACTTGGGCCCTAGTCTCCAGGTAATGTCTCCAAGTAATAACGCCTCAAGACTTAAAGTTTCCACTTCAGCTATGCAATGCACACATGCATTCAACCTATGCAGCTTGTGATGTACCAGCCATTTTCATTTTCTTGACATCCAAGTCTAATGCCATGTACCAGACTTACTCATTACCAACTGCTTAATCCAGGATTTAATGTGAAGAGCTTTGGGAAAACAGTGTGTCTGTTAGACTAATTTCTCCTTCAGGATGATGTGATAGATTGGTGTAAGGCAACTCTGCAATTGTTTTCTTTTTTGCCATAAATACATCTCTCTGCTTGTTCCTGGAGTTCACACATGGGCATCATGCATGTCTAAGAGTCCTGAACCTTACTTAACAGAGAATTGTTTCAACACATGTCATGTGTCATAAACCTAAACTGCTTTGGGACTTGCCCATTATTTAATCTGTAAGTTTAGACAACAAGGGCTAGAATTTCCTATCATTGACTATTTAAGGCTTGACTTGGCTCAGGCTTAGCTGAGTGACAGCATTCTCATCTTTGGCTCAGATGGTGATGGGTTCAACATTGTTAGATCTCTCAATTTCCAATGAAATACGAACTCCGATTGTAGTTTTAATGTAACTTTATTCTGGCAGCAGCAATAAGCTTCTGGCTTTAAGCCAGGCCTTTGTCCTTCTGAGACCACATGGCCAAAATGGCTGTACTTATACCTGGTTCAATTTACAGAAAAGAACTCGCCTTCTTTGACCTTATTGGCTCAATTGATAGTCTTTTAACCTTTAATTGGCTCGCTACCCAAGGTCCTAAAATGTCAAATTGATTGATGACTGAATGCAATGTGGTCTGCGTTTTCTTCAAAACTGCAGCCGGGCTGCAGAGCTTGAATTCTCTATCAATCCTCCCTTTGATTCTTTCACAAACTGAATCATAAAACATCAGCTATCACTGGTTAAACATTCTACAAAATAATTTCATACATGTTAATAGAGTTTCCTTCTAAAATTTGTTGATGTGTTTCGCCACATGTCTGGACTAGTAACTTCCACACAAATTTACACCAACCCAAACACAAATTTTAGAAGGAAACTCTATTAACATGTATGAAATTATTTTGTAGAATGTTTAACCAGTGATAGCTGATGTTTTATGATCGTGGCCACAATGGAAGTCTGGTTTTAGTAGGTTGATTAACCTTATTCCAATTTAATCCAAATCAATATCTTAATTCAACCAGTAAACAACCTTCCCTTAAGCACAACATACCCCTGTGCTACGTACAGACGGTCTGCTGGGACCTGCAAGGTGTCTCACATCTTGCTACAGCTGCCTGGTCGCAACAACATTTAATCAACATAAACAAACAACATAAAAGTAAAACAATTACAACAAATAGAATTAAACCTTCCACCAATGAAGTTCCTATTGAACCTAGCCATTCAGTGACTCCGCTCCACAAAGTGAATGATGGGGGTTGCTTAAGTTTTTCTACCTCCTTTTGGATATGCTTCGCTAAGTGGGTAATTTCTTCGGAGCTATCTGGCATATATGTGCAACACTCAGTTCCGAGTAGGGCGCAAGTACCTCCCTTTTCAGAATTCCGGGAGCAGTTACTATAATTCCCTTGCTACCCTACTATTTCCCTTTGGTGCAGAGGGTCGGCTAGTAAGAAGTAGGCAAATGCCTAGAATACCTACAGTCAGTAATACAGTAAATTTATATATTTTGGCAAAAAGTAATTGTCCTTATTAAATTTCAACTTCAGTTACAGGTGCTCGTTTAACGTGTGAAGCGTGGATCCAGGCTTTCTTTCCTTAGACTTTAACAGCTGCCTGGGTGATCAATAACACTTGATAAGGTCCCTCCCACTTGGCACCCAAAGGTTCTTTATGCAACTTTTTCACATACACCCAGACTCCTGGGATGATGTCGTGTCCTCCTTCAGGTGGATTACCCCAAGCTGCCGATACCTGTCGGGAAACAGAACTAATAGCATTGGCTAGGTTCTGACAGTATGATAACAAAGTGTCACTCATTAAGTGAACATCAGCTTTCCGTAAGTCAATAGTTCCTGGCAGCGACATGGGTCTTCCTGTTATAATTTCAAATGGGCTTAGACCTGTAGTTCTGTTCGGGGTTGCCCTAATACTACATAGCACTATTGGTAGTGCCTGGGGCCATGCTGTTCCTTCTTGGTGATATTTGGCAAGCTGTTGTTTCAGAGTTCGTTTCATTCACTCTACTTGTCCTGATGATTGTGGATGATAAGGACAGTGTAAATCCCACGTAATGTTCAGTAACCTACAGACTTCTTGGCAGACAGCACCTGTGAAGTGTGTTCCCTGATCTGAGTCAATGCTACTCGGGACTTCCCATCGGGGAATGTAATCCTTACACAAGACCTTTGCAGTGTGATTGGCTGTGGCTCTTTTAGTTGGGACAGCTTCTACCCATCTAGAGAATCTGTCGACCATGACAAGAATGTTAGTGTATCCTTGGCATGAAGGAAGAGATATATAATCAACCTGCAGATGCTGGAATGGTCCGACAGTGGCAGGGGGCCTCAGTTGGGGCATTACCGTGATAGGTCAAGAATTATTTTTCTGGCAGACCACACAGCGGTTTACTACCAGCTGGGCATGTTTTTTAAATCCCCGACCCCAGCAGCTTTTCTGCAACCATGCCGTCATCTGTTGTGAGGCCAAGTGTCCCCACGAGAGGATCTGTTGGGCTAAAAAAGGCATAAGCGTTTGTGGCGTGACTGGCTTGTCGGTAACTTTTTGTCTCCCGACACCATCTTCACATAGCTTCATTCCTGCCTCAATCCATGTCCATTTTTCCTCTCGGGAGCACTCGCCTTGCATTGTTTGAAGGTCTCGTGTCAGAGTCCTGAGTGCTTTCAATCTGCACATCTGTGTTGGTTCTTCTGGGGGAACGCCCTGTGAGGCGACATCTTTAGCTGCCTGGTCGGCTGGGGCATTTCCCTGTGCTTCTGTGGTATTTTTCTTGATATGGGCCTTACACTTCAGGATGGACACTTCCTGAGGTAATTGTATGGCCTCTAGTAAGTCTCGGACTTCTTTTCCATTTCGGATAGCTGTACCAGCAGCAGTGAGGAATCCCCTATTCCGCCATAACAAACCAAAGTCGTGAGCGACTCCAAAAGCATAACGCAAATCTGTGTAGATATTAGCTATCTGTCCTTCTGCTATTCGACATGCTTCTGACAGGGCCCGTAACTCGGCCTGTTGTGCTCACGTTCCTGAGGGTAAACATCCTTTTGCCACTATCTCATATAAGGTTGTAACTGCCCATCCTGCTTTTCTGGTACCATTGTCAACAAAGGAGGAACCATCTGTAAACAGGATGAGATCTGGGTTGTGCAGAGGCTCCTCTGCTGCTAAGGCTGCTTCTTCTGTTTCTTTTAAAATCTCCACACAGTCATGCTCTTCACATTCTCCCCCCTCTTGCTCCCTCGATTCTGACATCGGGAGCATAGTTGTGGGATTAACCGGGCTGGCCTGGGCGATATGGTGATTAGGAGCTTCCAAAACTGCTGTCCAGTGGGTCCATCTAGCTGCCGTCACCTGAAACATTCTATTCATAGACAGCAAAGCGTGTACGGTGTGGGGACACTTGACAATCAGCTTTTGGTCGAGGACTAGACCCGCAGTGATCATTACCGCTCGACATGTAGCTTCCATGGCCCTTCGGCAACTTCCCCATCCCAGGGCTACCGCATCCAGTTTTGTCGAATAATAGCCAATAGGTCTTTGCCGATCCCCATGTTCTTGTGTCAGAATAGCTGTCATGTATCCTTCTTTCTCATGGACAAACAGGGTAAATGGCTTACCACTGGCGGGGATTCCCAGAGCCGGTGCCGAACACAAAGCCTTTTTCAAACTCAGGAAGGCCTCTTGCTGTTCCTTAGTGAGGGTGATGGCTTCTTTAGAGGCACGTTTCCCCTTTAAGATATCATTCAGTGGCTGAGCAAGCTGTGTGAAGGAGTCAATCCAATTTCTGTTAAAGTTACACAATCCCAAAAAGGACCTTAGTTCCTGAATAGTGGTGGGTTTTTTAGCAGCCCGAATGGCTGCAGTTCTATCCTGGGTAAGTTCTCTCTTTCCTTGTGAAATCTTTTGTCCCAGGTATACAACCTCTTCTTGGGATATTTGTGCTTTGTCGATGCTGGCTTTATGTCCTTTCAGCCGAAGGTGGTCCAGCAAAGCTCGTAAATCTTGTTCATGCTGTTCTTCCGTGTTTGACGCTAGCAGGATATCGTCTACATATTGGATGACTGTGGATGACAGGGGAGGTAATTCTCGCAAATGGCTTTGTAAAGCCATGTGGAATAGCGTAGGGCTGTTGTGGAAACCCTGTGGTAACCGGGTCCAAGTATACTGTTGTCCTTGGACTGTGAAAGCAAACCACTGTCGAACCTCCGGTGCCAGAGGCACCGACCAAAATCCGTTGGCCATATCTATAACCGAGAAATATTTATGTTCCGGTTTGAGGGCATTAAAAATGGTGGAGGGATCTGTGACCAAAGGAGCTTTTTGATCAATACATTGGTTAGCTTTCCTATAATCGACAGTCAAACGCCAAGTCTCATTAGATTTCTGTACCGGCCACAAGGGGCTATTGGAGGAGCTATGCGTTTTAATAAGTACCTCTTGTTTCTCCAATTGCTGAATAACCGGTAAGATTCCCGCGATGGCAGTTGGACTGATGGGATACTGTTTAGTGCATGGAGGCTTGGTCCCGGTAAATGACGCAGGCTCCATCTGGAGTAGGCCACAATCATTCTTATCTTTAGCCCATATCGGGTGTTCCTTCAATTCTTCTTTCTTCAAAGTTCTAATTGACCATGTCACCCGACCATTCTCGAAATGCAACGATGAATCTATTTGGATTAGAACGTCCATTCCCAAAAGGGGTTGATCTACTGGGCCTATCCAGACCGGTGTGGTTAGTTCATGTGGACCCAGCCCTATACGTACCGGTGTTGTCCTTTTAATTTCCATTTTATGGCTCCCAACTCCATAGGCTGTACGTGCCCTACCATCCAACGGCAAAAAGTCTCCATATTGTAGAGGTAAGCATGTTAATTCCGTCCCTGTGTCTAAAAGACAGTCCACATCCTTACCGCCCACCCTCACAGTTATATATAGCCCATCTCCCCTTTGTTGTATTAGTGTGAGGAGGGGGGCCAGGGTGGGCTCTAATCGTTTTTTGCTATCCCAAGTAACTCCTTCTGTTGTTGTAATGCTTCTATGAGGTCGTTATCTTGTGACAAGCCTGGTTTGTTGGCTGAATTGTATCCCTGGCTGCGTCCTCTTCCCCGGCCGCGACCTTGCTGTTTTGTCCTGCACGTCTTGGCCCAGTGACCTTCTTTCCCACAATAATGACATTTTCCGGGTAATTTTCCGATCTAATTGGTTACATCGATCCACCAATGCTGCAAAGGTAGTTCCTCTACCTTCCCAGTCCGGTAACACTATCTTAAGCATTTTGAACAGTTCTGGCTTTAGACCTGCTATGATAGCTGCTTTCAGGGGTCCAAACACTTGTTCATCCATTTTCTCATCCGTATTATTCATACCCGAATATTCTAGCCACGTGCATCTAAACTGCTCGTCATACTCCAGGACCTCCTCTGTTCCTTTCTGTTGGCAGGCTGCAATTTTTCCCCAGTCTGTCTTGGCTGGACTGAAGGCTTGCAGCCAGTGTTTAATCGCCTCCCATCCTGCGTTTAATTCTTGCTCATCCTGCCCCAAAGCTTCTTCTACCTTGTCGTGCAATTTTATTCCTTGTGTTTTTAGCACCATTATTGTCAAAATTTGCACTCCGTCCCAGGGATGAAGTTGATACATATTTCTTAAGCGGTCCAATTGGTCCCACCTTTTTACTCCCCCTTTGGATTGGGCAATTCCTTGGACCATTTATCAATTTTCTCTGGGTCTGCTGGATCATGAACTAAATATTCTGCATACACTCTATTCTTCGTTTTTTTGGTTCCGCCCTCATCCGCAGTCTCTTCTGATTTGACTACAACTCGTCTTTTTTTAAATGGGGCAAAGCGCACCCCTAATTCTTCATCCTCCGACCCTGTATCATCGGAGGATTCAGAATCCGTATCTATTCCTCGGTCGTGTCTTCGGGTTTGCGCTTTTAATTTATCCAAACATGGGTGCCCTGGGAATTGACCGACACATTTTCCTTTTCCTATTACTGTCTCTTGACCGAATGATTTTTTCCATTCTTTAATTTCACCTTTAAGATCTTTAACTTCCGCTTCTGACTTTTCAAGTTCAAGTTTTTTCTGTCGCAGCTGTGCACAAACAGCTTGCAATTGGTCCTTTGTACTGGTCAGTTCTCGATCATGTTGGGAATGCATTATAATTTAATTCCGCTTTTGGATCTGTCCCATAACGGCTAGGGACCATCTAGTTCGCTCTTTATTTTTCATACGGGTCGTTGTTCCCCAGACCCTTTTAATCTCGTCCAAGGAGCATTATCCTTTGGAGGTTCCGTACTTTTGTTCGATCTTAATACAGGTTTTAGATAAGTTGAATTGTTGCTCTATGTATTCTTTCAACTGTTGGAGAATTTCATCTATCGAAACCTCAGGTGGTGCCTGCCCACCTTTTACAGTTGTAGGCAATTCTTTGCTCTTATCTCCTGCTGCCATAATACTGATTTCTTTACTGGGGTCTCGAGTCATAGGCTTTCCAGCCGATCAGTGGGTCGGTGATTAATTAATTAACACACCGCCGAAGTTAAACGTCGATGGGACCTCGAGCCGACTACCAACCGGAGGGTTCGCAAACCGGAGGCTTTTGGAATCGCGTAGAAGGAGAGGCGAATTTAGACTTTTGACCGAGGACTTTTATAAAGAGGAGTCCTTACCTTAGTATGTAGGTCCGATGTCCAAAATTCAGTTTCTTCCCTCAGCGATCGTGTTCGTGATGCCAAAATTGTTAGATCTCTTAATTTCCAATGAAATATGAACTCCGATTGTAGTTTTAATGTAACTTTATTCTGGCAGCAGCAACAAGCTTCTGGCTTTAAGCCAGGCCTTTGTCCTTCTGAGACCACATGGCCAAAATGGCTGTACTTATACCTGGTTCAATTTACAGAAAAGAACTCGCCTTCTTTGACCTTATTGGCTCAATTGATAGTCTTTTAACCTTTAATTGGCTCGCTACCCAAGGTCCTAAAATGTCAAATTGATTGATGACTGAATGCAATGTGGGCTGTGTTTTCTTCAAAACTGCAGCCGGGCTGCAGAGCTTGAATTCTCTATCAAAAATCCAGTCCAATGACTTGAGCACATAATCTAAACTGCACTTCAGTACAGCACTGAGGGAATGCTGCACTGTCGGAGGTGGTGTCTTTGTGATAAGATGTTATTCAGAGACCCCGTCTGCCCTTTCAGGTGGGTATAAAATAATAGAGGCATAATTTAAAGAAGAGTAGTGGAGTTTACCCGATGATTTTCAATTGTTTCCTGCTCATTTCTCAGATTGGAAAATGTGATGGGGTGGGCACCTCAGTTACTTCATCACAAATTGCTCTAAGATGGTTGCGGTGAACCACCATCTTGAATCGCTGCAATATTAACTGTGTGGGTTGATAGTTCACTTTGGAGGACATTAAACAATAACCAGGTAGCGTGGGACTGGAGTTACATGTAGGCCTGTCTGAACATGGGTGGCAGGTCACCCTTCTCTGAAGGACATTACCAAACCAGTAGAGTTTTACGACAATTCTGCATGGTCATTTTGTATTCCTAGTGCCAGCCCATAAATTACCAGATATATTCAATTCGATTCTGTGGTGGGTTTTAATGTATCACAGTGGGATTTGAAATCACATCCTCTGGATTCCAAATCCTGTACACTACTGCATCTATTAAATACATTTTGTTTTACAATCTTTGCCATGTCATGGACTCCAAACAATGTATTTAATATTTTGTGAGAAGGTTCTTTTAAAGTTTATCCCCACAGCCCATTGGTAACATAGAAACATAGAAAATAGGTGCAGGAGTAGGCCATTCGGCCCTTCTAGCCTGCACTGCCATTCAATGAGTTCATGGCTGAACATGCAACTTCAGTACCCCATTCCTGCTTTCTCGCCATACCCCTTGATCCCCCGAGTAGTAAGGACTACATCTAACTCCTTTTTGAATATATTTAGTGAATTGGCCTCAACAACTTTCTGTGGTAGAGAATTCCACAGGTTCACCACTCTCTGGGTGAAGAAGTTTCTCCTCATCTCGGTCCTAAATGGCTTACCCCTTATCCTTAGACTGTGACCCCTGGTTCTGGACTTCCCCAACATTGGGAACATTCTTCCTGCATCTAACCTGTCTAAACCCATCAGAATTTTAAACGTTTCTATGAGGACACCTCTCATTCTTCTGAACTCCAGTGAATACAAGCCCAGTTGATCCAGTCTTTCTTGATAGGTCAGTCCTGCCATCCTGGGAATCAGTCTGGTGAACCTTCGCTGCACTCCCTCAATAGCAAGAATGTCCTTCCTCAGGTTAGGAGACCAAAACTGTACACAATACTCCAGGTGTGGCCTCACCAATGCCCTGTACAACTGTAGCAACACCTCCCTGCCCCTGTACTCAAATCCCCTCGCTATGAAGGCCAACATGCCATTTGCTTTCTTAACCGCCTGCTGTACCTGCATGCCAACCTTCAATGACTGATGTACCATGACACCCAGGTCTCGTTGCACCTCCCCTTTTCCTAATCTGTCACCATTCAGATAATAGTCTGTCTCTCTGTTTTTACCACCAAAGTGGATAACCTCACATTTATCCACATTATACTTCATCTGCCATGCATTTGCCCACTCACCTAACCTATCCAAGTCGCTCTGCAGCCTCATAGCATCCTCCTCACAGCTCACACTGCCACCCAACTTAGTGTCATCCGCAAATTTGGAGATACTACATTTAATCCCCTCGTCCAAATCATTAATGTACAATGTAAACAGCTGGGGCCCCAGCACAGAACCTTGCGGTACCCCAATAGTCACCGCCTGCCATTCTGAAAAGTACCCATTTACTCCTACTCTTTGCTTCCTGTCTGACAACCAGTTCTCAATTCACGTCAGCACACTACCCCCAATCCCATGTGCTTTAACTTTGCACATTAATCTCTTGTGTGGGACCTTGTCGAAAGCCTTCTGAAAGTCCAAATATACCACATCAACTGGTTCTCCCTTGTCCACTCTACTGGAAACATCCTCAAAAAATTCCAGAAGATTTGTCAAGCATGATTTCCCTTTCACAAATCCATGCTGACTTGGACCTATCATGTCACCTCTTTCCAAATGCGCTGCTATGACATCCTTAATAATTGATTCCATCATCTTACCCACACCGATGTCAGGCTGACCGGTCTATGATTCCCTGTTTTCTCTCTCCCTCCTTTTTTAAAAAGTGGGGTTACATTGGCTACCCTCCACTCCATAGGAACTGATCCAGAGTCAATGGAATGTTGGAAAATGACTGTCAATGCATCCGCTATTTCCAAGGCCACCTCCTTAAGTACTCTGGGATGCAGTCCATCAGGCCCTGGGGATTTATCGGCCTTCAATCCCATCAATTTCCCCAACACAATTTCCCGACTAATAAGGATTTCCCTAAGTTCCTCCTCCTTACTAGACCCTCTGACCCCTTTTATATCCGGAAGGTTGTTTGTGTTCTCCTTAGTGAATACCGAACCAAAGTACTTGTTCAATTGGTCCGCCGTTTCTTTGTTCCCCGTTATGACTTCCCCTGATTCTGACTGCAGGGGACCTACGTTTGTCTTTACTAACCTTTTTCTCTTTACATATCTATAGAAACTTTTGCAGTCCGTCTTAATGTTCCCTGCAAGCTTCTTCTCGTACTCCATTTTCCCTGCCCTAATCAAACCCTTTGTCCTCCTCTGCTGAGTTCTAAATTTCTCCCAGTCTCCGGGTACGCTGCTATTTCTGGCCAATTTGTATGCTACTTCCTTGGCTTTAATACTATCCCTGATTTCCCTTGATAGCCACGGTTGAGCCACCTTCCCTTTTTTATTTTTACGCCAGACAGGAATGTACAATTGTTGTAGTTCATCCATGCGGTAATCAGTTAAAATTCCAGAATATTTGATTGGTAAGTATCTCTCTTTTTCTTTTTAATTAGATTTTAATTAGATAAGTCTAATTAGAGGGATGGCAGGGGAGCTTAGTCCCATGGAGTGCACATCCTGCGGCTTGAAGTCCTGTGCGCTTCGCGCAAGTTAGACACCCATGTGTGCAGGAGGTGTCTTCAGCTTCAACTACTTGAGCTCCACGTTTCGGAGCTTGAGCGGCGGCTGGAGTCAATATGGTGCATCCACGAGGCTGAGAGCTACGTGGATAGCATGTTTCAGGATGCGGTCATCCCACAGCTTAAAAGCGTGCAGGCAGAGGGTAAGTGGGTGACCACCAGACGAAGTAAGAACGCTAGGCAGGTAGTGCAGGAGTCCTCCAATGAGTCCATCTCGCTTTCAAACTGATATTCACCTGAGTATCGGTGAGGGCGATGGTGCCTCTGGGGAGTGCAGCCAGAACCAATTCCAGGGCACCACAGGAGGTTCAGCTGCACAGGGGGTGGGACGAAGAATAAAAGAGCTCTAGTGATAGGAGATTCTATAGTTAGGGGAACAGAGAGGCATTTCTGCGGCCGCAGATATGACTCCAGCAAGGTATGGTGCCTCCCTGGTGCCAGGGTCAAGGATGTCACAGAGTGGACGCAGGGCATTCTGAAGGGAGAGGGTAAACAGCTAGAGGTCATGGTCCATATCGGGACCAATGACATAGGTAGAAAGAGGGATGAGGTCCTACAGGCAGATTTAGGGAGCTAGGAAGAAAATTAAAGGGTAGGACCTCAAAGATAGTAATTCTCCGGGTTACTATCGGTGCTATGTGCTAATGAGTATAAGAATCGAAGGATAGAGAGGATGAACATGTGACTGGAGAGTTGGTGTAGGAGGGAGGGCTTTAAATTCTTGAGGCATTGGGACCTCTTCTGGGGGAGATGGGACCTGTACAAATCGGACGGGTTGCACCTCAACAGCGCCGGGACCAATATCCTCGCGGAGAGTTTTGCTAGTGCTGTTGGGAAGAATTTAAACAACCTGGGGGATGGGAACCTGAGAACAAATTCAATAGCGAAGGAAGTAAAGCAGGATAGCAAGAATTTAGAAAGCGAATCTGTAAGACAGAGGAAACAAGGGTTAGTAAGTAGTACTCAAGGAAGTCTTCCTAAATGGTATATACTTTAATGCAAGGAGTATAGCGAATAAGGCGGATAAGCTAAAAGCACAAGTAGATACTTGGGAGTATGACATTATAGCCATTACAGAGACATGGTTGAAAGAGGGCAGGTTTGGCAGATCAATATTTCTGGTTACAGGATTTTTAGACAAGACAGAGAGCGGGGTAAAAAGGGGGGGTGGTGTCACGGTATTGATTAAAGAAACTATTACAGCAGTGAGGAGGGATGATAAGTTAGAGGGATCATCAAATGAGGGCATATGGGTCGAATTGAAAAATAAAAAAGGAGCGATCACACTGCTGGGTGTGTATTATTGAGCCCCAAACAGTGGGAGGTAGAGGAGCAAATATGTAGACAAATTGCTGTGAAGACCAAAAACCATAGGGTAGTAATAGTACGGGATTTTAACTATCCTAATATTGATTGGGACAAATATAGTGTGAAGGGTATAGAGGTTGCAGAATTCTTAAAATGCTTTCAAGAGACCTTTTTCAGTCAGTATGTAACAAGCCCAACATGAGAGGGGGCGGTTTTGGATTTAGTTTTAGGAAATGAAGCTGGGCAGATTGAAGGGGTGGGTATTAATGGGAGAGCGCTTGGGTGCCAATGACCATAATTCAGTCAGATTCAAGTTAGTTATGGATAAGGACAAGGACAGGCCTGGAATAAAAGTCCCAAATTGGGGAAAAGCTAACTTTACTAAATTGAGGAGTGATTTAGCCACAGTGGACTGGAACAGCTACTTGTGGGTAAATCAGTGTCAGAACAGTGGGAGGCATTCAAGGAGGAGATCCGGAAGTCTCAGGCCAAACATATGCCCTTAAAGAAAAAGGGTGGGCATAACAATTCTAGAACCCCCTGGGTCTAAGGACTTACAGGGGAGGATAAAGAAAAAAAATGAAGCTTATGTCATATACTGATGGTTGAATACTATAGAATCTTTGGAGTAATATAGAAAGTTAAGAGGTAAAATTAAAAAGGATATTAGGAATGCTAAGAGAGAGCATGAAAAATTCTTGGCTAGTAAAATTAAGGAAAACCCTAAGATGTTCTATCAATATATTAAGAGCAAGAGGGTAACTAAAGAAAGGGTAGGGCTTATTAGAGACCATAATCTTTTTGTGGAGGCAGAAGATGTTGGTAAGGTTCTTAATGAATACTTTGCATCTGTTTTCACAAAGGAAAGGGGCAATGTAGATACTGCTATCGAGGAGGAGTGTGAAATTCTGGATGAAATAAACATAATGAGAGAGGAGGTATTAAGGGGTTTAGCAGCTTTGAAAGTAGATAAGTCCCCAGGTCCAAATGAAATGCATCCCAGGCTATTGAGCGAAGTAAAAGAGGAAATAGCAGAGGCCTTGACCATCATTTTCCAGTCCTCTTTGGATTTGGGCATGGTACTGGAGGACTGCGAATGTGGTATCCTTGTTTAAGAAGGGAGAAAAGGATAGGCCGAGTAATTACAGGCCTGTCAGCCTAACCTCAGTGGTGGGAAAATTATTGGAAAAAATCCTGAAAGACAGGATAAATCTACATTTGGAAAGGTGAAGGATTAATTAGGGACAGTCAGCACGCATTTGTTAAGGAAAGATCGTGTTTGACTAACCTGATTGAATTTTTTGAGGAGGTAACCAAGAGGGTTGATGAGGGTAGTGCGTACGCTGTAGTGTATATGGACTTTAGCAAAGCTTTTGATAAGGTTCCACACGGCAGACTGGTCATGAAGGTTAAGGGCCATGGGATCAAGGCAAAGTGGATCCAAAATTGGCTTAGAGGTAGGAAGCAAAGGGAATGGTTGATGAATGTTTTTGTGACTGGAAGGATGTTTCCAGTGGGGTTCCGCAGTGCTCAGTACTAGATCCCTTGCTTTTTGTGGTATATATCAATGATTTAGATTTGAATATATGGAGTATGATTAAGAAGTTTGCAGATGACGCTAAAATTGGCTGTGTGGTTGATAATGAAGAGGAAAGTCATGGACTGCAGGAGGATATCGATCTACTAGGTCAGGTGGGCAGAACAGTGGCGAATGGAATTAAATTCAGAGAAGTGTGAAGTAATGTACTTGGGGCTAATAAGGAAAGGGTATACACATTAAGCAGTAGGCCACTTAATAGTGTAGATGAACAAAGGGACCTTGGAGTGCTTGTCCACAGATCCCTGAAAGTAGCAGGCCAGGTGGATAAGGTGGTTAAGAAGGCATACGGAATGCTTGCCTTTATTGGCCGAGGCATAGAATACAAGAGCAGGGAGGTTATGCTTAAATTGTTTAATACTCTGGTTAGCCCACAGCTGGAGTACTGCGTGCAGTTCTGGTCGACGTATTATAGGAAGGACGTGATTGCACTAGAGAGGGTGCAGAGGAGATTTACTAGAATGCTGCCTGGAATAGAGAATCTTAGCTATGAGGACAGATTGGCTAGGCTGGGTTTGTTCTCATTGGAACAGAGGAGGTTGACAGGTGACTTTATTGAGGTGTACAAAATTTTGAGGGGCCTGGATATAGTGGATAGAAAGGGCCTATTTCCTTTAGTGGAGAGGTCTATTATGAGGGGGCATAGTTTTAAGGTGGAAGGTGGAGGGTTCAGAGGGGACTTGGGGGAGGGGGGGGCTTCTTCCCGCGGAGGGTTGTGGGGGGTCTGGAACTCGCTGCCTGGAAGGATGGTGGATGCAGAAACCCTCACCACATTTAAAGGGTGCTTAGATGGGCACTTAAAGTGCCGTAACCTGCAGGTTACAGACCTAGAGCTGGTAATTGGGATTAGACTGGATAACCTTTTGTTGGCTGGCGCAGATACGACGGTAAGTACTGCAGGGAATCGAATATGGACAGGGTGATCTCCTGGGCTAGTTTCGATCGCCTGGATGGGTCGGAAAGGAATTTTCCCAGATTTTTTTTCCCCAATTGGCCTGGGTTTTTATCTGGTTTTTGCCTCTCCCAGGAGATCACATGGCTCCGGTTGGAGTGGAGTGTAGAATATTTTAGTGTAAGGGGTGTTGCATAGTTGGGCCGGATGCTTTTTACCTTTCTGCCACTGTTCATTGTTCATAGGTTTATTTGTAACCTTCAGGGCTGCTGACCGAGGGCCGTGCAGCTCTTTGTCGGCCGGCGTGGACACGATAGGCCGAAATGGCCTCCTTCTGCGTTGTAAATTTCTATGTTTCTAGTTTCTATCTATTTAACCGTGTAGCTAATTAGCTAGTCATGGTATAGTTCCAGTTTCCCCACAGCACAGATGCCATGATGTTTCATGGAGGATTTGGTTATCTTTATCCATACATCCTTAAACCCTTCAGTTGCATTTCTAAGTAAATAATTAACCAGTTCCTTTTAAAATACTTAGTCAACATAGTTTTAATTGCTGGGAGTCTGTTTCACATATCTACAAAAATGAGGTGAACCATTCTTCTAGTTTCTAGTTTCATTTGATGTTTTTAATTTTGAAATTGTGTACTGCATCTCCGCGACCAGAAGCAATAACCTGCTCACATTACATCATAGAAACATAGAAAAGAGGTGCAGGAGTAGGCCATTTGGCCCTTCGAGCCTGCACCGCCATTCAACAAGATCATGGCTGATCACCCACCCCAGCACCTCCCCCCCCACGCCCACTCCAGCCCCCCGACCCCCAGCCGCAAGGACCACATCCAACTTCCTCCCGAACACATCCAATGAATTGGCATCAACAACTCTCCGCGGCAGGGAACCCCACAGGCCAACAACTCCTCGAGTGAAGAAGTCGCTCCCAATCCCAATCCCAGCCCCAAACAGCCCACCCCCCATCCCAAGAGCGTGCCACTACCCGGCTCCAGACCCACACTACACCGGGAACACTCAACCCGCACCCAACCCGCCCCGTCCCGTCAGAATCCTTCCCAAATGCCGAACACCCCCGGATGTCAAGTCCCAGCCCCGGCCACCCCGAAGCCACGCACCCGCGACGCCAACCACACCACATCCACCAACCACCATCTGCGCAGTCAATCCATCCACCCCACTCCGAACACTCCCCGCACCGAGGCACAGAGCCCCCAGGCCCGCCCCTCCAACACACTTCGCCCCCCCCAGACCTTCACTGCAATGTGGCCCCTTCTGTCCCCCGCCCTGGGTTTCTCCGCCCCCCCCCCCACCTCCACCACTCTCCCCTCCATCCCCCGCCCCTGTCTCCCCATATCTTCCCATCTTGGGGGCGGTAACCTTCTGGGGCAGGGAATTTTAGCCCCCAGCGTGGAAGTCCTGCTCCCGCCGCAGAATTGGCATTACCACTCCTCAATGGAAGCGGATTGCAATTTCCCACACTCCACCTCCTTTGGGGGCAGTTACCGGGGCACGACTGGATGCTCCTCTGACAGTTTGAACTGGTGCTCTCCACTCTCTGTCCTGTGCCAGTTGGAACTGGTGCTCTCCACTCTCTCTCCTGTGACAGTGGGAACTGGTGCTCTCCACTCTCCTGTCCTGTGACAGTTGGAACTGGTGCTCTCCACTCTCTCTCCTGTGACAGTTTGAACTGGTGCTCTCCACTCTCTGTCCTGTGACAGTTGGAACTGGTGCTCTCCACTCTCTCTCCTGTGACAGTTGGAACTGGTGCTCTCCACTCTCTGTCCTGTGACAGTTTGAACTGGTGCTCTCCACTCTCTGTCCTGTGACAGTTGGAACTGATGCTCTCCACTCTCTCTCCTGTGACAGTTGGAACTGGTGCTCTCCACTCTCTGTCCTGTGACAGTTTGAACTGGTGCTCTCCACTCTCTGTCCTGTGACAGTGGGAACTGGTGCTCTCCACTCTCTGTCCTGTGACAGTTTGAACTGGTGCTCTCCACTCTCTGTCCTGTGACAGTTGGAACTGGTGCTCTCCACTGTCTGTCCTGTGACAGTTGGAACTGGTGCTCTCCACTCTCTCTCCTGTGACAGTTGGAACTGGTGCTCTCCACTCTCTCTCCTGTGACAGTTTGAACTGGTGCTCTCCATTCTCTCTCCTGTGACAGTTTGAACTGGTGCTCTCCACTCTCTCTCCTGTGACAGTTTGAACTGGTGCTCTCCACTCTCTGTCCTGTGACAGTTTGAACTGATGCTCTCCACTCTCTGTCCTGTGACAGTTTGAACTGGTGCTCTCCACTCTCTCTCCTGTGACAGTTTGAACTGGTGCTCTCCACTCTCTCTATCCTGTGACAGTTTGAACTGGTGCTCTCCACTCTCTCTCCTGTGACAGTGGGAACTGGTGCTCTCCACTCTCTCTCCTGTGACAGTGGGAACTGGTGCTCTCCACTCTCCTGTCCTGTGACAGTTTGAACTGGTGCTCTCCACTCTCTGTCCTGTGACAGTTGGAACTGGTGCTCTCCACTCTCTGTCCTGCGACAGTTGGAACTGGTGCTCTCCACTCTCTCTCCTGTGACAGTTTGAACTGGTGCTCTCCACTCTCTCTCCTGTGTCAGTTGGAACTGGTGCTCTCCACTCTCTGTCCTGTGACAGTTTGAACTGGTGCTCTCCACTCTCTCTCCTGTGTCAGTTGGAACTGGTGCTCGCCACTCTCTGTCCTGTGACAGTTTGAACTGGTGCTCTCCACTCTCTCTCCTGTGACAGTTTGAACTGGTGCTCTCCACTCTCTCTCCTGTGTCAGTTGGAACTGGTGCTCTCCACTCTCTGTCCTGTGAAGGTTGGAACTGGTGCTCTCCACTCTCTGTCCTGTGACAGTTGGAACTGGTGCTCTCCACTCTCTCTCCTGTGACAGTTTGAATTGGTGCTCTCCACTCTCTGTCCTGTGACAGTTGGAACTGGTGCTCTCCACTCTCTGTCCTGTGACAGTTGGAACTGGTGCTCTCCACTCTCTCTCCTGTGACAGTTGGAACTGGTGCTCTCCACTCTCTCTCCTGTGACAGTTGGAACTGGTGCTCTCCACTCTCTGTCCTGTGACAGTTGGAACTGGTGCTCTCCACTCTCTCTCCTGTGACAGTTGGAACTGGTGCTCTCCACTCTCTCTCCTGTGACAGTTGGAACTGTTGCTCTCCACTCTCTGTCCTGGAACAGTTTGAACTGGTGCTCTCCACTCTCTGTCCTGTGACAGTTGGAACTGGTGCTCTCCACTCTCTCTCCTGTGACAGTTTGAATTGGTGCTCTCCACTCTCTGTCCTGTGACAGTTGGAACTGGTGCTCTCCACTCTCTGTCCTGTGACAGTTGGAACTGGTGCTCTCCACTCTCTGTCCTGCGACAGTTGGAACTGGTGCTCTCCACTCTCTCTCCTGTGACAGTTTGAACTGGTGCTCTCCACTCTCTCTCCTGTGTCAGTTGGAACTGGTGCTCTCCACTCTCTGTCCTGTGACAGTTTGAACTGGTGCTCTCCACTCTCTCTCCTGTGTCAGTTGGAACTGGTGCTCGCCACTCTCTGTCCTGTGACAGTTTGAACTGGTGCTCTCCACTCTCTCTCCTGTGACAGTTTGAACTGGTGCTCTCCACTCTCTCTCCTGTGTCAGTTGGAACTGGTGCTCTCCACTCTCTGTCCTGTGACAGTTGGAACTGGTGCTCTCCACTCTCTGTCCTGTGACAGTTGGAACTGGTGCTCTCCACTCTCTCTCCTGTGACAGTTTGAATTGGTGCTCTCCACTCTCTGTCCTGTGACAGTTGGAACTGGTGCTCTCCACTCTCTGTCCTGTGACAGTTGGAACTGGTGCTCTCCACTCTCTCTCCTGTGACAGTTGGAACTGGTGCTCTCCACTCTCTCTCCTGTGACAGTTGGAACTGGTGCTCTCCACTCTCTGTCCTGTGACAGTTGGAACTGGTGCTCTCCACTCTCTCTCCTGTGACAGTTGGAACTGGTGCTCTCCACTCTCTCTCCTGTGACAGTTGGAACTGTTGCTCTCCACTCTCTGTCCTGGAACAGTTTGAACTGGTGCTCTCCACTCTCTGTCCTGTGACAGTTGGAACTGGTGCTCTCCACTCTCTCTCCTGTGACAGTTGGAACTGGTGCTCTCCACTCTCTGTCCTGTGACAGTTGGAACTGGTGCTCTCCACTCTCTCTCCTGTGACAGTTGGAACTGGTGCTCTCCACTCTCTCTCCTGAGACAGTTGGAACTGGTGCTCTCCACTCTGTCCTGTGACAGTGGGAACTGGTGCTCTCCACTCTCCCGTCCTGTGACAGTTGGAACTGGTGCTCTCCACTCTCTCTCCTGTGACAGTTGGAACAGGTGCTCTCCACTCTCTCTCCTGTGACAGTTTGAACTGGTGCTCTCCACTCTCCCGTTCGGTGACAGTTGGAACTGGTGCTCTCCACTCTCTGTCCTGTGACAGTTGGAACTGGTGCTCTGCACTCTCTGTCCTGTGACAGTTGGAACTGGTGCTCTCCACTCTTTGTCCTGTGACAGTTGGAACTGATGCTCTCCACTCTCCGTCCTGCGACAGTTGGAACTGGTGCTCTACACTCTCTGTCCTGTGACAGTTGGAACTGGTGCTCTCCACTGTCTGTCCTGTGACAGTTTGAACTGGTGCTCTCCACTCTCTGTCCTGTGACAGTTGGAACTGGTGCACTCCACTCTCTGTCCTGTGACAGTTTGAACTGGTGCTCTCCACTCTCTCTCCTGTGACAGTTGTAACTGGTGCTCTCCACTCTCTGTCCTGTGACAGTTGTAACTGGTGCTCTCCACTCTCTCTCCTGTGACAGTTGTAACTGGTGCTCTCCACTCTCTGTCCTGTGACAGTTGGAACTGGTGCTCTCCATTCTCTGTCCTGTGACAGTTGGAAATGGTGCTCTCCACTCTCTCTCCTGTGACAGTTGGAACTGGTGCTCTCCACTCTCTGTCCTGTGACAGTTGGAACATGATGCATTAATATTTTTAAGATCTTTTTAAAGGCACTAAGCCTCGATTCATACGAACATAGGAAAGTAAAATTGAAAAAGATCAGCTGGTCTGAGTCTGCGCCATTCAGCTGTGTTACAACGCAGCAACACAACTTCCAATTCAAGGCCCAATTACTGTTAAGCATTTTCTTTGGTTTATTTTCTTAATCCCCGGCTTTCAAGAAATGCAAACAAAACAAATTGAAAAGCTTTTTCCTATGCATCAGTATAATTTTTAATGTAGAGTTGCTGAAAAAAAACTGGCAATGTACTCGACTTGATTTCACTTATAACAGCTTCACATGGACTCGATACTGTCACAGAATGGTCCACTCAATTAGAAAGAAGTCGTAAAACATACGATAGAGAGAGTATTTTATATGAATCCTGAGTTAATAGAGATATGTGAGCTAAATGTGTCAAAAATGTAGTAGTGAGCTGTATGTCACAGATAAGATATTCAGTATGATTTCTGTAATAAGGAAATTCTGAATAATGTGCTGCATCAGAATAGTGGTATATTTGAGAGTGAGAAGAATGTAACAAAAAATGTACTTCACATGGATTGCCCACTGAAGAGGCTGTTGCAAACAATATGAGGTTGCATCAAAAGTTGTAGTAAGCCAGCGAGTGCAATAATAAGCGCCGTGTTTAAAAAGAAGTACCTGCATTTTCCTCTTGAGTGGGCAATCCAAGTTACTGTCAGCAAGAAATTTGCCTAGGTGCTGCAGCTAATACTAGAGTCAATAAGTACTAGAATAGATGTTTAAATGAGCCCTGGTTGGAGATCTGCTGCTGTTTATGGTCGTTCGGTTTGCTGGCTGAGCAGCTAAGTAAGCATTATGTTGGAACAAGATAAATTTCTTTATTGTGTACTCCTTTCCAACTTCTCTTTGAACATGTGGCTGGAGTGTATCTCACTCTGAGGGCAGTACTCTAGCTGTTGTAATTCTCTGTGCAAACTTGGTCTTTGTTTGCATTTTAAAACATGGTTAAAAAAAATCTCAAAATATAGGCAATTGAAAAAGAAATATTAGAATTTATCAGGCCAAGGTATGTACTGGGATCTTTCTTGTTGAAACAGTTTGTTATGAAGAGATAAAAGTACATTGGAGAGTGTTATAATGAAGGGCTACTGTATATTTTCTGCTCATCCCTGTTAAACTCATAATTTTTTAAATTTACATTATTATTGTACCGTTCCCAATTAACAGTTCTGTGTCATTATTTGGCTATAAAATAAATCGTAATGTTTCTTTCCCTTAATTACTGACTGTGGTCTACTTGTCTTGCCTTTTTTCTTGTATTTGATAATATTTTTACTCGTGCTGTCATCTTAACAACTTACCCATTTTCATGCATTTGTGAAGTAAAACATCTACCATTGAGACGTGTATGTGAAAACATAACAAGCATTTAATTTAAAGCCTTTCTTTAAGATGAGTTTCATGATCAGTATCCCTTTCAAAAATTATGTGATAGAATTTCCTTTAAGACCCAACAGAAATCAACAAAAGTGGATGGAACAAAATAAAAAGAGATTAACATTATTTACTGTTCTTTGCAATTATCTATTTAAAAGGGATCACCATGGTGAGTTTTCTTTAAAAAAAGATTCTTTGCATCGGTACTAATTTGAATAGAAACCTACTATAATTGCATTTAATATTCCACTTCTATAATTTTGTTAAAACAATATATGCTGTTGACATAATTGGGAGGGAGGCATAACTGAGCTCAACAGTATGAAACAGTTGTGTAAAGGTATAAAGCTATAATTTAATGTTTGCGACAATGCAAATACCTATTTCATTCGTATGATATTCCTCTCTTGAACAGAGGTATTAACCCAACTAAAATGAATGGGTCAAAATCTCTTTTAAAAGTAGTGGGTAAGCATAGTTTGCACTTTAGTTATTTTAATTGTACATGCTTATTTGCGTCTCTCATACCTTTGCATCTCTCATACTTTTGACCGCAGTAACACTACTGAGACAGTTTCCCCGTCAATGAATGAAGTTGCATTTATATATTGCCTTTTATGCTCTTAAGATATCCCCAAGTGCTTCACAGCTAATGAATTACTTTTGAGTTGTGATCACTGTTACTATGTAGATAAAGATGACAGCTAGTTCCCACAAACAGCAATAAGATAAACGAACAGTTAATTTACTTGGGTTAGTTGAGGGAAACTCCCCTGCTTTTTTTCAAATGGTACTATGGGATCCCATACATTTATGTGAATAGGAAAATGGGACCTCAGTTTAACATTTTAAAGTTTTACCAGAAATAATATAACACTCCATCAGTATTGCACTGAAGTGACAGCCCAGATTTTGTGCTGAAGTCTCAGAGTGAGGCTTCTGACTCAAAGGTGAGACTATTCGCCACTGAGTCAAGGTAACATTTAATTATCATCAGCACTCGTTACTTAAATAGACAAATTAACGTAAAGTGACAGAAAAAAACTAATGGATCTTAAAGGAAATTTCCTCTGGGTATTGTGTGTGGTGAAGTTGGAAATGCATTTATTTCTACTCGTAACTTTTTTACCTCTGCAAAGCATGGTTCTCAAACATCACGGCAATGTCCAGAGGCGTCTTATTGCCCTACAGTCGTGATCTACACTCAGTTAGGTTAAGTAAATATTGTATCCAAATGCAAAGACTTTTTACTTGGTGGCTTTCTGTTAAATCAGTGTGTCGGTGATAGATAAATTAATTAGTTTCCATTGACATTAAAACAAAATGGTAAAGGTATGTACAGTGTTTTTTTTATTAAGTTAGTTAGTCTCATTTTGAGAGGTATTCTTCATAAACTTGAGTATCTCCAGCATCTGTTGGACACTGGTTTAAAATTTTGTTATATGGGATTCATGTTGCAGCAGTTTTAGTCTATAATGTCCTACTTCAGTTTAGATCATTAGTGTCCTAGGGATCCTATTTTGTCAGGTACCCGCCATTTCTGTGATTTTTCGGTTGACAGATCCACCCCTCAGAAGACCATTGATGACAGAGGTATCCCTGGGACTGAGCTGGAGGAGTCTTTTTGCTGGATATTCCCACTTCCTTGGCTCAGTCTGGACCCAGCATATTGCTGGAGGCTGATGTGCTGAATGAAATGAGGCACACTGACCTATAAATAAGGGCCAATAGATCCCACCGAGGGGTCCAAATGAGGGGAATGGACTGAACCCCTGCAAAAAGGCCAACTTTTTTACTATACCAAAAGTCTGTTTAACGGGCTAAATGGGGCATAACTTCGGTCTTGTGGGAGAAGGGGCCTGATCACCACATACCCACAGTAGGCAGGCGGGGAGGTGGGTGCAGTTTCTGGTCTTGTGCATAGGCAGGTGCCAGTAGTGGCATGGTTTCTCACTTGCTCCATGCTCATTAGGTACCCTCCCACTGGCCCTACGCACTCTGGTGGGGAATCTGGAGGGCACCTACGGGTGTGATCCTGACGCAACAGCTGTAATTGCAACATGGATTTTCTGAGCCTCTCCAGCAGACTGATTTAGGCAATCTTGACCGTTATTTGTGTTCAATGTTGCAAGGACCAAAAGCAATAATTCACTAAGTAGTGCATAACCAAGTGAACTTCTGTATATCAACAGGGACGAAGCCTGGAGAAGGTTAAAGGTCATTCCAATTGTTCCAGAACTGTTGCCTGGATGTCTCTCCGACTCCAATGATATTTACATGGCTATATGTAGCAATCGCACAAATTTACTATTGCTAGTATCAGGGCTATATTGCAGCACACAACAATAGCTTTGGCAGAATAGATCTGACAGCTGATGTTTCCAGGAACTTCCATCTCTAAAATTGTACTACTTTGATATGCTCCTATTGCTTGCGGGGATGCCTTGTGAAATCTTTATTATTCTCTATTATCCTCTTTACACTATCATGCTACTTATCCATTCCAAGTAACACCGACTCACCAAAACTTGTTCTCTGATGCTCATTTCAAGTTTCACCAGAACCACTCAGTTCTAGATCCCGTCAGAGCCTTGATCCAGATATGGATGCAAAAGCCGAATGCCAGAGGCAAGCATGGAGAAGTGAGAGTAGCTGCCTGGACATGAAAGATTTGACTTAAGTATGGCACTAGCAAAACTGTGGTCAATGGGAGTCAAGGGGAACAGACTGCAATAACAGGAGTCACACAAAGAATAATGGTTGTGGTTGCTGGAGGCCAGTCATCAAAGCCTCAGGACATTTCTGCTTGAGTTCTTCAGGGAAGTGTACTTGACCCAACAATCGTCAGCAGCTTCATCCTTCCATTATCAGGTCAGGAGCGGAGCTGTTCACTGGTGATTCTACAGTGTGCAGCTCCATTCACAACTCCAATAATAAAATAAACCATGCCATCCTTAACCAAGACTTGGACAGCATCCAGGCGTTGGCTGACAAGTGGCGGTTAATATCATACTATGTGAATGCCAGGTAATGACAATCTCCCAACCAAAAAAGCCCAACCATCTACTCCTGACCTTCAGTAGCATTAGCATTAAATGAGATCCTACTATCTATACTCTGGGGTGACCATTGACCAAAAGCTTAACTGGACTAGCCTTTGAACATTGTAGCTACAAAAGCAGGGCAGAAGCTGGATATTTTGTGACCAGTTGCTCATTTTCTGACCCCCTTCAAAGCCATCAATTCAGGAGTGTGGATCCACTTGCCTGGTCAGGTACTGTAGCTTGGTGGTTATGTTACTGGAGTAGTAATTCAGAGAATGCGAGTTCAACTTCCACTCTGGCTTTGTGAAAATTTTAATTCAGTTTATTAAAAAAAATCTGGTGTTTAAAAAAACTGGTGGTAGTAAAAATGACCATGAAGCTTTTAGATTGTCATTAAAACCCAACAGGTTCACTATTGTCCCATAAGAGAAAGGAAGCTGCCATCCCAATATGGTCTATTTGTGACTCCAGACCCACACCAAGATGGTTGACTCTTACATTTTAACCAAAGTTACTTCATGTGAGATATAGATCCTTTCAGAAATGGGTATGATAGAAATTGCACTTTGTGCTTAACTGTGTCCATAACTATCATACCCTTTAACAATTTTAAAATGTAGTAATTTCATAAGTGACGTTATACAAGCAAGCCTTCAGTTGGGCATGGAATGGTTCTCATGCAGTTTACAAAAAAATTCAAATAAATACTTTTAAATTATCTGATTTTGATTTACAGGCATATAAAACTACTGAACTTACTGCTTTATTTTGTATTGCAGAGATATATTTTCTTAATCCCACAGGTAACTAATATCAATGAAAATAATATAAACAACAAGGAAAAACGGAAAGAAAGAAAATAAAAAAATTTTTAAGTGAAAGTTTTGATTTTGTTTTTTGCACAAACAGCCAGTAAACCGCTTTAAAGTTGTTTTCCTTTTGTATTCTCCTTATCAAGATATTTATACATTCGCAAGTATAAACTCACATGCACATACTCCTGCAAAGAGTGCATTGGCTAGATTAAATCAAAATGAGTTTTCATTATGAATACTTCTGGTCATGTTTTTTTAAACTTGCAAAAGAGTTTCAACCAAATATATAAGGAAGAAGTACAATAATTGTATAACGGCATAATACCTTGTTTTGTTTTTATTGTAAATGCACTATAATCTTGCCCTGCCAGCCCTTCCGGTACTTTTCAAACAAGAGCTTCAGAACAAGGAAGCTGAAGAAGGCAGCAACACCACTCTACACTGTGAGCTTACTAAGCCTGATGCTCCCGTAGAGTGGAGAAAGGGAACTGAGGTGCTTCATCCCAGTGACAAGTTTAAAGTAAAGCAAAAGGGACCTGTTGCTGAATTGTTAATCTGCAACCTGAAACTTGAAGATACGGGAGAATATACCTGTGATTCAGGAGATCAACAGACCACAGCTTCCCTTAAAGTGAAAGGTATGGAAAAATATTTTTTGTAATGATAACTAATTTATTCAGACGATACGAATACAACTATTCACTTGTTGTCTACCTACCTTTACTTTTAAGCAATAGGTTTATGAACTTGTGTTCGATTTAATTATAATTGGATTAAAATAACATAACCTAAAAGAGAATCCAAAGGTCTTCCATCGGCATATTAACAGTAAAAGGGTTGTCAGAGGAGCAGTGGGGCCGATTAGGGACCAAAATGGAGAACTATTGGTGGAGGCAGACTGCATGGCTGAGGGACTAAATGAGTATTTTGCATCGGTGTTCACCAGGGAAGAGGACTTGGCCAAAGCTGTGGTAAACAAGGGGGTTGCTGGGATACTGGATGAGATAAAAATAGATAAAGAGGAGGTACTAGAAAGGCTGGCGGTAGTTAAAGTGGATGAGTTACCCGATCCGGATGGGATGCATCCTCGGTTGCTGAGGGAAGTAAGGGTAGAAATTGCCGAGGTGCTGACCACAATCTTCCAAACCTCCTTAGATACAGGGGTGGTGCCAAAGGACTGGAGGATTGCAAAGGTTACACCCTTGTTCAAAAAAGAGGAGGGATAAACCCGGCAATTATTCTTCTTAGGCAGTCCCCCGGAATTAAGGATGACTTGTTTCCACACTAAACTGAGTTCGAAGGTGACTGATAAGACCAATGCGGGATCTACAGTCTCTGTCACAGGTTTGGGCAGATGGTGGTTGGAGGGACGGGTGGATGGGGTGCTTGATTTGTCGTATGCTCCTTCCGCTGTTTGTACTTGGCTTCCGCATGCTCCCGGCGAAGAGCATCGAAGTGTTCGGCCCCTTCTCGGAAGCTTCTCCTCCACTTTAAGCTGTCTTGGGCCAGGGATTCAAAAGAGTCGGTATGGATGTTACGTTTTTTCAAGGAGGCGTTGAGGGTGTCCTTGAAGCGTTTTCTCTGCCCTCCTGTGCTCGCCTGCCGTGACGTAGCTCTGAGTAGAGTGCTTGTTTCGGGATTCGAGTATCGGGCATGCGGACAATGTGGCCTGCCCATCGAAGCTGATCGAGTGTGGTCAATGCCTCGATGCTGGGGATGTTGGACTGAGAGAGAACACTGACGTTGGTGCGCCTATCCTGCCAGTGAATTTGCAGGATTTTACGGAGGCAGAGTTGGTGGTACTTCTCCAGAGCTTTGAGGTGCCTACTGTACATAGTCCATTTCTCTGAAGCATATAGGAGGGTGGCTATCACTACTGCTCTGTAGACCATGAGTTTGGTGCCGGGTTTGAGATCCTGGTCTTCGAACATTCGTTTCTTCAGGTGGCCAAAGGCTGCACTGGCACACTGAAGGCAGTGTTGGACTTCGTCATCGATGTCTGTCCTTGCTGCTTAGTAGGCTCCCAAGGTATGGGAAGTGGTCCACATTGTACAAGGTCTCGTCATGGATCTTGATAATCAAGGAGCAGTACTGTGTGGCGGGGGCAGGTTAAAGGGACTGCACAGCCCCAAAAATCTTAAAGAAAATTGCTGTGGACATTGTGTGGCGAGCATGTGCACATTTTATACCGCATGCCTTGAAACTTTTGCAAATCGGGGTCCTAGTGCCTGCTTCAGGCTCCTTTGTAAAATTTGTTTACGACTGACCACAGCATGTTGCTGCAGTCAATTTTCTCAGATGCACAGCAGCCATATCAGCGATCCTTAAAGGGACCGCTGGCGGCTGACATCCACAAGGTAAGTTTAAAGTTTTTTTATTTACCTTAATGTGGAGCCAGGAGGAGTAGAAGTGCCCTTCCCTGATCCACGTAGAACCGTGGATCCCTGCCGGACACTACTCACTCGCCTCCAGAATTGCCTCCCTCCACCCACCCGGACTCACCTGAGGACCTCCCACATTGCAGCAATCCTGTTCACTCATCACCCCTGTGCTCCCTGACCTAGATTTGGCCCTTACGGCTAAAAGGATCAAGGGGTATGGAGAGAAAGCAGGAAAGGGGTACTGAGGTGAATGATCAGCTATGATCTTATTGAATGGTGGTGCAGGCTCGAAGGGCCGAATGGCCTACTTCTGCACCTATTTTCTATGTTTCTATGTTACATTGGCTCCCGGTCCAGCAATGCTTCGATTTAAAAAAAAAATTCCTTCTTGTATTCAAATCCCTCCTTGGCTTTGCCCGTCCTTTTCTCTATAATCTCCTGCAACCTTCCAAGATCTCTGTGCTCCTCCAATTCTGGTCTCTTCTGCAACCTCAATTTCTTTCATCTCACCATTAGCAGCCATGCCTTCAGCTGCCTAGGTCCTAAGCTTTGGAATTCCCTCCCTAAACCTATTGCCACTACCTCTCTTTTTCCTCCTTTAAGTTGCTCCTGAAAATTGACCTCCTTGACCAAGCTTTTATTCACGTCTCCTAATATCTCAATGTGGCTTGTTTGTTTCTGCTGATGTTAATAACCTTCAACTAGACTGGAGTTTAATATTTTGATATTTCAAATAACAGTGTTGATATTTGATGTCTGCAAGATAAGAGGAGACTAATTGATGTCCTGTTTCTGACTGCTCCATTTTTGATCGGGGCGGAGGAGCAGTGAGAGATCGGGGCCCAGAAGAGACAAGGGCCCAGGGGCAGCATGGGCCAGCCCACACTGCGATTTATGGATAGTAGGAGCATGTGTGTGCACTAGGGCCGTGCAGCAGAGCTTGGTCTCCAGTCATTTTGGTCAATCCTTGCCACTGGATCAAGACCGAGCTGTCAAGCCCGTGTGGTGGCTGGTGTGCAACGGCCACCCCACGTTAAAAGAATCCATGCACAGGCATCTTCCACCCGTCAGTATGTAGTTCGTGACCTAGAATGTCAGGTCCTTCATTGAAACACCTGTGAACTCATCCCTTTTTGGTGTGGAAGCGGGTCATTCCTCAATAGTTAGAACTGTTTAATACTACTATGTGGCTCGGTATCAATTTCTGTCTGATAATGTCATTGTGGCCTCTTTCTGTGCTGTAACATTCCATGATTCTATGGAAAGAGTAGTTCTATATTGTTTGGAAGCATTCAAGTTTTTCTAGAAGGATGAATTAAGATGGGCTGAATTATATTCTTTATCCTTAATTATCATGTGATTAATTACTGTCATAAAAATAATCATCATGTAGCATTTGTTTTTTTTTTACAACACTTCCATTGGCTGTGCTGCTATTGCCAGACTCTTTAGCTGAAAAATAGAAAATAGGTGCAGGAGTTGGCCATTCAGCCCTTCGAGCCTGCAACGCCATTCAATGAGTTAATGGCTGAACATGCAACTTCAGTACCCCATTCCTGCTTTCTCGCCATAACCTATGATCCCCCTAGTAGTAAGGACTACATCCAACTCCTTTTTGAATATATTTAGTGAATTGGCCTCAACAACTTTCTGTGGTAGAGAATTCCACAGGTTCACCACTCTCTGGGTGAAGAAGTTTCTCCTCATCTCGGTCCCAAATGGCTTACCCCTTATCCTTAGACTGTGACCCCTGGTTCTGGACTTCCCCAACATTGGGACCATTCTTCCTACATGTAAACTGTCTAAATCTGTCAGAATTTTAAACGTTTCTATGAGATCCCCTCTCATTCTTCTGAACTCCAGTGAATACAAGCCCAGTTGATCCAGTCTTTCTTGATATGTCAGTCCCGCCATCCCAGGAATCAGTCTGGTAAACCTTCGCTGCACTCCCTCAATAGCAAGAATGTCCTTCCTCAAGTTAGGAGACCAAAACTGTACACAATACTCCAGGTGTGGCCTCACCAAGGCCCTATACAACTGTAGTAACACCTCCCTGTCCCTGTACTCAAATCCCCTCGCTATGAAGGCCAACATGCCATTGGCTTTCTTAACCGCCTGCTGTACCTGCATGCTAACCTTCAATGACCGATGTACCATGACACCCAGGTCTCGTTGCACCTCCCCTTCTCCTAATCTGTCACCGTTCAGATAATAGTCTGTCTCTCTGTTTTTACCACCAAAGTGGATAACCTCACATTTATCCACATTATACTTCATCTGCCATGCATTTGCCCACTCACCTAACCTATCTAAGTCACTCTGCAGCCTCATTGCAGCTCACACTGCCACCCAACTTAGTGTCATCCGCAAATTTGGAGATACTACATTTAATCTCCTCGTCCAAATCATTAATATACAATGTAAACAGCTGGGGCCCCAGCACAGAACCTAGCGGTACCCCACTAGTCACTGCCTGCCATTCTGAAAAGTACCCATTTACTCCTATTCTTTGCTTCCTGTCTGCCAACCAGTTCTCAATCCACGTCAGCATACTACCCCCAATCCCATGTACTTTAACTTTGCACATTAATCTCTTGTGTGGGACCTTGTTGAAAGCCTTCTGAAAGTCCAAATATACCACATCAACCGGTTCTCCCTTGTCTACTCTACTGGAAACATCCTCAAAAAATTCCAGAAGATTTGTCAAGCATGATTTCCCTTTCACAAATCCATGCTGACTTGGATCTATCATGTCACCTCCTTCCAAATGCGCTGCTATGGCTTCCTTAATAATTGATTTCATCATTTTACCCACTACCGATGTCAGGCTGACCGGTCTATAATTCCTTGTTTTCTCTCTCCCTCCTTTTTTAAAAAGTGGTGTTACTTTGGCTACCCTCCACTCCATAAGAACTGACCCAGAGTCTATGGAATGTTGGAAAATGACTGTCAATGCATCCGCTATTTCCAAGGCCACCTCCTTAAGTACTCTGGGTTGCAGCCCATCAGGCCCTGGGGATTTATCGGCCTTCAATCCCATCAATTTCCCCAACACAATTTCGCAACTAATAAGGATTTCCCTCAGTTCCTCCTTACTAGACCCTCTGACCCCTTTTATATCCGGAAGGTTGTTTGTGTCCTCCTTAGTGAATACCGAACCAAAGTACTTGTTCAATTGGTCTGCCATTTCTTTGTTCCCAGTTATGACTTCCCCTGATTCTGACTGCAAGGGACCTACGTTTGATTTACTAACCTTTTTCTCTTTACATATCTATAGAAGCTTTTGCAGTCCATCTTAATGTTCCCTGCAAACTTCTTCTCGTACTCTATTTTCCCTGCCCTAATCAAACCCTTTGTCCTCCTCTGCTGAGTTCTAAATTTCTCCCAGTCCCCGGGTTTGCTGCTATTTCTGGACAATTTGTATGCCACTTCCTTGGCTTTAATGTTATCCCTGATTTCCCTTGATAGCCACGGTTGAGCCACCTTCCCTTTTTTATTTTTATGCCAGACAGGGATGTACAATTGTTGTAGTTCATCCATGCGGTCTCTAAATGTCTGCCATTGCCCATCCACAGTCAACCCCTTAAGTATCATTCGCCAATCTATCCTAGCCAATTCATGCCTCATACCTTCAAAGTTACCCTTCTTTAAGTTCTGGACCATGGTCTCTGAATTAACTGTTTCATTCTCCATCCTAATGCAGAATTCCACCATATTATGGTCACTCTTACCCAAGGGGCCTCGCACAACGAGATTATTAATTAATTCTCTCTCATTACACAACACCCAGTCTAAGATGGCCTGCCCCCTAGTTGGTTCCTCGACATATTGGTCTAGAAAACCATCCCTTATGCACTCCAGGAAATCCTCCTCCACCGTATTGTTTCCAGTTTGGTTAGCCCAATCTATATGCATATTAAAGTCACCCATGATAACTGCTGCACCTTTATTGCATGCACCCCTAATTTCCTGTTTGATGCCCTCCCCAACATCACTACTACTGTTTGGAGGTCTGTACACAACTCCCACTAACGTTTTCTGCCCCTGGGTATTCCATAGATCCACCCATATCGATTCCACATCATCCAAGCTAATGTCTTTCCTTACAATTGCATTGATTTCCTCTTTAACCAGCAATGCCACTCCGCCTCCTTTTCCTTTCTGTCTATCCTTCCTAAATGTTGAATACAATATTGAAGAGAATTAAGAAGTGACCTCAGGTTTAAGACGGTTGACTGTATGAAGCGGAAACCATCATGTTGGCAACGGTACCATAAGGAAATAATGTTTTCACATGTCGGATGACAGAGCTAATATGTAGAGGATTGTTTTATTAGAAGAGAGAGTAAGAATTCTCTATTGTTTCACCACTTGTTGCTCAAATATGGAAGGCAGCATGTTTTATAATTACTTTTTTTATCTATGACCAAATATGTGCAAGGAAATCTTGTAGTAATCGTGTGCATCTATCTATAATTATAATTGTGTATGAAAATGTATGTTATTCATGTGAACAGTTATTTCATGTTGGCTTGTGAGCATACACGTTTGCTAATTGGTAAACCGTAGCTGTGAAGAAGTTCTTTTGAGGCACTTATTGAACAAATTATTATTCTAGCGCTTCCAGTGCTTTTCAAGAAGAAGCTTCAGAATAGAGAGTATAAAGAAGGGAGTGTTGCCACTTTGCGGTGCGAGTTGACAAAACCAGGTGCTCCTGTAAAATGGAAAAAGGGATCTGTGCTACTTGATCCCAATAACAAATATGAAATGAAGCTGAAAGGTGCTAACGTTGAGCTGATTATTCATGACTTAAAACTTGAAGATGCTGGAGAATACACCTGTGACTCTGGGGATGGACAGACAACTGCCTCCTTAAAAGTAAAAGGTAAGGCAAACAAAACCTTAGGTAAAACCTTTCCTAAATTGAGGGTCGTGTAGTGACCTTGTATGATCTCTAGTAGGGTGGGATCTGTCAGAAGATTAGAGATAGCTCCTTGTAGCCTGCAGTGCATTAAAAGGGTGGAATTGCACTTGGGAATAACGCCGATTTTTGTAGAACCAACAAACAAGTTGGGAGTCTTGCACAGTAATTGAATATTGTTTTTCTCTATGGTGCTGTTGAACACAATCTTCGACCAGGAATTTCCTTGGTGCTCCTCCCGCTCTGCTACCATAACTTCATAGCAGACAACAGTACAGTGCGAGCAGCTCCGAGAAAATTCCTGGCCAAGAAATTTTACAGCACACATTGAGGCTATTCACACTGTATTTTGCGAGCTCCCTGAAAGAATGATCTACTTAAACGCTTTTTCCTTTTAAAATATTTACACACTTCCCTTCTGTTACTGCTGTTTCTGGTTGTGCATTCCATGCCCTACCATCCCACTAAATTAAAAAAATCTGCTAATATCTCACTTTATTCTTTTAGTGATGATCTTAAATTCATGTCCTCAACTTACTGATTTACTGATCAATAAAAATAGGGTTTTCATCTGACATCTATGCTCAATTCACTAACCTATGTATGTCCTCCTGTAGTTACTTACAGTCATCTTGACAGTATACAAATTTGTACCCTCCTTCCCAAGTCCTAATCATCTGCATATATTGAGATGAGCAATAATCTGAATTCTGACCCTGGGTGACACCACTGTTTATATTCCTCCAGTGCTAAATATATCCATTAACCGTTGCAATTTTTTTCTGTTCTTCAACTAACTTCCTATCCATGCTACCACACTCTATTTAATATTGTGTGCTTCCTATGCAGCACCTTATGAAATGTCTTGTGTATGTATATATATTTATGTAAACATATATATACATCTGCTGCATTTCCTTTATCAGTTCAATAATGTCAGGCTATTCTAAGTTCAGAGATTTGTGAGAATAGTGTCTGTGTCATTTATGATCCTGCATTGTCGTCTTCCTCTTGAATTAAGTAGTGAAATTATGGTCTCTCTCTTAGCCTTGCCTGTGTACTTCAAAAAGGAGCTTCAGAATATGGAAGCTCTGGAGGGAGATACTGCCACACTTTGCTGTGAGCTCACTAAGTCAGATGCCCCAGTGGAGTGGAAAAAGGGATCTATTCTACTTCATCCAAGTGACAAACATGAAATGAAGCAAAATGGTTCCAGTGTTGAATTGCTTATTCACGATCTAAAGCTAGAAGACTCTGGAGAATATATCTGTGATTCTGGTGACAAAAAGACAAAGAGCTGCTTAAAAGTGAAGGGTAAGCCAATCAACTTTACTCATCGTAAATCTTATGGATTTTTTTTTGTAAGCACTTATAAACATTTTCATGGAGCATCAAGACTAACTATATCATTTAATTGCCTACCTGAAAAGAGTAGCATAGTTCACATGTTTTTTTTTCAGAGCAATTATAATCAGAACATGTATAAAATTGCAGGGGAATATAAGAACATAAGAAATAGGAGCAGGGGTAGGCCATTTGGCGCCTCGAAGCTGCTCTGCCATTCAATAAGATCATGGCTGATCTGATCTTGGGCTCAGCTCCACTTCCCTGCCCGCTCCCCATAACCCTTCACTCCCTTATCGCTCAAAAATCTGTTTATCGCCACCTTAAATATATTCAATGACCCAGCCTCCACAGCTCTCTAGAGCAGACAATTCCACAGATTTATAACTCTCTGAGAAGAAATTCCTCCTCATCTCAGCTTTAAATGGGCGACTCCTTATTCTGAAACTATGGCCCCTTGTTCGAGATTCCCCCACAAGTGGAAACATCCTCTCTGCATCTACCTTGTCAAGCCACCTCAGTACCTTATATGTTTCAATAATATCACCTCTCATTTTTCTAAACTCCAATGAGTATAGACCCAACCTGCTCAACCTTTCTTCATAAGTCAACCCCTTCATCTCAGGAATCAACCTCGTGTACCTTCTCTGAACTACCTCCAATGCAATAATATCCATACTTAAATACGGAGACCAAAACTGAACTCCGTACTCTAGGTGTGGCCTCACCAATACTCTGTACAGTTATAGCAGGACTTCTGCAATATGGAATTAGGAGAACTGAATGTAATATTTCTCTTACCTTTTATTCTTCTTGTCCTTTTCAGTTTCTCTTTACGGCATCTTATTTTCTTACCTTTCCTTTCTCTCCCATCCTTTAGTCATTTACTTTTACTTGTGTTACTCATTCCTCTCACTCATTTTATATAAGGCTCCATCATTTTTCTTATTTCATTGCATGTACCTCTTGCAATTTTTCTATCTTCCTCTCTTTGTTTCTGCATGCTTTATGGCTCTTTCCCTGACAAAATGAATCATTTAAAAGGCTAAATGGAATTCCTTTGCCTTTACTTTACTCTTCTACTTTATATGTTATTGGAAGTCCGACCATCTTCTCTTGATCAAGAAACAGTTGGGCAGAGGTGAATTGCATACAAAAATAATTTTAGATCATATATTTGTGATCATTTTGATAATCTGGTTTGAAGACTGGCTGTGAAACAATTATCACTTGTATAATGAAGACAATTCACTTTCTGATATTAAGGAGTAATTATATTTTAAACTTTATTTTGACTTTTATGTTATTAAAAAGTTCTGAGAATACATGAAAGGCATGGACTGGTGGGCCGAATGGCCTGTTTCTGTGCCGTATATCCTGTGTACTATGTAGCAACTGTAAGTAAAATGGAAAGCCATAATTAAGTTGTCTTTGAAACCCCCTGTAGGTGCTATATTGGTTTGTGACAACAATCGTAAACATTGACCAAAAGTGTTTTGGGATGGAGGCACTAAACTTCTGAGTGGGCAGTTACCACTGTTAAACCTATAAAAATGACACTTTAATTTAGAAAATCTCAAGAACTGACTTGTATCTTGCAGTTGTGCTTGGAAGCCAAAATACAGGCCCTGAAATCCTGGTCCTCTGCTTCCCGCGGGCATTCGCGTGAAAATAGTTTTAAAGATGCACACCCACCTTTTCCTGCTGTGCCCTCCAGCGATCCCGATCAGAGGCCTCCTCTCCCTGCGCATCGCAGTGTGTTCACGTCTTGCAGTTGCGCAGGGAGAAGCTGGAGTCACGTGCCACTGGACAACCAATCCAGGTAAAGTATTCGCATTCATAATCATCTGCAAGTAGGAGTTTTCATTATTATGATTGAGAAACAGTCCCCCTCCAACACCAAAATGCCAATAAAAAATAGAAAAAAACATCACATTTAACATTAATTTAAATTAGTTAATAAATGTATTACAAAAAACTAATATTTCTCTGATTTTTATTTATTTTTTAATTTTTGCATTTTAAATTTTATTTTTTTATGTTTTAAAACTCTTACACTGGTAAAAGTAGAGTATCCTTAAAACTCTCGCCAGGCTCTGGGCAAGAGATGGGCAAATACCGCAACCTTGCCAATACGAATGTCCTTCTCCCTGAGATGCGTGCAGTCTGTCAAGCTAGAGCTTGGCTGATTGGAAAAGCTGGTTTTCGGCGCACGTGCATCGAGCGCCGAAAACCGGCTTTTGCGTTGCCTTTCCGGGTCCGTACACACTCCGGAATTTCAGGGCCTTAATGAAATCGAAATCATAATAGAGACTATCAAAGAAATGAATTACTCTCACATAAAGACAATTTTGTAAATTTGATACTTATTACAATAATTGCAAGAATTAATACCAAAATACAAAAATGTATGTTGTATTCTTTGTTGAACTATTTTTGGCTATTGAGGCCATTACAGAAATGCAAGGTTTGGTATTAACTAGATCCTTTATCTTGTATTAAATAAAATCATTGTGATCCTTAGCCTTGCCTGTACTTTTCAAACAAGAGCTTCAGAATAAGGAAGCTGAAGAAGGCAGCACGGTGGCACTCTGCTGTGAGGTTACTAAACATGATGCTCCAGTTAAATGGAAAAAAGGATCTTCAATACTTCACGCAAGTAAAAAGCATGAAATGACGCAAAAAGGTGCCAGTATCGAGTTGCATATTTACAACCTAAAACCAGAAGATGCTGGAGAATATACCTGTGATTCAGGGGATCGCCAGACGACGGCCTTCTTAAAAGTAAAGGGTAGGACAACGATCATTACATGAAATAATTAAATCTTGAAGGATTTTAATGTTGTTGGGTTTCTTCTGTGCTCACCATCTTCTCCAGCTCATTGAAGGCAGATCATGGTATAGAAATTCATATGTGTCCAATTTTGGACCCAGGGGGGGGCGGGGGCTACAGGATACAATCCCTGTGCCAGATTAGTGAGGCTCAAGGCATCCTCGACATTGAGCCTCGGGCCTCATTTCCAAAAGCTGGCGAGCAGCGGAGAGTATGAGGCAGCTTGCACGACAAAGCGCGATATTGCCAGATCCTACTAAAATAAAAAGGCCGCGACCAATTTAACAGTGGCCTGAAAATAATTAATAAATAATCCATGCCATCTCTGTGCAAATGTTGAATTCAGGATCCACACTCCATTTTGGAGGGGTGGGGGTGCTAAGGTTAAAAAGAGTGACCTGATTTACTCTTCCAATCAAGACGTAGTGGTTAGGAGATAGCAAGTTTGTAAATTGGAAGAGAGTAAAGCCTGATGGAGGTAATGTGTTTCAAAGTTCAGGGAAAAAAATTAGTTAGTATAGGAATTTCTGAAGGATATATGCTGCCAATCAGAAAGAAATATCTGCATTTGTATTGCATATTATCAAATCACTTACAATTAATTACTTTGAAATGAGTGTTCTTATGTAGGCAAGCAGGATCATGATGCCATGATAAGAATCTAATTATACAACTTTATATGTAAGATGTCCGGTATTAAGAAATTGTCTTACTATATGATACATCTATTTTCAATGTTGGACTCTGTTTCCTGACCCATAGAGGAAATTGAGGCTTGGTCATGCTTGATGTGGTGTAGCCTGATCTAGTGATGGATGGCTAAAACACTTGTGCACTCGATATGCTCCAGTCTGCACCCTTTGGACTTGAAGGAGCAAATATGGGGGCCATACTAAGGGGAGCAATATACCTGGCTGAATGACCAAGATGAGGGGAGTGTAAAGGTTTTTGCTGGGAGCAAGGCCATCAAAGACAAGAAAGGGAGAGATAGAAGCAGAAGAGGAGGGAAAGAAAAATAAACATCACAAAGGCAATGCACCGCCATGGGAGATCTTGTTGTTGAAACTAAAACTAAATTTGGGAGAAAATGTCGCTGCTGGAATTCAGGGTCCCGATAAGGCCCTTTACCGCCAGAATGCGGCGGCCAGGCGATGGAATCCAATGGCCGCTGATTTCTGGTCAAATGCCCGCCGCCAGCCAAATTCAGCAGGGAGGTTTTCTGGCGGTCTCCACTTCCGCCCCGCCACTGCTGAGCAGCTATAAGTGTGTCATCAGTAGTGCACGCACCGCTGGACCCCCCATCTCTGTCAATATTCAGGGCTAAAAATCTAGTGCCCCCTTTTTCTGTCATTGCACCTTGTATTCCCTCTGTGAGCCCGCTGGTTGCACAGTGGCCATTAAAGGCAAGGGTCCAATGCCGCCGCCATTTTTTTTGCCAGACTATTGTGGCCCCAGGTTCAGCTGGGCCGCCAACAGGCAGCCTGGCACCCCATCTTGGGTGCCAGGCTGCTGGGCCGGCCAAAAACCTCCCTGGTGGCCCAATGGCAGAACCTATAGATTTGCCGATTCTCTTCCCTTTAACGGAGGGGCGAGACGTGGTGATGCAGATGTGCAATGACCTCATCACTGCTCCACTGCTGAGTGACAGCGGCAGAGAATCCGTCCCATCTCCACTTCCGCCCCTCACTAGCACTTATCGCCGCACTTCCGCTCCCATTATGACCGACTTCCGGTCTGCTTGAAAAAAAAGACAAAGACCTGAATATCGATCAAGAGTCGACCTCTTCCAAGACGGCGGTAAAAGCACTTTAAAAATGGTGATGGGCCTAAATTTCAGCCCGACATCTCCAATGTGCATTATACCCTCTTGCTCAAGTGGAAAGCCTAGAAAATTTGTCTGACCACTAATTTTTGGCTTTTTATAGGAATAAAACAAAATAAGAGACTACTATTTTAGGGCAGTTCAATAGGGTTATTTATAAATTACATACATTTATATTCCAAATTATATCGAAATACCTCCCATGCGGTAGCTATGGGCCCAAGTTTCGGGCCACGCCTAGAACGGCGCAGCCCCGACCTGGACGCCCGTTTTTCGCGCCACAAAGTGCGCCTAAAAAAAACTTACAGATTCACCGGCTCCCTGCAGGTCCTCTGGCCCTCGGCGCGGCGCAGCACGAGCTGTAGGGGGCGGAGCTAGGTCCCTGTGCTGAAAACAGTGCCAGGACCTCTGCACATGCGCGCTACAGTGGGCACACATGTGCAGTAGCTCCAGGCGCCCAAAACTGTGTGGGAGGGGCCCGAAGCACGCAGCCCCTAGCCCTGGTCGAATGGCCTCACTCCCATGCCCAGCTCCTGCTTCCTCCCGACTCGACTCCCGCTCCCCCCTGGACCGGACCGGACCCCCCCCAGCCGACCTGACCTCACTCCCCCCACCCCCCGACCCGAACCTCCCTCCCTCCCACCACCACCACCCCCCCCCCCCCCCCCCCCCGACCCGACCCGCGCTCCCGACCACGCCCCACCCCCCGCCCCCCCCTCAACCCGGACCGGACCCAACCCAACCTGACCTCACTCCCCCCCCGCCCCCGACATGAACCGATCCGACCCGACCTCCCTCTGCCCCCCCCCGCCACCCGACCCGTGCTCCCTCCCGACCCGAACCAACCTGACCGACCTCCCCACCACCCCCCCCCCGGACCGGACCCGACCTCCCTCCGCGCTCCCGACCCCGACCCGCGCTCCCCCCGACCCGACCCGCGCTCCCGAACCCGGACCCGACTCGACCCAACACCACCTCCCTGTAAATCTGGTGCTGGGGACGGGCCCTGCCCGAAGTCTTGGGCCCGGCTGGGCCCGGCACGTTCAGCCTCCCTCCCCCTTCTCCTTTCCCCCCCCCCCCCCGCCTCTCTCCTTTCCCCCCCCCATCTCCTCCCCCCCCTCCTTTCCCCCCCTTCTCTCCCTCTTCTTCCCCCCCTCTCCTTTCCCCCCCTCTCCTTTCCCCCCCTCTTCTTTCCCCCCTTCTCCTTTCCCCCCCTCCTCCTTTTCCCCCCCATCTCCTTCCCCCATCTCCTTTCCCCCCTTCTTCCCCCTTCTCCTTTCTTTCCCCCCCTCTCTTTCCCCTTCTCCTCTCCCCCCTTCTCCTCCCCCCTTCTCCCCCTTCTCCCCCATCCTTCCCCCTTCCCTCCCTCTCCCTCTGCCTCCCTCCCTCCCCTCCTCCTGCCCCCCCCTCTCCCTCTACCCACCTCCTCCTCCTCCCCTCGCTGTCAGAAACACAGACACTGACAGACAGAGAACGAGAGACTTACACAGACAGACAGACAGAGAGATAGAGACACTGACAGAGACACACTGGGGGAGGGGGCATCCCAGCACGCTGTTGGAGGGCTCCCGGTGCTGCAGTCAGTAATTAGAAAATGTTTTATTTATTGATTTAAAAAAAACATTTCTGATTAATTTTTTTTGATTGATTTATTGATTGATTTATTGATGTTTTTATCATTTATTATTGATGATGGCTCTTTATTTGTAAAACTGAAGTGTTTAATGTTTGTAAACTTCTCTTTAAACCCCCCCCCCCTCATTCCCTACGCCTGATTTGTAACCTAAGCCTGATTTTGTAAAGTGTAGACAAGGTTTTTTCGAGCGTACAAAAATCTTCACTTACTCCATTTTAAGTTAGTTTGGAGTAAGTTTTCACTGCCGAAACTTTGAAAACAGGCGTAAGTGGCCGGACATGTCCCCTTTTGAAAAAAAAATTCTGTTCCAAAGTGAAACTGATTAGAACTGGAGCAAACTAAATGCTGAGAATTTGAATTTCTAAGATACTCCGTTCTACACCAGTTGCTCCAAAAAATCAGGAGCAACTGAGGCCAAAACTTGGGCCCTATGATTCTATAAACTATTAAAATATGAAATCTAATTGAAAATCTACCATTTTACCATCAAAACAAAATTAGTTTTCCAATGGATATTTGATAAAGATTATTTGTGTAATTAATTACGGTTATCTAGCATTTTGCCATATTTAATATTTAACACGCTTAGGGAGTAGATTTGGAGTGGGCAGAATACTTTCAATTCCTGGATCTAAAGATTTAATCCTCTTTTTTGCCTTTAAAATTTCTGGGATTGATTTTAACTCAGTTGGGGGGAGGGACGGTGGTGGAAAGGATAATTGTGGGGGTGGAATGAGGCAGGTAATGGATCCAAACACTGACATCTGTAAGAGACCCAGCCCCACTTGGCCCCACATGGATATCTTGGGTCTCCTCTTCCGCAGGCTTCCCACTCCCGCCGCCAACCACGATTATTTGTGACCAACCCCCTTCCTGACTTGCCAGGGACTATTTTTCTGGTGGTGACCTCCATGTCAGTAAAGTCTTATGGACTTCACACTCCAGGGGCTTGGATGGATCTTCGCCCACTGCGACCCCTGATTCCAGCCCCTGGGTAAAATCATTTCCCTTAAAACTTGAAGGATGACATGTACTATCTATCGTACTATGAGGGTTTTTTTAAGAAAAGATTTTCAAGAAATAAATAAAAATGCCATGGATTAGAATTAATTATTTTCTCTTGAATTGAGAGAGAATTATGTTATGGATATTTAGAACCACATAATTTCAGTTTCTAGACTAATCTATGAATTGAATCACTGTCTTCCTTTAGCTCTACCTGTACATTTCAAGCAAGACCTTAAGGACGTGGAAGCTGAAGAGGCTAGTACTGCCACTTTGCACTGTGAGATTACTAAAGCTGATGCCCTAGTGGAATGGAGCAAGGGATCTTTGATGCTCTTCCCAAGTGAGAAGCATGAAATGAAGCAAAAAGGTTGCAGTATTCAGTTGCTTATTCACAAGCTAAAACCAGAAGATGCTGGAGTCTATACCTGTGATTCCGGGGACCAGAAAACTACTGCCTCCTTAAAAGTGAAGGGTAGGACAACTGTTACTATTCATTGCAATGAAATTTTTATGAATTTTCATTATGGGTGCTGCTTTCTGCATTTTCCCATTTATCCTATCAAAATTTCCAGTTTATTGATAAATACAGTTGTACAAATTGTTTTTTTTAGTGCTGAATGCTAATTAATTATTACAATTATGTTTTTATAAGAGACAGTGGGGGTGAAATTGTACCTTGTTTTACCAGTTTTTTGGTTACAAAACGGCAGCAAAAAAGTCACACTTTGTCAGACTTTTGGCTTTGGTGATATTCAGACGTCCCTAGTGGTCATCTTAAACAGGTGTTGGGCCCCTTGCATATGCTAATGAGGAGCCTTATATCTGTTTAATGACCTCGCTTCGAAATTGATTCGAAACTGAACAGAGCATGCGCCAAGCCCAAATCCATCTGCATGATTGGTGTCTGCAGCTCGCAGTAATTATTCAGATGAGGACCAAATTGGGACAAGTCTTGGGACTTTGGCATCTGGCGCACATTCTGAATGTACCGCCGATCTTGCTCCCAAAAACTGGCAATTTCTCCTCCTGATTCCTCCTAACACAACAGCTCTGTAAGTCTAAAATAATGTAATCAAACTGAGGTAAGTACATGAAAACAGTTGGAATTCATTTAAACTAGAGTTGACAGGCAGAGGGGAAATTTTAAAACCAAAGTGCCCGGCGGGAACAAGGCAGATGCATAGTAACAATAGCTTTGCAAAGATTTAATATCCTGTTACCACTCAATTCCCGCCAGCCGCCATCTTAATTGTGCCCTTTTGTTTTTAAATGGCTGAGGTGCCTGCTTTGCTCAGGTGGGAGCCTCATTATATCGGGGTCCTATGACATCCAATGGCACTTTAACAATCTAGCATAGGGAGCCAATGACGGGAGCCCTGTTCAGTAAAACCTGGTGCGCAGGAAAACTTTCTTTACTGGGGGCAGGAGGTCCTTGATTCCACCTCCCCGCCCCCCCCCCCCCCAGCCCTCCACCACTGTGACTTAACCAAAGTGCTGACGGATGGCCGCTGTGTCGTGCAATTTTCATTTGCCCCAGAGCCTGTTAGATACCACTTTACGTGTATTTTGGGCAAGTAGTTGTCAGATATAAATGAAATCAGGCCGTTAAAATCGGTCAAGGCCTCCCACAGAGATTTTCATGTGGGAAGGCTGTTGGCTTCCCCTGGCTTCCTGTCCACGAGTCAAAATCCACCCTCAAGTGATTAGTAAATGTAGATTAAAAATCTATTAGTCATAAGGGAGACGAGAGAGGATTGATTTCAACAGATGTTTCTGTGCTTTGGACTATGTAATCCTACATAATTGTGGACCCCAGAGGAGCATTCCTGCTCCTCCTGGCCCCATGCAGAACAACTTTGAACTTAACTATGCATAGTTTCAAGTGCATTTCACTTAGCTGATCGGTGCATTAGATACCCAACTTTTGAATAAATTAAAGTCTATGCTTGGAGTTAGCAATGTTTTTAGAATGTATACAACCTTATCCTACATGATGACCTGGATGAACTGATTGCCTTGCCGCCTTCTGGGATGATGTGTTAGCATTCTGAGATGTCAAAGTGATGAACCTCCATCTGCAGAAGTGTAACTGTTCCTCTTGGGTAATTTCACCTTCTGTGCTAGTAGCTGTAAGTAGCTGTCCTTAATCTCATCTCCCTTGAAACTTGAATATCTAAGTGACATACTTGTATCTGGCTGGTGCAGTCATACAATCTTAAATTCTGTAACATTTTCTCTATCGGAGATTAACTTGTTGATTTTACAGAAACACCGTTCTACATATACTAGAGAAAGTACCAATAAAAGAACCAGAACTGAAGACTAAAAATTGAAGACTTAGAATCGAGACTGACTTTATTGTGAAAAATACTATCGCATATCCTTAATTTTCAAAGAAACCTCCTCAATTCTATTGAACAATCTGAGTGACACATGCGTTAGACATGTTCAACTGTTCTCACCTCACAGAGCCATGTTGGTTTCCTTGATGAACTCCAGATCAATGAAGGCTAGGTGATTCGTCCGTAAGCGTGACCCCGAGCTTCCGGTCGCCTGTCACTAATTCTCCACTCCACTCCTACCCTCCATCCTCGGCATCCTACACAGTTCCAATGAAGCTCAACACAAGCTCAAGGAGCAGCATTTCTTCTTTTGTTTAGGCACTTTACAGCCTTCTGGACTCAACATTGAGTTCAACAATTTCAGACCATAACCTCTGCCCATATTATTTTTCCCTTTACTTGTCTTTACAAAACACCCCCTTTATTTATGTTTTCCCATGGCAGCTGGTGCTAATTCCACCATTCACACCCCATCTAGATTCTTGTTTCCTAAGTTGTGCCATTACCATCTCATTTTTGCCCATCATCCCTTTTGTCTCTTAAATCACTCCTGCCTGCCACTCTATCACAGATCTTCCCTTTTGTTCTTTCCTCCCCTCCCCTTTCAGTGTCCCGAAGATCCCTTAAGAATCTGTTACATCGTGAACTTTTCCAGTTCTGACGAAGGGTCACAGACCCGAAACGTTGACTCTGCTTTCTCTCCACAGATGCTGCTTGACCTGCTGAGATTTCCAGCATTTTCTGTTTTTATTTCAGATTCCAGCATCCGCAGTATTTTGCTTTTATGCTAGGTGATTCGTTCACTCCCTAGCTTCGGGTGTTTGCTAAGAAAGGCCAGGATATATTTATGGCCTCTTTACCAAGCCTATGGTCTTGTAGTGTTTTTTTTGTCCCGGTTTTGTTTGCATAGTCTTTATGGTTAAATGATCATTCGTCCTTTTTTTCCCCAAGCATTGACTACTGACTACATTTTGCGAACACATTTAAGGTATTTCTGAGGGAATTTCTCCTACAGTGGCCCATCAGGGAGGCCCATCAGGGAATGCTGGTTTTTAATCACCATAGCACTCCTTCTTTCATGCATTGCCACCAAAAGCATGACATATTGTGATTAGGGTGCATCCAACATTATAGTTACTTAGACTTGGTCTCTGAGGCCCAGCTTCCTTTGGAAAATTAGCCTCTGCGAATTTAAAATTTACCAAAGGGAAGTGTGTTCACCTCTGCCTGCAATTACGGGTGTGCAAGTGTATGGGCATGGAACACCTGTCTGTAGCCTGAACTGCATAACTTTCTATGAAAATATATTTATATCAACAAGCTGGGAGATTGCCCTAAAATTATTTAGTTATGAGTTTGTAACCATGTAAAAGGCTTAAATTAAAAATGGTAAGGAAATTACTTTCAAAAGCAAAATTTAAATGTATTGCTTTTGTATCCTGTTTGAGCTCATATGCAAATTTTGATATTAATAATGAATACTGTATTATAATCAGTATAATGGTTTTGAATTTTGGCAGGATATTAAGAGACTCATAAGTACCATTGGTTTTGACGTTAATCAAAATCATCCCAAATTACTGTCTCTCTCAGCCTTGCCTGTACTTTTCAAAAAAGAGCTTTGCAATCAGGAAGTTGAAGAGAATGGCACTGTCATTCTGCACTGTGAGGTCACCAAACCTGATGCCCCAGTCAAATAGAGAAAGGGATCTGTGCTGCTTCACCCAAGTGACAGGCATGAAATAAAGCAAAAAGGTCCCTGTATTCAGTTGCTTATTCACAGCCTAAAGTTAAAAGATTCTGGAGAATATACCTGTGATTCTGGATACCAACAAACCACTGTCTCCTAAGTGAAGAGTAGGAAAACATGCATTAGATATTGTAATTCAAATAGAGAATTTTCATAATTTGAGGTTTTTAATGTCGCTGACTGACCATTTTTGCTGAACTTTTGTTAGCAAGACCACATCATTTTATTATCCATAAACAGTGGATTTTGTGAGTTCATGATGGTGAAGTTCAAATTTGGCATGTCGCCCATTATACAGCCACCCAATTTTCCTTTCCGTTTACTGGAAAGGAAATGGAATTCAATGGAAAATAAAATTGGGTGTGGTGTAAAATGGGTGGTCGATCCGATCCCACCAGTTACCAGCCTGTGGAGCTAGGTAGAAATTACCACTAAATATCTCGACAAATCTTATATACTTTATAAAAAATCATAGTGATTGTAGTAAATTATGCAAAGGAAGAATCTTAAGGGTTGATTTTATCCTGCCCGTGGGAGAGATGTGACAGGGGTTAAGATGGCGCAGGTGTTTCCGATGCATTCCCACCTTCTTAACTTACCTCAGATCGGGCATGGAATCTACATTACATGGAAAATCCACGACTCCATTTTAACTTGAAATAGCAGGAGGCCTGCATAACACCAAACCTGCCAGAAACCTGGTGGGAGGCAGCAGACTGTCCCGAACAGGCCAAGGTAAGTTTAAAAAAAAAATTCTGAAAATTCCTTGTGGGCCAGGAGAAGCAGAAATCCTTTGGCCTCTCCCTCCGTCTCCCACCACCAGCATTACTTTGGAGGATGCCCCCCTCCAACACTAATCTTATGCACAGGATTATTCCCTTGGGTCCTGGCGGCCTCAGCCTCTGCCTGCTTTCTCGCTCAAACCTGCCAGCTCTTACAGCTTTGGATGGGAAATGGTTCAGACAAATTAAAAATTGAAAGGACTCGAGCCTCGTGCCACCGAGACAGTAGAGGACTCCTGCCAGCCCTGCTATGCTTGTCCGAACGCCTCCACTGCCCTTCCCCCCACCCCCCGGCCGCCAAGTTAGAATCAACCCTCCAATGTTATTGGACTTGGTTGTCTTTATAAAATAAGATTATATCGCACGTAATTGTAATATCACATTTGGATTGCCCTATTTAAATTTTGAGATTCTACCATGCATCTAAATGTAAGGAAACAAATGTGTATTACAAGTTGCAAGGCAATAATTTAACCGAGGAAATATTAAGAAATCCTGCTGCTACACAATGAGCAGACAGTGTAAAAGAAGCTGCATATTATTAATGAAAGAGAATAAAAATGATAGTAGCATCACATCACTGCCTTTGTAGTATGGTCAAATACCTTAGGCTGCTGTTTAAGCAGAACTGAATGATACTCTTAACTATTAGAATGCATTATTGTTTCAGTGAAACTGAATGGAGTTAGATTCTCGGAGATCACAGTAGGATAGTACCTTGGGACGTTTTACGACGTTAAAGGCGCTATATAAGTTGCTATTGTTGGTATCCATGCTGATTACAACATATCATGAATTAAAATACTGGCTCGATCAGCCCTGGCTCTGTTTTTTAAACAAGAGCTTCAACTTAGAGAAGCTAGTACCATGTCTCTGCTCTGTGAGGTTACAAAACATAATGCAGTTTGTAAGTTAACAACAAGTAGTAATCCAATCCAGCAGTTCGAAGGACAACAGCAACTATGAAAGCAATGTTCAGGCTGTTCAAGAATGTCAGTAGAACCCTGAAATTGAATAGCCTTCTTAAACATTGTTTTTTTTTAGTGAGATTGTTTGAAATTTTGTGAGTGTTGAGAACTCGGTTTCGAACCATAATTGAAGTACATCATCATGAACTAAATCACTGTCTCCCTTAGCCCTTCCTGTGCTTTTCAAACAAGAGCTTCAGAACAAGGACGCTGAAGAGGATGGTACTGTCATTCTGCACTGTGAGATCACAAAACCAGATGCCCCAGTGGAATGGAGGAAGGGATCTGTGGTACTTCACCCAAGTGAGAAGCATGAAATGAAGCAAAAGGATTCCTGTGTTGAGTTGTTTATTCACAGCCTAAAGGTGGAAGATGCTGGAGAATATACCTGCGATTCCGGGGATCAGCAGACCATGGCCGTGCTAAAAGTGAAGGGTAGGGCAACAACCATTACTCTTAATGAACAGTTTGTTGCCCATCTTCTCATAAGATTTCATCCAGCACTTTATCCATGATTGTTGGCGATATGGATTCCTTGATCAAATTATATTTTAATTTTGTCTCATTCCAAAATACATCCACATATTATGAAAGTCAACACATTTTGGGAGGTGGAACTTGCAACATAGTATTATAGTCCGTGTTCTATATTTATTTTACCCATTAGTGTGACATTATTTTGAAATATAGTGGTATATAAATTGGAAAAAAATATTCTGCACTGCGTTGAACTTTTTCCAAAGTTATGCAGAGAAGTCTGGAATTATATAGAAATGGAGTGTCTGCTTGTGATGTTTTCAATAGGAACTAAATTAAGAATGGGTAGGACACCAGTTGTCTTGTTAGACGTAGTTGTGGTGTATGATTTTGTGACGTAGGTAAACTGGTATTGTAAATTGTGACATTCTTCAGTTCAGGCTGACAAATTTTCAACTCACAAAGTAGCAATTTGTCAGTTAGCATCCAGGAGTAATATAATTCAGCGGTTCTAGGGACGATAACAACCATAACATCAAGTTCAGGGTTTTGAGGAATGGTGGCAGAACCCTGATATTGAATAGCCTTCTCAAACATTGTTTTTTTTAGTGAGCTTGTTTGAGGTTGTGTGTGTGTGTGTGTGTGTGTGTGTGTGTGTGTTCGGAAATCAGTTTTGAATCTTACTGAAGTACATCATCATGAACTAAATTACTGTGTCCCTTAGCCCTCCCTGTGCTTTTCAAACAAGAGCTTCAGAACAAAGAAGCTGAAGAGGATGGTACTGTCATTCTGCACTGTGAGATCACAAAACCAGATGCCCCAGTGGAATGGAGGAAGGGATCTGTGGTACTTCACCCAAGTGAGAAGCATGAAATGAAGCAAAAGGGTTCCTGTGTTGAGTTGTTTATTCACAGCCTAAAGGTGGAAGATGCTGGAGACTATACTTGCGATTCCGGGGATCAGCAGACCATGGCTGTGCTAAAAGTGAAGGGTAGGACAACAACCATTACTCTTAATGAAGTTAGAAGAATGAGAGAGGTCCTGACAGAAACATATAAAATTCTGACAGAATTGGACAGGGTCCATGCAGGAAGAATGTTCCCGATGTTGGGGAAGTGCAGAACCAGGGGTCACAGTCTAAGGCTAAGGGGTAAGCCATTTAGGACCAAGATGAGCAGATACTTCTTCACTCAGAGAATTATGAACCTGTGGAATGATCAGTTCCTATGGACTGGAGGGTAGCTAATGTAACACCACTTTTTAAAAAAGGAGGGAGAGAGAAAACGGGTAATTATAGTCCGGTCAGCCTGACATCAGTAGTGGGGGAAATGTTGGAATCAATCATTAAGGATGAAATAGCAGCGCATTTGGAAAGCAGTGACAGGATTGGACCAAGTCAGCATGGATTTATGAAAGGGAAATCATGCTTGACGAATCTTCTGGAATTTTTTGAGGATGTAACTAGCAGAGTGGACAAGGGAGAACCAGTGGATGTGGTGTATTTGGACTTTCAAAAGGCTTTTGACAAGGTCCCGCACAAGAGATTGGTGTGCAAAATCAAAGCACATGGTATTGGGGGTAATGTACTGATGTGGATAGAGAACTGGTTGGCAGACAGGAAGCAGAGAGTCGGGATAAACAGGTCCTTTTCAGAATGGCAGGCAGTGACTAGTGGAGTGCCGCAGGGCTTAGTGCTGGGACCTCAGCTCTTTACAATATACATTAACGATTTAGATGAAGGAATTGAGTGTAATATCTCCAAGTTTGCGGATGACACTAAACTAGGTGGCGGTGTGAGCTGTGAGGAGGACGCTAAGAGGCTGCAGGGTGACTTGGACAGGTTAAGTGAGTGAACTAATGCATGGCAGATGCAGTATAATGTGGATAAATGTGAGGTTATCCATTTTGGGGGCAAAAACAGGAAGGCAGAATATTATCTGGATAGCGGCAGATTAGGAAAAGGGGAGGTGCAGCGAGACCTGGGTGTCATGCTTCATCAGTCACTGAAAGAGGGCATGTAGGTACAGCAGGCAGTGAAGAAAGCAAATGGTATTTGGCCTTCATAGCTAAGGGATTTGAGTATAGGAGCAGGGAGGTCTTACTGCAGTTGTACAGGGCCTTAGTGAGGCCTCACCTGGAATATTGTGTTCAGTTTTGGCCTCCTAATCTGAGGAAGGACATTCTTGCTATTGAGGGAGTGCAGCGAAGGTTCACTAGACTGATTCCAGGGATGGCTGGGCTGTCATATGAGGAGAGACTGGATCAACTGGGCCTTTATTCACTGGAGTTTAGAAGGATGAGAGGGGATCTCATAGAAATGTATAAGATTCTGACAGGACTGGACAGGTTAGATGCGGGAAGAATGTTCCCAATGTTGGGGAAGTCCAGAACCAGGGGACATAGTCTTAGGATAAGGGGTAGGCCACTTAGGACTGAGATGAGCAAAAACTTCTTCACTCAGAGAGTTGTTAACCTATGGAATTCCCTGCCGCAGAGAGTTGTTGATGCCAGTTCATTGGATATATTCAAAAGGGAGTAAGATATGGCCCTTACGGCTAAAGGGATCAAGGGGTATGGAGAGAAAGCAGGAAAGGAGTACTGATGTAATGATCAGCCATGATCTTATTGAATGGCGGTGCGGGCTCGAAGGGCCGAATGGCCTATTCCTGCACCTATTTTCTATGTTTCTACCACAGAAAGTTGTTGAGGCCAGTTCGTTAGATATATTCAAAAGGGAGTTAGATGTGGCCCTTACGCCTAAAGGTATCAAGGGGTATGGAGAGAAAGCAGGAATGGGGTACTGAAGTTGCATGATCAGCCATGATCATATTGAATGGTGGTGCAGGCTCGAAGGGCCAAATGGCTTACTCCTGCACCTATTTTCTATGTTTCTATGAACAATGTGTTGCCCATCTTCTCTCAAGATTTCATTCACCACTTTATCCATAATTGTTGGTGATATGGATTCCTTGATAAAATTATATTTTAATTTTTGTCTCATTCTAAAATACATCCACATATTATTATGGATGTCAGCACGTTTTGGGAGGTGGAACTTGCAACATTGTATTATAGTCAGTGTTCTATATTTATTTTACTCGTTCGTGTGACATTTGTTTGAAATATAGTGCTTTATAATTTGGAAAAAAATATTCTGCACTGCGTTAAACCTTTTGCAAAGTTATGCAGAGAAGTTTGGAATTATACAGAAATGCAGTGTCTGCTTCTAATGCGCTCAATATGAACTAAATTAAGTATGTGTAAGACACCAGTTGTCTTGTCAGACATAGTTGTGGTGTATGATTTTGTGACGTACATAAACTGGTATTGCAAATTGTGACATTCTTCAGTTCAGGCTGACAAATTATCAACTCACAAAATAGCAATTTGTCAGTTAGCATCCAGGAGTAATATAATTCACCGGTTCTCGGGACGACAATATCCGTAACAGCAAGTTCAGAGTTTTGAGGAATGATGGCAGAACCTGAATAGCCTTCTCAATGAGCCTTTTAATGAGCATGTTTGAGGTTTTGTGTGTGTTCAAAAATCAGTTTTGAATCTTACTGAAGTACATCATCATGAACTAAATCACTGTCTCCTTTAGCGCTTCCTGTGCTTTTCAAACAAGAGCTTCAGAACAAGGACGCTGAAGAGGATGGTACTGTCATTCTGCACTGTGAGATCACAAAACCAGATGCCCCAGTGAAATGGAGGAAGGGATCTGTGGTACTTCACCCAAGTGAGAAGCATGAAATGAAGCAAAAGGGTTCCTGTGTTGAGTTGTTTATTCACAGCCTAAAGGTGGAAGATGCTGGAGAATATACCTGCGATTCTGGGGATCAGCAGACCATGGCCGTGCTAAAAGTGAAGGGTAGGGCAACAACCATTACTCTTAATGAACAGTTTGTTGACCATCTTCTCAAGATTAACCAGCACTTTATCCATATTGCTAGTGTATGGATTCCTTGTTCAAATTATGGCCTTATATTTTAGCTCAAACTATCTGTTGTGAAAGTACCTTGTGGATGTGCAACATGAAATTGCAACATATCTTATTGTCAATGTTCAATATTTTTTACTCACTAGTGTGACATTAGTTTGAAATATTAATATATGCATAGGAAAAAAATATTGTAAACTTAATTGAACTTTTTGTGCAGCTTGTAGCGAAGTCTGGAATTACGTAGATATGGGGTGTCTACTTGTGATACTCTCGATATGGACTAATTGTCAGACATAGTTGTGGAGTATGGTCTTCTGACATACTTAAAATGTTATAGAAAATTTGAACATTCTTCAGTTCAGGTTGGTAGAAATGATGAACTCACAAGAAAATAGCAATTTGTCAGTTATCAGCAAGGTGTAATCCAATCCAGCAATTTTAAGGTGAACAACTGTAACAGCAATGTTCAGGAATTCTCGCAGAACCATGAAATTGAATAGCTTTCTCAAACATTGTATTATATTAATGAGCTTGTTTGCAATTTTATAGGTGTTGAGAAATCAATTTTGAGCCATAACATCATAATTACTGTCTCCCTTAGCCCTTCCTGTGCTTTTCAAACAAGAGCTTCAGAACAAGGAAGCTGAAGAGGATGGTACTGCCATTCTGCACTGTGAGATCACAAAACCAGATGCCCCAGTGGAATGGAGGAAGGGATCTGTGGTACTTCATCCAAGTGAGAAGCATGAAATGAAGCAAAAGGGTTCCTGTGTTGAGTTGTTTATTCACAGCCTAAAGGTGGAAGATGCTGGAGAATATACCTGCGATTCCGGGGATCAGCAGACCATGGCCGTGCTAAAAGTGAAGGGTAGGGCAACAACCATTACTCTTAATGAATAGTTTGTTGTCCATCTTCTCATAAGATTCATCCAACATTTTATCCATATTGTTGATGATATGGATTCCTTAATCAAACTATATTAAAATTTTTGTCTCATTCCAAAATACCTCCACATATTATTATGAATGTCAGCACTTTTTGGGAGAAGTAACTTGCAACATAGTTGTATAGTCAGTGTTCTATATTTATTTTACCCATTAGTGTGACATTAGTTTGAAATATAGTGGTATATAAATTGGAAAAAAATATTCTGCACTGCATTGAACTTTTTCCAAAGTTATGCAGAGAAGTTTGGAATTATATAGAAATGGAGTGTCTGCTTGTGATGTTCTCAATAGGAACTAAATTAAGAATGGGTAGGACACCGGGGGTCGAAATTCACCGTCCCCGAAAGGACTGCTACCGCGGAGTCTGAGCGGGCGACTAAAGAAAATCGATCGACCGCCGCGGTCGGATGATTTTCCCTCCCCGAGCCATATTCAGCTTGGGGGGGATTTGAGCGGTGTGTACTTCCGCCGGAAACGTTGCGGTGAAGCCTTTGTAAAGGGGACAATCCAGCAGACAGCTCTGCAGTGTGCGGGCCACTGAAAAGCGACAAAAACCGGGATTTTCAGCTGCAAAAAGGTACGCCTTTTCCCAGCAGTGCTCCCGTGAGGTCTTTGAGTCGGTGCTCGAATGGGACACTGCTGAGGTGTTGCTGCGATGGGGCCCCTTTGGTAGGGAAATAGTTTTATTAATTTTAGTATTTTTATTTAAGATTACAGCATCCACTGTATTTATCTATTTAAAGTTTTATTAATTGTTTTGGCTCCATTCAACCTGCTGAGTGCTGCTCAGAGGTTTGCACATACTTTTGTACAACTTTCAGGTCTGACTCTTCAATGGATTTCTGTGGGCTGCAGGGACCTGCTTGGCAGTGTTCACCCTGAGGATGGGAGGAGTATAGGACAGGTGACACCTGGTCAGAAGCAGGGTGGCATGCAGAAGAAGGTGTCGCCGTCAGCACCATGCAGACAGGCAGCGGGCAAGGGAGGCAGCAGCATGATTCATTCATTCTGCGCCAAAGCAGTGAGCACGCCGTCTTCACCGGCCCGAATCAGGATTATGGTTGGCTGCTTGGGGCCAAGGGATATCCTCTGTACACTTGGCTGCTCACTCCACTGCGGAACCCCAGGATAGTGCCAGAGCATGCATACAATGACACTCATTGTGCCACCAGGTTAATCATCGAGCAGTGAATAGGCATCCTTAAGCAGAGGTTCCGGTGCCTGGACCATTCTGGTGGCACCTTGCAGTACTCTCCTCAGTGGGTCTCCATAATCGTCGTGGTCTGTTGCATGCTGCACAACCTGGCCATCATGAGGGGACAGCCGCTGGAGGTCGAACCAGCAGAACCACCTGAGGAGGAGAAGATGGAGGTGCAGGATGAGGAGGAGGAGGCGCAGGATGAGGAGGAGAATCCCCGTTGCCCCAGAGCTAGTAGGCGTCGACCAGTCGCCACCCTGGAAGGGCAGGGTGCAGACTAGCCAGCACCCTACTGGGTGGGTGCGTCCGCACGTCTATGGAGGTGCCCGACACCTTTCCTGCATTGTCCCTCCATGCATTATGTACTGGTAATCTGCCAGGTCTCCTCACGTCAGGAAACAGTACTCCTTCTGTCCTCCACACCGTCCATCAGTGTCTCCAGCTCCATATCAGTGAACCTGTTGGCTCTCCTTGCACCTCTTACTCCAGCCATCCTTCCAAACTCCTTTCCTGCCCCCCCAGGACCTTGCTGCAAACCGTGGCCTTTAAAAAGGCAAGGGAGCAGCTGGCTTGTTAGAAATCCTTACCTGCATGTGGAATTTCTCAGTGGTGATAACGCTCAAATTAAGACAGCCAAACTGCTGAAAATACCATTTTGGAAGGGTTCATTAGCGCTGGAACCCATTTGTTCAATTTTGGAGATGAATACGGGGTGGCCCAGCCACAAAATTTTTTTGGCGCTAATGGCCACAAGAAGGTGGGGGGAGCATTAGCTTTCCAACTGTACTGAATTTCGGGCCCCAGTTGTCTTGTTAGACGTAGTTGTGGTGTATGATTTTGTGACATACGTAAACTGGTATTGCAAATTGTGACATTCTTCAGTTCAGGCTGACAAATTATCAACTCTCAAAGTAGCAATTTGTCAGTTAGCATCCAGGTGTAATATAATTCAGCGGTTCTAGAGACAACAACAACCATAAGAACAAGTTCAGGGTTTTGAGAAATAGTGGCAGAACCCTGATATTGAATATCCTTCTCAAACATTTTTTAATGAGCTTGTTTGAGGTTTTGTGTGTGTTGGTAATCAGTTTTGAATCTTACTGAAGTACATCATCATGAACTAAATCACTGTCTCCCTTAGCCCTTCCTGTGCTTTTCAAACAAGAGCTTCAGAACAAGGAAGCTGAAGAGGATGGTACTGTCATTCTGCACTGTGAGATCACAAAACCAGATGCCCCAGTGGAATGGAGGAAAGGATCTGTGGTACTTCGCCCAAGTGAGAAGCATGAAATGAAGCAAAAGGGTTCCTGTGTTGAGTTGTTTATTCACAGCCTAAAGGTGGAAGATGCTGGAGAATATACCTGCGATTCTGGGGATCAGCAGACCATGGCTGTGCTAAAAGTGAAGGGTAGGGCAACAACCAATACTCTTAACGAATAGTTTGTTGTCCATCTTCTCATAAGATTATCCAGCACTTTATCCATATTGCTAGTGATATGGATTAATTGTTCAAATTATGCCTTATATTTTAGCTCAAAATATCTCTGTAATGAAAGTACCTTGTGGATGTGCAACATGAAACTGCAACATATCTTATTGTCAGTGTTCAATATTTCTTACTCATTAGTGTGACATTCGTTTCAAATATTAGTATATGCATTGGAAAAAATATTCTAAACTTAATTGAACTTTTTGTGCAGCTTGTAGCGAAGTCTGGAATTACGTAGGTATGGAGTGTCTACTTGTGATTCTCTCGATATGGACTAAATTAAGAATGGGTAGGATAGGAGTTGTCTTGTCAGACATAGTTGTGGAGTATGGTCTTGTGACATAATCTGTAGCAAATTAGAACATTCTTCAGTTCAGGCTGACAGCAATGATCAACTCACTAGAAAGTAGCAATTTGCCAATTATCAGCAAGGTGTAATCCAATCCAGCAATTCTAAGGTCAACAACTGTAACAGCAAAGGTGAGAAATTCTCGTGAAACCATGAATTTGAATAGCTTCCTGAAACATTGACTTCTATTAATAAGCTTGTTTGCAGTTTTGTGGGTGTTGAGAAATCAGTTTTGAATCTTAACTAAAGTACATCATCATGAGCTAAATTACTCTCTCCCTTAGCTCTTCCTGTGCTTTTCAAACAAGAACTTCAGAACAAGGACGCTGAAGAGGATGGTACTGCCATTCTGCACTGTGAGATCACAAAACCAGATGCCCCAGTGGAATGGAGGAAAGGATCTGTGGTACTTCACCCAAGTGAGAAGCATGTAATGAAGCAAAAGGGTTCCTGTGTTGAGTTGTTTATTCACAGCCTAAAGGTGGAAGATGCTGGAGAATATACCTGCGATTCCGGGGATCAGCAGACCATGGCCGTGCTAAAAGTGAAGGGTAGGGCAACAAACATTACTCTTAACGAAGTTTGTTGTCCATTTTCTCATAAGATTTCATCCAGCACTTTATCCCTAATTGTTGGCGATATCGAGTGCTTGTTCGTAAGAATCATAAGAAATAGGAGCAGGAGTAGGCCATTCGGCCCCTCGAGCTTGCTCCGCCATTTAGTAAGATCATGGCTGATCTGATCTTGGGATCCACTTCCCTGCCCTCTCCCCATAACCCTTCACTCCCTTATCATTCAAAAGTCTGTCTATCTCCACCTTAAATACATTCAATGACCCAGTCTCCACAGCTCTCTGGGGCAGAGAATTCCAAAGATTCACAACCTTCTGAGAAGAAAAATCCTCCTCATCTCAGTTCTAAATAGATGACCCCTTATTCTTAAACTATGACCGCTAGTTCTAGATTCCCCCACGAGTGGAAACATTCTCTCTCTATCTACTTAGTCGAGCCCCTTCAGTATCTCTTACATTTCAATAAGATCACATCTCATTCTTCTTAGCTCCAATGGCTATAGGCCCAACCTGCTCAACCTTTCTTCATAAGTTAACCCCTTCATCTCAAGAATCAACCTAGTAAACCTTCTCTGAACTACCTCCAATGCAAGTATATCCCTGCTTAAATAAGGAGACCAAAACTGGACGCAGTACTCCAGGTGTGGTCTCACCAATGTTCAAACTATATTTTAATTTTTGTCTCATTCCAAAATACCTGTACATATTACTATGAATGTTAGCACCTTTTGGGAGGCGGAACTTGCAACATAGTTGTATAGTCAGTGTTCTATATTTATTTTACCCATTAGTGTGACATTAGATTGAACAATATTGGTATATAAATTGGAAATCGATATTTTGCACTGCGATGAACCTTTTGCAAAGTTATGCAGAGAAGTCTGGAATTATATAGAAACGGAGAGTCTACTTGTAATTTGTTCAGTAGGAATTAAATTAAGAATGAGTAGGACACCAATTGTCTTGTTAGACGTAGTTATCATGTATGATTTTTTGACGTACGTAAACTGGTATTGCAAATTGTGACATTCTTCAGTTCAGGCTGACAAAAATTTATAAATCACAAGAAAGTAGCAATTTGTCAGTTAGCATCCAGGAGTAGTATAATTCAGTGGTTCTAGGGACGACAACAACCTTAAGAGTAAGTTCAGAGTTTTGAAGAATGATGGCCGAACCCTGATATTGAATAGCTTTCTCAAACATTATTCTTTAGTGAGCTTGTTTGAGGTTGTGTGTGTGTGTGTTCGGAAATCAGTTTTAAACCTTACTGAAGTTCATCATCATGAACTAAATTACTGTGTCCCTTAGCGCTTCCTGTGCTTTTCAAACAAGAGCTTCAGAACAAGGAAGCTGAAGAGGATGGTACTGCCATTCTGCACTGTGAGATCACAAAACCAGATGCCCCAGTGGAATGGAGGAAGGGATCTGTGGTACTTCACCCAAGTGAGAAGCATGAAATGAGGCAAAAGGGTTCCTGTGTTGAGTTGTTTATTCACAGCCTAAAGGTGGAAGATGCTGGAGAATATACCTGCGATTCTGGGGATCAGCAGACCATGGCCGTGCTAAAAGTGAAGGGTAGGGCAACAACCATTACTTTTAACGAATAGTTTGTTGTCCATCTTCTCCTAAGATTTCATCCAGCACTTTATCCATATTGCTAGTGATATGGATTTCTTATTCAAATTATATTTTATTTTAATTTGACATCAAAATACCTCCACATTTTATGAAAGTCAGCACTTTTTGGGACTTGGAAATTGCAACATAGTTTAATGCTTAGTGTTCTTTTTACCCATTAGTTTGAAGTATATTAGTATATGTATATTAGTATATACATTGGTTAAAATATTCTGACCTGCGTTGATCATTTAGTGAACCTTTGCAGAAAATCTGAAATTTTATAGAAATGCAGTGTCTGCTTGTGATGCACGAGATAGAGACTAAAATGAGAATATGTAGGAGACTCGTTGTCTTATTAGACATGGTTGTTGTATATGATTTTATGACCGACATAAACTGTTATTGAACATGTTCATGCTCTTCTGTTCCGGCTGACAGAAATCTCCGGCTGACAGAAATTAACACGCAAGAAAGTAGCAACTTGTCAGTTAACAGCATGGAGTCATTCAGTCCAGCTGTTCTAATGTCAATAGCAACCATGATAGCAAGCGCAGGCTGTTGAGGAATGATTGCAGACCCCTGATATTGAATAGCTTCCTCAAATCAAGCTTGACTCAAATTTTGTGGGTGTTCAGAAATCAGATTTGAATCTTAACTGAAGTACAACTTGAAATAAATTACTGTCTCCCTTAGCGCTTCCTGTGCTTTTCAAACAAGAACTTCAGAACAAGGAAGCTGAAGAGGATGGTACTGCCATTCTGCACTGTGAGATCACAAAACCAGATGCCCCAGTGGAATGGAGGAAGGGATCTGTGGTACTTCATCCAACCGAGAAGCATGAAATGAAGCAAAAGGGTTCCTGTGTTGAGTTGTTTATTCACAGCCTAAAGGTCGAAGATGCTGGAGAATATACCTGCGATTCAAGGGATCGGCAGACAACTGCATCTTTAAAAGTGAAGGGTAGGGCAACAACCATTATTCGCCATAACTAATCCCTCTGGAGTTTTAATCACTTGAAGTGTCTCATTGCATGTGATATCACATTAGTCATCTTTATTATCCATAAATGTTGAGTTGTATGTGTTGCTTTCAGAGTTCTAAATTTTACTGCACATTTTTGCAACAATTTAGACAAATGCGGGGCAATTCGATTTACAAAAGTTTACGTGGATATACAGCACAGAAACAGGCCTTTCGGCCCAACCAGTGCATGCCAGCGTTTATGCTCCACTTGAGCCTCCTCCCGTCTTTTCTCATCTAAATCTATCAGCGTAACCCTCTATTCCCTTCTCCCTCATGTTTTCCTAGCTTCCCCTTAAGTGTATCTATGCTATTCGTTTCAACCATTCCCTGTGGTAGTGAGTTCCACATTCTCGCCACTCTTTGGGTAAATAAGTTTCTTCTGAATTCCCTATTGGATTTCTTGGTGACTATGTTACATTGATGGCCTCTAGTTATGCTTTCCCCCACAAGTGGAAACATTCTCTCTGTATCCACTATCAAAAACCTTTAATAATTTTAAAAACCTTTAGGTCACTCCTCAGCCTTTTTTCAAGAGAAAAGAGACCCAGCCTGTTCATCCTTTCCTGATATATATACTCTTGCATTTCTGGTATCAGCCTTGTCAATCTTCGCTATACCCTCTCCAGTGCCTCTATATCCTTTTTATAATATGGTGACCAGAACTGAACACGGTACTTTTAAGTGTGGTCTAATCAAGGTTCGATACAGGTTTAGCATAACTTCCCTATTTTTTAATTCTCTACCTCTAAAAATAAACCATAGTGCTTGGTTTGCTTTGTTTATGGCCTTGCTAACCTGTGATGCAACTTTTAGTGATTTATGTATTTGTACTCCGAGATCCCTTTGTTCCTCTACCCCACCTAGACTCGCACCGTCCAAGTACTGATGACCTTACCTATTCTTCCGAACAATTGCAATATCTCACATTTATCTATGTTGAACTTCGTTTGCCAATTATATGCCCATTCTGCAAGTTTACTCATGTCCTCCTGTAATTTGTTGCAGTCCTCCTCAGTATTGACTATTTGGTGTCATCTGTGAATTTAGAAATTGTGTTTTTGATTCCAAAGTCTAAATCGTTAATATAAATTGTGAACAACAGTGGTCCCAGCACTGATCCTTGTGCAACACCACTACTCACCTTCTGCCACTGTGAATAGCTACCTTTTACCCCTACTCTCAGCATTTTGTCTTGAAGTCAGCTAGCTATCTATTCTGCTACTTGTCCCTTGACTCCTCATTCTCTGATCTTGTTCATCAGTCTATTATGGGGTAGCTTATTGAAGACCTTTTGAAAATCTAGATAAACTACATCTACTGCATTACCCTTGTCTACTCTCTCTCTTATCTCTTCAAAAAATTCAATGAGTTTGGTCAGTAAGTGGTGAGGAGAACACAAAGCATCTGAAAAGGGATATAGATAGACTAAGTAAGATGTCAGATGGAGTATAATGTAGGGAAATGTGAGATTATTCACTTTGGTAGAAAGAATAGAAAAACAGAATTTTTTTAATGGTGAGAAACGTTTAAATGTTGGTGTCCTTGAGCAAGAAACATAGAAAGCCAGCATGCAGGTACAGCAAGTAATAAGGAAGACAAATGGCATTTTGTCCTTTATTGCAAAGTGGTTAGAGTATAAGAGTAAGGAAGTCTTGCTACAATTGTACAGAATACTCTAACCACTCTTTTAGAATTTTGGTGTAATGTGGCCCTTTTTGTTTTTTGCCTTGGGTTTCTCTGCCCTCCACTTTTACTTTTCTTCTTTCTATCTTTTGCTTCTACCCCTATTCTACTTCCCTCTGTCTCCCTGCATAGGTTCCCATCCTCCTGCCATATTAGTTTAACTCCTCCCCAACAGCACTAGCAAACACTCCCCTTAGGTGCAGACCGTCCGGTTTGTACTGGTCCCACCTCCCCCAGAACCAGTTCCAATGCCCCAGGAATTTGAATCCCTCCCTTCTGCACCACTCCTCAAGCCACGTATTCATTTGCGCTATCCTGCGATTCCTACTCTGACTAGCACGTGGCACTGGTAGCAATCCTGAGATTACTACTTTTGAGGTCCTACTTTTTAATTTAGCTCCTAGCTCCCTAAATTCGTCTCGTAGGACCTCATCCCGTTTTTTACCTATATCGTTGGAACCTATATGCACCACGACAACTGGCTGTTCACCCTCCCTTTTCAGAATGCCCTGCACCCGCACAGAGACATCCTTGACCCTTGCACCAGGGAGGCAACATACCATCCTGGAGTCTCGGTTGCGGCCGCAGAAACGCCTATCTATTCCCCTTACAATTGAATCCCCTATCATTATCGCTCTCCCACTCTTTTTCCTGCCCTCCTGTGCAGCAGAGCCACCCACGGTGCCATGAATTTGGCTGCTGCTGCCTTCCCCTGATGAGTCATCCCCCCAACAGTACCCAAAACGGTGTATTTGTTTTGCAGGGGGATGACTGCAGGGGACCCCTGCACCACCTTCCTTGCACTGCTCTTCCTTTTAATCACCCAGTCCCTATCTGGCTGTGTACCCTTTACCTGCGGTGTGACCAACTCGCTAAACGTGCTATTCACGTCATTCTCAGCATCGTAGATGCTCCAGAGTGAAACCACCCGCAGCTCCAGTGCCGCAATGCGGTCTGTCAGGATCTGCAGGCTGATGCACTTCCCGCACACGTAGTCGTGAGGGACACCGGAAGCGTCCCTGAGTTCCCACATAGTACAGGAGGAGCATAACACACGTCCGAGCTCTCCTGCCATGACATAACCCTTGGATTAACTTAATTGGGCAACAACAAGGCTAAAGGTTACTGACTGATAAAGAAAGAAAAAGAAAAAACTACTCACCAATCACCAGCCAATCACTTACCCCCGTGGCTGTGACGTCACCTTTCAATTTCTTTCTACTTTTTGCCTTCTCGACGTCCCGAGAACTTGCTCCTCCTCCGACTAGCTCTCCGACCACAAACTCCTGCTGGCCTTTATAGGCCTCGACGTTCCCGGAACTCGCTCCTCCTCTGACTAATTCTCCGACCACGAACTTACGCTGGCCTTTATAGGCCTCGACGTCCCTGGAACTCGCTCCTCCTCCTTGCTCTCCGACCACGAACTCCCGCTGGCCTTTATAGACCTCGACGTCCCCGGAACTCGCTCCTCCTCTGACTAGCTCCGACATGGCCAACAATGGTGAAGTGATTAAAATCGGGGATGCTCAAAAGGCTGGAATTAGAGGAGAGCTGATATCTGAGAGTTGTGGGGCTGGAGGAGTTTATAGTGATAAAGAAGGGCGAGGTCATGGATGAATTTGAAAACAAGGATGATAATTTTAAAATCGAGGCGTTGCTTAACCAGGAGCCGACGTAGGTCAGCGAGCACAAGGGGGATGGGTGATGACTCCAAGTCATAGTCAACATATTTACTGAGGCGTACGAAACCATCAACCAACTCTGTTGGTCGGAGCATAAACCAGGAAATAGTGGGGGCTTGTAAAAAGGGAACAGCAATAATCATGGGTGATTTTAACCTCCATATTGATTGGACAAATCAAATTGGTCAGGATAGCCTTGAGGAGGAGTTCATAGAGTGCATAAGGGACGGGTTCTTTGAGCAGTATGTAATGGAACCAACCAGGAGGCGGTCTATCTTAGACTGGTCCTGTGTAATGAGACAGGATTAATAAACAATCTCCTAGTAAAGGATCCCCTTGGAATGAGTGATCATAGCATGATTGAATTTCAAATTCAGATGAAGGGTGAGAAAGTTGGATCTCTAACCAGCGTACTAAACTTAAATAAAGGAGACTATGAAGGTATGAGGGCGGAGTTGGCTAAAATGGACTGGGAAAATAGATTAAAGTGTTGGACGGTTGATGAACAGTGATATACATTTAAGGAGATATTTCACAACTCTCAAGAAAAATATATTCCAGTGAGGAGGAAAGGGTGTAAGAGAAAAGATAGCCATCCGTGGCTAACTAAAGAAATAAAGGATGGTATCCAATTAAAAACAAGGGCATACAGAGTGGCTAAAACTAGTGGGAGGACAGAAGATTGGGAAGCATTTAAAAGCCAGCCAGCAAAGAATGACTAAAAAAATGATTTAGAAAGGGAAGATAGACTATGAAAGTAAACTAGCACAAAATATAAAAACAGATAGCAAGAGTTTCTATAGGTATCTAGGGCCCAAGTTTCGGGACGCGCCTAGAACGGCGCAGCCCCGACCTGGACGCCCATTTTTCGCGCCACAAAGTGCGCCTAAAAAAAACTTACAGATTCTCCGGCTTCCTGCTGGTCCTCTTGAGTCGGGCGCGGCGCAGCATGAGCTGTTTGGGGCGGAGCTAGGTCCCTGCGCTGAAAACAGTGCCAGGACCTCTGCACATGCGCGCTACAGTGGGCGCGCATGTGCAGTAGCTCCAGGCGCCCGAAACTGTGTGAGAGGGGCCCGAAGCACGCAGCCCTTAGCCCTGGCCTCACTGGGGCTGCATGCATAAGGCTGCCTCCCACGCCCAGCTCCTGCTTCCTCCTGACCCGACTCGACTCCCGCTCCCCCCCGCCCCCGGACCCGACACCGACCCGCCTCCCGCTCTCCCGCCCCCGGACCCGACCCGACCCGACCCCCCAGACTGGACCCGACCTGACCTCCCTCTCCCTCCCTTCCCCCGACCCGAACCGAACCGACCTCCCTCCCACCACCCCCCCGACCCGACCCGCGCTCCCGACACCCGCCCCCGGACCGGACCGGACCCGACTCCCGCTTCCCTGCCCTCGGATCGGACCCGACCCGACCCGCGCTCCCCCACCCGACTTGACCTCCCTCTCCCTACCACCCCGACCCAAACCTCTCTCCCTCCCTCCCATCCCCCCCCCCCGATCCGACCCGCGCTCCCGACCGCCCCCCAATCCGGACCGCACCCGACCCAACCTGACCCGAACCGAACCGACCTCCCTCCGCCCCCCCCGACCCGACCCGCGCTCCCGACCTCGACCCGCGCTCCCCCCGACCCGCGCTCCCGACCCCGACCCCGGACTCGACCCGACCCAACGCCACCTACCTGTGAATCTGGTGCTGGGGACGGGCTCTTCCCAAAGTCTTGGACCCGGCCCATTCAGCCTCCCCCCCCCTTCCCCTTCCCCCCCTCCTTCCCCTTCCCCCCCCTCCTTCCCCTTCTTCCCCTCCTTCCGCTTCTCCCCCCTCCCCTTCCCCTTCTCCTCCCCTCTCCTTCCCCTCCTCCCCCCTCTCCTTCCCCTTCTCCTCCTCCCCCCTTCCCCTTCTCCTCCTTCCCCCTTCCCTTTCTCTTCCTCCCCCCCTTCCCCTTCTCCTCCTCCCTCCCTTCCCCTTCTCCTCCTCCCTCCCTTCCCCTTCTCCTCCTCATCCCCCCTTCTTCTCCTCCCCCCCTTCTCCTCCTCCCCCCTTCCCCTTCTCCTCCTCCCCCTTCCCCTTCTCCCCCCTTCCCCTTCTCCTCCTCCCCCTTCCCCTTCTCCCCCTTCCCCTTCTCCTCCCCCTTTCTCGCTCCCTTCTCCCCTTCCCTCCCCCTTCTCCCCCATCCCTCCTCCCCCTCTGCCTCTCTCCCTCCCCTCCCCCTGCCCCCCTTCTCTCCCTCTACCCCCCTCCCCTCGCTGTCAGAAACACAGACACTGACAGACAGAGAGTGAGAGACACAGACAGACAGAGAGATAGAGACACTGACAGAGACACACGGGCGGGGGGGTTGGGGGGGCATCCCAGAACGCTGTTGGAGGGCTCCCGGTGCTGCAGTCGGTAAGTAGAAAATGTTTTATTTATTGATTTAAAAAAAAAATTAGTTCTTATTAATTTTTTTTGATTGATTTATTGGTTGATTTATTGATGTATTTATCATTTATTATTGATGATGGCTCTTTATTTGTAAAACTGAAGTGTTTAATGTTTGTAAACTTCCCTTTAAACCCCCCCCACCATTCCCTACGCCTGATTTGTAACCTACGGCTGATTTTTTAAAGTGTAGACAAGGTTTTTTCGAGCGTACAAAAATCTTCACTTACTCCATTCTAAGTTAGTTTGGAGTAAGTTTTCACTGCTGAAACTTTGAAAACAGGTGTAAGTGGCCGGACACGCCCCCTTTTGAAAAAAAATTCTGTTCCAAAGTGAAACTGTTCTAACTGACTAGAACTGGAGCAAACTAAATGCCGAGAATTTGAATTTCTAAGATACACCGTTCTATACCAGTTGCTCCAAAAAATCAGGAGCAACTGAGGCCGAAACTTGGGCTCATTAAAAGGAAAAGAGTGGCTAAAGTACTTAGAGGATGAGACCGGGGAATTAATAATGGGGTGACATGGAGATGGCAGAAACTCTGAATAAATATTTTGTATCAGTCTTTATGATAGATGATACTAACAATATTCCAACAGTGAATAGTCAAGGGGCTATAGCGGGGGAGGAACACAAGTCCCATTATCTTACTCAGTAAGATAATGGGACTAAAGGCAGATGAATCCCCTGGACCTTGCATCCTAGGGTCTTAAGAGAAGTAGCGGCAGGGATTGTGGATGCATTGGTTGTTATTTACCAAAATTTCCTCCATTCTGGAGAGGGCGCAGAAAATTGCCCCTATTTAAAAAAGGAGGCAGACAAAAAGCAGGAAACTATAGATCAGTTAGCCTAACATTTGTCGTTGGGAAAATATTGGAGTCCATTATTAAAGAAGCAGTAGCAGGACATTTGGAAAAGCAAGATTCGGTCAGGCAGAGTCAGCATGGATTTGTGAAGGGGAAGTCATATTTGACAAATTTGCTGGAATTCTTTGAGGATGTAATGAACAGGGTGGATAAAGAGGAACCAGTGGATGTGTATTTGGACTTCCAGAAGACATTTGACAAGGTGCCACATAAAAGGTTACTGCACAAGATAAAAGTTCGCTGGGTTGGGGGTAATATATTAGCATGGATAGAGGATTGGCTAACTAACAGAAAACAGAGAATCGGGATAAATGATTCATTCTTTGGTTGGCAATTAGTAACTAGTGGGGTGCCGCAGGGATCAGTGCTGGGACTCCCAACTATTTACAATCTATATTAACGACTTAGAAGAAGGGACTGAGTGTAACGTAGCCAACTTTGCTGACAATACAAAGATGGGAGGAAAAGCAATGTGTAAGGAGGACATAAAAAATCTGTAAAAGGATATAGATAGGCTAAATGAGTGGGCAAAATTTGGCAGATGGAGTATAATGTTGGAAAGTGAGGTCATGCACTTTGGCAAAAAAAATCAAAGAGCAAGTTTTTATTTAAATGGAGAAAGATTGCAAAGTGCTGCAATACAACGGGACCTGGGGGTACTTGTGCATGAAACACAAAAGGATAGTATGCAGGTACAGCAAGTGATCAGGTAGGCCAATGGAATCTTGGCCTTTATTGCAAAGGGAATGGAGTATAAAAGCAGGGAAGTCTTGCTACAGCTATACAGGGTATTGATGAGGCCACTGCTGGAATACTGTGTGCAGTTTTGGTTTCCATATTTCCGAAAGGATATACTTGCTTTGGAGGCAGTTCAGAGAAGGTTCACTAGGTTGATTCCGGAGATGAGGGAGTTAAGTTATTAGGAAAGGTTGAGTAGGTTGGGCCTCTACTCATTCGAATACAGAAGAATGAGAGGTGATCTTATCAAAACGTATAAGATTATGAGAGGGCTTGGCAAGGTGGATGCAGAAAGGATGTTTCCACTGATGGGGGAGACTAGAACTTGAGGGCATGATCTTAAAATAAGGGGCCGCCCATTTAAAACTGGGATGAGGAGAAATTTCTTCTCTCATAGGGTTGTAAACCTGTGGAATTCGCTGCCTCAGGAGCTGTGGAAGCTGGGACATTGAATAAATTTAAGGCAGAAATAGGGAGCGGGCAGGGAAGTGGAGCTGAGTCCATGATCAGATCAGCCATGATCTTATTGAATGACGGAGCAGGCTTGAGGGGCCGTATGGTCTACTCCTGCTCTTATTTCTTATGTTCTTATGGACCTTACGCTAAATATTTGTAAGACAAAGGTCCTTCACCAACCTGTCCACGCCGCTCAGCACTGCCCCCCAGTCATTAAGATCCACAGCGCGGCTCTGGACAACGTGGACCATTTCCCATACCTCGGGAGCCTCTTATCAACAAGAGCAGACATTGACAATGTGATTCAGCACCGCCTCCAGTGCAGCCTTCGGCCGCCTGAGGAAAAGAGTGTTTGAAGACCAGGCCCTCAAATCATCCACCAAGCTCATAGTCTACAGGGCTGTACAGGGCTCAGAGACATGGACGATGTACAGTAGGCACTTCAAGTCGCTGAAGAAATACCACCAACGATATCTCCACAAGATCCTACAAATCCCCTGGGAGGACAGACGCACCAACGTTAGCATCCTTGACCAGGCCAACATCCCCAGCATTGAAGCACTGACCACACTTGTTCAGCTCCGCTGGGCAGGCCGCATAGTTCGCATGCCAGACACGAGACACCCAAAGCAAGCGCTCTTTCGGAACTCCTTCATGACAAACGAGCTAATGGTGGGCAGAGGAAACATTACAAGGACACCCTCAAAACCTCCCTGATAAAGTGCAACATCCCCACTGACACCTGGGAGTCCCTGGCCAAAGACCGCTCTTAGTGGAGGAAGTGCATCCGGGAGGGCGCTGAGCACCTCGAGTCTCTTTGCCGAGAGCATGCAGAAATCAAGCGCAGGCAGCGGAAAGGGCATGCGGCAAACCAGTCCCACCCTCCCGTTCCCTTAACGACTGTCTGTCCCACCTGTGACAGGGACTGTGGTTCTCGTATTGGACTGTTCAGCCACCTAAGGACTCATTTTTAGAGTGGAAGCAAGTCTTCCGTGATCACCTTGAGTAAAATTGAAGAGTCTCGTGTTGGCCGCGATCTGAAAGGAGAGGTGCGACACGACTTCAATTTTGACCATGTTTTTCAGCCAATGGCGAGTCAGAAAGATGTATTTGCCTATGATGATGATGATGATGATGGGTGAATGGGCCTTAGTGCGAGTTAGGACACGAACAGCAGAGTTTTGGATGACCTCAAGTTTACATAGGGTAGAACGTGGAGGTCAGCAAGTAATGCATTGGAATAGTCAAGTCTAGAGCTAACAAAGCAATGGATGAAGGTTTCAGTAGCAGATGAGCCGAGGCAGGAACAGAATTGGGCGATGTTCCTGAGGTGGAAATAGGCAGTCTTCGTGATGGCACAGATATGTGGAATATGTGGTCAGAAGTTCGTCTCTGGGTCAGTTATGACCCCAAGTTTGCGAATAATCTGGTTCAACCTCAGACAGTTGCCAGGGAGAGGGATGGAGTGGGTAGAGAATGGAGTTTATGGCGGGGACCGAAGACAATGACTTTGCTCTTCCCAATATTTAGTTGGAGGAAATTTCTACTCATCCAGTACTGGATGTCAAACAACAGTCTGGCAATTCATAGGTAGCGGAGGTTTCATGATGGGTGATAGTGAGGTAGAGCTGGGTGTCGTCAACGTATATGTGGAAACTGCCACTGATGATGGGCTCAATTTTCCCCAGTGATTTGCGCCATTTTTTTTGAACAGGCTGCTCTTTTTGGCCTAAGTTGAAAAACCAGTTTCCCCAATCAATTTGCACCAGTGTAACTCAGTTAGTTACGATTTTTTTAGGTCAGTTTTTTTTTCAGTCAAAGGCGACGTAACCCGCGCCAATTCTGGCCATTTAGGGAAGTTTGGCCAGCTGAGAGTTATTCCAGTTCTGCTTAGGCCAGCGTATGTAGCCTCTCCAGAAAAACCTTCCGGAGAGTTAAGGAAATCGGTGCAGGTATGGAAATCGGCGCAGCAGATGCCTGGACACATTAAAAGAATTGAAAAATACATAGCAGCAACTTACCTCCAACCCCGTCCGAAAAGCTTGCATTCCGGTCCCATTCTCGGTCCCCATTCTCCTGGTCCAGTCCCATTCTTGGTCCCCGGTTCACACACACACAGACAGAGAGAGAGAGAGACCTAGAATGGGACCGGACTGGGGAGAATAGGGTCCGAAATGGGACCGGACAGGGAGAATGGGGACTGAGAATAGGATCGGACCAGCAAGCCCTTCGGGCGGGGTTGGAGGTAAGTTGCTGCTGTGTGTTTTTCAATTCTTTTAATGTGTTGGGAGCTGCAGCCGCAGCTCACATTGTGTCCCTGGTTACCATGGCAGCCCGATCTTTTTGGCACAGATCAAGGCTCCACCTCCAAAACTAAAGGTTGGGTTAGGCCACGCCAAAATGAAGAAATCCAATGGGGAAACTTAGAATATTTTTTTTTGGCGTACTTAGGCCCCAAAAAATCGGGCGTAACTCTTCAAATACGCCAAAAAAAATGCTTTGGGGAAAATTGAGCCCAATATCTGTAAAAATGACCATAAAGCTGTTGGATTGTTGTAAAAACCCTCATTTCCTTTAGGAGAGGAAACATGCTGTCCTTACCTGGTCTTGCCTATATGTGACTCCAGTCCCATACCACCGCTGTTGATTCTTAAACCCCCTTCTCTGATATCGCTTAGCAAGCCACTCAGTAGTATCAAATCTTTATGAAGGCCCACCACCTCTTTCTTGTGACATGAGGGATGGGCACTGAATGGCGACTTTGCCAGTAACGTCCACATCTTGAGACTGATCTTATTTTTAAAGATTTGCATAGTTTTAAAAAAGTGAAATACTGGAGAATCGAGCTGCCCAGCAGATCCTGAGGATTGCATGCAAGCTGATACACAAAATGCAGAAATTGACTGAGAAATTATATTCAGGAAGAAAAGAAAACATCTGGGTACAGTTTCTGCTCAACTAACTCAGGCAGGAACACTCCGATGCTCTGGCTCATGTTCCTATGCAGTGAAGAAATAAATGAGCCATTACATCGTGTAACTTCCAGAGAATATACCCATTTGAAACAGAGAGAGATAGAAGCTAGGCGTGAAGAAACAACTACTGGGGGCATTGCAGCCAAGTCCGATCTTATCCATATGCGCATACTTTCCAGCATAGGTCACTCATCAACAGTCAGAAATAGGAAAACTGACCAAGCTTATCTGCACCAAACCAAGAAGTGCTGACGCCACTTGTGGTCATCTGCTATAGTCCCAGTTGAAATTAACTAACTCCGCACAGATCAGGGATTGAGCCTGATGCCTTAGTGGTGTGGCACAGATGTTTACTGTCTTGGGAAGCTAAATCATTGGTGGAAGTCACTGCATTATTTTCAGTGGAATAGAATGGATTTAAGCTTGGGTATTCTTAGATTCAGTGGAATCATTGTTTGCATCCGATGTTGATTGAACTATATCATTACGAATTGAATTACCTACCCGTGCTTTACAAAGAAGAGCATGTGGAAGCTGAAGTGGATAGTACTTCTATTCTTCACTGTCTGAGTAGTAAACCTTATGTTCCAGTCAAATGGAGGAAAGGATCTCTGCTGCTTCACCTAAGTGAAAAGCATGAAATGAAGCAAATAGTCCCTGTGTTGAGCTGTTGATTCACAGCTTAAAAGTAGGAGATTCTGGAGAATATACCCGTAATTCAGGGGATCAGCAGACCACAGCCCCCTTAAAAGTAAAGTGTAAGACAAGAATCATTGCTTCTAATTAAACCATTATTCCCTTTTTGTCAGGAAATGTTTCTCATCTCCAAATTCTTCCGGGAAGATCTGATCCACCATTTATTTGATCTATAGCTCCTGGTGGTGTGAATTTCTTGTCCAAGCTGAGGCTCCCTACTTGATCTCTTGCAGTATAAACATGGGTGTTATAAAAATATCATGTGTTAGCTATGAATTAGAACCCAGTTACTTTCCTTATAGTCAGTACGCATTCACAGTCACATCTTGAGATTTGCCATGTTTGAGATAAGCATTGTTGTTCTATTGTCATGTATCTTTATCCTTTGCTAATTAGTCTGTACATACATTAATACATACTCTTCAAAACTGGGGTTTGAACAAGATTAAAAGTGAAAAAATAACCTCAAGAAATTTGTCTTGCAAGGATGGCTGATATGATCAAGGATGCACCCTTACTGTGTTGAACTCCAGACTCATCGCAGTCTCCAACTCATTGTTTTCCAGGACTTCATAACTATGGAAAGCCATATTTTTCTCCCTTCTACCTTCTTGAAATTTCTAATCCCGAGATTGTCATCACCTAATTACTCATCCTGATTTACCTCATCTTTTACTATACTCGTCCATCATGTTTGACACGAAGGGCCTTGGCCCTTCAGTCTCGTTTCTCAGTCCAAATACAAGAGCTTGTGTTTATTAATGAGTTATAAGACAACAATTGGATTGAATTGAATAAATATGAAAACATCTGACTGCAATGGAGTGAGCAGTGAGCATAATGGAAGGTGCATAACATTGATGAAAGGGAAATAAAAATGATGGTCTCATCTGAATGGTACTACACTATTAAAAATATTTTAGGTAACTGATAATGGAGCATAGAATAACATACCAACTACTAGAACACATTATTTTCAGTGCACCAGAATGGGCTTATATTTGCGGAAGTTCCTTGTTAGTCTTGTGTTTTAGCTAAACCATACTAACATGAATTAATATATGTTTCCTTTAATTTTGACCAAATTGGGACAGAATTTGTTTAGATATTCATTTATTTAAATTTTGACAAAACTAAGTCATCATGAACAAAATCACTGTTTCCCTTAGTTCTTCCTGTACTTTTCAAACAAGAGCTTCAGAACAAGGAAGCTGAAGAGGATGGTACTGCCATACTGTGCTGTGAGGTTACTAAACCAGATGCCCCAGTGGAATGGAGGAAGGGATCTGTGGTACTTCACTCAAGTGAGAAGCATGAAATGAAGCAAAAAGGTTCCCTTGTTGAGTTGCTTATTCACAGCCTAAAACTAGAAGATGCTGGAGAATATACCTGTGATTCTGGGGATCAACTGACCACTGCCTCTTTAAAAGTGAATGGTAGGACAACAATCATTACTCACTATAAATCATTGTTCATTTTCATTGGAACTGATGATTTTCTCTAAATTTCTCATGACAAGATTACCCATTGTTTTTTGCTCAGTAACAGATTGTCATGTACATTTCTCTTTAGTGCTGTGGCTTAATTCTTGTTTTATAATAATGTGAGGAGGTGGTGGATACGTCTGCATGGATGGTCTCAACCTTTGATTTAAAGAAATCCATGAGCTCCTCTTGATTGGCTTTTAAAGTGAGTGTAAGGGTTGGGGAAAAGGGGTTTGTGGAGGAAATTAATTCTCAGGATGTGGGAATTACTGGCTGGGCTGGCATTTATTGCTCCACCCTACTTTCCCAAGAAGATGATGGTGGAACTTTGTCTTTACATTGCAAGATAATCATGGGAAGTAGGTGGTTTTGATTGTGGAAAATAGTGCATTGGAATGGTTGACATAATCAAGCCTGATCTGCCGATTGATAAGGCACCATAAATGTCCATGTCTGTGGCCCTTAGGGTTGAGGAAGTAGAGGTGGAGGCTGTTGCAACTTTGACCCTCTTCACCCATTTGTGTTGGGTCATAAATACTGAAGTGGTAGATATGGATTGACTGGAGGAGGTAATGTCTAACCCATCCTCTCCCCACTATATGACAGAAGGTCTAAAGGTAAATCATACAGACCTTTGCTGTCCCTTAAGTGTTTTCACTGCTTGATCACCCTTACTTGAAACTCATTTTTCTACAGCAGTAATTGTCTTTTATCAATATTGCTACTCCATTTCCCAATTTCTTTGTATTTTCTAAAAATCATATAGCCTGGACTATTTAGCTCCCAATCATGATAACTAGTAGCCAGGTCTCTGTAGTAGCTACTGTAGCTTACCCTTCAAGCTGAATTTGTGCGTCTTATTCACTGTTTTATTATTGATGCTATGTATATTTATGTCGAATATTCTTATCCAGGCCAGTGTCCCCATACTATCCATTTGTCCTGCTCATTTTTTTTCTCTCACTTCCCCCCGCCTCCAACACCCACGACTGATTTAAATTTTCCCCACTACCCTATTTACCCTTTGCACAAGAACATAGGTGCTTCTCCAGTTTAAGTGAAGGTCTGTACAACTTTCCCTGGACTCACAATTAGCCACAGTATCCAGGTTACAAGCTTGTAAATTCTACGTCTTAGCCTAGAATTTAACTGCTTTAAATCCCTTTGTAGAATCCTAAACCTACTCCTATCTGTGCTATTGATTTCCACATGAACCATGATCTCTGGCTGCTCATCTTCCTATTACAGAATCTTTTGTATTAACTTCGTGATGTCCCAAACTCTGGGACATGGGAAGCAACATTCCATTCGGGACTCTGGATCACATCTACAAAATAAACTATCTGCCCCTCTGTCTGTAGCATCCCACATAATCACCTCTCGTCTTTTCTTATTACCTGTACTGTGCCCCATGGGTAACCAATTGCTCCTCAGTGCCTGTTGTTTCTCATGGTTCTCCTCCTCTGTATGTCATTCTTTTTGTTTACATCACTGGTACTTAAACTTATCAGACAAAGCCAGCTCCACAGATTATCATGTCTGCAGATGGTCACGCAGCCTCTTTTACCAACTTCTCTACTCCTAGCAACCTGTGGGGTGACCACCCTCTGGAACGTCTATCCAAATAGCATTCTTTCTCCCAAAAGCTGCGGAGTGTGTTCAGTTGACTTTCAAGCTATGAAACTTTCTGATCGAGGAGTGCGACCTTTGTTCACTTCGTACATATGTGTTCACCCTGCCTTGTATGTGAGTCCAGGAGGCACACAACATGCTTGGCGCACACATCACTTCAGATTCTGATCCTGCTGTACCTATTTATATGTTTAACTCAACAGGTTAATAATTCTATTTCTATTTACTCATTCTAAATTATTATTTTTGCTTAATATGTCTTGAACATCTCTTTCTGTCCTACCCCTGGAACTATTGTATAGTTGTAGATGCGGGGGGGTGGGGGGGTGTGCGGATACGTTGGTGAGTGAGAAAAGGAATCTAGTAATGGATTGTTGGGGCTTTTACTGCGAAAATTATTTTCAGCGAATTGTGTGTGAAAATTGAGAAATAAGATTTGGATGTACACTAATCACTATCATTAAAAGTTAATTTAATGTGTTCCATAGCGCTTCCTGTGCTTTTCAAACAAGAACTTCAGAACGAGGAAGCTGAAGAGGGTGGCACCGCCACTTTACACTGTGAGGTTACTAAACCTAATGCCCCAGTAAAATGGAGGAAGGGATCTCTGGTACTTCATCCAAGTGACAAGTATGAAATGAAACAAGAAGGTTCCAGTGTTGATTTGCTCATCCACAGCCTAAAACCTGAAGATGGTGGAGACTATACCTGTTATTCTGGGGATCAACAGACTACTGCCTCTTTAAGAGTGAAGGGTAGGACAATAGTGCATTACTAATTTTTCATTGGAATTAAATCCTCTCACATTTCCATCCTTAAACATGTTCATGTTTGCCTCTTCAGCCTCCTCTTAATAACAGCATGCCACTCACTTAGTATTGTATAAATTGTTGCTAAATTAATTGTTCACCACAGTTTGCACATGCTCGCTGTGAAAATAAAGCACTTTTTCATCAGGCACTCATTGTAAATTTTACGGCTAAACCATAGTAATTTCTTCAATCTAGGATTACCGCAAGTATTTCCCGTTGCAATTTCAGGGACTAAATTACAGCGTTTGAACACTAGTATTTATAAATTGATTATACAACTTAAAATCTTTGTCATATTAAGATTCTGCTACCTTGATTGGCAAGACACTTGGGGGGGTGGGGGGGCAATTCTAGTGTCGAAAACTGGCGTGAAGTCAGTGGAATGGCCTTTCCACTTGGACAGTTGTGCTGGTCTGCACCAATTTGTAGCCCGAGGTTCATTAACATGCCATCCGTGCATTGCAGGCGCACCGCCGACCCTGGTCAGAGCCTGGTGTGGACTAGAAGCAGACCGGAATTTTTTGGAGGGCTCAGGAGAAGTAATTCTGCTCCTCCTGGGTCCACAAAAAAAAAATGAAAAGCTTCCTGGGCTGTGTTTTGAGCAGCCATCAGTGGGCCGCTAGTTCGGCAGCTCAGCGCCTGGTACAAATGGGCAGAGCGTAAACGGCGTATGCTCCACCTATTTACACCGCAGAAAAGAACGGAATGAAGAACGAAGAGCACTAGAAGAGAAATGGAGAGAGAACGAGAAAAAAAGAGACAAGCAGAAGAGGAGAGAGGAGCAGCAGCACTAAGGTGATAAAGATGTAGAAGAAACATAGAAACGAAGAAACATAGAAACATAGAAAATAGGTGCAGGAGTAGGCCATTCGGCCCTTCGAGCCTGCGCCACCATTCAATAAGATCATGGTTGATTATTCCCTCAGTACCCCTTTCCTGCTTTCTCTCCATACCCCTTGATCCCTTTAACCGTAAGGGCCATATCTAACTCCCTCTTGAATATATCCAATGAACTGGCATCAACAACTCTCTGCGGCAGGGAATTCCACATGTTAACAACTCTCTGAGTGAAGAAGTTTCTCCTCATCTCAGTCCTAAATGGCCTACCCCTTATCCTAAGACTGTGTCCCCTGGTTCTGGACTTCCCCAACATCGGGAACATTCTTCCCGCATCTAACCTGATCAGTTCCGTCCGAATCTTATACATTTCTATGAGATCCCCTCTCATCCTTCTAAACTCCAGCGTATAAAGGCCCAGTTGATCCAGTCTCTCCTCATATGTTAGTCCTGCCATCCCTGGAATCAGTCTGGTGAACCTTCGCTGCACTCCCTCAATAGCAAGAACGTCCTTCCTCCGATTGTCCTGCACCCACTCCGAGACATCCTTGACCCTTGCACCAGGGAGGCAACATACCATCCTGGAGTCTCGGTTGCGGCCGCAGAAATGCCTATCTATTCCCCTTACAATTGAATCCCCTATCACTATCGCTCTCCCACTCTTTTTCCTGCCCTCCTGTGCAGCAGAGCCACCCACGGTGCCATGAACTTGGCTGCTGCTGCCTTCCCCTGATGAGTCATCCCCCCAACAGTACCCAAAACGGTGTATCTGCTTTGCAGGGGGATAACCGCAGGGGACCCCTGCACCACCTTCCTTGCACTGCTCTTCCTTTTGGTCACCCAATCTCTATCTGGCTGTGTACCCTTTACCTGCGGTGTGACCAACTCGCTAAACGTGCTATTCACGTCATTCTCAACATCATGGATGCTCCAGAGTGAATCCACCCGCAGTTCCAGTGCCGCAATGCGGTCTGTCAGGATCTGCACTTCCCGCACACGTAGTCGTCAGGGACACCGGAAGCGCCCTTGAGTTCCCACATAGTGCAGGAGGAGCATAACACGCGTCCGAGCTCTCCTGTCATGACTTAACCCTTGGATTAACTTAATTGGGCAACAGCAAGGCTAAAGGTTACTCACTGATAAAGAAAGAAAAAGAAAAACTACTCACCAATCACCAGCCAATCACTTACCCCCTTGGCTGTGACATCACCTTTCGATTTCTTTCTACTTCTTTTTCCCTTTTCCCTCGACGTCCCCAGAACTTGCTCCTCCTCCGACTAGCTCTCCGACCACGAATTCTCGCTGGCCTTTATAAGCCTCGACGTCCCCGGAACAACAACTTGCATTCATATAAACATCGTCATGTTCTATCCATTATTTAAATTTTATTCAAAATCTTATTTGTGTTCATATTTCCTGCTATCATGCTTTGTGTCAACATTTCCAAGTCAATTTTGCTTGGTCAGCATAGGTAGTTACAGGCTTCTCCCACTAGATGACACTGGAGCAAGTTTCTGAGTTTTTTTCCAAACACTTGGCCATCTAATATAATGAGCCTGAAATTCCGATGTCCTGGGTCCGTACGAAGTTTTTACGGACCCGGAAAGGCATCGGAAAAGCCGATTTACAGCATGCAATGCACATGCACTGAAAGCCTGCTTTTCCGATCTGTCAAGTTTCTGGCTTTACAGATCTCACGCATATCGGTAGCGAGGATACTTGCAAGGGCAAGATTTGCGATATTTATGCATATCTTGCCCAGCAAATGTCCTCAAAAATCTTGCGCCTGAAAAAGCAGACGTATAGCCTACTTTTACAGGCGCAAGTGTTACATAAACATTAAAATTAAATTAAATAAACACATATGAAAATATATTTTATTGTTTAAAACCCTCCCCACTACAGTAAGTTTATTTTAAGGCATAATTTAAAAAACTTTTTTAAAAATCGAGAAAATATTTTTTTATAAACATTTTAATTTAAATGAATCTTAAATATGTAGTATATTTTTCTATTTTTTATTAGTGTTTTGTGTGTTTGGGGGGGTTTCTCATTCATAATAATGGGAACTCCAACTTACGGAGTTCCCATTATTATGAATGAGAAAATACTGTACCTTGATTGGCTGCCCAGAGCCATGTGACTCCAGCTTCAGCATACGGATGTCCTAACATGCACGCACTCATCACGCGTAGGGAGTGAAAGCCTCAGGATCGGAAGTTTTTTCAGTAGTTTGCCCACGGGAAGACCTCGATCGGGATTTCTGGGCTATTTAAAAAAAAAACTTGGTCAACTAACCGAGGGTAATGTTAAAAGTACTAGGACACTAATATCCTATTAAATATTGTACGATGTGATCTTGGTGTCATGTTTGATGTCCTTTGAGATTCTATTACAAAGTATTTACAGCACAAAAACAGGCCATTCGGCTTAGCAGGTCCATGCCGGTGTTTATGCTGTACATAACCTCCTCTCACCCTTCTTCATCTAATGCCATCAATATATCCTATTCCTTTCTCTCTTATGCGCTGATATAGCTTCACCTTAAATGCATCTATGCTATTCGCCTCAACCACTCCCTGTGGAAGCGAGTTCCACATTCTAAGCACTTTCTGGATAAAGAAATTTCTCCTGAATTCCCTATTGGATTTATTAGTGACATCTTATATTTATGGCCCCTAGTTCTGGTCTCACCACAAGTGAAAACATCTTCTCTGTCTACCCTATCAAACCGTTAATAATTTTAAAGACCTCTATTAGGCCACCCCTCAGTCTTCTCTTTTCTAGAGAAAAGAGCCTCAATCTGTTTAATCTTTCCTGATGGGCATAACCTCTCTGTTCTGGTATCATTTTAGTAAATCTATTTTTGCACCTTTTCCAGTGCTTCTATATTTTTTTTATAATATGGCGACCAGACTGTTCACTACTCCAAGTGTGGACTAACCAAGGTTTTATACAAGTTTAACATAACTTCTCTGTTTTTCAATTATACTGCTCTAGAAATGAATCCCAGTGTTCTGTTTGCTTTTTTTAATGGCCTTATTAACCTGTGCTGCTACATTTAATGATTTGTGTATCTGTACCCATAGATCTCTCTGTTCCTCCTCTCCATTTAAACACTTATTTTCCAAGAGTATATGGCCTCCTCATTCTTCCTACCAAAATGTAGATGCCCATTCTACAAGCTTTTAATGTCTTACTGGATGTTGTCACAGTCCTCCTCTGTATTAACCACACCCTCCCCCGCTCCCCCCCCCAGAAATTTGGTGTATTATCGATTGAGTAAATATTAGTTGTCTGAATATAAGGACATACACTTCTATTGATGAGTTAGAAGGTAATTAATCTTATCAAATATGAAGATATTATACTACTATGTGGTGAGCAGGGTGAGTGTAATTGAAACTTCGCATGACTGGTATAGTATTTAGCAACTATTTGGGTAGCTAATATTGATGATGGAAGGTGTCATCAACTGCTAGAATATTTTTTTTCAGGGGAAATGAATTAAATTCTATTTGATGATTCGGAATTGCAGCAATCATAATTTGACTAAACTGTGTTATCAGGAATTAATTTACTATCTTCCTTTAGCAATGCCTGTGCTTTTCAAACGAGAACTTCAGAATGAGGAAGCTGAAGAGGATAGTACTGCTACTCTACACTGTGAGGTTACTAAACCTAATGCCTCAGTGAAATGGAAGAGGGGATCAGTAGTACTTCATCCAAGTGACAAGTACAAACTGAAGCAAGAAGGTTCAAGTACTAAGTTGCTTATTCACAATCTGAAGCTCGAAGATGCTGGTGAATATACCTGTGATTCTGGAGACCAGCAGACCACTGCATCATTAAAAGTAAAGGGTACGGAAAGAAAAATTAAATCATTACTGATTTTCATCAAAAGTGTTTCTCGTGGAGCTGATCACCATCTCCATCTCCTCTTCAAAATATCACATCCAAATTTCCTTTATTCTATGTGTGTATGTATATTATATATATAGTGATATTAATATGACAATGTATCTTTATTGTTAAAATATTATATTTGTGAGAATGTGTGTCTGATATTGTTGCAGAGTCCCTTCAACTAATCAGTTTGTAGAACCAGAGACCACTGTCACCTCAGTCAATCACTTGATTATGACCTGGACACAACACGGCAGTAGAACAACTGTTTCTGCCAGCAGGTTTTCCAGACTAGAAGGTTAACAGCCACTGTGGCTTCCCATTTTTGGATAGTTCACCCCTTTTTCAAAGCAAAACATAACGCATTTCAGCATGAATCTAAACTCTCATCCAAAATCCCCCTCAGGATTGCAGTAAAGAGTCAAACTAGATTACACGCCTAACTCCTGGTATGAGTCTTGAACATACAACTTTGGGACTCCGACACAAGAGTGCTACCATTGAACCTAACTGATACATATTTTTTTCCACTTGTCTTATCTCTGTTTCATGGGCGTGTGAGTGTGACGCTGGTAAAAGAGTAATATGGATGATAGTACTGCAGAACCTCAACCTCGCATGATTGATGCATTAGATTACAGTTCACCCAAAAGGGGTGAACTATAATCTAATGCATCAAGTTGGCTTGATAGACTTGTGTGTGGTTATTCAGGCATCATAAACTGTGTTCACAAATTGAATTACTATTTCCCTTAGCTCTTCCTGTACTTTTCAAACAAGAGCTTCAGAACACAGAAGCTGAAGAGAATAGTTCTGCCATTCTGCGTTGTGAGATTACCAAACCCGATGCTCCAGTGGAATGGAGGAAGGGATCTGTTGTAATTTATCCAAGTGACAAGTATAGCATGATGCATAAAGGTTCCTGCATTGAATTGCTTATTCGCAAAATAAAACCAGAAGATGGAGGGGAGTATACCTGTGATTCTGGAGATCAGCAGACCATGGCCTCTTTGAAAGTGAAGGGTAGGGCAGCCATCATTACTGATCATAATTGAATCCTTGTGAATTTTTATCATATAAGGTGTCTTGTGAATCTCACTTTCTCATCCTGATATTCACTTTTATTGATCATATTGCCAGGTAGAAATGTGCATTCTTTCTCTAGTGTTGAATAGGAACATAGGAGTAGGCCATTGAGCCCCTCAAGCCTGTTCCGCCGTTCAATGAGATCATGGATAATCGATCGAACTTCATATACCTGCCTTTAGCTCATATTCCTTAATACCTTTGGTTAACAAAAAGCTATCAATCTCCGATTTAAAATTAACAATTGATCTTGCATCAATTGACATTTGCGGAACAGAGTTTCAAACTCTTTATGCATTGAAGTGTTTCCTAATTTCACTCCTGAAAGATCAGGCTCTAATTTTTAGACTGTGTCCCCCTTGTCCTAGATTCCCCAACCAGTGGAAATAGTTTCTCTCTATCTACCCTATCTGTTCCCCTTAATATCTTGCAAACTTCGATCAGATCACCCCTTAACCTTCAAATTCTAGGGAATATAACCCTAATTTGTGTAATTTGTCTTCATAACTTAACCCTTGAAGTCCAAGTCTGGGTAACATTCTGGTAAACCTTCGCTGCACTTCCTCCAAGGCCAATATATCCTTCCTAAGGTGTGGTGCCCAGAACTGCTCACAGTGCTCCAGGTGTAATCTAACCAGGGTTTTGTATAGCTGCAGCATAACTTCTATCCCTTGTCTACTAGTCCTCTAAATATGAAGGTCAGCATTCCATTAGCCTTTTTGATTATTTTCTGTTCCTGTTCATGACATTTTAATTATCTATGTACCTGGACCCCCAAGTCTCTTTGGACCTCCACTGTTTCTAGCTTTTCTACATTTAGAAAGTACTCTGTTAACATAGAAACATAGAAAATAGGTGCAGGAGTATGCCATTCGGCCCTTCGAGCCTGCACCGCCATTCAATGAGTTCATGGCTGAACATGCAACTTCAGTAGCCCATTCCTGCTTTCTCACCATACCCCTTGATCCCCCTAGTAGTAAGGACTACATCTAACTCCTTTTTGAATATATTTAGTGAATTGGCCTCAACAACTTTCTGTGGTAGAGAATTCCACAGGTTCACCACTCTCTGGGTGAAGAAGTTTCTCCTCATCTCGGTCCTAAATGGCTTACCCCTTATCCTTCGACTGTGACCCCTGGTTCTGGACTTCCCCAACATTGGGAACATTCTTTCTGCATCTAACCTGTCTAAACCTGTCAGAATTTTAAACGTTTCTATGAGGTCCCCTCTCATTCTTCTGAACTCCAGTGAATACAAGCCCAGTTGATCCAGTCTTTCTTGATATGTCAGTCCCGCCATCCCTGGAATCAGTCTGGTGAACTTTCGCTGCACTCCCTCAATAGCAAGAATGTCCTTCCTCAAGTGAGGAGACCAAAACTGTACACAATACTCCAGGTGTGGTCTCACCAAGTCCCTGTACAACTGTAGCAACACCTCCCTGCCCCTGTACTCAAATCCCCTCACTATGAAGGCCAACATGCCATTTGCTTTCTTAACCGCCTGCTGTAACTGCATGCCAACCTTCAATGACTGATGTACCATGACACCCAGGTCTCGTTGCACCTCCCCTTTTCCTAATCTGTCACCATTCAGATAATAGTCTGTCTCTCTGTTTTTACCACCAAAGTGGATAACCTCACATTTATCCACATTATACTTCATCTGCCATGCATTTGCCCACTCACCTAACCTATCCAAGTCGCTCTGCAGCCTCATCCTCCTCGCAGCTCACACTGCCACCTAACTTAGTGTCATCCGCAAATTTGGAGATACTACATTTAATCCCCTCGTCTAAATCATTAATGTACAGTGTAAACAGCTGGGGCCCCAGCACAGAACCTTGCGGTACCCCACTAGTCACTGCCTGCCATTCTGAAAAGTACCCATTTACTCCTACTCTTTGCTTCCTGTCTGACAACCAGTTCTCAATCCATGTCAGCACACTACCCCCAATCCCATGTGCTTTAACTTTGCACATTAATCTCTTGTGTGGGACCTTGTCGAAAGCCTTCTGAAAGTCCAAATATACCACTTCAACTGGTTCTTCCTTGTCCACTCTACTGGAAAAATCATCAAAAAATTCCAGAAGATTTGTCAAGCATAATTTCCCTTTCACAAATCCATGCTGACTTGTCACCTCTTTCCAAATGCGCTGCTATGACATCCTTAATAATTGATTCCATCATTTTACCCACTACTGATGTCAGGCTGACCGGTCTATAACTCCCTGTTTTCGCTCCCTCCTTTTTTAAAAAGTGGGGTTACATTGGCTACCCTCCACTCGATAGGAACTGATCCAGAGTCAATGGAATGTTGGAAAATGACTGTCAATGCACCCTCTATTTCCAAGGCCACCTCCTTAAGTACTCTGGGATGCAATCCATCAGGCCCTGGGGATTTATCGGCCTTCAATCCCATCAATTTCCTCAACACAATTTCCCGACTAATAAGGATTTCCCTCAGTTCCTCCTTCTTACTAGACCCTCTGACCCCTTTTATATCCGGAAGGTTGTTTGTGTCCTCCTTAGTGAATACCGAACCAAAGTACTTGTTCAATTGGTCTGCCATTTCTTTGTTCCCCGTTATGACTTCCCCTGATTCTGACTGCAGGGGACCTACGTTTGTCTTTACTAACTTTTTCTCTTTACATATCTATAGAAACTTTTGCAGTCCGTCTTAATGTTCCCTGCAAGCTTCCTCTCGTATTCTATTTTCCCTTGTCCTAATCAAACCCTTTGTCCTCCTCTGCTGAGTTCTAAATTTCTCCCAGTCTCCAGGTTCACTGCTATTTCTGGCCAATTTGTATGCCAATTCCTTGGCTTTAATACTATCCCTGATTTCCCTTGATAGCCACGGTTGAGCCACCTTCCCTTTTTTTTTAAACGCCAGACAGAGATGTACAATTGTTGTAATTCATCCATGCGGTCTCTAAATGTCTGTCATTGCCCATCTACAGTCAACCCTTTAAGTATCATTCGCCAATCTATCCTAGCCAATTCACGCCTCATACCTTCAAAGTTACCCTTCTTTAAGTTCTGGTCCATGGTCTCTGCATTAACTGTTTCATTCTCCATCCTAATGTAGAATTCCACCATATTATGGTCACTCAACCCCAAGGGGCCTCGCACAACGAGATTGCTAATTAATCCTCTCTCATTACACAACACCCAATCTAAGATGGCCTGCCCCCTAGTTGGTTCCTCGACATATTGGTCTAGAAAACCATCCCTTATGCACTCCAGGCAATCCTCCTCCACTGTATTGCTTCCAGTTTGGTTAGCCCAATCGATATGCATATTAAAGTCACCGATGATAACTGCTGCACCTTTATTGCATGCACCCCTAATTTCCTGTTTGATGCCCTCCCCAACATCACTACTACTGTTTGGAGGTCTGTACACAACTCCCACTAACGTTTTTTGCCCTTTGGTGTTCTGCAGCTCTACCCATATAGATTCCACATCATTCAAGCTAATGTCCTTCCTAACTATTGCATTAATCTCCTCTTTAACCAGCAATGCTACCCCACCTCCTTTTCCTTTTTTTCTATCCTTCCTGAATGTTGAATACCCATGGATGTTGAGTTCCCAGCCCTGATCATCCTGGAGCCACGTCTCTGTAATCCCAATCACATCATATCTGTTAACATCTATTTGCACAGTTCATTCATCCACCTTATTACGGATACTCCTTGCATTAAGACACAAAGCCTTCAGGCTTGTTTTTTTAACACCCTTTGTCCTTTTAGAATTATGATGTAGTGTGGCCCTTTTTGTTTCTTGCCTTTGTTTACTCGGCCTTCCACTATTGCTTTTTACCATCTGTTTCTGACTCCATATTACTTCGCCCTATCTCGCTGCATAGGTTCCCATCCCCCTGCCATATTAGTTTAAACACTCCCGAACTGTATTAGCAAGTGTTACCCCTAGGACATCAGTTCCAGTCCTGCCCAAGTGCAGACCATCCCTTTTGTACAGGTCCCACTTCCCCCAGAACTGGTTCCAATGTCCCAGGAATTTGAATCCCTCCCTCTTGCATCACTGCTCAAGCCACGTATTTATTCTAACTATCCTGCTCCCTCTACTCTGATTAGCACGTGGCACTGGTAGCAATCCAGAGATTACTACCTTTGCGGTCCTACTTTTTAATTTAACTCCTAGCTCCCTAAATTCAGCTTGTAGGACCTCTTCTCGCTTCTTACCTATATCGTTGGTACCTACATGTACCACGACAACTGGCTGTTCGCCCTCCCTCTCCAGAATGCTCTGCAGCCGCTCCGAGACATCCTTGACCCTTGCACCAGGGAGGCAACATACCATCCTGGAGTCTTGGTTGCGGCCGCAGAAACTCCTATCTATTCCCCTTACAATAGAGTCCCCTATCACTATAGCTCTCCCACTCTTTTTTCCACCCTTCTATGCAGCAGAGCCAGCCACGGTGCCATGAACTTGGCTGCTGCTGCCCTCCCCTGATGAGTCATCCTCCTCAACAGTACCCAAAGCGGTGTATCTGTTTTGCAGGGGGATCACCGCAGGGGACCCCTGCACTACCTTCCTTGCACTGCTCTTCCTGCTGGTCTTCCATTCCCTAGCTGGCTGTGGACCCTTCACCTGCAGTAAGACCAACTCGCTGCACGTGCTACTCACGTCATTCTCAGCATCGTGGATGCTCCAGAGTAAATCCACCCTCAGCTCTAATTCTGCAACGCGGTCCGTCAGGAGCTGGAGGCGGATACACTTCCCGCACACGTAGTCATCAGGGACACCGGAAGTGTCCCTGAGTTCCCACATGGTACATATCACGTGACTGAGCTCGCCTGTCATGACTTAACCCTTAGATTAACTTAAATTGGCAACAACAATGCTAAAGTTTACTCACTGTTATAGAAGAGAAAAAAGAAAAACTACTCACCAATCACCAGCCAATCACTTATCCCCTTGGCTGTGACGTCACCTTTCTGTTTCTTTCTACTTCTTTTTTGCCTTCTCCCTGTAGCTGCACAAGCACGCCTCTCCACGCACCTCCCGACCTCGCGGCCTTTTATAGGCCGCTCCAACGGACTCACGCTGCTCCCGACTCAGCGACGCAACTCCCGACCTCGCGGCCTTTTATAGGCCTCTCCAACGGACTCACGCTGCTCCCAACTCAGCGACGCACCTCCCGACCTCCCGACCTCGCAGCCTTTTATAGACCTCTCCAACGGACTCACACTGCTCCCGACTCAGCGACGCACCTCGCGGCCTTTTATAGGCCTCTCCAACGGACTCATGCTGCTCCCAACTCAGCGACGCACCTCGCGGCCTTTTATAGGCCTCTCCAACGGACTCATGCTGCTCCTGACTCAGCCTTTCTATCCTTTTTAGGTCCAAAGTGGATGACCTCACATTTGCATACATTGAAATCCATTTGCCACACTTTTGCCCATTCACTAATCTGTCGATATCCCTTTGTAATCTTATGCTTTCATCTACACTGCCTGCAATGCCGCCTAGCTTTGTGCCATCGGCAAAATTGTCACTTCCACCTCACTGCACAATCCACCACTTTTTGATCTTTGTAAATTATAACTTTGAAACATCATTCATTCATTCCTGCTCATCAGCATGACTGGTGAGGGCTATTGTACAAGAAGGTTTTAGCTTTTAATAGCAGCAAGATTATCTGCACTCCAAAGCTGATCTGTGAACCAATTGTGTCGGTTCAGAGCTTCCCTCGTGCACCTGCCCAAATCATCACAGATCTGAGATTGGTCATTGGTTTAGAAGATTGTTGTGATTTTAAGCTTTACCTTGATCTGAATAACAGGGAGACCTTGACTCCCTGAGCACTAAAGGTAGTATGTGCTCACCTCACAGTGACAGCCCTGCAGAGATCAGCACGTGAGAGAGTATGTTACAATGTAAACCAGGACAAATCTTAAAGCAAGAACTTCTTAAGACAGACAAAAAGCAGGAAACTATAGACCAGTTAGCCTAACACCTGTGGTTGGAAAAATGTTAGAGTCCATTATTAAAGAAGCAGTAGCAGGACATTTGGAAAAGCAAAATTTGGTCAGGCAGAGTCAGCATGGATTTTTAAAATTTGCTGGAATTCTTTGAGGATGTAACGAACAGGGTGGATAAAGAGGAACCAGTGGATGTGGTGTATTTGGACTTCCACAAGGCATTTGACAAGGTGCCACATAAAAGGTTACTGCACAACATAAAAGTTCACTGGGTTGGAGTAATATATCAGCATGGATAGAGGATTGGCTAACTAACAGAAAACAGAGAGTTGGGAATAATGGTTCATGCTCTGGTTGGAAACCAGTAACTAGTGGAGTGCCGCAGGGATCAGTGCTGAGACCCCAACTATTTACAATCTATATTAACGACTTGGAAGAAGGGACTGAGTGTAACGTAGCCAACTTTGCTGACAATACAAAGATGGGAGGAAAAGCAATGTGTGAGAAGGACACACAAAATCTGCAAAAGGCCGTAGACAGGCTAAGTGAGTGGGCAAAAATTTGGAGTATAATGTTGGAAAGTGTGAGATCATGCACTTTGGCAGAAAAAATCAAAGAGAAAGTTATTATTTAAATGGAGAAAGATTGCAAAGTGCTGCAATACAGCAGGACCTGGGGGCACTTGTGCATGAAACACAAAAGGATAATATGCAGGTACAGCAAGTGATCAGGAAAGCCAATTGAATCTTGGCCTTTATTGCAAAGGGGATGGAGTATAAAAGCAGGGAAGTCTTGCTACAGCTATACAGGGTATTGGTGATGCAACACCTGGAATACTGCATGCAGTTTTGGTTTCCATATTTACAAAAGGATATACTTTGCTTTGGAGGCAGTTCAGAGAAGGTTGACTAGGTTGATTTCGGAGATGAGGTGGTTGACTTATGAGGAAAGGTTGAGTAGGTTGGGCCTCTACTCACTGAAATTCAGAAGAATGAGAGGTGATCTTATCAAAACGTATAAGATTATGAGGGGGCTTGACAAGGTGGATGCAGAGAGGATGTTTCCACTGATGGGGGAGACTAGAACTAGAGGGCATGATCTTAGAATAAGGGGCCGCCCATTTAAAACTGAGATGAGGAGAAATTTCTTCTGAGGGTTGTAAATCTGTGGAATTCGCTGCCTCAGAGAGCTGTCGAAGCTGGGACATTGAATAAATTTAAGACAGAAATATAGTTTCTTAAACGATATAGGTCATGGGGTGCGGGCAGAGAAGTGGAGCTGAGTCCATGATCAGATCAGCCATGATCTTATTGAATGGCGGAGCAGGCTCGAGTGGCCGTATGGCCTATTCCTGTTGCTATTTCTTATGTTCTCATGTTAAAGACAAAAGCGGTTTTATATTGATCAAATTTGTATCCAAAATGACCCATTTTGGGCCAGTAGAGTAGCAACTGTACAGCATATAAATCTTGCAAAGTTATTATCACTCTGATATAGCAATCAATTATTTATGTGCTCAAACTGGGAACTTGTCAAATCAAGTACCATTTTAAAACCTTATTTCACCCCAATGTGTGCTTTTCAGGCAAGATCTTGAAAGTGAGGAAGTTGGAGCGGCTGGTACTGCTGTTCTATACTTTGTTGCAAGGATATCCATGATGAGTCAGCATTTACTAGTTAACTTCTTGCATCCACAATTTAATAAATATTAATAATGTAGGTTACTTATTCAGTGTTGACCTTTCAAAGTAGCATACATGTATGTCACATTGCAGGAGTTGACATGCTTTGTCAAATATACATTGTAATATCGTTACTTTTGTAATAGATGTGTATTTCAATACTGTATGGTTAACTTGATAGAATCTGTACAGCATAGGAGGAGGCCATTCGGCCCATCTGCACAGGCTATTTCGAAGAGCAATCCACTTAGCCCCCCTCCTTCGCTCTTTTCCCATATCCCTGCAATTTTTTCTCCTTCGAGTATTTATCCAGTTCCCTTTTGAAGGCTACCATTGAATTTGTATCCACCACCCTATCAGGCAGTGCATCCTAACCACTCGCTGTGTAAAAAAAAGTTTTTCCTCATGTCGCCTCTGGTTCCTTTGCCAATCACCTTAAATCTGTGCCTTCTGGTTATCGACCCTTCAGCCATTTGAAACCCTTTTCCTTTTATCTAAACCTTCGTGATTTTAAACACTTCTATCTAATCTCCTCTTCGCCTTCTCAGCTCTGAGAAGAACCCCAGCTTCTCTAGTCTATCCATGTAATTATAATCCCTCATCCCTGGAACCATTCTAGTAAATCTCTTCTAAACCCTCTCCAAAGCCTTCACGTCCTTCTTAAAATGTGTAGTACGAGGTATTAGTTGTTAACACTATACAGTAGGCTTTTGATCTTTATTTTGAACTGCACTGAACATGTGAGGAGTAATGTATTTAGTCTGTGATATAGACACACTAAAGTCTGTAAGTTACTGTTGTTAATAGTGAACAAGCGCATCTCCTCCGTCTGATGTTTTGCCAATGGGCAATAACAGAGGGAATGTCATACAAGTGGATTATCCATTCATCCACTTCTATTGGCAACTGTAATTTCTAGCCTGAAGTAACGAGTTTGGACTAGTTATTTTTGTAATATAAAATTATGATATCATTTTTCATATTTTTACTGTTTTAAAAAATTAGTTCCTGGGATGTGGGCGTTGCTGGCAAGGCCAGCATTTATTGCCCATCGCTAATTGTCCTAGAGAAGGTGGTGGTGAGCCGCCTTCTTGAACCGCTGCAGTATGTTGTATCAATTTATTACATATACTCGAGTACTGGTTGGACTAGACATGATTGATTTATATATAAAATATTTGGGTCGTCAGTAATTCAGTTGATCTGTTTTGAGGATGTCAGAAGCTACAAGAAAAACATCTGGGTGATTTATGAATATAGGCAGTACCACATGATTGAGTTGTTACATTAATTACACTATCAGTTATTTGTAGCATATTCATAGTTGGATAAGAAACTAATTACCATTACAAGACAGTCCTATATATTTCAGTTGTGTATAAATATTAATCTTCTGATGAGGTCGATACTGAATGGAATTGCATTCTGTTATTCAGCGCTTCCAGAGGTCTTTGTCAAGGTTGGATCTTGACTAAACAACATCATTAGTTGATTTAATTCCTATCTCCCTTAGCCCTGCCTGTGCTTTTCAAACATGAACTTGAGAACACGGAAGCTGAAGAGGATGGTATGGCCACTCTGTGCTGTGAGGTTACCAAACCTGATGCCCCAATGGAATGGAGGAAGGGCATTGTAGTACTTCAGTCAAGTAATAAATATGAAATAAAGCACGAAGGTTCCTGCATTCAGTTGCTTATTCACAACCTAAAACCAGAAGATCAAGGAGAATATACCTGTGATTCTGGGGACCAGCAGACTATTGCATTTCTAAAAGTGAATGGTAGGAACCACTTTCATACTGTATTATTTAAATCTAGGAGAAAATGTATGTCACAGTTCTCTGTCTTGAATAATTTAATTTTGTGTCAACTAGTTTAAGGTATGTTACTTGTGAGTCTTATTTCTCCTGAGCCAGTCATGTCACACTCGCCGTACAACTTTTTATCTGTTGTCTTTATGTATTATGTTAATTATGGTGATTCAGCAAACCAAAGCTCATTGCAGGTGAGTTTTCTGTTGCTTACAGTATTAGCAATAATCGGATGCCTGGAAATAACTGGTACATTTTTCAATATCATTGTCTGTTGTGGATAGAGGTTATCCGCTTTTGACAGGTTAGTGAACCTGTTGGTAAATACCAATTTAAGCTCATTAACTGGGAAAAGGATCCAATTAAAGCAGATTACACTGGAATTGCAAAGTACCTAAAGGACCTGAAAATCTGTTGGTAATATCTACAGTTCAGAAGCAGGGACAGATTAAGGATGCCTCGGGCCCCAGGCAGTACCCCATCCATGTGCCCCCTATTCCTGTTCACATCCTGCAGTAAATGACATTAGTGAGCTAAGTCACAGGGCAGTATACAGAGTATGCATCAGGTCAGGTCAGGTGTACATCTCAGGTTATGTTCTCATTGATACTGTGATGAAACTCATTTAATATTTTATTATATTTCCAAACAATCAAACTGATACTTTGATGAAACCCTGCATAAACAGAAAACACGCTTTACTTTACAAAAATCCCTACATTTTGAAACTAAATCGACAATGACAACAATTTAGAACAAGACAGTGCAATTTTTTTGGAAGACCATCATTTCTCATTTGCATTCCATTTTCTCCACAGAGGCAACTACAAGTATAACATTACATTGGTCTTTTTCTAAATTTTTGTCAGCTTAAACTCGTCAATAATTTTTGAGAAATCAAGTCCTCTCACTACTTCGCTCTCGATGCTCATGATTGAAAGACTGTTAAGTCGATCTTGTCCAATTCGGTTCCTGACCTCATCCTTGATGCGTTTTAGTTTCGAGAAGGACTGCTCACCACTGCAATTTGATACCATCATCGACAGATATATCCAAAGAGCTATTTCAATGTTAGAAAAGGTTTGGGTAAGGGCGTGTGTATGGAGGAATTGGTACATTCTCAGCTCTGTTGAGGATGCCACTAAGCTAGAAAACTGGATGAATTCACTTTCACTCATAGGTTCCAGATCTTTGGGATAGGAATGGGCAAGATTTGCTGCAGCTTGCTTGATCTCATGAGTCGAGAGAGCGGCTAGCTTGGACAGGAATTCAAACTTACAGATGATTTCCTCGTATGCTTCAAGGCGGTGTTTCAAGGTACTGATTCGTTGATCAATGATGACCAGGAACACTTCAGTTTTGAATTTCTCCTTGGGTGACAGCACAGTGTTTTCAGCATCTCCATTGTCATCGTGGTGGTTGCGTACCCGGACGCACCCCTGAGCTGAATTGTACTCGCTGTGGCCACACAGTTTAAATCTCTAGGTCTTCGAAGTCCTCAAACTCTGTCCGCAGGGTCTTGACAAAACTTGACAAAAATCGACAAGTGACTCGAGTAAGGACACCATGACATTCAGGTTCAAGCTGGTCTCTTGAAGCCGAGAGATTGGTCAGGTGAAAGCGTTTCAAGACTGTTCCAAATAACAATGAGAATAGCTGAATCCAGTTCGCCCAGTTTGTCAAGGATCAACTGAGCTTCATTTTGGCATTCAAATTTCTGATCCACGTTAGTTGCCAGGGATTCCAACACTTCGCATTTGGGAGTATAACCTTTGAGCAGGGCTGACACTGCTTCATACCTTGATGACCATCGAGTAGCAGAAAGCTGTTTGACGACAGACAGCCCTAAAAGCTTTAGTTTTTCATAAAGCAGTCGGCAGCGTTACGTCGATGCAGAGAGAAAAGTGGACAACTTTTGTACAATGTCAAAAAATCTGATTATCACTGGGCTGAATTCGACACTGTTTTTTCCCACAAGGTTGAGTGAGTGTGCTGCGCATGGTATAAACCTCGCATATGGGCATTGCTCTTTGATAGTTTGGACACCAATGTATTTCCCACTCATATTTGAAGCATTATCATAAGATTGTCCATGACAATTTTGTATGTCGATCCCATTCTCATCCAGAAAGGCCAGTGTTATTTCTGCTATTTCTTGTCCAGTATGACCGATTATCGGCAAGAACTTTTGGAACCTTTCCTCAGGACCAGTCGGTAGAACATAGCGGACAACAATTGTCAGCTGATCTGAGTGTGTGACATTCACAACATCTGCCATTGAATCAACAGATATTGAATAGAACTTCACTGATTTCAATTCCTGGATATTCGTCTCAAGTACTTTGCCACCCATCAGACTAATCAGTTCTTCACAAGTGGTGGAAGATAAGTATGAAATATGCCACTTGCCTTTGTTGGCAAACCGCTTGATGTGTTCAGCAAGAAATGCCTCCAACACACCCAGACCTCGTTCTCAGAGAAACGTTATCGCACAAACAGCCCGCTCTAGCTCCTTGTGCCAATACTGCCGTTCATTTTCAAACTGGAGGACAATATGACCATCCACACAACCAGTGCCTGCTTGTCTAGTGCACATTACTACCATGGCTTCTCTATGTTGGTGGCTGTTTTCGTGAGATGAAATCCTATCATCTCCATGCTTCCAGTCATTAAACCCATGAGTAAAGTGGCTACTTGTTCGTGCTGTGACCTTGCAAGCAAAGCAGTATACTCCACCGTTTGAAGGTGAATAACAGAGCCACGGTCCCCTGTCAGCGGGTGCACACGTGTGAAGGACTTCTAGCAGTATCTGCGCCATCCTTCCTTGGCATGAATCACGCCAGAGTTTTGGAAGTCTTTATCTCAGTTTCAGCAATCCTCGCTTTTGCAATCCAGTGGCTTTGCATGTCTTCTGAGATATTGTCTCCCTACAGCCCAATGTCACTCAAAAGGTGCACCTCTTCCAGCTCAGTGTATGCCAGTTAGTTTTCTTCTTCTTCAAATTTTTGGACTTGGAGCTCCAACTCGGCAACTCTGGGTCCGGTGCCACTAGTGGTTTCGTTGTTAAAGTTGTCTTGGCCTTTATCTTCATGATCTTGAGTTTTTAGTTCGAAACAAGTATCTAGTCTAAGCAGTTTAGCTACTTCTCATCTCCTTTGCTCCTCGCGTAGCTGGTGCACTTTCCTTTTTTTTAACCCCCGATTTATGTGTAGAATGCATCTCTAGAAAAAGGGCATCCAGAGTCTGTTTGCATCGTCGAGAATAACATGCGCCTGAGCCCTCATGGCTTCGCTCTGCTCTTGCTACATCACTTATGTCAGTACTGTGTATCCTTACCCTTAATCCGACCCTGTATGGGCCCCACTCTAGACTTGGGGCCCCCCCCCTCCACTTAATCCATCCCTGTTCAGAAGTGGTCCTGATGGGATGAAGTAATTGCCAAATGCAGCAATTATACACCAACCATGCATTTTGTACTGTTAGTAACTGCCGTCATCCTTCTGGACAAGGAATGATTCAAATGGGACGTGATTCTCCTGCAAAGACAGTATCCCAGATGGAAGGTTTACTGGTACAATGCCTTACCTCGGATTATCACAGCATCAGTGTTAGAAGATCTACGAAAGCAATTATTGAACTTTACCAAAAGCCATCTCCTCCATGACTAGAAATTTTCCATTGGTGACTGTAAAGGCCAGACCTGCCTTGGATTATTTTTGCAACAGATTCATTCCAATCACATTGGAGAGATATCTGCAGTATTAACTAGTGAATATTTTCTAGCTGAATTCAAAACAGGAGAGGTGCACTGTTCCAAAGGGATTGGAGGCTCATCCGTTTCCACAGAGGTATGAATCAACAATTACAATGGCAGCAACAGTTTAATACCATTCATAGCTTTTAAGTTAAATTTGGTTGTTGAGTGTACTCACTTGGGGGGATAGGATATTCACAATCAATCCAATGGCTTACATCAACCAGAAGTAAGACTTCGATTCAATCAGTGTCCAGATGGTCTGATACACAAAGGAGGAATTTATATGTTCCTGGAATCAACTTGATATTTTTGTCCTCACCCAGTCGATTGGCTGTGGCATTTCACTCTGATATTCAGCTTCTCTGTCTTTGAGTAGGCCTATGTTATGTTGAAACGTCTTTGTATTTCTATGTTCATTGAGTGAGAAGTAAATAGATTTCCATTGGCTAAGTTTGCTCCAAGGTGACGAAGCTGGGGATGATAAATTGGAACCAATTTGATCCTCTTCGACAGACTTGCTAATCCAACATCTGAACCATGCAGATCCGCAAAGCACCAGAGCGCTGTTGCTAATTGACCAGCAGCTTGGCTCATTGACGGAATCTGAAGTAGTAAACCAGTCACTGAAGGTCAGGATTGTTTTCACTCAGCTTTAGATAACCCTGCAAATTAATGCTGTAAAAGGCAAGAGGATCATGGCAAGATAGCAACAGGAATCTTGCCATTTTTGAGCTGGTAAGCCACACAGTTTTAGATGGTTAAACTCCAGCCAGCCTCACACTTGGAGGTCACCAAGCCTTAGATTTTGCTAATCTGAGCCCAGATTCTCCAACCTTAAGGTGCTGTGTGCTCCTATGCAGAGAGAATATGCGCTCCATATCAGGCAGACAGAATGTCTATTAATGTTATACTGTAATTGATGAAGTCATCATGAGAGCAGTCATATATCATATAGGCAGTCCCTCGGAATCGAGGAAGACTTGCTTCCACTCCCAAAGTGAGTTCTTTGATGACTGAACAGTCCGATACGAGAGCCACAGACCCTGTTACAGGTGGGACAGACATTCGTTGAGGGAAGGGGCCGGTGGGGCTGGTTTGCCGCGCGCTCCTTCCGCTGCCTGTACTTGGCCTCTTCATGCTCATTGTGTCGAGACTCGAAGAGCTCAACGCCCTCCCCGATGCACTTTCTCCACCTCGGGCGGTTTTCGGCCAGGGTCTCCCAGATGTCAGTGGTGATGTCGCACTTTACCAGGGAGGCTTTGAGGGTGTCCTTATAACGTTTCCGCTGCCCTCCTTTGGCTCGTTTACCATGAAGGAGCTCCGCATAAAGAATTTGCTTAGGGAGTCTCGTATCTGGCATGCGAACTATGTGGCCTGCCCAGCGAAGCTGATTGAATGTGGTCAGTGCTTCAATATTGGGGATGTTTTAGCCTGATCGAGGACACTGATGTTGGTGCGCCTGTCCTCCCAGGGGATTTGCAGGATCTTGCGGAGACATCGTTGGTGATATATCTCCAGCGACTTGAGGTGCCTTCTATACATCGTCCATGCCTCAGATCCATACAGGAAGGCGGGTATTACTACAACCCTGTAGACCATGAACTTGATGGTAGATTTGAGGGTCTGGTCTTCAAACACTCGTTTCCGCAGACGGCCGAAGGCTGCACTGGAGGCGATGTTGAATCTCCGCATCAATGTCTACCTTTGTTGATAAGAGGCTCCTGAGTTATGGGAAATGGTCCACGTTGTCCAAGGCCGCGCCGTGGATCTTGATGATTGGAGGGCAGTGCTGTGCGGCGGTGACAGGCTGGTGAAGGACCTTTGTCTTACGGATGTTAAGCGTAAGGCCCATGCTTTCATATGCCTCAGTGAATACATTGACTATATCCTGGAGTTCAGCCTCTGAATGTGCGCAGATGCAGGCGTATGCATATGAGGCATGAGAGCAGTATGGTATGATGCTATCCATATTAGTCCAGTATAATCGTAACTTTTTTGTTAAATATTCAGATTATATGATGCAAGCAACTTTTACATATCAGTGATACTAACTATCATGTTGAAACTTGAGTTGAAATTCTTACCATTGTCCACTGTAATTTCAATGAAAGATTTGTGGAAACCCCAGAGAAATTACTCTGGGGTTTCCACAAAGTAAGATCAGATAATCGGGCTAGTTATTTTACACCACAAAATATTTGAGATAAGGTAACTGCTGGTACACAAGTATACTAAATTATCAGTGCATAGTACGATGCTCAAGAATTTGTTTTTTCTTCTCTCCTTTTTCCACCAATTTTTCTTCCTTTCTCTGTTGCATTCTGATTGCATTAACTCTTTGGAGCCATGTGCCTTTCCCAAGTGGTCATTTGTGATTTCAGCAGTTAGGTCCTGAAATTCCTGGGGTCCATTTTGTTGGCCCAAGTGTGGCTAGGTGGAACCGTTTTCGTCCTAGCCACAAGCTGGAAATCCTGTCCCAAATACTAGAAATGTGTTCAATTGCATATTAGCATGGGAGTTTGAGTGGTGCTTGCCAAGAGGTGTTGCCCAAGGCAAGAAGATCTGCCCACAGCTTCCCCAACCAGATTTAAAGAGCTACAGTAAATGGGATGGATTCCGAGGCAGAACCGGGTTCTGCCTCAAATTCCAGACCCCAGGCTGAAATCCACCTTCTCTGGCCCCAGAATTTTGGGGCTTTAGTATCAGAAATATTATATCCAGCATCTACATACTTGGCCCAAACGCACACGCACACTGCCTCTTGGGGCACGACTGCATGGCAGTCATGTCCTAATGACACAAGATAACAATTTCACGTGATCCTCTTGCTGATCAATTTTGGGTCTACAGTTTGTGTTTGTCACTAGGTTCATGCCCGAAGTCGGGTGCAAACCGTTTTCTGGGCCATGGTCTCTAAAACAGAACATTTTTTATCATTCAAGAGTTTCTAGAATTTCTATAGGTTCAGTGTTTTGAGTCAGGAGATCAGAATTTATTTTAATAAAGACTTTGGTTAAAGTAAAACCATGACGTTCATTTAAAGCAAATGCTGGGAGGAAGCAGAAAAAGGTAAGTGATTTTTTGAAATTTGTAAAATAGTAAAAGTGAATATAATAAAAAATAAATTATATTAATACTACATACCAATCAGAAAAAGAAAATAGGCAATAAGGTGAGTCAAGGTGAAGTGTTTAATTTTGTGCTATGTAAAATTTTGTTTTAAGTATTTAATTTATTTTAAGGTTAGTATTCCAACAAAAAATGTTTTGCTGAACATTGAGTTACTTATTACTGTAATGTTAGTAGTGGTCATTGTGTCAGTGTCACAATGTGTGAGCAGCGGGCAAACAAAACCAGGGAGAGTTGTTAGCTGAATTTACTGGAATTCATAGCATCAGTTCTGAGTTCTGCACCCGTTAACTGCAAACATATTTTATTCAGTTTACATTCATATTTTTCTGCTGACCTAGATTATTCCTTGCTAAAGCTTCTTCGGTATCCTCTGTCTACTTTTCATCATAGTGGGTCAATCTGCTTACAACCCTATTTTATGCTACGTTAAAAATTTGATGTGGAACCTGGGCTACATTTACATTTTAAAGTAAACTCCCAACAAACCTTCTGCTTCAAGTGTATTGAAATGCTGGTTACTGCAAGAATTGTAGTCTTCAATTTATAAAGTTCTGAGGTAAGCACATGAACATTCTTCTGTCTGATTGGGCTTCCTTCTTATTCTGACCAGAAAGTATCCCATGTGCTTCTAACTAGAAATAGTCATTTAATAAGGTTATTTTCATGTAAGTTAGTAGTACATTGTTGGTCAAAAATGATACCTGAAGCAGTAGTGGGAGATAACAACCCTAGAATCATTCACGAGGTAGTTGGATTCTGTGATGCTGGGACCATAGGTTTCTATGGAAGGATGAACTAGCTGGGCCGAATGGCGTCCCTTGTCTCTAATTATCTTTGGTGATTTTCATGACACCGTATTCTCCGATATATATTTCTGATTCCTGATTTTTCTGTCCTAATGTGGCTGTGCATTTGTCGTCTTAAATCATCCAGTTTTACCTGTGTTCTTCAAAAAAGAGCTTCAGAGTAAAGAAGCTGAAACGAATGGTACTATCACACTTTGCTGCGAACTTACTAAGCCTGATGTTCCAGTTGAATGGAGACGGGGATCTGCAGTCCTTATTCCTGGAGACAAGTATGAAATGGTGCAGACCGGTTCTATTGTTGAGTTATTAATCCACAGCCTGAAGGTTGAAGACACCGGAGATTACAGTTGTTTTTGTGGTGATCAGCAGACCTCTGCCTTTCTGAGAGTTAATGGTAGGCAGGATGTACTTCACAGGTTTAGCTTCAACCATCATCATATTATCATTGCCTAATCTTTTAATCTGTGACTCATCATTCACTAAATATCTTCCTTCTTGGCTACATGACTTTTTAAAAAAAATGTTTCCTGCTTATATACTGGAGTAAATTGAGTGCATTTTTCAACTGTTTTGGAATTAATTCTGATTGATTCATATATCCTCTATCTAAAGCCACAAATATCTTTTATATATATATATAATGGCCCTGGAATTCCGATGTCCTGGGTCCGTACGAAGTTTCTACGGACCCGGGAAGGCATTGGAAAAGCCGGGTTTCGGCGCACAATGCGCAAGCGCTGAAAATCAGCATTTCCGATCTGTCAAGTTTCTGGCTTGACAGATCCTCCATATCTCGGGAACGAGGACACTTGCAGGGCAAGATTTCCGATATTTACGAACATCTTGCCCTGCAAATGTCCTTTAAAATCTTGTGCCTGAAAAAGCAGGCGTATAGCTTACTTTTACAGGCGAAAGAGTTTAAAAACATAGAAAAAACATGATTAAAATAAAAATGAAAAAAACACATTTATGTTAAAACCCTGCCCACTCACATAATTTAATTTTAAACCCTAACCCTAACATTTTTTAAAAATCGGGAATTTTTTTTAATTTAAAAAACGTGTAACAATTTTAATTTCTATTAGTTTATTGTGTGAGGTGTTTTTTAAATGTTTTGTATAGTGTTTGTGCGTTTTGGGGTTTTTCTCATTCATAGTATAGGAGATTCGTAACTTACGAATCGCCTATTACTATGAATGAGAAACTACTTACCTGTGATTGGGTGTCCAGGCAACCTGCGGACGTCCTGACGTGCACCTGCTACGCGTCATTGGGAGTGGAGGCCTGTGACTCGGAAGTCCCAATGTGCGCAGCAGCTCCAGGTAAGTGCGCAGTTTATTTCTCTTTTTTCAGGATTTACCCGTGGGAAGCCCTCCTTGGAATTTCAGGGCCATTATTTAATCTTTATTTGTTTGACTTTTCATATTTGAGTCTTTTCATGTATCTTTTCACCAGAAAAATTACAGCTTCAGTGGAGACATGGAATTTATTTGTGCTTCTTTTGCTTTCCATTCAGTTTCTATCTCTCTCCTATAGTTGCAAACTGCACATGTTCATTCTTGAGGCGTTTTGTATTTTAGTGTTCATATGCCTTGATTTGTGGATTTTCTTGTATGGCTGCAATAGAATAAAACTGATACAGATACTGGGTATAATTTCTACACAGTGTAATTAGAAGTTAGCGTTTAATTATTTAGTGTGATACACTGTAGAGATTGAAAACTTGTGCCTTAAAGAGAGAGTTTCACCATCAGGACCTTAAAACAACTAGAAAAATTACCATCAGGACCTTAAAACAACAAGAAAAATTTACGATTAACTTATTTTTGTTTTCTAAAGTAATAATAAGTGCTTTTGGGTGCACATCAATGCAAAGGTGGCAGTATAACTCGGGAGTGAGGTTTGCAATCTGACTCGGAGAACACCAATACTGGGTTCTGTAAAAGACCATCTCCAAAGGGTAGTTTCATTAATTTGATTTTTGCATTAGATGTAAAGTAACTTATGGCCAGCATTTTGTAAGTGCCCCAGCAGTTCCCTGGAACTCCAGGGAACTTTAATAATATACCTTACGAGAAAATAGTCAGCCCAGTCCCTTCTATCATTAAAATTAGCTGCCATGGGAGTGGAGCTCTACCCAAATGTCCAAGAATGTGTTATAACTCTAGTCTGCCGTTCTGAGGATTGCACTCTGCGGATATCATTTTGAAATGGTATCTGATCTGTGGTATAACAGTACAGCCATCTGATCAGTAGTATAACAATCCAGCCATAGAAAAATCAACATTTAAAATAATTTCATACAAACAAAACTTGGTGCTGTATTAAAGAGTTCTTACATAATCATAACTGGCTCATTAAAGATTTATGGAGGACTTTTCATGCATATTTTCAATACCTGAATTCTTTAAATATTTGATTTTATATACTTTATACCTTTTCTTGTACTCAAATCCTAACAAATGTTTATTTTAGTTTATTTTGGATAGACTATATGCCATGTGAGTGCAGCTCCCCGTTGGGAGTGTGGGATTCACCCCAGTATTTCCCTTCTAGTAGAATAGAAGGGTATATTCCAAAGGAATAATGTAACCAGAATGTATTTTGTTTCCAATGAAATTAAAACTTATCAATAAGGGTTCTGTGAAGTGGCGATTAATTAGTGGTCTGATAAATTAATAAATTAATATTTCTCAGCTTTACCAGTGCTTTTCAAACAAGAGCTTCAGAATGCAGAAGCAGAAGAGGGTGGCACAGCCAAACTGCGCTGCGAGCTTACTAAACCTGATGCTGCAGTGGAATGGCGAAAGGGATCAGTGGTACTTCTGCCATGTGGAAAATATGAAATGAAGCAACAAGGTCCCATCGTGGAATTGTTCGTCCATGATGTGGAACCAGAAGATGCTGGTGAATACACGTGTGATTCTGGGGATAAGCAAACCATTGCTTATCTAAAAGTGAAAGGTAAAATGGAAGATATTTCATATTGAAATTCAACTGCTTCCATGTTTTGATTCTGGTTTTGGAAGTTATCATCATCGTCCAGGCTTCGTAGTTAATTGCATAAATCATGTTTGTACCTCACATCTTCTATTTTCTTCTATTTCTACAATGGATTTTATATCCTTCCTGATTAATGATATTTTTGTTTACTGATTGTTTACTGAATTGATTTTTTATTGGGTGTGGGAAAGCAAGAGTGGTCGTGGGTATTGGAATGTAGCCACCTGGCGTTTGGGTTGGTGAGTTGGCCTGGTTTGATCAAGATAAATACATTGAACTAGGAACAGAGCTGGAGCAACGGAGATATGAATCCTGGAAGATATGATTGCCATTATGGAAACCTGACACACCCCACAAGATGGGAATGATTTTAATCTGTAGAGATAAAGTTTGTTGATCGAGCTGAGAGGGAGGTTTATATATTCAAGATTACTTGAAAGTTAACAAAGTTGAAGTGATATCTCAAGAAGGCAAATCACAAAAGAGTCTGTTTGAAGCTAACAAGCAAGTAGAGAATAGGCCTAACAACAAGGGTCTATTACAGCGCTAGTCACAAGAAGATGACTAGCATTTAAAAAATAACTTTTTCTTATGTATGTACAGCCAGTGGTATAAAGCTTATTTTTAATATTTTAGAAGTTAGTCAATGCAGCAGTTCTTTATTTAAGCAAACCATTCTGGTGTGAATAACCTGAAGAATCTTAGAAGGTGTTGCCCATATTATTTGCCGTAGTACACAAAATGGCTGTGTTGCAGTCAGTTTCTTTAGAATTGATATTCTGATACTTCCTATGAATGTTTTTCTACATTATATAGCCTTACCTGTGCTGTTCAAACAAAAGCTGCGAAATGAGGAAGCTGAAGAGGGTAATGTAGTCACACTGCATTGTGAACTAACTAAGCCTGGTGCTCCGGTAGAATGGAGAAAGGGATCGGTAGTACTTCGTCCCAGTGACAAGTATGAAATGAAACAAGCTGGTGCCATTGTTGAGTTATTAATCTACAACGTGAATACGGAAGATACCGCGGAATACACCTGTGATTCTGGGGACCAACAAACTGATGCTTACTTGAAAGTTAATGGTAGGAGAAAAGTTCTTGTTCAGTAGAGATTTGCTATAAATTGTGATCCTTGCTAATTGAAAAATAATATGCCTCCACATTCGTCTACTGTTAGAAGACTCTTCACTCTTCATAACTGGATTCTTTTCATCACATGGTTTTCGTGCTGAAATGATTTTAGTTCATCTGTTTCTGCTTATTTCATGTGATTATATTGAGACATGGTCATTTGAAATAGAAAATAAAGCTGTCCTTTGAGTGTGATTCAGTGCTGCTATACTACTGTCAAGTACATTAGGCTTCAGTCTTATCCATAGTTTTTAATTTTATTTCACTTTAACACTTCTTACCATGTTGCACTAGACTGACTTCCTTCCGTCATTATAGTTTATAGTTTCATTACAAGCCATTAACAAACAACTCCTATATGCCACTTGCAGTTAGATTCCATCTTTGCACAGTTGTAGTTTCATGAAATTTGCTATCAGCAATGAGTATATTAGAGCATTTGTATTAAATTGTTCTGTACTATTTTACTGTATTTTAACCCAGCACAAAAAGAAATTTAATATGAACATTGGTGCCTACATCAATCTGGCATTGCTAAGATGTTAATTCGCTACAGTGGATCTTAGAAATGAATATAAAATCTCCAGGCATCTTTCTTGAATTATGAGAACCAGATATCGCTATAGTAGAAGGACTGAAAAATGTGACTGTATTTGTAGATGAAAGTGCTCTTTTAAGTGTAAAGTTTCACAAGCAATGGAAACTAGAATAAGCTACTCTTTGGAACAGCTCACTTAATCAAATTACAGTTAAACATGGAAAGATTAATTTGTTATTGTTCAGGAAAGTTTTTACAGGAAGATTCTGCTACCATGACCTGCAGATTTGAACTGTATGTTTCATCAAAAGAGCTGACTGTATAAAAAAGAAAGACTTGCATTTATATAGCACCTTTCATGACCACTGGAAGCCTCAAAGCGCTTTACAGCCAAGGAAGTACTTTTGGAGTGTAGTCACTGTTGTAATGTGGGAAACACAGCAGCCAATTTGCGCACATCAAGCTGCCACAATATACTGTTTTTGTTATGTTGATTGAGGGATAAATATTGGCCAGAACACCGGGGATAACTCCCCAGCTCTTCTTCAAAATAGTGCGATGGGATCTTTTATGTCCACCTGAGCTCGGTTTAACGTCTCATCCGAAAGATGGCATCTCCGACAGTGCAGCGCTACCTCAGCACTGCACTGGAGTGTCAGCCTAGAATTACGCGCTCAAGTCCCTGGAGTGGGACTTGAACCCACAGCCTTCTGACTTGGAGGTGAGTGTGTTACCCACTGAGCCAAAACTGACAATTTACTTACATGTAAAGGGTAACATGCCTACTGAACCATTTGAAGACCTAGAGGGGTGAAAACTGATTATATTCCGTTTTTGGGTCCATAACTAGTGGCACGCCTCCCAAAATTTGTCCTCTGCCCCTTTGACGGTTTATTGCGTGTACTGTCGCCTCCTGACATGCCTCCGCAGGCAGCTCATGCATTTCAAGAGGACAGCTTAGGCCACAGTAGTGACTGAAGAATCCTGTGGGGAGCAGGCCCAGCGCCTGCTCCACTCGTCAGAAACATATTTACCAGAGGGGTCCTTAAACAGGCTTTAGGCCCCACAATAACATATGCAAGGTGCCTAATACCTGTTTTAGGTGGCTAGCCATTGTGCCTAAAAATTAGGCCTGACTAATTTACCAGTGGCCCGACCGTGCATGCAGATTGAGTGCAGGCCGTCCCACTGCTAAATTTGCATTCTTTGTGACCAGCTTAAGTATTGCACACATTTTTCTGCAACCACTTTTTCTTCTTTCCTGTTGACATTCTTTGTAAATGAAGGGTTGAAATTTCCAAAAATCCTATAAAATGAATTTATTTGGCAATGTTTCAGCTGCACCAGTAATCTTGAAAAAAGAACTGCACAGCATAGAAGTGGAGGAGTACAGCACAGCAACCCTGCATTGTGAACTCTCAAAACCTAATGTGCCAGTTACGTGGAAGAAAGGATCACAGTTGATCTCTCCGAATGAGAAGTATGAAATGAAACAGGAAGGTCCTGTACAAATATTGCAGATTCATGACTTGAAATCAGTCGATGCAGGAGAGTATACCTGTGCTTTTGTGGATCAGCAAACTACAGCTTCTGTAACTGTGAAAGGTAGGTTAATAGATAAATAAAGTAAACAATTGGGCACATATACACATCTTATTGAACAAAAGTCTCTTAAAATTCATTGTTTATAGGTTTACCTATTACAATAAATTAGTAAGTAGTGAATAAAAGAGGTAATTGTTAGTTGTTGTGTCCTTAGCTGCTCTAATAATGACTCCACGAGACAATGTGTTGTACTTGAACTGTAGTGACTTTAGTCCTTTATTTGTTAACTCCAGAGTGAGGATCACACTTGATGGCCTGCATTTTATACCAGGCCAGACACACCTGTACAGATAACCTACAAGTCTCCCACTGCTGTGCCTTCTGGTGGCACTCCTTGTGATGGTACCAACAGTAGCCATGTAGGATACATGACATCACTCTCCCCCAAGTCTTTAATGGAAATCGCCTCTGCATTGGTTGTTCTCTGGGTCTAGCTCTATGTGGGCTCTATCTGATTGACCCTTGGTAGGTCGTTTCAATCTTGGGTGAGTGGTTGGTGCAGTAGTGTGCTGGTGGTTGCTGTTTGTGTGTGTCCCTGACCACTCCATTTTCCTCCCCCCCCCCCCTCCTCCACGACATATAGATTATGCCGGATGCTCATTGCATTCATATACATTCAAGTTCAGAAAAACAAGTTTGCATTACATTTGTGGTTCCGTTGTGAGACAAGTACGTTAGACTGGTGAGATACATTATCGATGCGGTGGCCGGTGCGTAAGGAGAAACTAGTTCCAGAACTGCTGGATGGTGTCCCTGCAGTCTGGTGGCAGTGCGATGCCCAGTGCTGGCAATGGGAACCCGATTGGCTCAAGTTGCCTGCTCTTGGGGCTGTTGCTGTGGTTCCTAGCATCGGGCAGGTTCACAGATGCCTGTGACCTCCCTGTCATTTCTTTGCGCCCTGGGTCGCTGCTGCTCCCTGAGGAGCTGTCGTCTAGCAATGCACAGGGAACTGCTGAGTCGCTAGCCTAGCGTTGTTTGGTTTGGGATCCTGGCTGGCCCTGGTCCTCTTTTGGGGGGCTGTAGCAGGTGACCCTTCGTTTCCGGGTATGGCCTTGGTGGCGATGGGGGCTTGGGGCTGTGCCTTAGCACAGTTTGCTCTTTCAGGCTCGTGGTGGTTGGTGCCATCGGGTGCCTGAGAGATGGAGCCGATCAGGGGCAGGGTATCGATACAGGTGCCATTGCCCTGCTGAGGTCGCTTGCTCTGCAGCTCGTGTGTGTTGGCTGCTTGGTGCATGACTCTGGTCCCCGGGACGCAGGCTACAGCATTGGGTAGCTCGCTGGACCTCTGTGCTCCCGATGGGTGTCTGCCTGCTGCATTGGTTGCGTGCAGTTGAAATTCTACATCGCACAACTTTTCATTACTTATGGTGGATACACTGTAGCTCCAATCGCGATCGCGCGACTTTTCCTCGCTGGTTGCATGTACACAATTCTGATCATCAATTATTCTTATTTTACATGATCGCGCGACTTTTCCTTGCTTATTGCATGTACACAACTCTGATCGTCAGTTACACATTTTGTCTCTAACTTACAGTTGCTATTACATTGCTTGAGTGTGTGTCCCTTTAATTGTAGTGGGTTGCAGGCCTCCTTTAAGAGAACCTTGCTTTACCCCAATCCTCTTTTCCGTTTGGTGCCACGTATTGCTCCATCAGCGCTGCACCTCGTGGTCTGGCCGCGGCCATCTTTTTCTTCAGCGCCTCTTCTCGTGGTTTGGGCGCCATCTTTCCTCCCTCCACGATGTCAACTGCGGTGATACTCTTCTCCCCGGGTTCTGCCACCGAAGCTGGGAAGCCGCCTTTGGATCCGATTTTCTTCCCCCGGAGTCCTACCACTGGAGCCTGGAAGATGCATTCGGGTCGTCTCAGCTGGATCATCTCCATGCAGTCGTGCTGAGCGGTCTGTGACTCGGGTGCTGTGCTGGTCTGCTCCCTGGTGCCAGGTCCACCCTCAAGTGAGGGCTTGCTGTGCCTCCGAACGCAGAGGACGTCGATCGTTGGAGGGTGAAGTCTTCCCACTTCCAATGGATCTTCTCCATCCACCTTCTGCCGAGCAGCGTTGGTCCATCACCTGCAACAATCCATAGAGGTAACTTGTGCATCGCGCTTTCATGGAGTACCTTTACATTCGCATTACCAACGACTGGGATAAGTTCATCGGTGTAGGTGCGCAGCTTTGCCTGAATCGGGACCAACTTGGGTCGTTCAGCTTGATTGTCTGATAGCCTCTCAAAGACTTCTTAATTCATTACTGACTGGCTCGCCCCCATGTCCACTTCCAAGAAGACTGGAACGCCATCTATCTCAACTTCCATCTTCAGCGGGGAACACTCGGTGGTGCAGATAAACAAGCTCTATACATCATCGTGGGGCTGAGCTGCCTCTCTGCCTATCATTTCATAATCCGTGCTGGATTCATGGCCATCTGCAGACTCTTCATCAACATAGTGAGTCATATTTCTCTTACACATTCGCTGGAGGTGGCCCTTTGTGCTGCAGCCCTTGCACACATAGTCTTTAAAGCGGCACTGGTGAGCCCTGTGATTCCCTCCACAACGCCAGCATGGAACTACTCGATTAGTCCCCCTCGGCGGACTCTGAGTTAAAGTACTCGGAGGCCTGTTCTCTCTCCCCTGAGAGGGTTCACGCTCTACAGTCCAGCCTCTAAACGGCACCACTCCGTGCACAGTACCTGCCGGGTTTGAGTCCTGAGGGTGAATCATCTGCCCAGAGCCGCAGGTCGAGGTCATGAATGCCTGGCTCACGGAGATGGCCTTCTGCAGTGTGACTGTGGTATCCGCCGACAGTAGCTTATGAAGAAGGCCCTCATGGCCGATTCAAATTACAAAAATGTCCCGCAGCGCTTTGTTGAGGTGGTTGCCGAACTCACACGGTGCCGCCAGCCTCCTGAGGTCTGCGGCGTATTTCGCGATTTCCTGGCCTTCAGGCTGTCGGTGGGTGTAGAACTGGTGTCTGACCATGAGGATGCTCTCCTTGGGCTTGAGTTGCTCATGGATCAGGGTTACGAGCTCCTTTTACGTCTTGGTCGTTGTCTTCGCTGGTGCCAGCAAGTCCCTGATGAGGCCATAGACGGTGAGCCCACAACTGGTTAGCAAAATAGCTCTGTGCTTATCAGCCAGTGTGGCCGGGTCGTCTCCTGCCAGGTCGTTTGCTGTGAAGAAATGGTCGAGCCTCTCCACAAAGGCGTCCCAATCATCACCATCGGCGAACTGCTGCAATGTACCAAGGTTAGCATTTTTGCGTGAAAGTTCATCATCTCGTCGCCAATTGTTGTGTCCTTAGATGCTCTAATAATGACTCCACAAGGCAATGTGTTGTACTTGAACTGTAGTGACCATAGTCCTTTATTTGTTAACTCCAGTTTGAGGATCACACCTGGTGGCCTGCCTTTTATACTAGGCCAGGCACACCTGTACAAGTAATCTACAAGTCTCCCACTGCTGTGCCCTCTGGTGGCACTCCTTGTGATAGTACCAACAGTAGCCATGTAGGATACATGACATCAGTGAAGTCAATTGTGGTATACAAACAGGCACTAAAGCAAACCACTTATACTCCTGTTGTTGCTAAAGCATATTCTGAACATGATTTCACCTGAGGATAATGAAAATTCAGAAAGTTTCATGAGTTAAAGCTTCATTATGAGTGTTTGGGTCCAATCCTGGTATCTACAGGGTTAAAATGTGTCTGTTATAATTGACTTCTTGCCTGAATTCTTTATTACTACTACCAGATATCCCGTGGTTTTGCTCACAGTTGAGTTAAAGGTTTTATAAGAAACGAAGGGGTAAATTTTAACTTGAGCAGAGCATTCTGGCCATCCACCAAGATTGCCATCCAAGCGATGAAGACGAGAATTTAATTCACTTCTCTCCAGGGACAGGCTGATATTGTCAAGAACGTTTTTAGCATTAACATTGATTAAGTGACGGAGGCCATTTTTAGTATTGTGCAACCCTCACTTTTGCAGTATGGTTTATGCGGAGGCAGATAGAAACATAGAAACATAGAAAATAGGTGCAGGAGCAGGCCATTCAGCCCTTCTAGCCTGCACCACCATTCGATGAGTTCATGGCTGAACATGAAACTTCAGTACCCCATTCCTGCTTTCTCGCCATACCCCTTGATCCCCCAAGTAGTAAGGACTTCATCTAACTCCCTTTTGAATATATTTAGTGAATTGGCCTCAACTACTTTCTGTGGTAGAGAATTCCACAGGTTCACCACTCTCTGGGTGAAGAAGTTTCTCCTCATCTCGGTCCTAAATGGCTTACCCCTTATCCTTCGACTGTGACCCCTGGTTCTGGACTTCCCCAACATTGGGAACATTCTTCCTGCATCTAACCTGTCTAAACCCATCAGAATTTTAAACGTTTCTATGAGGTCCCCTCTCATTCTTCTGAACTCCAGTGAATACAAGCCCAGTTGATCCAGTCATTCTTGATAGGTCAGTCCCACCATCCCGGGAATCAGTCTGGTGAATCTTCGCTGCACTCCCTTAATAGCAAGAATGTCCTTCCTCAAGTTAGGAGACCAAACTGTACACAATACTCCAGGTGTGGCCTCACCAAGGCCCTGTACAACTGTAGCAATACCTCCCTGCCCCTGTACTCAAATCCCCTCGCTATGAAGGCCAACATTCCATTTGCTTTCTTAACCGCCTGCTGTACCTGCATGCCAACCTTCAATGACTGATGTACCATGACACCCAGGTCTCGTTGCACCTTCCCTTTTCCTAATCTGTCACCATTCAGATAATAGTCTGTCTCTCTGTTTTTACCACCAAAGTGGATAACCTCACATTTATCCACATTATACTTCATCTGCCATGTATTTGCCCACTCACCTAACCTATCCAAGTCACTCTGCAGCCTCATAGCATCCTCCTCGCAGCTCACACTGCCACCCAACTTAGTGTCATCCGCAAATTTGGAGATACTACATTTAATCCCCTCGTCTAAATCATTAATGTACAATGTAAACAGCTGGGGCCCCAGCACAGAACCTTACGGTACCCCACTAGTCACTGCCTGCCATTCTGAAAAGTATCCATTTACTCCTACTCTTTGCTTCCTGTCTGACAACCAGTTCTCAATCCACGTCAGCACACTACCCCCAATCCCATGTGCTTTAACTTTGCACATTAATCTCTTGTGTGGGACCTTGTCGAAAGCCTTCTGAAAGTCCAAATATACCACATCAACTGGTTCTCTTTTGTCCACTTTACTGGAAACATCCTCAAAAAATTCCAGAAGATTTGTCAAGCATGATTTCCCTTTCACAAATCCATGCTGACTTGGACCTATCATGTCACCATTTTCCAAATGCGCTGCTATGACATCCTTAATAATTGATTCCATCATTTTACCCACTACTGAGGTCAGGCTGACCGGTCTATAATTCCCTGTTTTCTCTCTCCCTCCTTTTTTAAAAAGTGGGGTTACATTGGCTACCCTCCACTCCATAGGAACTGATCCAGAGTCAATGGAATGTTGGAAAATGACTGTCAATGCATCCGCTATTTCCAAGGCCACCTCCTTAAGTACCCTGGGATGCAGTCCATCAGGCCCTGGGGATTTATCGGCCTTCAATCCCATCAATTTCCCCAACACAATTTCCCGACTAATAAAGATTTCCCTCAATTTCTCCTGCTTACTAGTCCCTCTGACCCCTTTTATATCCGGAAGGTTGTTTGTGTCCTCCTTAGTGAATACCGAATCAAAGTACTTGTTCAATTGGTCTGCCATTTCTTTGTTCCCCGTTATGACTTCCCCTGATTCTGACTGCAGGGGACCTACGTTTGTCTTTACTAACCTTTTTCTCTTTACATACCTATAGAAACTTTTGCAATCCGCCTTAATGTTCCCTGCAAGCTTCTTCTCGTACTCTATTTTCCCTGCCCTAATCAAACCCTTTGTCCTCCTCTGCTGAGTTCTAAATTTCTCCCAGTCCCCGGGTTCGCTGCTATTTCTGGCCAATTTGTATGCCACTTCCTTGGCTTTAATACTATCCCTGATTTCCCTAGATAGCCACGGTTGAGCCACCTTCCCTTTTTTATTTTTACGCCAGACAGGAATGTACAATTGTTGTAATTCATCCATGCGGTCTCTAAATGTCTGCCATTGCCCATCCACAGTCAACCCCTTAAGTATCATTCGCCAATCTATCCTAGCCACTTCACGCCTCATACCTTCAAAGTTACCCTTCTTTAAGTTCTGGACCATGGTCTCTGAATTAACTGTTTCATTCTCCACCCTAATGCAGAATTCCACCATATTATGGTCACTCTTCCCCAAGGGGCCTCGCACAATGAGATTGCTAATTAATCCTCTCTCATTACACAACACCCAGTCTAAGATGGCCTCCCCCCTAGTTGGTTCCTCGACATATTGGTCTAGAAAACCATCCCTTATGCACTCCAGGAAATCCTCCTCCACCGTATTGCTTCCAGTTTGGTTAGCCCAATCTATGTGCATATTAAAGTCACCCATTATAACTGCTGCACCTTTATTGCATGCACCCCTAATTTCCTGTTTGATGCCCTCCCCAACATCACTACTACTGTTTGGAGGTCTGTACACAACTCCCACTAACGTTTTTTGCCCTTTGGTGTTCTGCAGCTCTACCCATATAGATTCCACATCATCCAAGCTAATGTCTTTCCTAACTATTGCATTAATCTCCTCTTTAACCAGCAATGCTACCCCACCTCCTTTTCCTTTTATTCTATCCTTCCTGAATGTTGAATACCCATGGATGTTGAGTTCCCAGCCCTGATCATCCTGGAGCCACGTCTCCGTAATCCCAATCACATCATATTTGTTAACATCTATTTGCACAGTTAATTCATCCGCCTTATTGCGGATACTCCTTGCATTAAGACACAAAGCCTTCAGGCTTGTTTTTTTAACACCCTTTGTCCTTTTAGAATTTTGCTGTACAGTGGCCCTTTTTGTTCTTTGCCTTGGGTTTCTCTGCCCTCCACTTTTCCTCATCTCCTTTCTGTCTTTTGCTTTTGCCTCCTTTTTGTCTCCCTCTGTCTCCCTGCATTGGTTCTCATCCCCCTGCCATATTAGTTTAACCCAATAGCACTAGCAAACACTCCGCCTAGGACATTGGTTCCGGTCCTGCCCAGGTGCAGACCGTCCGGTTTGTACTGGTCCCACCTCCCCCAGAACCGGTTCCAATGCCCCAGGAATTTGAATCCCTCCCTGCTGCACCACTGCTCAAGCCACGTATTCATCTGCGCTATCCTGCGATTCCTATTCTGACTAGCACGTGGCACTGGTAGCAATCCCGAGATTACTACTTTTGAGGTCCTACTTTTTAATTTAGCTCCTAGCTCCTTAAATTCGTTTCGTAGGACCTCATCCCATTTTTTACCTATGTCGTTGATACCAATGTGCACCATGACAACTGGCTGTTCTCCCTCCCATTTCAGAATGTCCTGCACCCGCTCTGAGACATCCTTGACCCTTGCACCAGGGAGGCAACATACCATCCTGGAGTCTCGGTTGAGGAACAATAATCATAAGCTCACTTGACAGCTGCTGAAAAAATTTTCCTATCCTGTCCACTGACAACTGTTTCCCTACCACAGCAAGAATCCTCCCTCCCCTGACCATGCATCTTGAATAAAATGAGAAGTCTCACAGTCAAACTGTTATCGCTTACTAGTCCCACACCATTATTCTCCAGACCCATACTTGCTTTCTCTGTTCCTCCACATTCAAAATGCTCAGAAATAGTGACAGATTAGCAACAGGGTTTCATTGAAGCAACTGTGTCTGTGTGTCTACCATTGTCACCAAGGTGCTTCCATTTTATCCACACCTTCTAAGGTTCACTGCAGAGAAGCACTGACTCTTACTTGGAATGCTGCAGCCAGCGCAGCCTTGTGAACTAGCAAGAACACCTTCTAATGAAAATAGATGTTAGAAGCTACGACAAAATCTTATCAAAGCTTCAGCTCTCTCAAAAATGCAAGAACAGCTGCAATGATATCTCTCCTGGATCCCAAAGTATACACAACATCCGATTGCATCTGCAGCTCCTATGATAGGCCACTTACTTCTCCTTTAATGTTGCAGCCCCAGGAACACCCAGGCCTTGAAATTCTGGCGCTGAGAAAAATGGGCAGTGCACAGCTAAATAATGTGCGTCTGAGGCCCGGAAGTTCAGGAACTCAGGTCTCGGGGGAGGGCACCACTGGTGTACTCCACCCATATTGGACTGTGGAGTTCAGGGAGAGGAAAGTCTCACTTGCTATGTCAGAATTTTACTCGTATGATATTATTTCCCGTTGAGTATCACTACATTTCACCATCTTCAATGCTTCAGTGAGGGCACCATGAGCAAGAGAGAGTGCGGATGACTGATTGTATTATCTTGTATCAATTAGATAACATAAAAATATCGCCGTAAAGCTCCTATTGCTGCAGATGAGTTAATTAACCTTCGTATGGAAATCTTTATTGGGTTGTTGCATAAAAAGCTATCAAGGTTGACTTGGTTAATGTAAGAGAAAAATTTGGCATTCGGGGTACCAGCGGGACAAGGGTTAAAGTGCTGGTTCGTGCACTGACTCATAAGGAGGTAAAAGGCCTCTCTTCGGCCTTGTACATTCCAGTACCAAGGCTCCAGAAGTTATTAATTCAATATGTACCAGGACATTAGATAATATTCCGACAGGATACGATGTGAGAACCTAAACAGACATTGATAAGACCTTGCGAAGAGGCTCGAGGCAGACTCACGGGCACCAAGGAGAATCAGCAAATTCTAACCTAATGACGTCATCTGAGTTACGGCCCAAGGTGGTCACGAGATCTTGGCCTGTCAATCCGAAGTAGTACTGATAAGGTAGTCCAATTAGAGATCTCGGGAGGTCTTGCTAGGGAACGGAGGGGTTTTTGAAATGTATAAAAGTTGTATGATTGTGCTGTTCGGGGAGCATCTCCAATCACAGGCGGCTGTGATGAGAGGTGTTCCCGGATGTTCGTAATAAAAGATCGTTATACATTGCCATTCGTCTCTGTCTGCTAACTTTGAGAACTGCTACGCGGGTTGGGGGCGAACGTCGACCCTCTATATCAGGGGGCCCGCTCATGGGAGGAGAAGTCTTCCCATTTTCCCTTACAGTTAATGTGAACATGTCAATATTTTTATGTCTGATACTTGATTAGATAGAATAACAGCCCTTGGAGCTGGTTTTCTGGAACTAAGATGCTCGATTTTACAGTGTGGATTCCACCTCATAAATCGATAGTGAGATCTGGGAGGAAACAATAAAGTAAGCAAATAGAATGGTTACAAGAGGGTATATTAATTAGAGTGCTGTTATATCAATGGTCACAGTCACAGACTGCAGACCTAAGTAACATTGCCAGCAGTAGTTTGCATTCTGTCACCAGAGAGGGCTTTGCTTATAAATGTTTATATGCAGGTGCAGAGTTTTGATCACTGGACAATCAATTTTCAATGCCCTAATGTTGAAATGATTCAAAATAATTTTCTAAAGTGTCCAGGAGATCCCAATGTTGTTAAAATGTTGTTTCAACCCAAGTATGAAACTCGAGCAGTGTGAGACTGCCAAGCGTCTTACACCTTCTGCCATTGCTATCCTCGGGAGTCACAGCACTGCTGCTTTTGTGTCAGTGTCTTCCAAAATTGTTTGGATTTGGCATGATAGATTGGAGCAATGACACTGTTAGAAACTGTGTTAAAATAACAATAAATAAAAGAAACCGAGAATGGGAAAAATATTGAGAAATGAAGAGACAGATGAGAAGGAAAGTCTTTAATTTTTTTAAATTATGTTTTGTTGATCATGTGGTGAGGTTTTTAGTTGCGACTGCTGTACTCCAACCTGCTATCCAAATTTGTGACATCACCGAAGCAAGAACTTGTGACCTCCATTGAAGGGGAATTCAGCACTAATGTCCTCTCTTGGGTTGCTCTGCCTAAAGCAAAATAAGATGGGAACAAAGGAAGACTAGTTAATGTGCACAGTTTTTAAGCTTTTAAATTATGTAGCCATCCATAAATGTATAATTCCTTTTAATGCTGCCTAGTAGGCATTCCTGTGTGTTTAGTGTTTTAAAGTACTCTTCTTTCTGTGCTTTGACCAAGGAGCATTTCTTTCTGCTTTAGTATTGTCATAATATTGATTTTTTTTTCAGTCTTCCCTGCACTTTTCAAACGATGGCTTCAGAATGAGGAAGCAGAAGAAGACCACACTGCCACTCTGCACTGTGAGCTTACTAAATCTGATGCCTCAGTGGAATGGAGAAAGGGATCTGTGGCACTTCATCCAAATGACAAGTACGAAATTAAGCAGAAAGGCCCCATTGCTGAGTTGTTAATTCACAATCTGAAGCCAGAAGATGCTGGAGAATATACCTGTGATTCTGGCGATCAACAGACCACTGCCTCTTTAACGGTCACAGGTAAACAAAAAGCTACTGCTTTCTTAATTGCCACAGGTCAGAAACAGACCACTATTTCCTTAACTGTCACAAAAAAAGGACAGATCATTGTTTCTTTAGTTATCCCAGTTAAGAAACCCTACGTAAATATAATTACATTTTCTAAACTAGGTTCACCAGACTGAACCCATTGAATGGCGGAGCAGGCTCGAAGGGACGAATGGCCTACTCCTGCTTTTATTTCTTATGTTCTTAAATAACCTTACTTTAATGGAAGCTGACCTGTGTTTTGTCCAGGGAGGAACCAAAAGGCCACATGTGACGGGAATTTCCTCAGCAGTTCTGCCAATCAGTCTCCGTAACTTCCGAGGAAGATTGGAGGAAATCTTGGATAGGCGTGCAGACTAGCTGCCACTGAAGTTATGGTGGCCAGTTGGGGGAATCCTCAAAAGAAATTCCCGGCGATGATGCTTTGGCCAATTTTGGTTGGTGATTTTGGAGGTTGCAAATATATGATAGGGCTGAAACTTGTTGGAGCTGGGGGGCACGGAATTCTGGTGTAAGTGTTACGAGGCACCTGCCGGAAACCTCCAAGGGAGGTCCCTTAATTTAAATGCCATTAATGCGTGCCCACACCACTAGCGACACATCTGGGGCACCCACCTGCCCTCCACCCCCCCTATATGTTGCAAATTGTGGAGCAGCATACTAGTTCTGAGAGGTGCTGCTCCACAGAAAGAACTTTGAAGTGGCTCTAGTGGCCCTCTTTGTAAGGGGTCTGCATTTAAAAAAAAAAATTAAATGTGATTTTTCTTTGGGGTATAGGCCACGATCTCAGTCTGGGAACTCACAATGGAGCCCACATATGTCATTTGCGGTCCGGTATTATCTGGGTGCCATCCCAGCTTCCAGGACCTCTTCGCCAGAGTAAACCAGAGAATACTTGCATTTTCTGTCATTTGATATTTTTTTTTCTCTAAATATTTTTCAGAGCCAGATATAACAATTGTTGATGGTTTGAAAAATGTGGAAGTAGTCGAAGGTGGGAATGCTTTGTTTGAATGCAAAGTATCCCATGAGAACGTACGAGGTGTTCAGTGGGTTCTAGGAGGAATTGAACTGCAGAATAATGAAATGAATGAAGTTTCGGTGAAGAATGGTAATGTTCACACCTTGATGTTGAGGAAAGTCACACAGGATGACACTGGCACTGTGATCTTGAAGGTTGGAAAGTGCACGTCTTCAGCACAGCTTAACGTCAAAGGTAATTGTTAATTTTAATGAAAAATGACTAAATTTCAAAGATATTGAATTATGTATTTTCCAGATTTTGATTTTTTTTCCGGACCTTTAAAAATGAATATTCTCTAACCCCACAGGTGCCATATTATACTTTAAATCGTTAAATCTAGTTTATTTTAGGGTTCTTTAACCCCAAGCACTCTATCAGTATATGTTAGTTAAATATTTTGGTAACTTTTTTTTTTGCTGACTATAATAAATCACACTTTTGGATCAAGATAATCAATCACACTTTTGGACCAAGAGTAAAATGTCAATTATATTGTACATTTTTAATGCAGACTAAAGTTTGATTCATACAATAGGTTAATTACTTACAACAGAAATGTTAAAAATGGTCCTGTTGATTTATTTAGTTATTTTGTTTTTCAGCTACTCCAGCAACTTTCACTAAACTGCTTCAAAATATGGAAGAGGATGAGTTTGAAACAGCAACTTTCCTCTGTGAACTCTCTCAATCCAATGTTCTAGTTATATGGAAGAAAGGGTTAACAACAATCTCCCAAAGTGAAAAGCATGAAATTAAACAGGAAGGTTGTGCATATATGTTATGCATACATGATCTAAAGTCAGAGGACTCGGGTGAATATACCTGTGTTTCTGGGGATCAGCACACCACTGCTTCCTTAACTGTAAAAGGTGAGTTAATAATAGTAATTTTTTTAAATGTCAATTCCTGTGAAGGTTCCATATAATATGATAAACTTTCAGATGTTGATTGATCTGTGCTGTTTTTATGGCATATTCTGTTCATATTTCCAAGTTTGAGCATTCACTTAAAAAAAAAATTAATAACATTAATTGTGGTTATCTTTTTACAAGAGCTCATTGTTGCTGGAGGCATGCTATACAACTCCAGTATTCTTATTGGTTATTAATGATTATACCATGAATAAAATTGAACAGCAAAATTAATAAGACATTTTGTAAACCTGCTTTTGGGGCTTATTGACAGCAGAAGTTAAAAAGCCACAGTTTGTGCAAAGGTGCTTCATGTGAATAATGACAATAGATACACATTCTTGCAGGATGGCCCATAGAATAGCACTGGTAATGTGTAAATGCTCTTGTGCAGTTTTGAGTCACAGTGACACCACGAACCAGTCTTAATTTATGGGTATGGAACAATGCAACAGCAACTTGTTCTGATCTCGCACCATTGATGTCGTGAAAGATCCCAAGGTGCATTACAAAGAAAGAAAAGATTTAGATTTACATAGCGCCTTTCACGACCAACTGACATCTCAAAGCACTTTACAGCCAATGAAGTACTTTTGGAGTGTAGTCACTGTTGTAAAACAAAGAGGGACTGCATACCAAGCAGGTGGTTGGAGCAGTTATTGGGGAGGTTATCAAAGGCATAGCTAATGAGCTAGGTTTTGGAGAGGCTTTAAAATGTGCAGAGAGCTACGGAGTTTTAGAAGGGAGTTGCGGACGTAAAATGGGACAAGGCCACAGAGTGATTGATAGACAAGGACAAGAATGTTGAAATTAACGCGCTGTGGGGTGGGGAGCCATTCTCGGCCGGCAAGCACAAGGCTGATGAGCGAGTAGAACGGCATAGAAACATAGAAATTTACAGTGCAGAAGGAGGCCATTTTGGCCCATCGTGTCTGCGCCGGCCGACAAAGAGCCGCACGGCCCTTCGTCAGCAGCCCTAAAGGTTACATACAAACCCATGAACAATAACGGAAAGGCAAAGGGCACCCAGCCCAACCAGTCCGCCCCACACCATTGCAACACCCCTTATACTAAAAACATCTACACTCCACCCCAACTGGAGTCATGTGGGATAAAATGCGGATGGTGGATTTCTGGATGAGTTGAAGTTTATATAGACCAGAGTTGGGATGCTGGTAAAGAGTGGATTAGACGAGGGGGATAATTTTGACTTTGGCCGATAGTGTAAACCAGGTGATATTGAATCAGCCACCCGTTATACATCTCTCCCGATGATGTCTGATCCAGTATTGCCCGATCTGCACTATTGCCCAAAGTCATAATTACCCTTGAAGTGTTAAAGGCATGAAATGAGGGCTTTAATAGCAGCGGGGTAAGGTAAGGGCTAAATATAATGTTGTAGAGGAGGAATAAATACTTTTGGTGCTGAATTAGACGTGAGGGTTGAAGCTCAGTTAATGATCAATCAGGTTCTGAATAAGCAAGCAGCTGGTTTAGGGGGTAATCGGTGGTGGTGGGGGGGGGGGGGGGGGCAGTGAACGAATTAGGGTTAAGGTGCAAAGTTTATAATGAAGACTGAAAGGAAATGGTTCTACCTTGCCAATATTGAGCTGAAGAAAATTCTGGTTCAACTTGACTTGATATGATTCAGCACAGTAAAGTTGTGGAATCAAGATGAATAATTTTACAAAGTAGGAAATACTGTCACTTTAAAAATGATACATAACTTGAAAGTTGATTTTTTTTTTAAGTTAGGTACCTTGAATTTGTGAGTTATTAGAAAAATATTTTTTTAACCATACCAATGCATTATTACATGATAAGTGGGTAGTATTACAGTTTCTATTTAGAAAAAGAATTCAGTATTTTAAGATCTTTACACCAATGATATAATTACTCCATAAACTCCACTTCAATAAAAGCCTTGAAAATAACCTATCTCAATCACATGGTAATGTTTGTGTGCTTTGTTGATATCATTGTCAGCTGCTAAACATCCTTTTGTCCATAACATGGTCATAACTATTATATGCAAGTGTTTCTCTTAAATGATTTTATAGCTTTAAACATAATTTTAGTTTGATATTTGGGTACTGTTAAATAGTTTTTAATTTAAAAAAAATGAATTTGAACTTTGAATGTGACCATCCATATATAGAGAGACAGAAGGTTTGGAAAATACCTTGAGCTTTTTCTTTTTATCTCCATATGAGGAGACTGACTGTCTACAATGAATGCCTAATCTCATATTTATCAATACATTACTGTAACTGAGCCTGGATAATTACCATTTCTAAGGTGGTTGTCACAGATAGTTGATAACTAATGAGAACCTATAATTTTGTTTTTTTTTATATATATATAGTATCGGAAGTAAAAATTGTTGAATGCCTAAAGAATGTAACCGTTTTTGCCAATGAAAATGCCGTGTTTGAGTGCGAAGTTCATCCTGAAAATTTTGCCGATGTTCAGTGGTGGTTGGGAGACGTTCCTTTACAGCACAATGAAATGAATGAAATATCTGTGAAACATGGAAAGATTCACACTCTGAAATTAAAGAATGTCACTCAGGAAGACTGTGGCGCTGTAACCATTAAAGTTGGAAAACACACTTCTTCTGCAAAACTTCTAGTTAAAGGTAAAAAGATAAAAGAATAATGGGCAACATCTGCCAGAGCTTGTTGCAATGGAAGTCTTGTGTTTTGCTCCTTCTGCTCTGGAGCTGTGCTGGAGTAGTATTGCACTCAAATATCCAATTATTTCAATTAGGCAGAATGAAACAATCACGATAAGTGTGGGCAAAGAAAGCCCAGGTCTTTCATCCTTCTGGAATATAAATCATACCAACTTCTCACTACAGCTTTTAGCTGTTTCTTGAATGAAACCAATGTCATGGCTTTGACTATCCTTTTGTCAACCTATTTTAACTCTTGATCAACCTCTGTATGAGGCAATAGGTACATAAACGGGGTTTCTGCTGCACTTCTGGCAAAGTTACGGCAACACAGCAGCAGAAAGTTTGAGGAAATTCATGGCCTTTATTTTTGACATTTTGCAAGTGCAGATGTGCTGTTTGCTAACCCAAGTTATTTTTTGCTGTTTACTACATTTGTTTCGTTGGTCTTTTGATTGCTTTATTTTTCATATAATGAAAGAATAATGAACCAGAAAGAATAGTAGCAGTGAATGAATTTGATTATATTGCTTACTGTTCAAGTTTTTGTGTGTTCTGCCGCAGTTTTGGGCATTTTTTTTGTTGTTGAGTGTGATCCAGTGCTGAGTACTGTCTGAGTTGAAAGAGCAGTAGTGGATGGTTGTTGGATCAGTGTTTCTGTGCCAGTGCCTACTTCATGTGTGCAGGGTTAGGTAAAGGCACAGAACTGCTTCTGATGTGTGTGCCTACTGTGGTGTACGTAGCACACAAATCATTGACTCCACACGGTCTGGTGTAAGTCTAACTGCTGTGACCTTCGTCCTTTATTGTTCAGCTCCAGAGTGCCTCCCAGGTGTGGTGGTCAGCCTTATATAGCCCTTGTTACAGGTACTACCAGGGTTTCCCACCGCACCGCCCTCTGTGATGTGGCCTATTCTTACATTACATTTAAGGTACTGGGACGATACACACATCATGAAATAACATCACCTTCCCCCCCCCCGCCCACCTGGACGCAGGACAACGATACACACATCATTACATAACATCACACTTGTCCAATGGAAGGCAGGTGGGCATAGACAGTGCGTTAGTATGGTACATATTATCTGGTACATTAACTGTTTATTGACTGGTAGCGGAACCTTGATTTCCTTGTTAGCCGTTATCATTAATTGTACTTCAACCATTATTTTACACAAATACAGTGGCCATTCAGCATAAAAAAAGTAATTCTTATTATAAATTCACTATCTCACATTAACATAGCTCATTTTAGACTCGCTCTGCCAAACAGAAGTCCTTTGTGGGGACCACCTCTTTGTAAGGCCCTTTTAAGACTCCCGGGTGCATTTCCTTTTTAAGGCGCCATCTTTGATGCAGGAGGATTCCACGAGGCTTCTCCTTGGGCGCCGCCATCTTTGATGCTCTGCAGCTCCGACACGATGCTGCCGCCATCTTCTTCTCCGCCGCTCCGGATGCCCTCTGCCGTCGCATCCTCCGCTCCCCTCCGCTGCCACCAGACTCGCCGCCTCTCCTGCGGCCGTCGTGGCCTCTCCAGCGGCCGCACTTGCCGCGTCCCTCCGTAGCGGCCTCCCCTGCGGCTGCCATGGCCGCCCGACGCTTCCAGCTCCTCGGTGGGGCCCGCTCAACGGCCTCTTCCTCTGCGGGGCCCTTCTGAACCGCCGGCCCCTGGATCCCTCAGCACCCCGCCCGCAGCGCCCCGCTGGCTCACCCCCCCACTAGGCCCCTCTGTGCAGGGCTGCTTGCCTGTGGGGGCTGGGGCTGCAGGGTCTCTGTGTGAGATCCGGGCCTGGGACTTGCTTGTGGGGATTAAGGCTGCAGGGTCTCTGTGTGAGGTCCGGGCCAGGGGCTTGCCTGTGGGGGGATTGAGGCTGCAGCTCCAGCTCGGTCGGCGCTGCTCTCTGGGGACCCGGGGCACGGCAGCACCCCGGGGAGCAGCAGCCTGTGGAGTGATGAAGTCTTCCCAGCTCCCACGGACCGTCCCCATCCACCTCCGGCCGAGGAGTGTTGGCCCATCACCTGCAACGACCCACAGAGGTAAAGCATGCATCTCGTCCCCTTGGTATACCTGCACCATCGCTCTGCCAAGAACAGGTATCAGTTCCCTGGTGTAAGTACGCAGCTTCGCCATGACCGGGACCAGCTTGGGTCGTGCAGCTGGGTTAATCCACAGTTTATCAAAAGTTCTCCGACTCATCAACGACGGACCCAATCCCGTGTCCACTTCCATACTCACTGGGACTCCGTTGATTTTTACTTCACTTATCACTGGGGGCGAATCGTCGGTGCACGTATACAGTCCAAGCACCTCATCTTCTTCTACCTGCTCCTCGCTGAACAGTGGATCATCCCCCATCTCCTCAGCCACATGGTGAGTCCGATTTCTTTTGCACATACGTTGAAGGTGGCCTTTCGTGTGGCAGGTATTGCACGTGTACTCCGCAAACCTGCACTGGTGAGCCCCATGGCTTCCTCCACAGCGCCAGCATGGTGCTGCTTGATTGGCCCCCCTCGGCGGACTCTGAGTTCCAGGATCCCGAGGTCCGTGCTCTCTGCCCCGGGCAGAGCCACGTTCTGCAGTTTTGTCCGTGGTGGGCGCTATCCTGTGGACAGTGCCTGCCGGGTTCGAGACTGTGGATTATTTGCTTGGTGCTGCAAGTCGAGGTCATATATGCCCGGCTGATGGTGATGGCCTTTGTCAGAATGACTGTGGGTTCCGTGGCCAGCAGCTTGTGAAGGAGGCCCTCGTGGCCAATCCCCAAGACGAAAACGTCCCGCAAAGCCTCGTCAAGGTGTGCGCCAAAATCACACGGCACCGCGAGTCTCCTGAGGTCCGCAGCATATTTGGTGACATCCTGGCCCTCGGGTCTGCAGTGATGGTAACATTTGTATCTGGCCGTGAGGATGCTCTCCTTCGGTTTCAACTGGTCACGAATGAGTTCAGTCAGCTCCTCGTATGACTTGTCCCTGGTGCTCCCAGGTGCCAGCAAATCCCTGACGAGACAGTAAACCTCATCTCCACAACTGGAGAGCAATATCGCCTTACGCTTATCTCTCATTGCGTTCGTGTCCTCCGTCAGGTCGTTTGCTGTGAAGTAGTACTCGAGCCTTTCCGTAAAGGCCTCCCCAATCATTACCCACGGTAAAATCCTTTAGCGAGCCCAGAGTAGCCATGGTTGCGTGGAGTTCGTCCGCTTCCTCGTTGCCAATGTGGTGTATGTAGCACACAAATCACTGACTCCACACGGTCTGGTGTAAGTCTAACTGCAGTGACCTTCGTCCTTTATTGTTCAGCTCCAGACTTCCTCCCAGGTGTGGTGGTCATCCTTATATAGCCCTTGTTACAGGTACTGCCAGGGTTTCCCACCGCGGCGCCCTCTGTGGTGTTACATTACATTTAAGGTACTGGGACGATACACACATCATTACATAACACCTACTGACTGCACATGCTATTTTGCCACTGGACCAAGACCTAGCTCTGTCAAGCCCATGTGGTGGCTGGTGTGCAACGGTCACCATACGTTAAAAAAATCCTCACACAGGCATCTTCCAACCTTCAAGATGTAGTTCGGAATCTGGAATATTAGGTCCTTCATTGAAACACCTGTGAATTCATCCCTTTTCGGCTTGGAAGCAAGTCATCCTTGTTTCGAGGGACTGCCTATGATGATGATGACATGCTAACCCATGCATGGCAGTAGCGCTGGGTATCCGTCTACCTCCTCAACTCTGGAGCACAGATCAGTGTGTATTTAGGATCTTTTGGAATCCCTCTGTCATATTTGCTCTAACCATTTGTCAAGTGAGTTGAAGCTGTCCATAAGACAGAAGAATTGTCCAATCGTGATTATTTATTTCAATCACTTTAGGTGCTCCGCCGACTTTCACACAAGAGCTTGAAAACATAGAAGCAGTGGAAAACAGCACAGCAACCCTACTTTGTAAACTGTCTCAGCCCAATATTCCAGTCACATGGAAGAGGGGCTCACTGGCAATTTCTCCAAGTGGGAAATACGAAATCAAACAGGAAGATTATGTACACATGTTACTGATTCAAAACCTGAAGCTAGAAGACTCTGAAGAATATACATGTGATGCAGGAATCAGACAGAGCACTGCCATGCTGCAGGTGAAAGGTAACCGATTACCTTTGGAAAAATAATCGGTTTGCTATCTTAAAGGATATTGTAACTTAATTGCAGTACCTCCTTTCAAATATCTTAAACTGGCATAGTTCGTATACATGCAACTTATTGTAGAGTAGCATGAATAAGAAATTACTTTGGGAATTCAGGTTTAAATCTAGCCCTTGTGAAAGCGAGAACGATCCC